>NC_044036.1:242325078-243002038 GCF_901765095.1 Microcaecilia unicolor
TTTGGCTGGGAACATATCATTTTCAGTACTGTGTGTTGCCTTTTGGCCTCCTGTCAGCTCCCAGGGTGTTCACCAAATGTCTAGCGGTAGTTGCAGCATCACTACACAGACTGGGAGGCCATGTGTTCCCATATCTCTACAATTGGCTGATAAAGAGCATCTTGGAGGAGGGTGCTCAGGAGTCCATGCGGAGGACTATTCGGGTGCTCAAGTGTCACGGTTGTGGCCGTGCCCTTATGTTCAGACCTACGGTTTCTCTATATCTAGCTCTGTGACCTCTCCAGTCTGCCTTTTTTCCTATTGTTGTTCTTACTGTAAGCCAAGCCTCACTTTGGTCTCCCTGCTTCTGCTTCTTTCCTGTTGTTGTTCTTCCTGTTAGCCAAGCCTTGCTTTGGTGTCCCTGAAGCCAAGCCTCACTTTGGTTTATTTATTTATTTTTTTAGATTTGTACCCCGCGCTTTCCCACTCATGGCAGGCTCAATGCGGCGGGCAATGGAGGGTTAAGTGACTTGGCCAGAGTCACAAGGAGCTGCCTGTGCCGGGAATCGAACTCAGTTCCTCAGTTCCCCAGGACCAAAGTCCACCACCCTAACCACTAGGCCACTCCTCCTCCACTCCTCCCTGCTTCTGCTTCATTTCCTACTTGTGACATCATCAGCCTACTCCTTTATAAGGACCCAGGGAACTTTCCTACGTTGCCTTTGCAAGAGGTCTCTTAATCTTGTGTTACCTGTTTAGATCATATCCGTGCTTGGCTTGGTTCCTGAGAGTCTTGCTCCTGAAGGTCAGTTCTATGTTTCTCCAAGTCTTGTGTTTCAATGCTTTCCTTTGTTTCTGAGTTTACTTTTGAACCTTGTTCCTGAAAGCCTAGCTGTAGAGTCACACCCTGCTCTTGGTGTCTGTATCTGTTTGACTCTACCCTTGGCTCCTGCTTTTAGTCTAGCCCAGCTTCTGACTCTTGCTATAGTTAAGCTCTGTGTTTAAGCCACTCTCTGTGTTTAGCTAAGCTCTGTTCCTGTTTTCTATATTCCCTGTTCTGTTTCCTGTGTGTGTGGTTCTTGTCTGTTTATTCTGAGAGTCCGTAGAAGCCAGCATCAGCCCTGATTACTTCACTGCTATGCAGCTGTGGCTGCCTCTCAGTCTGCCTGGCCTTTCCCTTTCCAACTGTGGGTGCTGGTAAGCACATTGCTTCTTTGTTTGTTTGTCTTCCCTTAGTCTGCTTAATCCTTTGCCTGCTATGTTTGCTTCCTGGCTCTTGAGCTCTGTTTCTGCCAAGTTCTGTTCCTGTTGTATGTTTGAGCCGGGTTCTGCCCCTGTTCTGTGTTTGAGCTAGTTCTGTTCCTGTTCCCTGTCAAGCTGAGTCCCTTTCAGTATCCTGGTCCCTGTCAAGCCGAGTCCCTTTTAGAATCCTGTTTCAGCCAAGCCTACCTCCTGGATACAAGAACGGACAATCTTCTCACACTTGCGTCCAAGGTTTGTGCCTCTCAGCAGGTCACAGCTCAGCAGATGTTGAGATTCTTGGGCCCCATGGCTTCCACAGTGTATGTTACACCCATGACACATCTTCACATGAGATCAGCTCAATAAGCTCTGGCTTCTCAGTGGTACCAAGCCACGAGGAGTCTGGAAGATGTCATCCAAGTGTCCCCAGAGCTTGTACACTCCCTTCAGTGGTGGGCCATTCGATCCAATTTGACTCTGGGACTTCCATTCCAAATTCCTCAGCCACAAAAAGTGCTGACGACAGATGTATCTCTCCTGGAATGGGTAGTTCATGTAAATGAGCTTCATCCAGATCAATCTCCTGGAGTTCTGGGTGATCTGGAACACTCTAAAGGCTTTCAGAGATTGGCTGTCTCACCAAATTGTTCTCATTCAAACAGACAATCAGGTTGCAATGTATTACACCAAGAAGCAGGAGGGCACCGGATCACGCCCTCTGTGTCAGGAGGTTATCCAGATGTGGCATTGAACTCGCCAACATGGCATGTTCCTTCAAGACATCTATCTGGCGGGCACAAACAATACCCTTGCGAAAGACAGCAGGATAATGTAACCTCATATGTCTCTCAATAGGGGCATAGCCCGCAAGATCTTTCAAGCGAGGGGCTTTTTGCCACTCAGTTCAACCACAAGGTCCCTCGGTTCTGTTCCAAGCTTCAGGCCCATGACAGGCTAGTGTCATATGCCTTCCTCCTCAATTGAGGGACAGGTCTTCTGTATGTGTATCCTCCAATACCTCTAGTGGGGAACACTTTGTTGAAACTGAAGCAAGACCACGAAACCATAATTCTGATTGTGCCATACAGGCTGTGGCAGATCTGGTTCTCTCTTCTTCTGGAGTTATCCCCTGAAGAACCATGATTAGAGTGTTTTCTGACCCTCATCAAGCAGAATGAGGGGTTTCTTCTACATCCTATCCTCCAGTCTCTGGCTCTCACAACTTGGATGTTGACAGCCTAGAATTCGTTTCCTTGGGTCTTTCGGAGGGTGTCTCCCAGGTCTTGCTGGCGTCCAGGAAAGACTCCACTAAGAGGTTCTATTCTTTCAAATGGAGGAGGTTTGCCATCTGGTGTGAGAGCAAGGCCCTAGATCCCCTTGCTTATCCTACACAGACCCTGCTTGAATACCTTCTACATCTTTCAGAGTCTGGTCTCAAGGCTAACTCAATAAGGGTTCACCTTACTACAATTAGTGCTTATCATGAGAGGTTTGCTTTTGTTAAAGCCCCCTGTCAAACCTCCTCCAGTGTCATGGGATCTCAACGTCGTTCTCACCCAGCTAATGAAGGCTCCTTTTGAGCCACTGAATTCCTGCCATCTGAAGTACTTGACTTGGAAGGTTGTTTTCTTGGTGGCTTTTATTTCAGCTCGTAGAGTCAGTGAGCTTCAGGCTTTAGTGGTGGATGCACCTTATACTAGGTTTCATCACTACAGAGTATTCTTCTGCATGAACCCTAAGTTCCTGGCGAAAGTAGTGTCAGAGTTCCATCTGAACCAGTTGATTGTCTTGCCAACATTATTTCCCCAACCTAATGCCCATCCTGGTGAAAGCATCTTGCACACCGTGGATTCCAGAGAGCACTGGCCTACTACATGGAGCCTCCCCAGCCCAGCTGTGACTTTCCCCGCCTGCTTTCTCCTGTGACTTTAAAATAACAGGTTTTAAATGCAGGGCGGCTGCAGGAGGAACGGAATATGGGCTCTTGGGGAGCTGAGGACAGGCAGGTGAGGCTGGGGGAGGGAGACGGTGCTAAAAGTTCACTGACCCGCCTTAGTCAGGTTTAGTTTCTCTTTCAGTGGCCATGGCAAGATGAGAAGAGCTGAACCAGTACTGCTGGTCTTTCTGCAGCTTTTCATGCTGCTGGAGGCTGGCAGAATCCTCTGCCTGTCCTTTGTGGGTGAGTGAGGGGAGACCACTGTGCAGGCAGGTTCGGAGTACAACTTTTGCACGCCACGTGCAGGGAGGGAAGCAGAGTGTCGGTTACCTGCGGGGTGAGGGCTTCGATTTTGCTTGATGACTAAATTAAGCACTTTGGGGAATCTTAATGCTTGCTGGGGTAGTTCGGCCAGAGATCTAGATCTGCCCGCGGTGCCCCAGAGCTGAAATACAGGGCAAGCGTTGGATAACTTTGAGAGTTCAGATCGGAACATCTCTCTCTTCCCCCAACTCCTCACCAAATATTACTAACTTTATTAAACTTTCGGTTAAATGTTAAGCAAGATCTGAGAACTAGGAAGAGAAATTGCACGCTTCTATAATCAATTGCCTTAAAAAAGTTTCATCTCAGCTTGAAAACAAAATTTTCCACCTTTTTTGTTTAGCACTTCTTTCTCCTTTTATCTTACTGTTCTAATTTTGTCGTCTTACTTTTTAGCTGCCTTTTTTTTCTTCTTCTTCTTTTTTTTCCTTCATCTTCTTTACATTTGTCTGTCCATTTATGCAGACAAGATGCACGAAGCCTTTAGCCTTTCTGAGTCAGAACTCAAATTATTAGGGTTGGGGTTCATATGTTCTGGACAGACACATACACAGCATTGGCTATGATTTGAGAGCCTCTGTAGTTGAGCACTTTGGTGTGGTTTGGGTTTTAAATACTGGATTTGTGTAGGCACACCATACCTCCTTTGCATTTTCATTGTGCAGCAGCACCTTCAGTATGTCTTCTGTGGAGAATAGAAAAACTAAATGCTCAGACAACAAAGGTAGAAAAAAGTATTTTATTCAGAATTTATTAATTGGAATATGTCAGCTTTTGGAAATGTGCATCTGTGATATTTTGCACGTAAGTTTCAATTTCTTTAGTATTGCTGCATGCCGAGTCTCACTTCTTGAGGTAACTTTCCAGTTCAATATTTTGCCTTCATATCTTTTGATTTCTAGTTTCTTTTGTCATATCTGTTGTCATGTGTTTTTCATGTGTGATCAAGGTGCAGTATTCTGCTAGCGTGTACAAGCCCTTTTGGGGTTTTTTTTCCCACTAGGTAGTGTATTGGTGTAATTACAGTGCTGCCTTTCCACGCATAAGATTGTAGCTTGTCCTGTCCTTGGAATTAGTGCTGTGATGGTTTGGTAAGGTTCTGAGTGTGTTTTTGCACAATTGTATATAGTGTTTTGCAGTGGAGAGATTGTGTGTTGGCCATACTAAGGTGACATCAACACTTTAAATTAATTTTAGTTTGTTTGTCATAACATCAGACATGGTTTTATAATATTTTGGAGGATCTGATGTTGAATTGTTAAAGGTTTTAATTGTGACTATTTTACTTTTATTTTAATTTTTTTCTATGTGTTGTCAGACAATTATGGATGTAAGCCCCGCCCCTGGCACCACCCCTAACCCCTCCCCTTTAGCCTCTCCAAACAGTTGGGCCACCGACCGCCTATGCTTACAAAGTTTTGTTAACATTGTCATTACAGGATAACAAATACATTTAGTATTGTGCAGAGATTAAGTAATGGAAGAAAGAAGAAGGAAGGGAGTGATTAGGGTAATTATAGAAGGTGGGCTTTCTTAACTGAGTGGGTTGGTGAAGTGTGTTAGTGTGGCTATAGGTTCTCATTGTAGGCCTTGTTGAAGAGATATGTCTTCAGAGATTTGCGAAAGATAGTTGTTTCATCGATTGTTTTCAGGTCTGTAGGTAATGCATTCCATAAGTGCGTGCTTATGTAAGAGAAGGTAGTGGCATGCATCAGCTTGTATTTTAGTCCTTTACAGCTGAGGAAGTGTAGGTTGAGAAATTTGCGGGATGATCTTGTGGCGTTTCTTGGAGGTAGGTCCACGAGGTTTAGCATGTAGATTGGGGCGTCTGCGTGAATGATTTTGTATACAATCGTGCAGATCTTGAACGCAATGCGTTCCTTAAGTGGGAGCCAGTGGAGTTTCTCTCTTAAGGGTTTTGCATTTTAATATTTAGTTTTTCCAAATATGAGTCTGGCGGCAGTATTCTGGGCAGTTTGGAGTTTTTTGATAGTCTGTTCTTTGCAGCCTGCGTATAGTGCGTTGCAGTAGTCCAGATGACTTATTACCATTGACTGTACCAGGGTACGGAGGATGTATCTCGGGAAGAAAAGTTTTACTCTTTTAAGTTTCCACATGGAGTAGAACATCTTTTTCGTCGTGTTTTTCACGTGGGCATCAAGAGTGAGGTTTCGATGAATGGTGACTTTTCAAGTTTTGTGAGACAGGAAGAGAACAGTATGGTGTGATTATGGTGGAGAAGTTTTTTGTGTTATGTTGTGAGGTGAGTACAAGACATTGTGTTTTTTCTGCGTTAAGTTTTAGTTGGAATGCATCTGCCCAGGTGTGCATTATTTGGAGGCTTTGGTTGATCTCATTGGTGATTTCATTTAGATCATGTTTGAACGGGATGTAAATTGTGACGTTATCTATGTATTCATGTCTGTTTTGTATGACAATTCCTCCACCTTTGTCTGCAGGTTTGATTACTATATTATGATTATTGGATAATTCTCTCATAGCCTGGTTTTCAACTTTAGTCAGATTATAATATCTCTGTTGTTTACACCGTTCTAACTTGGAGATGTCTGCTAATATGCATTTTTGAAATGCCTGAATTTGTGGATCCATATTACCTGGGGGATTACATTTTGATTTATTTCTGACAACAGAATTATCTGTGTATGTGGTAGCATTCACTGAAAAAAATAATGTGGTTTGTAATTTTCTAATGAATTTGTGTAAATCTATCCTTGTTTGGAAAGGATCATATTGTGCAGATGGTACAAATGGCAAACCTTTCTGTAAAACTGAAATGTGATTGTTATTTAGTGTAAAATTAGATAAATTGAAAATAGGTAAATCTGTAGCCACTGTCTCATTGTTTGCCATCCTCTGGCTCTGCCTCTCCCTCTTCCTCGCATAGGAGGATACTGTCTCTGTGGGTATTGATCTCCTTTTTTGCTGGTTTTTAATTGTGATTGAAACAGGTCTAGACCAAAACGTCTAACTTTTAGCCCTGGATGTTTTTGCTTTGTTCTATTATGGCAGAAAAACATCCAAGTTTTGGGAACACTCAAATCCCACCCCCAACATACCCCTAATATGCTCTCTTGTGATCTGGATGCACTGCAGATGAACTGCATAGAAAAATGTGTTAAAAATGGGTTTCAAAAATTGCAATTTGGACATTTTAGACAAAAAAATGTCCATCTGCTGCTTTGTGCTGTTTTTTGGACATTTTTCTGTTTAAAAATGAGCCCTTAAGTATGTTATTTATCTGGGGTGTGATCACCATTTTAATTGATTCAAAACGGCCCCACTAGGACAGATGACATGGGAACCATTCCAGTATCATAAGAGTAGCCATACTGGTCAGACCAATGGTCCATCTAGCCCAGTATCCTGTTTCCAAACAGTAGCCAAGCCAGGTCACAAGTACCTGGCAGAAACCCAATTATTAGCAACATTCCATGCTACCAATCCCGGGGCAAGTAGCTGCCTCACCCTGTCTGTCTCAATAGCAAACTATGGACTTTTCCTCTAGGAACTTGTCCAAACCTTTTTTAAACCCAAATATGCTAACCACTGTTACCACATCCTCCAGCAAAGAGTTTCAGAGCTTAATTATTCGTTGAGTGAAAAAATATTTCCTCCTACTTGTTTTAAAAGTATTTCTGTGTAACTTCTTTGTCCCCTAGTTTTTGTACTATTGGAATGAGTAAAAAATTGATTTACTACTCGTTCTACACCACTCAGGATTTTGTAGACCTCAATCATATCTCCCCTCAGCTGTCTCTTTTCCAAGCTGAAGAACCCTAACCTCTTTAGCCTTTTCTCATATGAGAAGAGTTATATCTTCTTTATCATTTTGGTCGCTCTTCTTTGAACCTTTTTCTAATTCTGCCATATCTTTTTTGAGATACAGTGACCAGAACTGAATGCAATACTCAAGGTGCGTTCACACCATGGAGCAATACAGAGGCATTATAGTATTTTCGGTCTTGTACACCATACCTTTCCTAATAATTCCTAGCATCCTGTTTGCTTTTTTGGATGATGCTGCACACTGAGCAGAAGATTTCAGTGTATCATCTAAGACACCTAGATCTTTTTTTGAGTGCTGATCCCCAAGGTGGACCCTAGCATCAGGTAACATGATTAGGATTATTCTTTCCAATGTGCATCACCTTGCATTTGTGCACATTAAATTTCATCTGACATTTGGTTGCCCAGTCTTAAATAGTATTTTCTCCATGTTTAGTTTAAGGGTGGTTTCTAAGTCCTTCCAAAAGCAAATGCCCAGACATTTCAATGAGGATGAAATCCTTTGAGGGCCTGGTCCCCCAGGGCAGCTGTAGTACAATGTGCATTAAGGGGAAGCACTTCTGATTTGTTCCCATTAATTTTATAACTGGACAACTTAGTAAACAGCACAGGCAAAGAAGTCTCAGATTTTGTGGTAGAGCAGCAAATTATTTGCATAGGCTCACATTTTGAATCACCTACTCCCTATATGAATACATGTATATTTTTTAAAGATTCCCCATTGAGTTGTGCATCTTCTTCTGAGTTACATCCTATATAATAAAAGGCACCTCCAACATTCTGAAGCTGACTCCGTGGCACTGTGGCAGTGTAGGGTTCGTAAGTTTTAGTTCAGCGTTTCATTGGCTCTCACTGTCCCTGCCCTCATGTCGAGAAAACGGAACGCTGCATAGTTGCCAAGCAAACAAACACGACATCACAGAAACGAAGAACCAATCAGACAGAACGGAACTTGGAGGAGGGAAGTGGAGTGGATTCAGGGGTAGATGCATCAAGCAAACGTAAAAAAATCAAAATCGTTAAAGTCCCTAACGATTTTTTAAAAACGAAGAATGCACCAAAAAAAAAGTCACACATGCTCAGATCGGTATTCAAACGTACAATGTATCAAAGAATCACAATACACATCGGTAATCGGCCCCTAAATCATGCGCAGAGCAGCCAAGCGTTTTGCTGACTGCTCTGCGCATGCTGCAAACGTAAAAACAAACAAACAAAAAAGTCACAACACATACACGTGGCTACCCGGTCAGCAAAATCCAAAAACAAAGGATCGGGAGGGGGCAAGGGCGCTCATCAGGAGCGTCCTGTATGGACGGCCTTGCCCCCCCCCCCGCTGCTCCCCACTTTCCGCCGCTCCCCCCCCCCCCCCGAAAAAGCAAAATGCTAGCTGGCTGCCCCCTCCCTTCCTGTTCCTGTGTTCTGCAGAGCTAACTCCGCCTCCCGTCATTCTTTCGCCCCGTGCCCCGCCCCCGCTGCCCCCCCTGAGGTCGACTACGCCGCTCCCCCCCTCCACCGAGACCCCCCTCCCTATTAACGACCCGAGCAGCGCCTCTCACCTCTTTCAGAAGCGCTGCACGGGCAGGAAGATCTATTGTGTTGGTTGTAGAGTCTCCATGACGTCTCTTCTTCCCTGGCCCAGGCCCCGCCTCCTTCTGACGTAGGTTACTGACGTAGGCGGAGTTAGCTCTGCAGAACACAGGAACAGGAAGGGAGGGGGACCGGGGCAGCTAGCATTTTGCTTTTTCGGGGGGGGGGGGGGGGGGGAGCGGCGGAAAGTGGGGAGCAGCGGGGGGGGGGGGCAAGGCCGTCCATACAGGACGCTCCTGATGAGCGCCCTTGCCCCCTCCCGATCCTTTTTTTATTTTTTTTATTTGATGTGTTTTCTGACGTCCTTTGGACCAATCACAGCGCTTTTAGCTCTGCTAATGCGCTGGGATTGGCTCAAAGTTTGTTTATTTTTTCACTTAATGATTTTTCCTGGCACAGAGCTGTCCTAACGAGAGGTCCAGACCTCTTGTTAGATTTCCTGCCTTTTTCCTGCGTAAAGGCAATCGGAAAAGGTTAGTGCATGTCGTTTCAATGGGGTTTTCACACTAATTGCTCATCTCCATTCCGTTTTCGTTAGCTGCTGGCTTCCTCGGTAAAAGCCCTTTGATGCATGCAACGGATCAAATTTTCCTCGTTGGAGGGTCATTAAAGGCTCATTTAGCTTTAGTGCATCTGCCTCTCAATCTCTAACAAACAATCATATACAGGGAGGTACGAACATCAGTGGAGGCAAGTGCACAGAATGGAAGGGAAGACAAACATTTAATCACTTTGTCACTCACACACATCACACACACACACACACACACAGACATCACACACACTCAATCACTCTGTGTATCTCTCTCTTACACTGTCTGTAAAACACGCTGTCACTCTCAGTCTCTCACATAGGCAACTGTATGTTGCATTCTCACGAGTAAGGAGCTCTTCTGATGTGATTGTTAAACTGATTGAAGGGCCTGAACAAGGAAAACTTTTACCACATTGTAACACAGTTTACACAAAAAACTATTGTATATAAAGAAATCTTACACATGTAAACAACAATTATATTCAGAATACAACCATGGAAACATTAATGGCAGGAACTCATTACATTGCTAGCTAGCGCCCGTTTCATTGCATTAAGAAACGGGCCTTTTTTACTAGTGTAATAATAAACTAACTGGTCATTTTGACCATTAATTTAGAAGAGTGATTGAGGAGGCAATTTTGACTTTAGAAGCTTGTTTTCTTAAATGAAGAATATTATGCATGAATGGGGGATGGGAGAAGGGATTTGATATACTGCCTTTCTGTGGTTACAATCAAAGCGGTTTACTTATTATACTTAGATACTTATTTTGTACCTGGGGCAATAGAGGGTTAAGTAACTTGCCCAGAGTCACAAAGAGCTACAGTGAGACTCAAATCTAGTCCCCTTGGTTCTCGGGCCACTGCACTAACCATTAGGCTACTCCTCCAACTCCAGCTTTGTGAAATTCAGCACATACAGGTTAGATTCTATATATGGTGCCTGGAAAATCTACAGGGAAAAATTTCCTCCTAAGCATATTCTATAAAGTACACTTAAACTTTATAGAATAGGTCTACTTTTCCGCACAGTTTATAGAATGCACTTATCGCCCATCCACTTGACTATATTTAGTCGCAAATTATTATGCCAAGTAAAACTTGGTGTAAATACAGGCGCCTAAGTTTGGCGCAGAGCGGGTGTATTTTAAAATCCTGAGGATCAATTTTCAAACACCCGTGACCTGCCCATAGCTATGCCCCCTTTTTGATCACATGCACTAGAATGTACACGGACCACGTGACAGAATGCATTTAGTGAGTTCTGTGCATAAATTCTAATTAATGCTTGTTAACATCCAATTAACAGCACTGATTGGCTTGTTAACCAATTAGGTTATGTGCATTGTTATGGGATCCGCTTAGATTTCCGCATTGGAAATCTAAGCACAATATATAGAATCTGGGGGACAATGTGCAAAAGTTAGCACTTACTCATGTAAGCCAGTGAGTAACCCCACTCCTTTTTTGAACATGTATCTTTATATATTAGTTGTTCCCTCTACATATTTGGGGAAATAGATGTGTATTTCCCACAGCCATATATGTAGTTTATAAAATGCTACACATTTCACAGGCCTTCTGTAAAACAGGCTGGAAATTGTAAGCTTTCTGAATTGGATATTCAATTTGTGACCTAGACACCTTACTCAAAATTGACCTTAAAGTGTCTCTCCCTGATATTGCCTAAACAAACAAGAATAAGAAAAGACTTACCTGCATGTAAATATGTTTCAGTCCATGCAGATAACGCAATCACCCGGGTCCCATCAGGAACAAGAGAGAGACAGACCCCAGCACTGGGCCCTCCTTCAAGGCTGGGCTTGGGAGAATCTTGCCCCTCCTGCCTCTCCCTCTTGGTGGCCCTGCTTCCATCATGTTCCACAATTCAATTGATTGCAGTGGTTGCAGCTTACAAAGATTTCACTTCTCTATAAAAATTAGAAATTTGAAGACAATGCACAGTAGCCACCTTACAAACTGAGCACTTTTACAGAGCAAGTTAACAGTAATGATTACTGCCTCACCCTTGATTGGGAGGCCCAGGGTTGTATGAATTGCTATTTTAGCTGACAACATAATAAAACAGGAAGTTCAATGGAAAGAACTGGCAGTCAGGGCCGCCGAGAGGGGGGGACAGGGGAGACAAAAGTCCCCGGGCCCGGGCCTCCGGGGGGGGGGGGGCCCGGTGCCGCTGCAGTCCAGCCCGCCCGCCGTCGCTCCCAGAACTAACCTGAAGCGCTTTCACCTTTGGAGCAACCAGCAGCAGCAGCAGGGCAGACCTCTCCTTCCTTCTGTGTCCCGCCCTCGCCTGACGTAACATCCGCGAGGGCGGGGCACGGAAGGAAGGAGAGGTCTGCGCTGCTGCTGCTGGTTGCTCCGAAGGTGAAAGCACTTCAGGTTAGTTCAGAGAGGGCCCGGCAGCGGGTGGAGGGGGGGCCTGGCGACTTCGGGTGGGGGGGGGGGCGCGATGCGACTTCGGGTGAGGGGGCGCGACGCAATCTCGGGTGGGGGGGGCCCGGAGGCGGTCTTGTCCCGGGCCCGGCCCCGGCTCTCGGCAGCCCTGCTGGCAGTATTGTATAAAAAGAGGCACCAAACACTCTGATGCAGAGGGATACTTTTTAAATTAAAAGGGAAAGAGGAAAGGGGATGGCATTTGATATATTGCCTTTTTGTGGCTTCAATCCAAGCAGTTTACATATTATATACAGGTACTTATTTTGTACCTTTGGCAATGAAGGGTTCAGTGACTTGCGCAGAGTCACAAGGGGGGTGATATTCAGGCCACGGGAGTTAGTCCAGCTAACTCTCACAGTCGGCAGTAATGCCGGATATTCAATGCCGGGCCGTTTCCGTGACCTGCACTAAATATCCGGTTTATTTTTGACTAGTTTGAACTTAACTAGCTAAGCCAGTATTCAGTGCTGGCCAGTTAAATTCAAACCGGCCAAAGATATTCCAGATATACACGTGGGCAAAAATGGCCGCCAAACTCATGCTAAAAATCAGCGGATAGCCAGTTATATAATACAATATAACTGGCTAGCCGCTAACAGATGATATTCAGCGGGAGACAGCCAGCTGTCTCTCGCTGAATATTACCAGATAGCCGTCTCAGTACTATTTAACCAGCCAGGTGCCATTCCTGGCTGTCTAAATGATTTTGAATATCGTTCGGGGGGGGGGGGGGGGGGTAGGAAGGACTGCGGTGGGAATTGAACCCAGTTCCCCTGGTTCTCAGGCCACTGCACTAACTGTTAAATGACTCCTCCACTCCTAAAAGATAGTTTCATTGCAATTTGCATTTTGACATGCATGAAAATAATCTTTTTCCTCCCACTGCCCTCCCTTCCCATCTCCTCGCCTAATCACATACTCCTCCAGTCAAGAAAAGAATGACTGTTAGGGTCCTCTTTACTAAAGTGCAGAACCCATTGGAGGCATGCCCAGCACCCGCCCATGCAGTTACCACACAGTGAAAACTTTTACCACATGTTAATTGCATTGCCAATAGCACAGCTGCATCCGTGTTATCAGCAATGTACTAATGGTCCACAGGTGTAAAAGAGTACCCTCCAACTTCCCTTGAAGAACCCCCAACCCCTTAACAATTCCTGGAATTCTTTAAAATACTTCCCACCTTTTGACTGTTATGGGGGGGGGGGGGGTATCCCCAGTGATCCCCAGAAGCCCCTGCCCGATTGCCAGCCCAGGTTTGAAATTATATCTGTGACCCCTAGCAGTAGTCTCAAGGTATTATCACTAGAGATCAAGCTGCCAAATAAAGGAGGGGGAAGAGGGGCTTTTATAAGGAATGTCAGATTGTGGTAGGTGCATTGTGGCTGGCCTGCATGCATTTTCTGCTTCTTCTTCATGAGGTAGTATGTGTATCTGTGCTATCCTGAGCCATGAAAGATAGGGCACAGTAGTTTACCATGCACTGACTTCAAACACTGTCCACACCCATAATCCTCCCATTCTCCACCACTCTCCTGGCCCTGCCATGGCAAGTAGATACCATGCAAATCAGCCCACAATGAGTTCTGCATCTGTGTGTTAACTACTAGGGTTTGATAAAGAGGCCTCTTAATCTAGTTTCTACTTATAAAGGTGTATGGTGCAAGCATTATACTGCTGTATGTCCTCTTGGAACATTTCAATGTTGCCAGCTCAGTGATTTCATGATAAGTTCCTATATGACTTCAGGATGAATCATTCCATGAGCTGAAGTAGCCTTTTTTCTCTCCTGGATTTTAGTCCTTTTGGTTTCTGACAACTGGTGCAATGGTCCTGCAGAGAAGGTCTGCAACTTTCTGTGCGACTGCTGGGACTGCTCAGATGAGAACATGTGTGGTGAGTCCATGCCAGCCTTGGCTTCTTTCCCCTATCCTTGTTTTTACCAGATAGATAGTTGACTTTTTGCTAGCAATAAAATGTTAACTTGGCATGTTAGGCACTGCATGGAGCTACTACTACTACTACTTAACATTTCTAGAGCGCTACTAGGGTTACGCAGTGCTGTACAGTTTAACAAAGAAGGACAGTCCCTGCTCAAAGGAGCTTACAATCTAAAGGACGAAATGTCAAGTTGGGGCAGTCTAGATTTCCTGAATAGAGGTAAAGTGGTTAGGTGCCGAAGGCGACATTGAAGAGGTGGGCTTTGAGTAAGGATTTGAAGATGGGCAGGGAGGGGGCCTGGCGTATGGGCTCAGGGAGTTTATTCCAAGCATGGGGTGAGGCGAGGCAGAAAGGGCGGAGCCTGGAGTTGGCGGTGGTGGAGAAGGGTACTGAAAGGAGGGATTTGTCTTGAGAGCGGAGGTTACGGGTAGGAACGTAAGGGGAGATGAGGGTAGAGAGGTAAGGAGGGGCTGCAGATCGAGTGCATTTGTAGGTTAGTAGGAGAAGCTTGAACTGTATGCGGTACCTGATCGGAAGCCAGTGAAGTGACTTGAGGAGAGGGGTGATATGAGTATATCGGTCCAGGCGGAAGATAAGACATGCAGCAGAGTTCTGAACGGACTGAAGGGGGGATAGATGGCTAAGTGGGAGGCCAGTGAGGAGTAGGTTGCAGTAGTCAAGGTGAGAGGTATTGAGAGAGTGGATGAGAGTTTGGGTGGTGTGCTCAAAGAGGAAAGGGCGAATTTTGCTAATGTTAAAGAGGAAGAAGCAACAGGTCTTGGCTATCTGCTGGATATGCGCAGAGAAGGAGAGGGAGGAGTCGAAGATGACTCCGAGGTTGCGGGCAGATGAGACGGGGACGATGAGGGTGTTATCAACTGAGATGGAGAGTGGAGGGAGAGGAGAAGTGGGTTTGGGAGGGAAGACAATAAGCTCGGTCTTGGCCATGTTCAGTTTCAGGTGGCAGTTGCACATCCAGGCAGCAATGTTGGATAAGCAGGCCGATACTTTGGCCTGGGTTTCCGCAGTGATGTCTGGTGTGGAGAGATAAAGCTGGGTGTCGTCAGCATAAAGATGATATTGGAAACCATGAGATGAGATCAGGGAGCTACTGAGAAAAAAGGAGGCTATAGGAGTCATGTGTGGTTAGGCAAATAGTGTGCACTCTTTTTGGCGAACAGCATTTGTTTCAAATGACAGCCCATCTCTTATATATTACACAATCTAATACCCAACAAACTTCATCATATAAAAGAAAATTATGTAATAAAAGAAAAATCTCTCATATTCTGATCAAAAAATCTCTTAAATAATGGGGCAGTACTTTGGATAATATTGTAGAATTCTGCATATAAATTAATCTTCCATTTTACCACATGTAAGGTAAGAAAGTTAGTGAAATAATTCTTAGATTTCCTTTTCCATATACCTATTCTATGCTATATGATTCTTATATTTCGCTAAGTTGAAAAGAGATTCTAAGCGGATTACAAACAATAAATCCTTCTTTGGGAGAATTTACAATTGCATATCTAATATATTGAAACTAAAAAAAAAATTTTGTCATCAAATGCATATCTAAACATTAATTACAGTTGCATGTCTAGTACATTGAAACTAAAAAGGATCATTCTCATCAAACAAACAAGACTTTTACGCGTTCCTGAAGGAATAATATTGTTTTATTTTCTGAATTTCTAAAGGCAGTCTGTTCTAAAGCCTAAATCTCTGATGTAAAAAGAATATTTTGGGTAGCCATATTGAGTCTGGAGAAGATTTGAGTTTTTGTAGAATCCAAAGAGGCCTGTGTGATCATGAAGCTTAGGTGCCACAACTCCAAACAGCCCAGAACACTGCAGCCAGACTCATATTCGGTAAAACAAAATATGAAAGTGCTCAACCCCTACGAGAAAAGCTACACTGGTTCCCAATCAAAGAACGCATCACGTTCAAGATATGCTTCCTAGTTCACAAAATAATTCATGGGGATGCACCAGCCTACATGTCAGACTTGATAAACCTACCACCCAGGAATGCCAAAAAATCATCCCGCACATTCCTCAACCTTCACTTCCCCAACTGCAAAGGTGTAAAATACAAACTAACGCATGCGTCAACCTTTTCGTACCTGAGCACACAATTCTGGAACGACCTGCCGCACAATTTAAAAACGAACTATGAACTTACTAACTTCCGCAAACTACTGAAGACCCATCTCTTTAACAAGGCATACCACAAAGACCAACAAATGTAAACCTCTGTACAAGTGTCCAGAAAAGATTTACCAGCTTATTTTCGAAAGAGACGGACGCCCATCTTCCGACAAATCGGGAGATGGACGTCCGTCTCAAAAACAGGTATAACCAAAAGCTGAATTTGGACGGCCCCAACTGCTTTCCATCACGGGGACGGGCGAAATTCTCAGGGGCGTGGCTGAACGGTAGCGAAGGCGGGACAGGGGCGTTCCGGGACGTGGTTAACAGATGGACCTCCATGCCTGATAATGGAAAGAAGCAAGCCGTCCCCGACGAGCATTTATTCCACACAAAGTTGGTCCTGTTTTTTTCATGACCAAGCTTCCAAAAAGTGCCCAAACTGACCAGATGACCACCGGAGGGAATCGGGGATGATCTCCCCTGTCTCCCCCAGTGGTCACTAACCCCCTCCCACCCTAAAAAACAAACTGTTTAAATATTTTTTCCAGCCTCTATGTCAGCCTCAAATACCATACCTAGCTCCATGACAGCAGTATGCAGGTCCCCCGAGCAATTTTAGTTTAGTTGGTGCTGCACGGGACCCATGCAGAGAGCAAAAATCAGAAGAAAAAAAAACATGCAAGTGCAGTCAGGGAGGTAAAAAAAAAAAAACATGCAAGTGCAGTCAGGGACGTCCAAATTAAAACAATAGTAATAGGGGGATTCAAACCAGCCTCCTTCTGATTACAAGACTTGTGCTTTAACCACTGCACCACTTATTCAGTTGTTTAGCCATTCCTTCCTTTTCCATTAAGTCCATCCAAGTTTCTGTCAGCCAATCACAGTTCATTTACCTGACATCAGTGTCAGCTAAATGAGCTGTGATTGGCTGACAGAAACTTGGAGGGACTTAATGGAAAAGGAAGGAGGTCTAGCAGCTGAATAAGTGGTGCAGTGGTTAAAGCACAAGTCTTGTAATCAGAATGAGGCTGGTTTGAATCCCCCTATTACTATTGTTTTAATTTGGACGTCCCTGACTGCACTTGCATGTTTTTTTTTCTTCTGATTGTTGCTCTCTGCATGGGTCCCGCGCAGCACCAACTAAACTAAAATTGCTCGGGGGACCTGCATACTGCTGTCATGGAGCTAGGTATGGTATTTGAGGCTGACATAGAGGCTGGAAAAAATATTTAAACAGTTTGTTTTTTAGGGTGGGAGGGGGTTAGTGACCACTGGGGGAGACAGGGGAGATCATCCCCGATTCCCTCCGGTGGTCATCTGGTCAGTTTGGGCACTTTTTGGAAGCTTGGTCGTGAAAAAAACAGGACCAACTTTGTGTGGACTAAATGCTCGTCGGGGATGTCTTGCTTCTTTCCATTATCAGGCACGGAGGTCCATCTGTTAACCACGCCCCGGAACGCCCCTGTCCCGCCTTCGCTACTGTTTGGCCACGCCCCTGAGAATTTTGCCCGTCCCCGTGACGGAAAGCAGTTGGGGCCGTCCAAATTCAGCTTTCTATTATACCTGTTTTTGAGACAGACGTCCATCTCCCGATTTGTGTCGGAAGATGGGCGTCCATCTCTTTCGAAAATAAGCTGGCATATCACCCAAGATCTGTCTGTAATACTAAATATCTATCTTATCATGTATTTCCATTATTCATGATGTATTGTAAGCCACATTGAGCCTGCAAAGAGGTGGGAAAATGTGGGATACAAATGCAATAAATAAATAATATAAAAATATTAAACTAAGGTAGAACTGTGCTAAAAGGGTTGGAAGATGGATCAAAGATCTTATTTCTGGTTGGGGGGTAGATTTTTTAAAGTTAATTTTATTTGTGCATTTTTCAGTGTACTGATCAAAAGTGAATTTTTCACTTTTGGTCTCTGTATTAAGGGTGTCTTTTACTACCGTGCTAGCGATTCCCGGTGCAGCAAATGTGCTGCAGCCCATTCAGTTTGTATGGGCTGTGTCGTATTTGCTGCATAGGAATTGCTAGCACGGTTTAGTTAAAAGAGGCCCTAAGTGTTTTTTTATATTTGTTTTATTTTCAATGGCCCTTTTCAGGGCTTTTTTTGAGGGGGTGCTTGGGGGTACTGAGTACCAGCACCTTTTTCCATTGTCTACTATAATTGACCCATGGTCCCCAAGTTTTAATGAAAGAGCTCAGGCTCTACACACCAATTCTGCCTTGTCATAGATTCTGTGACTGGTTGCAGGGAGCCTGGCTGTTGTGGGGTGGGTCCCTCAGTGATCACCCCAACCTTGAAGGGTGGCCTTGCATTTGAGTACCGGCACCTTTTTTGGTAGAAAAAACACACTGGCCCTTTTACTAAGACTGAATTACTCTTATAAATAATCCTGGTGAGTGAGTGCTGGTAGGAGGGCTAGTAGGGCTGTTCCCTTAGGAGTCCTCCACCTACATTTCTGCCAGCGAGAAGTGCTGTTTCACTAACACATTTTCAATAGTGAGGGACAGGCAATTTCTGCAGGACTCCAGGGAATCTACCTGCCTGCCTTCCTGTAGACACACACACACACACACACACACACACACACGGCTTTTACTAGTAGGGATTACTTTAATGTGTTCTTAGTGGGGCTTGTAAAGAGGCACCTATTCAGTTTGTAACTGGCATGAAATTCAGCAGGGATATATTTTTTAATAAACAGATAAATTAAAAATAATAGGGATGGGCAGCCAGGAAATTTTTGTTTTCTTAATCTTTTCTGTTTTAAACACTATTTGCATACCGTGAACTCTTTTCCTTAAAGAGTACATGCACATATATGTATATATAAACTGTTACACATGCATGAACTATCGCACATGTGTGTGCATACATACACTATTGGGAAAGAGTTCATACTATGTTCACATAGCATACAATCTTTAAGAAAAATGTGCACTATTCCCCTAATTCTGTAAAAGTCATCAAAATGTGCACGTGCAAATTTGGGCATGTGCCCAATTTAAGCTAAATTACCACCAATAATTGGCTTTTTAACAAGCAATTCATGGCAGTAATTACATTTAATTGAATTTTACATGCATAAATTTAGGCACAGAATCCGTGCTTAAAATTTACACACGATTCGAAAAAGAGGGTGCGGAAATGGGAAGGTCATGGGCAGAACAAGGTCATTCCTAATAGTAACGCTTGTTGTTGTAAAATAATGGGGATACTCACCTAGAACGATTCTCTATATCACGCCTAAAAAAACAGTGCCGAAATGAAATTTTCCTAAGCATATTCTATAGAGAATGCCTTAATTTAGGCGTACTTTATAGAATAAGTCAAAATTTCCATGTGGTATACAGAACACGTTGAGCGCTGCTCCGTACAACTAAATTTAGCTGTGGGCAATTACGCCAAGCAAAACTTTGTATAAATCCTGATGCCTAAATTAAGCACAGACCAAGTGTATTCTATAACAACACCCATGGCCACACCCACTTTTCAACTACGTGACTTAGTATTTAAGCGCAACACGTTACAGAATACGCTTAGACAATTCTACATGTAAATTCTAACTGATGCAAATTAATGCTGATAATTGGTCAACATCCAGTTAGCAATGCTGATTAGTTTGTTAACCAATTAGCTTATGCACAATGTTATGGAATATGCTTTGATTTGTATGCGGAAATCTCGGCACAATATATAGAATCCCGGGGCTAATGTAGGCACATACATGTGCACCACGTTTCAATTGGTGCAAATGGCTGAGCCTAAAGTTAAGCGCGATTCCCAGGTTAAGTGGTATTCTATAAGCCGCACCTAATTTTAAGCATGGTTTATAGAATAGCTCTTTTTCGGCACCATATATAGAATCTAGCCCTATCTATATATATAAAACTCACCCTCAACGTTCTATTGTCTGATGATGTCACTGAAGCCAAGGTTCGTAAGTTCGAAGCTCTGAAGCCAACAAAATCACAGTCTCGGGGCCCCGCCCTCTCGTCAAACGTTATGACGTTGAGGGCGGAGGCGGAGCAATTCACTCACATCGACGACAGCCAGGGCGCCGCAATGGGCCACCCACTGACGACGAAGGTGCGTTGGTTGGGGGGGCCACAGTCACACATCGATGGCGGCCACGGCGGCGCAATGCCCTCACTAACAACCAAGGTGCGTTTGGTGGGGGGGCCACAGGAAAGCCTTGCTAGCGCCCGTTTCATTGGCTCCAGAAACGGGCCTTTTCTTACTAGTCTGTAAATAGTGCACACTCTTACCAGTGAAAGGCATTTGTTTCAAATGACAGCCCATCCCTGAAAAATAATTCCCTTATTTAAAAAATAGTTCTTCACAACTTGAACATACTTTTGACTGTCAAAGTCACAAGGATGCTTCCAAATGTGGAGATGTTAAATTCTATGATTTTCAGCATTTTGTGTTCAGGATGTATATTGGGATTTTGAGGAACTAAAGTGGAGTTTGGCTGCTTCGTTATGTGTAGGATATCATAAGAAGTCAACCACTCTAGAAACTCAGTTCACCTGTGACTTTGAAGAGGATGACTGTGGCTGGAGAGACGTGAGCACCTCTGCCTACCAATGGGTTCGGGACCAGGATGGTATTTCCACATTGGGAACTGGTCCCTTCACCGATCACACTTTAAAGACCAACAAAGGTAAGCCTTTTATGATTTCACTATAGAATATTTTAAATTATATATTCGAACAATGTCTATTCAGAGGCCCAAATGCAAAAAACCAAGGGTTGACGGTAAAAATGATGTATACCTGTTGGATATTTCACTGTTGAACAGAAGAAAAATATATGTAACCATATCTAGGAAAAGGTGACTAAAGTCACCAGAAACAAAAAACGAGTTAGAAAAAACAATTTATAATACAAGAGTGCAAGGGTCCTGTTTACTAAGCCACACTGTAGGCGTGTAAACTTTTTAGCATGCGCTAACGCTAGCAACACCCATAGGAATATAATGGGCGTCTCTATCGTTAGTTTGCACTAATTTTTAGTGAGCGCTAAAAAGTTTGTGTGCCTACAGCGCGGTTTAGTAAACAGGGCCCCAAACCTCATCCTTTTATATGAAAAAAAGAAAGGTTACAGCAGTTCAAACATGTAACTTGTGCAGACTGCTTATGGACCCATGTTATGAAAATTCAGCCATCCTCAACATTTTGGATCCACTACTTTAGTCACCTTTTCCAAGAGATGATCACATATATGCTACTAAATGACCTGTCAATTAATGCCAAAATACATGGTCTGTGAATGTGATTTTGTACTAGTGCCAGTGTTTGGGAACATCTGATACCTATTTTTCAGCAGCTGTACTAGTTGCCAATGGGTTGGCATGTGAAATTTAAGATATTTGAAGGCCTCTTTTACCAAACTGTGCTAGCGATTCCCACGTGGCAAAGCCGACAAAGCCCACTGAAAGTGAATGGGCTTTGTCGACATTGCCGCACAGGGAATCACAAGTGTGGTTTGGTAAAAGAGGCCCTTAGTTTTTAAGGCGCCCTTTTACTAAGCTGCGGTAGGACTACTGCAGAGGTAGTGTGCCAAACTAGTTATGAAGTTGGCGCATGCAGTTTCCCATGGTAGAAAATAATTTTCTATTTTCTACCATGGGGAGACATTCCCAGCAGTAATCAGCATCACAGCCACATTGCCACGTGCTGCTTGATTACCGCACGAGTAGTGCATGAGCCCCTACCACCTACTAAACAGGTGGCGGTAAGGGCTCAGGCAGTAAATAACTATGTGCTAATTTTAATATTAGTGCACGGACCCATTTTTAAAAAGGTATTTTTCTGTCACAATAAAGTGTGGCCCAGCATGCACCAATTTCATATGCCAAAACTAGCACAGGCCACTTTTATTGCAGCTTAGTAAAAGGGTCACTAAATGTTTGAGGGGGATTGTTCTGGGTTATTTGTCCATCTGGACTGTTTTCAAGCACTGGTTCTGTTTTACAGAATCAGTCGCTAATCTTATTGTGTTTTTTTACTAATTTATTTACATTTAGGCTCATTGCTTATTTTATCATAGTTTCACAGGGTTATTTTATATCATTGTTATTTAATATTTTATTTTGGATGTTAGGATATATCCATTTTAATTTGTTTTCTGTCTTTCCCTTTGTTGTAGATTGCTTACAAATCTTTTTGAAAACTTAGGGAGTAATAAATATTTTAAATAGATAAGTCTTCCAAACTCCTTGTATTCCATCTCAATTGACAGAAATATTTATATATATATACAGTGCAATCCGCTTAAGTGCAAGGGTCTGGGACCAAAGAAATGCATGCAGTTAACTGGAGCGTGCACTTAACCGTTGTGACCCAAAGAAGCTTGAAATCTGATAAACATATGTACAGTACTGTTTATTATTATACATACAGTATACAGTCTCCGTTATATGACGTTAGGCTTACTTGAAGTAATCAGTTATAGTCCTCTGTACACTATTGGGTCTGTGAGCTCCATAGACTATGTCTGCCAGATGGTAAAAGCTGTCATAGCACTGATATCCAGTGGCCTCCAGATAGGCCCGCACGGTGTTGAGACTCTCCAGCGCTCTTGCAAAAGTGACAGGAGGAGGTTGTTGAATTTCGTCACCATGTGCCTCGTTTGCTCATTTTATCATCTATTTCATCATCAGCCGTTGTTGCCTGCGTGTAGGCACATATCTCTACATCAGTGCTGTCGTCAGCTGTTTGTAGATCGTAATCAACAGCTACATAGCAATGAAACTCCTCTTCAGTAACACCGGCTGGGATGTCAATAACCTGTTCATCTGACGCGTTTGCAACAGCTGCATCTGTTTCGTCCCTCTCCACATCCTTAACAAAGCTTGTTCGCTTGTAGCAATTCACAATGGTTGCCTGTGTAACATGATTCCAGGCTTCTTTCTGTATATGTAGGGAATCTAACAGTGATAGATTACGAGCCAGTTCAACAGCACGTTTATCCTTGCCAGTCTGGTCATCCATAACGCTCATCAGACAACGTAGCACAAGAGCCCGATAATGTTGTTTGAAATTGGCTACTATGACCTGATCCATAGGTTGGATCAGAGAGGTAGAGTTTGGTGGCAGGAAGACCACCTTCACATTAGACAGCCTGATATCATCCCTGTGTGCAGCACAATTATCACAAAGCAACAAAATCTGACACTTTTGTGACCGCATTCTAGTGTCTAACTTCTTTAACCACTGCTTCCAAATTTCCCCAGTCATCCATAAATTTGCGTTAGCCTCATATGACACAGGAAGTCGCTTAACTTTCTTGAATCAACGGGGCTGTTTCCAATGATGAGGGGTTCCAACTTCTCACTCCCATCCATATTGCAGCAAAGGAGGATCGTCAGTCGGTCCTTCGATGTTTTACCTCCAGCAATTTCGGCATGTTTGAATGCAAGTGTTCCATCAGGAATCGCTCGCCAGAAGAGACCTTCTTCATCAGCACTGAAAATGTCATGAGGTGCAAACTCGTTCAAGATGGTAGGAAGAACTGAAACAACCCAATTTTCAGCACCAAAGTCATCAGTGTCTTGTTTATCACCATGCTGTTTCTTGAATTTTATGTTGTTCCTCTCCTTCCATCTTTCCAACCATCCAACAGTGGCTTTGAATTCAGTTAGTCCAAGACTTTCAGCTAGCTGGTTAGCCATAATCAGTGGACCACTGACAGGAAACTGTCTGCTCCTGACTCGAGAAAACCACCGAAGAAGAGCATCTTCTACCTCCTCAGCTTTTCCCACCCATTTTCGTTTCCGTTGTGGATTTGTATTGTTTTGCCAGTCTTCTAGAAGCTGGTCTTTCTGCTTCAAGACATGTGAAATTTGACTGGGATTGACACCATATTCTTTAGCAATAGATGCTTGACTTTGTTTGTTTTCTAATTTTTTAAGAACTTCTATTCATTCAGCCAGTGTTAAAGTCTTACAGTTCCGCTGTGACGACGACGACCCCAGGGTACACTCTAACAACATTCTTTTGCTTATTCTGCCTGTGACAGTTAAAGGGGCGGTAAATTTGAAATCTCGTTGGTTGTCATGCGCCAATTGGCTTCCATATTCCATGTACGCGCTTATGCAGAGTCTTTCCTGCAGAGGAGCGGTCTTAAACCATGCATATAAGCGAATCTTGCACTTATCAGTGGTGCACTAAACTGAAGTTTGTCCCCATAGAAATTGATGGTGCCAAAAATGGGACCGAAGTATGGCATGCAGTTAAACAGAGCATGCGCTTATCCAACGTGCACTTAAATGGAGTGCACAAGCCGCATTGAGCCTGCCATGAGTGGGAAAGCGCGGGGTACAAATGTAACAAAAATAAAATATATATATATATATATATATATATATATATATATATCACCTATGACCTAGGTGGTTTCCATAAAAACATACATAATAAAAGCACATTTAAACAGTAAATCAACTTTCGGAAATCTCTGAAGACCCACCTCTTTAATAGAACATACCATAACGATCCATCATTTGAACTATAGTACATTACCGCTTTATCTGTTATTCCTATAACATTCTCTCTATATATGATGATTTTATACACTATGTTTCCATGTTCTTATGTAATTTCCAATTGTATATGTTAGTCTGTCATGACGATACCATGGTGGAGCAATGTAAGCCACATTGAGCCTGCAAATGTGTGGAAAAATGTGGGATACAAATGCAATACATAAATAAATATATATATATTTTTAAACCTGGACAATACATACAAATCTGCCACTGATATCATTACATCACTATTCAACAACTAATTACAATCAAGTCCATAAGCAATAAAAAAAATGCTGTCACAAAAAGTTGTGTTTTCGAGTTTTTTAAACTGGGAGATGTTACCGCAGTGACGAAGCTGATCAGGTAATGTATTCCATAAAGGAACGCCGGCCGAACAAATGCATTCCTTTCCTTTGCTATTCTAATTAGATAAAAGTTGCACTCTATTGGGGGAGGAAGTGATGTCATCTGACTTGATGGCAGCCTAGTTCTTTTCCTCATGCTTACTCCGGAGTAGAGAGCTGCACGGGAACGGGGTTCGCGGGAATCCCGCAGAACCCGCGGGATTCCCGCAGAGACGGAAACAGTTCTGCGGAGTTCCCGTGGGGACGGAAGCAGTTCTGCAGGGTTTCCGCGGGGATGGAAGCAAGTCCTGCAGGGTTCCCGTGGGGATGGAAGCAGCTCTGCGGGGTTCCCGTGGAAGTGTAAGCTACACTGCATCAGCCTTTCATCTACCGAGTACCTTGAGTGCTGTCTCCTCCTCCTCCTCCTCCTTGCTTTAACAGCACAAATGTGGAAAGTCTTCCATTGAGGAGGTGGTAGAGACACAAATGATGATGGAATTCAAAAAGGCTTAGGATGAACACAGAGGATCTCTAATTAGAAAATGGAAGTTATAAAAATCTTAACCTTAAATGGCTGCATGTGTGTGGATGTGTTAAGTGACACTTAGATGGCGACTCTGGCTGTGATTAACTAGGGCCGATACCGGGCAGACTTGTATGGTCTGTGTCTAATATATGGCAGTCTGGTTTAGGATGGGCTAGAAAGGGCTTAGACAGCAACTTCAGTGGCTGGAACATAAGGACAGTGCTGGACAGATTTTTACGTTCTGCATCCCACAAATGAGAAGACGAATAGACTGGAGTGGGCTTCAGCGAGAACTCCAGCAGCTGGAACATAAGAATAGGGCCAGATACACTTCTATGGTCTATGTTCCAGAAACACGAAAGAAAGTATATAATATCACACTTGTTGATTTAATCATGAATTGATAATGAGTGTGACTATTGGGCAGACTGGATGGACCGTTCAGGTCTTTATTTGCTGTCACTTACTATGTTACAATTAATCCTCTTTGCTCCCGGGCTAATGCGCAGACCTCAGCTCTGACACAGGCAAGAGCATCGGATGTCACCTGACCTACTGGCGCGTGCATGTGGTGGCCTCTCAGCACACAGTGCCAGAAATCAGAGACAAATCTTACATGTGCACACCAGAGTGTTCTAAGTTTCAGCTTCTATTCCTTCCTTGCCTACAGTGTTGTGACTCAAATCCAGAGAGAGACTGAGGGAGCTGACAAGAATTTTCTTTTATGTCCATTAAATTCTTGCGGGGATGGGTGGGGACGGGTTGGGATGGATTAAATTTTTGCAGGGATGGGTGGGGATGGGTAAGATTCCAGTGGGGACGAGTGGGGATGGGTGAGATTCTAGCAGGGACGGGCGAGGATGGGTAAGATTTCTGTCCCCGTGCAACTCTCTACTCCGGAGTGAATCTCCCTTTATTAGCATTCATCAAAGGATTTTTTTTGCACAGGAGCAACAGACGTTTGGAGAGTGTTTGTGTCACCATGTGAAAATCCCAGCATTGTCTGGGAACGTAGAAGGTTAAGTCCATTACTAAGACCCTGATGAAATTGATGCGCTGCCATGCTGTGTTGGGCCCAGCATTGGAGTCCAATACTGACTCAGCGTTTTCTGTAGCTGATTATTTCAAGGAGATGAGACCGATGCTGGATGTCCGCGGCAATTGAAGTGCTATCTTGCAGAGATAAAGGAGAAAATTAAAGCTTCCTGAGTGGACATTGTTGGTCACATTGACCTCTCAGTGTGTATTTTTGGGAACTGGGAGGTCACGTGGCTGAGCTAGAAACTAATATTGAAGAGCACGTGGACTCTCTCAATACCTCGCAGAAGCGAGTCTCACAGTTGTTCAGGCATCATGAGGAGATGTTATATATCGATGATTTGGAGAACAGAGGACATCGGAAGAGTTTGTGTTTCTGGGGGACTCCTGAAAGTGGAGAGATGGAGGATGTAGTGGTTATTATAAAATCGCTTTGCATTCAGCTTTTGGGCTCTAATGGTGATGGAGCATCTCTTCAATTTGAAAGAGTCCATAGAACATTGGGCAGGCCATGGGACTCTGCCTCCCGGGATATTGTGGCATGTTTTATGCATTTTCAGGATAAAGAACTGGTTTTTGGCCAAAGCTGGATAGACCACAGCTGCAGTATAATGAGGCCAAGGTATCTGTGTATCAAGACTTCTCCTTGTATACTTTGCAACAACGGAAAGTGCTGAAGCCTGTTCTGGACATTTTGTCATCAGCCCATATTAAATATCGCTGGGTGTTCCCTTTTGCTCTAAACTTTACTGTGACTGGTAAACTACATCAGGTCTGTAAACTGGGTGAGGCTTCGAAGATTTTACATGAGGCAGGCTTCACTCCTACACTCCCCCTCCCCCCAAGTATGGTTGCGCCAGCAACCTGTGAGAAACTACAACACTGGCAGCAGGTGGAGAAAAATCAGAAGAAAAAGCCTCGTCTGGGCTCTACTGTGGAGCCTCCTTCAATGTTGGGTATTGATTTCATGGGACGTTGCAAACATTTGCAGAGACAGAGGGAGAGGGGGTTTAGGACCAGTTTATGCTATTGTTTTAGCTGTGCATTTCAATATTTGCATTTATTGCTCTCTGTTACTCTGGTGTGGGTTTATTTGTTTGGATGGGGGGAATTTTGATCTGCTTGATTAGGAATGTATGACTGTGGAGTGGATGTGGAGGGAGTCTGGTTGTATCTGGTTGAACGGAAGGAGAAAAAGGGTAGTGGTAAATGGAGATTGCTCTGAAGATGAGGATGTTATCAGTGGAGTACTGCAGGGATCGGTCCTAGGGCTGGCTCTTATTAACATCTTTGTGAGTGGTATTGCGGAATGGCTGTATGGTAAGGTTTGTCTCTTTGCGGATGATACCAAATAAAGGGAGATTCTACAACAGGGTGGACACCCCGGAGGGTGTGGAGGACATGAGGAAGGACATAGCGAAGCTTGAGGAATGGCCCAATATTTGGCAACTAAGCTTTAATGCTAAAAAATTCAGGTTCATGCATTTGGGTCACATGAATCTGAGGGAACGGTACAATATAGGGGGTGAAGTGCTTCTGTGTACAAAGGAAGAGCGGAACTTGGGGATGATTGTATCTGATGACCTTAAAGTGGCCAAACAGAAAAAGCAACAGTCAAAGCCAGAAGGATGCTTGGGTGCATTAGGAGATGGATGACCAGCAGGAAAAAAAGGTGATGATGCCCTTGTAAAAGTCTCTGGTGAGGCCCCATTTAGACTACTGTGTCAGAGTTTAAGAAAGCATGGAAAAGGAGGAATTAAGGGTTACAGAGGATGGGCTGACTGGATGGGCCATTTGGCCTTTATCTGCCGTTATATTTCTGTGTTTCTATTACTACTACTACTACTATTTAGCATTTCTATAGCGCTACAAGGTGTACGCAGCACTGCACAAACAAAGAAGAAAGACAGTCCCTGCTCAAGGAGCTTACAATCTAATAGACAAAAAATAAAGTAAGCAAATCAAATCAATTAATGTGTACAGGAAGGAGGAGAGGAGGGTAGGTGGAGGCGAGTGGTTACAAGTGGTTACGAGTCAAAAGCAATGTTAAAGAGGTGGGCTTTCAGTCTAGAATTAAGGTGGCAAAGGATGAGGCAAGACGTAGGGGCTCAGGAAGTTTATTCCAGGCGTAGGGTGCAGTGAGACAGAAGGCGCAAAGTCTGGAGTTGGCAGTAGTGGAGAAGGGAACAGATAAGAAGGATTTATCCATGGAGCGGAGTGCACGGGAAGGGGTGTAGGGAAGGACGAGTGTGGAGAGATACTGGGGAGCAGCAGAGTGAGTACATTTATAGGTTAGTAGAAGAAGTTTGAACAGGATGCGAAAACGGATAGGGAGCCAGTGAAGGGTCTTGAGGAGAGGGGTAGTATGAGTAAAGCGACCCTGGCGGAAGACGAGACGGGCAGCAGAGTTTTGAACCGACTGGAGAGGGGAGAGGCCAGCAAGAAGCAGATTGCAGTAGTCTAAACAAGAGGTGACAAGGGTGTGGATGAGGGATTTGGTAGAGTGCTCGGAAAGAAAGGGGCGGATTTTACGGATGTTGTAAAGAAAGAAACGACAGGTCTTGTCGATCTGCTGGATATGAGCAGAGAAGGAGAGAGAAGAGTCAAAGATGACCCCAAGGTTTCGAGCTGAGGAGACAGGGAGAATGAGAGAGCCATCAACAGAAATAGAAAACAGGGGGAGTGGGGAGGTGGGTTTGGGGGGAAAAATGAGAAGCTCGGTTTTGGTCATGTTTAATTTCAGATGGCGTTGAGACATCCAGACAGCAATGTCAGACAAGCACGCTGAAACTTTGGTTTGGATGCAAGGTGAGATATCAGGGGTAGAAAGGTAGATTTGGGAGTCATCAGCATAGAGATGGTAGGAAAAGCCATGGGATGAGATTAATGAACCAAGGGAAGAAGTGTAGATAGAAAAGAGGAGGGGACCAAGAACAGAACCCTGAGGTACGCCAACAGGCAGAGAGATAGAAGTAGAAGAGGATCAACCAGAGTGAACACTGAAAGTGCGGAGGGAGAGGTAGGAAGAGAACCAGGAAAGGACAGAGCCCTGGAATCCAAGTGAGGACAGGGTATCGAGGAGTATGCTGTGATCGACAGTGTCAAAAGCAGCGGAAAGATCAAGAAGAATGAGGATGGAATAGAGACCTCTGGATTTAGCCAGTAATAGGTCATTGGAGACTTTAGTAAGCGCAGTTTCGGTTGAGTGGAGAGGGCGAAAACCAGATTGTAGTGGGTCAAGAATAGCATGTGAGGAGAGAAAATCAAGGCAGTGGTGGTGAACAGCATGCTCAAGTAATTTGGAGAGAAAAGGGAGGAGGGAGATGGGTCGGTAATTAGAGGGACAAGTAGGGTCGAGTGAAGGCTTCTTAAGGAGAGGTGTGACCACAGCATGTTTAAAGACAGTAGGGACAGTTGCAGTGGAAAGTGAGAGGTTGAGAATGTGACAGATAAAAGGAATAAGAGCAGGAGAGATGGCATTAAGAAGGTGGGTGGGAATGGGATCAGAGGAAAAGGTGGTACATTTTGAGGAAGACAGGAGAAGTGTAGTTTCCTCTATAGTAACTTCAGGAAAGGAGGAAAAGGAATGTGGGGAAGGACAGAGAGGGGAACGGACTAATGGAGGGAGAGGTGACGAGGTAGAGAATTCAAGGTTTATCTTTTGAACCTTGTCATGAAAGAATTCAGCAAGGGTCTGAAGAGATAATGAACGGGGAGTTGGGTCTAGAGACATGTCCTCAGTTGCCCATCTCTGGGTTGGTTGGAGATGGCGGGGATGTTGGTGGATGTGTAGTTGGGTTGGATGAGGAACTGGATAGGTAGGATTGGGACTGGGAGGGGAGAAGATTGGGGTAAAGTTACCTGGTTGTTGGGGATGGTCTGTGCCGGGGCTGGTGGTTGGGCAGCGGGGATAGTGCTGGGCAGACTTATACGGTCTGTGCCAGAGCCGGTGGTGGGAGGCAGGGCTGGTGGCTGGGAGGCAGGGATAGTGCTGGGCAGACTTATACGGTCTGTGCCAGAGCTGGTGGTGGGAGGCGGGACTGGTAGTTGGGAGGCGAGGATAGTGCTGGGCAGACTTATACGGTCTGTGCCAGAGCTGGTGGTGGGAGGCGGGACTGGTAGTTGGGAGGCGAGGATAGTGCTGGGCAGACTTATACAGTCTGTGCCAGAGCTGGTGGTGGGAGGCAGGGTTGGTGGTTGGGAGGCGGGGATAGGGCTGGCCAGACTTATACGGTCTGTGCCCTGTAGAGGACAGTACAAATAAAAAAGTAGCACATATGAATTTATCTTCTTGGGCAGACTGGATGGACCGTGCAGGTCTTTTTCTGCCTTCATCTACTATGTTACTATGTTACTATGGGGGAATTCTGTTTGTTTTGGTGCCATTCTTCCCATTCTCTCTTTCTGTCTTTACTATGTGTTTTTGGCTTCTTGTTTTTCAGAGTTTAGATGACTGATTTAAAGCTTTATACTTATAATGTTAAGGGTTTAAATTCCCTTTATATGCGATATTCCCTTTTCTGAGAGTTGCTTCAGGTGCAACCAATGTTGTGGTAAAGGCAGTTAGCTTAGTGGAGTTTAAAAGAGGTTTGGACGGCTTCCTAAAGAAAAAGTCCATAGACCATTATTAAATGGACTTGGGGAAAATCCACTACTTCTGGGATAAGCAGTATAGAATGTTTTGTACTTTTTTGGGATCTTGCCAGGTATTTGTGACCTGGATTGGCCACTGTTGGAAACAGGATGCTGGGCTTGATGGACCTTTGGTCTTTCCCAGTATGGCAATACTTATGTACTTGTGCTTTTTTACAAGAAACTCGCTTTTTGAAGCAATATGAGAGCCAACGTGGAGTGGTGGCTTTGTTTCATGTGGATGTTCAGGTGCAGCTTCTACATGTAAAGCATGATCCTGAGGGTCATTATATATTTTTGCATGTACTATTATCACAGGAGAAGGTGACTCTTGCTAGTGTTTATGCTCCCAATGAACATCATGATTGGTTCTTTGATAAACTTTTGTTAGCCCTACAGACTTTTCTAGGGGGCAGATTATTTTGGCTGGGAATTTCAATGCAACCATGCAGCTGGGCTTGGACCTCTCTGTTCCCCCCTCTTCTACTGATTATAACTTGTCCAAGGCTCTGGGTCATTTGGTTGAATGTGTAGGATTGTATGATGTCTGGAGGATTAGTCACCCATCTGTCCGAGACCATACATTTTATTTTCATTCTCATGCTATGCAATCACGGTAGGATTATATTTTTTTAGACAAAACACTGCCTGATGTGGGTTGCTCTTCCTCTATAAGGAATATTACTATCTCTGATCATGCTCCAGTGTGGGTCACCATCCCCTCCTTGGGTGAGGAGGTCAAAGAACGTAGATGGCCTTTTAATAATGTTTTGTTACAAGACTCTGAGTTATGCAAGGATTTTGAAAGAGTATTTTGATCTTAATATGGACTTTGGGCCTTCATTGAGTATTGTTTGGGACGTCTTTAAGGCTGTCTCTAAGGGCTTCTTTATCCAGAAAGCCAGTCAGCGAACTAAGACTCAACACGCCTGTTTGGCTCAATGTTATGAACAGTTGGGACTTTTGGAGGCTCGGCACAAGGCTTTTGGGTTGGTGTCAAACCTTTGGAAGCTTCAAGCTGTCAGACTGGAGTTAGCTGCTCTTTACGATGATCATTTGCAATAAGCCAGGTTGTAATAAACCAGGTTGCCTGTTAGACAGATTTTGCGTATCCGGGACCCGGGAGGGTTGTTTTTGACTGAATCTTTCCAGATTAGGGAGTGCTTTCATCATTCCTTTTTTTTTTATTTTTTTATTTATTAATTTTTAACTTTATAACAAGAATTCACTTGTTACTGAAATACAGCATGATTCAAAAACACATTAGAAATTTAAACCGATCCAACAATAAAAATAAAGTTACATCACTTTAATCCAACAAATAAAATTATTGCTTCCTTAGACCCCGTTAAATAGGGAGGCGGTAGGAATTAGAGAAGTTAAACTTAAATAATACAAATAATAATTAACATAGGGCGTATTATTCCCACAGATATCTTATATCATTTCAGCTGCTTCAACTCAAGAAATGATTTTAAATGTTCTGGTAAACAAAAAGTATATTTAACCTGGCCCAACTTAACAATACATTTACATGGAAATGCTAGAAAGAAAGTCCCTCCTATATCCAATGTTTGTGATTTCAATACCAGGAAGGCTTTCCTTCTATGTTGGGTTGATTTCGTTACATCAGGGAAAATCTGAACCTTGACTCCACCGAAACAAGTTTTTAAATTTTTAAAGTACAATCTCATTATATTATTTAAATCTTGTTCGAAAATAAATGATACAACCAAAGTGGATCTTTCAGAGTTTTCATCTAACGTTTGTTCCAAAATTGCTGAAATATTTTTTAAATCCAAATTGACATCTCGAGGGCCTTGTTTTTCCCCCACCTCACCTTTGGGATTAGGAATATAAAATAACTTATTTATAGGCGGAATTGCATCAAGTGGTATCTTCAATACTTCATGTAAATAACGTTTAAACATGTCATAAGAATTAATCCCAGGAAGGTTAGGGAAATTTAGCAATCGTAGATTTAATCTTCGGTTGAAATTTTCTATCTGCTCAACCCTTTTCCGGATATCAAGATTGTCTTTAGCAACAGATATTTTAAATTCTTGAAAAGAGTCCACATTCGTTTGAATATTTTGAATTTTTTCAGCAATTTCTTCATTAATTACATCCACTTTAGCATTTAATTCTTGAAATTTAGTGTTAAAGGCTCTAACCTCTCCTGATGTCTGCTGCAGGGTAATATCCATTTCATTCAGTTTCTTCCAAATCATCTCGAGGTTAATCCCCGGTTCTTTCTTAGAGACTTCTGTCTCTCCTCCAAGCGTCTTCCGCGGTGCTACCTGACCCTCACTGGAAGCAACAGTCAAAACACTTCCGGTAGACTGATGCAATCCATCCAGACACGCCGCCGACGCTGGGCACGGGGGGTTCAGCGTTGATGGAGGTGAAAGAGAGACTTCCTCTCCCGGCAGGGTCTCCGCTTCTCTCGGCTGCCCCGCAATGGGATCCGCTTCTCCACGAGTGTGGGAAATTGGCGCGAAGAAGCGCTCAAGGCCCGAGTGGAACGGCGAGGATGTCGAGGTAGGTGGGGGAACTAACCTCGTAGCCCCCTTTCGTTTAGTATGAGGCATTTGAATTAGGAAATAGAAAATCTCCAAACGGACCCCAGAGCTGCCTATCAGCGCAACCAGCTACGCCGCCATCTTAGTTCCGCCCCTGCTTTCATCATTCCAATCGCACTCTATATACTACTACTACTATTTAGCATTTCTATAGCGCTACAAGGCATGATGCTATATGGTTGGAGGATACAGTGGCGTAGCCAGACCTAAGATTCTGGGTGGGCCACTGGGGAAGCTGGGTGAGCATATGTAATCTCTACCAACTCAAAACTTTAAATACCTCTGCTGGCAGGGATCCCCAAGCCTCCACCAGCTGGAAACCTCCTTGAATGTGACCAAGACTTTATTCAACACAGTTTCACAGTTGGCAGCAGCTCTTCATAGGCACCCAACACAGGAACCCAGTGCGTGCTCAGTTTTCCTGCGAATGCGTGAAAACCAAGCATGCACCGAGTGCCAGTGTTGAGCAGCAAAGGAGAGCTGTTGCCAGCTATGGAACATACCAGCATTAAATATAAAACCTTTTGTTTTTTAATGTCCTTGGTATTGCAGAGCCCACCCCCACCCCAAAACCTGTCTACATTAAACATAAAGCTTTTTTTATTTATTTATTTTTTAAATTTTAACCTGGGCACCTGAGACCATCCTCACCCAATAATCCACCAACATTAAAAAAATACACACAACCTTTTTAAAATTTTAACCTGGGCACTAAGCCCACCCCCACCTAGAAACCCACTAACATGAAAATTTATTGTTAGTGGGTTTATGGATGGGGATGGACTCTGTGGTGCCTAGGGGGGAAAAAGATATATTTAATGATTAAATATACCTTTTTTTCCTCCTAGGCATTGAAGAGCCCACTCCTACCCAGAAGCCCATCACTAGCATTACACACACTGTACATGTAAAAAATATATTTATTTTACCTGAGCAGCTGGGCTTCCCTAATTTGTTTTCAGGTGGTGAAAGATGCAGATTCAGAGAGCACTGCAGACTGTGCGCCATGTGCTGGCTCTTGTGCCTGCCTTGATGGGGCCACGGACCACGGGAGAGTGCTGAGGCCTGGCTGGTTGGGAGGTTCGAGGTTCAACTAAAGGCTGATCCAGCGAGGGTCCAATGTCTTTTCCAACCCTGCTTGCAGTGCACAGTGCAAGAAAACCGGTGGCCGAGCCACAGCACTGGCAGAATTTTCTGTGTGTCCCTTGGGGGCATGTGGGGGGGGGGGGGGGGGGGGGCAAGGCAAGGCAGGAGCCCTGAGAGAGCGAGACTGACAGGACTGGTGAGTGAAAGCAGCAAAGCACAACACTGCTGCAGCAGTGGCACGGCGCTAGCAGCTGACTTCCTGACCCAGACCCGCACTAAAAACAATGAAGCAGGTAGGAGGACGAGACTGTCTGGAGAGCTGCTATTTTTTCTGCCAGCTGTCTAACTGCATGTGGCTGAGGTTGCTGCAGCAGAACTGAAAGGCTGTGCACTCCCACTGCAACCTAACCCACGCCTAGAAGACCGGCACCTATTGGAGGAGCAGGGCAAAGTGGATGGGCCTGGGCCTGAGCCAAGATTCCCACCCAAGCCCACGTATAGCTACGCCCCTGGGAGGATATAGACAGTTATTTGGATGCTCAAGCTTTGCTGGTGTTGTCATCTCAGCAGAGAGGGACTTTGGAGGCTCCAGTTACTGTGCGCAAAGTTCTCCAGGTTATCAAAGAATTACCAACTGGGAAATCTCCTGGACTGGATAGTTTTACTAATGAGTTTTTTAAGGCATGTACTGTCGAGTTGGCGCCCATATTGACTTTAATTATTAATTCTGTTCGGAAGGGTAAGCCCTTGCCTCTGTCGATGGTGGAGGCGTGACTGGCTTTTATTCCTAAGCCAGATAAGGGTAAGACAGACTGTGCATCCTACCACCCTATCTCTATCTTGAACACTGATGTAAAACTTCTCACTAAAGTCTTAGCCAGTCGTTTGGCTGGGTTGCTTCCTACTTTGATATATCCGGACCAGGTGGGGTTTGTGGCCTAGTGTCAGATGATGGATAATGTGCTTCGGATGGTGGATTTGCTGCATGTGTCTCAGGTCTCAGGTAACCCTATGTGCCTCCTAGGGCTAGATGTAGAGAAGGCCTTTGATCGGGTCTAATGAGGCTTTCTTGTTAAGGTTATGGACAAATTCGGGGTGGGGCAATTTTATCACTCTTGGGTTGGGGCTTTTTATGCTTCGCCCAAAGCTTGTATCAGGGTTAATGGTGCAAATTCTAATTTATTTTCTCTTTCCTGGGGTATTCGTCATGGGTGTCCCCTCTCTCCTCTTTTGTTTGCTATGGTTGGCACCTAGCTTGCAGGAAACATTGCAGTCTTCCTTTCCCTTTAAATGGACTTCTAGGGGGATCCGTTTCCTGGGAGTCCAGCTCACGTGTAATGTCCAGGACCTTTTTGGGGCTAGCTATCCTGCTCTTCAGAGGACGTTGATTCGTGACCTGGATCGTTGGGCATCTATGGAACTTTCCTGGTTTGGAAGGATAGCAACTCTTAAAATGAATGTACTCCCTTGTTGTATTTATTTCAGGTGCTCCCACTTCATCTTCACTTTCTGTGGAACCATAACCGACTTCATCTTCCTCGAGTGTTTTTATACAAACATAAGCAGATGTGTGTGGGGGGGGGGGGGGGGGGGGAGGGCAGGGTTGGGTGTCCTCAACTTGTTTTGGTGGTATTGTGCAGCACAGGCTGTGATTGAATGGTTTCACGCTGCTGAGCATAAGTTGTGGATTCATCTTGAACAATATTTAGTGGGCCCTCATTTGTTGAAACATCTTATTTGGCTTCCAGGAAAGTACAGGAGTTTGCCTGGAAGTCTGTGTCCCACTATCTCTGCCACTTTTTATTATTGGGATTTGTTGTTTATGGCCTCACATTCTTCTTTGTCTCGACATACTCCGATTGCTCACAATCTGCTGTTTCCTCCGGGGGGGTAGGAATGCTCCGACGAGCTCCACGGGGCACAGATACTTGGGGGTCAGTTGTTTGATGAAGAGGAAGTTGTTTCCTTTGATGTTTTATCTGCAGATTATCAGCTCTCGCCCTCTGACCATTATGCTTATATTCAGGTGAAGCATTTTTTGAATATTCCGTAGGTGCGCTCTAGCATTTTACGAGAAGAGTCCTATCTTGATGATTTGTGAGAGGACTCGAGGAGCACTCGTAGGCTTATCACTTGTCTTTATGCCTATTTAACTAGATGAATCAAGATGTATGTGCTTCTTAGGGTAAATTGGGAGAGGGAATTAGGTGTCGCAATTTTTGCTGATGATGGGCTTATTATGGAGAAGGCCTTTTTGAAATCTTCCTTGTTGGTTTCTCTCAGGGAAAATACGATCAAGGTTTTTTTTTTATCAATGGTAGCTCACTCCAGCAAGATTGCACCATATTTTTCCAAGTGCTTCTCGAAAAAAAGAGCACAACTGGACCTTCAAGACTGAGACAACAGGAGTCCCCCATTAAGATCAGACCCAACACGGGCCGTGCTTCGGCGCCAACAATGCCTGCCTCAGGGGTCTAGGTAAATTATCAAGATACGCAAGTGGAGGATTCAACTTCCCACCAGAGAAAAATACAAAACTTCTGTAAAATGCCATCGGTCAATAAAGACCGCCCAAGTAATTTGCAGAACTCCTGTGGAGCGCTGTCAGACAGTGAAAACCGCCAAGTGCTTCTCCAAATTGTTGAAGGGGTTGTGCAGTGTTGGGTACTATGTGTCACATTTGATGGACGTGTTCTAAGGCGTACTGGAAGGTTGTGCAGTCTCGCCTTCAGGTATGGCATGCGCGTCCAGTGCAATGGCACCTAGCTGTCTTTTTGTTGGGTCAGAAACCTGCAGATCTTACTCGTTTGCAGTCTTTGCTAGTTCAACAGGCTCTTCATACGGTTCGCCTTAAGTTGGCAGAGCATTGGAAGCATCGCACTATTCTTTCTTTGATACAATGGATTACCAAATTGTAGTATATTTGTGAAATAGAGCATTTGACTGCCTTGAAGACAAAGACTCTTCACACGTGGGAGTTGTTTTGGGCTCCTATCTTGAATGCTTATTCTGTCTAGGGGAAAGGGGAGTTTGTGTTTACTATTGTGATTTGTTTTTTTTACTAGGGGGAGGGGAGATGGGAGGCTGTTTTTGGTGGCAGGGATGGATGATGGGGTGTGTGTGTGGTGGGGGGGGGGGGGGGGGGAAGCTTGTCATTGTAAACTTTCACTGGAATATCCGGGGAGGTTTTTGAGTGTTATTTTCATTGGAATGTTATTTCTCTGTCACTTGGGTTTTCAATAAAATGGTTCTACAAATTTTTTAAAAAGTTGCACTGTTTTCCTCAGAAATATTTCCTCAATTATTGCTTTAAAAGGAGTGAAGCCTGTGAAAACTGGGATTACTTTAATCAGTGGGTTTTGAATTAGAGACTTAAGTATATGTATTGTTAAATAACTTTTGTTTTTTAAAAGAGAAAGAATGTAATCAGATGTATTATTTCTAACTAATATTGGACAATAAGTATGTTTTCAATGAAATGATTTGACTATACACCGTATTGGCCTTGAAGAAGCCAACCAGATGATCAATGTGGAATAATGAATTAGACAAGTAATATCTGGGGATAATCAGGTTAATACCACTTTTTTTTTCTGTTTACTGTTTAATTGATCTCCTTGTCTTGTTTCACTCTCCCTATTTAGTGGTCTAAGGAAGAGAATAGAATTACCTGATTGAAATAATTCCTATATATTACTTTCTCTGTATTTCCGGCAAGTTGTTTTATCGCTTGTAAAAATTTAAATGGTTATAAATAAAAAAAATTTTAAAAAGTTGCACTCTATTTATTAATAACTGATCATTCAGCTCTGTTTGTTTGGGCAGTCAGTCACTTATACTATGTGAGTCTCACAGCTTATAAGCATTTTACACTTGAAACAGTATAGGTCCCAGAATTATAATTTTGCTTCACATAGCGCCAATATGTGCCAAATTTGGTACTTCAGAAATGTCCTTGAAGCCATTTTTGGATGAATAACTTGTCAACATGTTTCTTGACTGAGTTACCCCTTTAATTTGTAGTGAAAAGTGGTTACCCATCTCATACTGCAACCCTTTTAATATTCTTATGTTAGTCCATTTGGTTTTCTGTACAGATATCCCCTCATTTCTTAGTAGCATTCTCATTCCCTATACTCCTACCCACACCCTACATTCAGCTCAACCCAAATTTGAAACAAGCCATATTATTTTAGAAAGGCATTTTTCTCCCAGATTAAACAGCTAAACAGATACTCTAGATATATCTACTGTGCTACTGACATAAATCCTGAGTCTTTTCTCTATCCTCATCCTTTCACTACTTATCACCTGTTTATGTATAACATTTCCCTAAACCCTTGTCCTCCTATAGATAGATAGATAGATAGATAGATAGATAGACTGCATTTAGATTGTAACCTAGGTCTCCTATTGTATATTTCTATTTTCCTTTCCCTTTTCACTCAATTTAGCTCAGTTTTTATATGATGTTATTCTGTAAACCACCCAGATATGCAGGATTGGCAGTATATCAAATAAAATGTGAAAAAATGAACTTTTAAGGGGTGAGGTTCTAAGTAATATCTTAATTATTGCCCAAATCATCATCATATTACATCTCCAGTATTACAGTTTGATATGCCAGTTTGCATTGTGCTCAGCTTTCCTCTTTACTTCACTCCATGTTTCTGCAATCATTAGTCCAGGTTGCGCTCTGCTTCTCTCTCATGCCCTCCACTGTTAAATTGGCTATTTTTTTAAACTTTAGTTTTAATTATAAAGTTTTACAAAAACAAAGGTAATAGAAGAAATAAGAAGATATACAAAAATCTTCCAACCAACATCATACATAACTCAATATACCACAGGCTAGGAGGATATGCAGATGGGCTGCAAGTCCTCCATAGCACTTGGAAGGCAGTTGATGGAAGTGCTAGGCACCTGGAGCAGAGGACCTAGGTGGATCGGGGGGGGGGGGGGGGGGGGGGGGGGAGGGGGGACCTTGTAGTCAGCCCGGAGAAGGCTGGGAGGATATGCAGATGGCTGCAATTCCTCCACAGCACCTGCAAAAAGACATTCAAAACCTATTTAGCAAACTTACCAAACCATATTAGCTCTAATCCATCTATGAAAAGACAAAGCTATAAATATTACACTGGGTCCTAGAGCACCAATATACGTAGCCCCCACTGCCTCTCATCTCCTCCCCAGCCCTATCTCTATCCCATCTGTCCTTCCTTCCGCTGCCTCCAGTCCATTCTTCAACCTCTTACCCTCTACCCCATCTCCTATTGCCTCCCTTTCACCATCTTTTAACCCCATTTTTGCTCTCATTCAACCCCTTTAGAGACTTATCGACTTCCTCTCATACCCCTTCCACTCATACCCCTCCCCTCCCCCTTCCCATCCCTTTTCATTGCCTCTCATCCTCTCTCCAGACTTTCAGGTCATTCACATTTTGTCTCAATCTTTTGCCACACTTTATCCCCTTTCTCTTAACCCCTGCCCCCATTTCATACCTCCCAACCCAGCAAACACCTGTACTTATAACTACCAATTTCAAGGCCTTCACTATCCCCTCAAAATTCCCTATCTAGCTCTCTCTCCTATTCATGATTTCCTTCTCTGACCCCCCCTCCCACCATACACAGTCTCCTACTAAATCACCAAGTCCCAGTCATCTTTTGCTCCGTTCCCCTACCCTCTGTCCCTGAGTCCCATCCATTTTCTGCTCTTTCCAGGGTCTGGTCTATTTGACATTTCTTATCCCTCCATGTCCACCATCATTCTGTGTCCTTAAATGTCCTAACATCTCCTTTCTGTGTATGTTCCCTGTCCCTACCCCTTCCCTCATGTTCAGCACCTGCCCTCTTTGTCCCCATACCCCCCTCCTGTGTACCACATCACCCTTCTATGTCTGTGTCCCTCCTCATTTCCAGCTTCTCCCCCTTTCTCTTGTATCCTTATCCCAGGGCCAACTTCTGTCCCTCTCTCCCCTGCCACCTCCCTGCAGTCCAGCATCTCTCTCCCTAGGCATCTTTGGATTCCCCCACCAGCATCTCTCTCTTTCCTTGCCTCGGTGGTTCCAGTGTCTCTCACCCTCATCCAATATCTCTCTTCTCTCCTCTTCACTCTATTCTATGCCCCTCCCCCCAGCTAGCACCTCTCTTCCTCCTGGCCATCTTCATAGTCAGACATCTCTGTTCCCTTCCACCACAAGTGATATGGCATCTTCCTTTCCCCTCCCCCTTCTGGTCCTCAAACCTTACGGAGGTACAAGAACTTATGTCAGAGGAGGGGGGACATGCTAGAAAGAAAGCTTCTAGAGCCATTCAGCAGTGTTCTCCTCAATCACTGACACTGCCTTCAATGTACTAAAAGGTTGGAAGACAGAGGGAGCAGCAGGAGGGGAAGAGAAAGGTAATTGAAAGAGTTACTGGAATGTGTAAGGGGGAGGGGATCAAGAGGAGGTGCTGGTTTGTGCCAGGAGAAGAGGGACATATGTTGGACCTTGGGGGGGGCAGGGCGGATAAAAGATGCCAAAATACATACCTGGTGAAACTGAGGTGGCAAGCCATTTTTTCAGGTGGCACTTGCCACCCTGTAGTGACACTTATGGTCTTTGGAGTTTTTCTGACATGGTGACCATAGTTAAATACATCATCCATTAAACCAGTATTTCTCAACCTGGTGTAATATACCTTAGCAGATACGCCCCTGCCTTATCCAACCAAGGCCTTAACTCTTTCATTTATGCAGACGACGTCACAATATACATCCCATACAAACATGATCTAACAGAAATCACCAATGAAATCAATCTCAGCTTGAACATCATGAACTCATGGGCGAATGCATTTCAACTAAAACTCAACACAGAAAAAACACACGGTCTCATCCTCTCATCTCAATACAACACGAACAAACCCACCAATATAAACACACCAGATTACACCCTCCCCATCTCAGACAAACTGAAAATTCTGAGTTACAATCGACCGTAACCTCACGCTAGAGAGCCAAGTGAAAGCTACAACAAAGTTCCACTCAATGTGGAAACTCAAATGAATGAAACCTTTTTTCCCGAGGGAAATATTTCGCGACTTGATACAATCAATGGTACTAAGCCATGCAGACTACTGCAATGGAATCTATGCGGGATGCAAAGAACAAATCATAAAGAAACATCAAACTGCTCAAAACACGGCAGCCAGACTTATATTTGGAAAAACGCGATTCGAAAGCACCAAACCCCTACGAGAAAAACTGTACTGGCTCCCAATCAAAGAACGTATTGCGTTCAAAATCTGCACCATGGTTCATAAAATTATCTACGGTGAAGCCCCGTGATACATGATAGACCTCATTGACCTACCAACCAGAAACATAACAAGATCAACACGAACATACCTAAATCTCCACTACCCAAGCTGCAAAGGACTCAAATACAAATCAACTTATGCATCCAGCTTCGCCTATATAAGCACACAACTATGGAACGCATTACCAAACGCCATGAAAACAACTTATGATCACCTAAACTTCTGGAAATCACTAAAAACAAACCTGTTCAAAAAGGCATACCCTACCGATCTAACTTAAATGCCTGAGCCCTGCAACACATCGAAACCAAAGCTCGTACTGGACATAACTTAACTCTTCCTCCCTACGATTCCCTAATGTGTCTGTTACACTTGATCTTTATTCTACCACAACATCACTTTGTATTTGTTCATACCGGAATTGGCGATCGCCATTACGGTACTATGTAAGCCACACTGAGCCTGCAAATAGGTGGGAAAATGTGGGATACAAATGTAATAAATAAATAAATATTGCTGGTCTCTAGGTAATTCCCACAGTCCCTAAACTACCCTGACACTGTTCAGATAATTCCACTGATAATGATAGTCTAAACTGATTTTATGTTCCATAGTATATATCACTTCCAGCTGTGCTGAGGAAGTACTGAAGTCTGGGTATGAAGACTCTTGAAACAGCAGCACTGAAGTCATTTAATGAGCTTTAAATGACATCATTTTTCTATTTCTGTAGGTTGGTACATGGCAGCAGAATACCATCAAGGGAAAGTTCCTGCCACTGCCAGCTTAAGATCCCCTGTCCTGAAAGAAGCAGCAGCTACTTGTGAGATCCGAATTCACTATCACATCTGGAATGCAGGTAACTATGGGGTCCTTTTACAAAGGTCTGCTAGCGTTTTTAGTGCACATTAAAAATAAGCACATGCTAAACAATAGAGATACCTATAGGAATATATTTATTTATTTATTTGGATTTATTAACCATCTTTATGAAGAGATTCACTCAAGGCGGTATTCAGCAGGTACAGTTTAACATAAAACTTACAATTTTAATAACAGCATAACAATAGTAAAATAACCAAAAATAAACATAAATACAATAAATGAAGTAAACTTGAAAACAGTAAATTGAAACCTAATAATAGAACTACCATGAACAGTATCAAAAATATACACATTTAACAGCACATATGGGTGTCTCTAGTGTTTAGCTCGCACTAAAAACTCTAGCACGCCTTTTAGTTTGGTAAATTTTCCTAATACAAATATGAGAGATGAATACTAGCGTAATAGGTCACAGATTGTGTCTATGCTACCACCCTTTCATTCTCCTCTTGCTTATGCGCACCTGGATTCTAGTCTACTTTTCAGGATCCTGAATAGGGCTGCCAAAAAAACTAGCCAAATTTTGTGGATTTTAGCACATTATGCCAGCAAATAATTCAGATACTTAGCTATTTGGATATAAAATCTTGTGCCAGTCTATTCATGGAATTTGAAGATTTGCCTATTCATAAGACTGGTAGGACAATATGGCAGCAGAATCCTGGATGTCCTCATTGATAGCAGCAGGGCTTATTTTGAGGAGGTACTTAGGGGTACTGGGTACCGGCACCTTTTCCATTGTCTGCTAAAATTGACCTATGGTCCCCAAGTTTTAATGAAAGAGCTCAGGTCCTACATACAGTTCTGCCTTGTCATAGATTTTGTGACTGGCTGCAGGGGGGCTGGCTATTGTGGGGTGAGTCCCTAAATGTTTACCTAATCCCTGCAGAGTGGCATGGCATTTGAGTACAGGCGCCTTTTTCGCTAGAAAAAAACGCACTGGCTAGCAGAGTTAGGTTAGTGTAGTCTATGGCTAAGTATGTAGCCTTTCCTGACATTGAATTGCTTTCAAAAAACTTCAGTGAACAGTGGAGCCTGTAGGGAGTCATCCTTCTGATAGTGCTAAATTGAACAGAACTGGATAGTGTGTGCTTGGATTTACAAAGAATTAGATTGGGATTATCAAACTGATATCCGATGTCATCCTCCATGAAGTAATTTTGGTCTTTCCACCAGGACTCCCAAAGCACAATGAGAAAGCATTCTTCATGCATGCTGTGCCCCCACAACTCAAAAAAATATTTAAGGAAGTAACAGAAACCTTGGAAATTCACCTTTCAAATTGCATTCCTTTCTTTAATAGTCTGGTTTCACATTAGGAAAGTGGCTTTATAATATCACTTTTTCCAATATATTTTATTGACTTTTTTGCAAAATATACAAGAAACGTGTAAACATAACAAGAAAAGGAGAAATACAGTGTCAGTATGCTAATACAAACATTATCTAAGTTAAAAAAGGAGACATTTGTCTGTAGCAAAACATTTGGACTATAATGCAATTTGTAAAAATAGTAAATATTGTTCCAAAGGGGCCTATACTTTTCTCTTAGGGCCCCTTTTACTAAGCCACGTAGGCGCCTATGCGTGCCCAATGCGTGCCAAAATAGACTTACCACCCTACTACTGCGTGGCTCTTGCGGTAATTTCATTTTTGCATGTGTCTGCTATGCGTGTCTGAAAAACTTTTATTTTCGGACGCACATAGCGGACGCAAGTGGCATCTGACGCATATAGGTCCTTACCATCCAAATTCTTTACCGCTAGGTCTATGGCTGGCAGAAAGGTCTGAGACCCAAAATGGTCGCGCGGCAATTTTGATTTTGCCGCACGGCCATTTTCAGGGGAAAAAAGAGCCCTTTTTTTACAGGTGCGCTGAAAAATGATTCTGCACGCACCCAAGACTCGCGCCTACACTACTGCAGGCCATTTTTCAGCATGCCTTTGTACAACATTTAGGTCGACCTTAGAGTTGGCCGTCCCTGATTTTCAGCGATAATGGAAACCGAGGACGCCCATCTCAGAAACGACCAAATCCAAGCCATTTGGTCATGGGAGGAGCCAGCATTCGTAGTGCACTGGTCCCCCTCACATGCCAGGACACCAACTGGGTACCCTAGGGGGCACTGCAGTGGACTTCATAAATTGCTCCCAGGTGCATAGCTCCCTTAACTTGGGTGCTGAGCCCCCCAACCCCCCCCCCCAAAAAAAAAACTCACAACTGTACACAACTACCATAGCCCTTATGGGTGAAGGGGGGCACCTACATTAGGGTGCAGTGGGTTTCTGGTGGGTTTTGAAGGGCTTACATTTACCACCACAAGTGTAACAGGTTGGGGGGGGGGATGGGCCTGGGTCCGCCTGCCTGAAGTGCACTGCACCCACTAAAACTGCTCCAGAGACCTGCATACTGCTGTCAGGGAGCTGGGTATGACATTTGAGGCTGGCAAAAAATATTTTTAAAGTTTTTTTTTTTTAGGGTGGGAGAGGGTTAGTGACCACTGGGGGAGTAAGGGGAGGTCATCCCCGATTCCCTCCGGTGGTCATCTGGTCAGTTCGGTCACCTTTTTGAGGCTTGGTTGTAAGAAAAAATGGACCAAGTAAAGTCGTCCAAGTGCTCGTCAGGGACGCCCTTCTTTTTTCCATTATTGGTCGAGGATGCCCATGTGTTAGGCACGCCCCAGTCCCACCTTCGCTATGCTTCCGACACGCCCCCGGGAACTTTGGTCATCTCTGCGACGGAAAGCAGTTGAGGATGCTCAAAACTGGCTTTCGATTATGCCGATTTGGACAACCCTGGGAGAAGGACGCCCATCTCCCGATTTGTGTTGAAAGATGGGAGCCTTTCTCTTTCGAAAATAAGCCTGATAGTGAGTATATTGTTCGATATTTTTCTGCCAAAGCAAACTCAAATTGCAGAGAAGTATATAAATCAATTCCAAGATATCTAATTTTAGGACTTGCCCAAACTAAATCAAAAGAATTAGCAATATCAGGAAGAGCACATGAATTAAGCAGGACAAGTTCAGTCTTTTGTTGATTAATCTTGTAACCAGAAAAATGAAAAAAAAAATAGTGATTAGTTGGAGAAGATTGGGTATTGATGGGTATGGATTGGAGAGAAATAATAAGACATCATCATATGCTGAACATTTAATTCCTAGGTCATGATGAATAATACCCCTTATGTGTGAATGAGATCTAATAGCAATTAATAGGGGCTCAAGTGCAATATTAAATAGTTACGGAGAGAGGGATCAACCCTGTCTAGTGCCATGCTTAAGGGTGAATAGGTGTGACAAACAGTTATTGGTAAAAACCCTGGCAATGGGATTAGTATACAAAATTCTAATTTTTTAAAGAAATTCAGGAGGATAGCCAAACCAGGACAAAACTGTAAAGAGCTATTCCCATTCCACCCTGTCAAAGGCCTTCTCTGCATCTAAAGAAAGGGCCACGACAGGGCGAGAATAAGAAGCAGCTATATGAGAGATATGGAGAAATAAACTTGTATTATCGCTAATAAGTCTGCCTGGCATAAAACCAACCTAATTAAGATGTATGATTTTGGAGATAATTTTTAAAATTCTATTAGCAAGATTTTTGGCATAAATTATATACATTTAGTAATGATATGGGACAATAGTTAGACACTAAAAGAGGGTCTTTGTTAAGTTTGGGTGTAATATTAATAATTGCCTCAGAAAATAAACTGTGAGATGTATTAAAGAATTTGTAAGAATAGGAGAAAGGTCCTTCTTTAACAATTTATAAAATTCAACAGGAATCCCATTTGGACCAGGGGTCTTCCCAAGGAGTGTCCTTTATAGCAGCTATAAGTTCTTGCTCAGTAATATCTTTTTGAAGAAAGTTAACATCATTTGCTGACATTTTTAAACATTTTAAAAGCTGCTTTGTCATTGATTAGTGCTTATGGTGACTAGCTGATTCCTTTTCTTGTTTAGTTTCCTGAAAGGCAGGGCTTTTCAAACCTGCCCTCAGGTATAAGGTTTATTTTATTTAATATACTGCCTTTCCTGATAGGATAACAAGGCGGTGAACAATATACAATGAGTAAGAAAAAACAGGGATAAAGGAATGTCATTATTTTAATAGAAAGGAAGAAGGAGCAGAGAAACAATTTGGATAAGTAGTAGTATCCAGTAGTACTGCGTGAGCTAGTGGATCCCCAGATGATCAGTATAGCTCAACTGTATATTATATGCCAGTTGGATTTTCAGAATACCAACAATGTCTACACATATACTGGGGCTCCAGTGCATGTAAATTTCTCATGTATATTAATTCTGGATATTCAGACAATCCGAATGGTTGGAAAGTCTTGAGCACAGGTTTGAGGAACTTTGCTATATGAAATAACTGTTTGCCATATTAATATACTTATTGCACTGAAATTCACATAATGAGTACTGTCATAACCTGTAATGGGTCCCTTGGTCATGCCGTCACTGTGGACCTTTGTTGGGATCCTATCTTGACACCATGGATGAGTTGCTAACCTGCAGGCCTCAGCAAACACATACAAAAAGGAAAAAAAGCAAATGCTACAATTCAGATCTTCCTCCAGTCCGGGATTTTTGTCTCTCTCCTCAGAGGAATTCTCTCAAAAGGAAAAGCCAGACTAAAGCTTTAAACAAGGTTGTGGTAAATCCAGTTCCTTTTACCTGTCTGTAATGTTCTGGGAGTAGACAACCCTTCTCCCACATGAACTCTTTAGGAGGAATAGTCTTTTGTAATCCACAGTGCTTGTATGCTGCACCGTCTACAAGCACCGAAAGAAATAGGGAAGAGGGCACTTTACCCCTTCTCCATCAGGTAACTGTCTCTTATTAATCAGTTCCCTTTTATTCTTCCTTTAACAACTTAGGAACTTAGGGGGTGGTTTTAAACGTTCTCCTCCTTTCAGAGCTCAGTTTTGTGCTGCCCAAAAGAAAGCAAAACAAAGCATAGACAACTACCAGTTGAAAGTTCCATTCATTCCTGAGCAACTTCCATTTCTTCCTGTCCTTCTGGCACAGGTATGTGGGGGCAGTGGGAGATGTTCCCTGATCCTCCCAGTCCATGTCTCCCTCCTTCTCTTCCCTCTCAGAGTTCTTATTAGTCCATGGAGCCCCTCCCAGGTCCGGCAACTATCCATATTATATTGCTTAGTAAACCAGGGGGGAGCTTGTGCTAAGTATGGATCCTGGTCTGCCCCTGTGGACCTGCTCTGCAGTTGCAAGGAGTGTCTAACAGGGTTGCCAGGTGGAAAATTTTTTTCCCACCCAAACGAGCCCAAATCCAGCCCAAAACCCGCCCAAACTCAAACCCCGCCCCTGACACCCCCACCCCCGCGTCATCACCCCCGCCGTCATCAATCACACCTCCCCCGTCATCGGCCCCGCCTCCCCCGTGATCGGCCCCGCCCAGAACATCACTAACCCCGCCCAAAACGTCACTAACCCCACCCCCACGGCCAAAAAAAACGCCTAAAAAACTGCCCAAAAGACACAAAAGAAGCCCAAAAAACCGCAACCCGCCGCGGGCAAAAATTTCCCGCGGCGGGACGCGGAAAACCGCCCAATTGGGCGGTAAAACCGCCCACCTGGCAACACTGGTGTCTAACAGTCTGGATCTCCTCCCTTTCTCTCGCCAGAAGAGGTTTTTAACCTCTTTTATGATTCTCTGCTGGGGCAGTGGGAACAGGGCTTAGATCTCTCCCTGATCTGCTTGTCATTTCCTGGCTGCTGAGCCACTGAATCATTACAAACCATATGCAAATTTTTATAGAAACAGAGAAAATGAAGACAGATAAAGACAATATGGCCTATCTAGTCTATCCATAAGTCCATCCAAGCCATCTACTATTCCTTCCTCTTCCTTAGAGATCCTATGTACTTGTCCCAAGCTTTCTTGAATACAGATACAGTCTTTGTCTCCACAACCTCTTCCAAGAGGCCTGTGAGGGAGTGGGTGGTGAAGCAACAGATGAAAACACTTCCTGACTGGTGTTATCAATAGAAATCAAACAAAATAAAACATGGAAAAGAAAATAAGATGATACCTTTTTTATTGGACATAACTTAATACATTTCTTGATTAGCTTTCGAAGGTTGCCCTTCTTCCTCAGATCGGAAATAAGCATTTCCGAACTGAGGAAGAAGGGCAACCTTCGAAAGCTAATCAAGAAATGTATTAAGTTATGTCCAATAAAAAAGGTATCATCTTATTTTCTTTTCCATGTTTTATTTTGTTTGATTTCTATTGATAACCTTAAGAGTGGACTAACACGGCTACCACACTCCTCTACTCACTGGTGTTGAAATTAAACCACCATTTGGCAGGTGGTTCTATCCTGCTGAGTCAGAGGGGCAGGGCTCAAGTACCTTTGCTTTCCTGAGCTCATTGGAGCCGACGCTGTGGGTGCTTGAGCACCCTCAATATTGAGAAAATTCCTTGTATGTGTCCAGGGAGGGGTAATTTCCATTGGGCTTAGCACCCCCAATAATTTTGAAAAGTTGGCTCCTATGCCTGAGCTTCTCGCTTTTCCAGATATTGTTGCCTGTTTTCCTTGTTCTGTGATCTTCCCTCCCCCTTCATTATCTCCTCAGACCCTTGCTGAATTCTTTCACAGCAAGGTTCAAAAGATAAACCTTGCTTTCTCTACCTCACCAGCTCTCCCTCCACTAGTCCGTTCCCCTCTCTCTCCTTCCCCTCATTCCCTTTCCTCCTTTCCTGAAGTTACTATTGAGGAAACTACACTTCTCCTTTCTTCCTCAAAATGTACCACCTGTTCCTCTGATCCCATTCCCACCCACCTTCTTAATGCCATCTCTCCTACTCTTATTCCTTTTATCTGTCACATTCTCAACCTCTCACTTTCCACTGCGACTGTCCCTGCTGCCTTTAAACATGCTGTGGTCACACCTCTCCTTAAGAAGCCTTCACTTGACCCTACTTGTCCCTCTAATTACCGACCCATCTTCCTCCTTCCTTTTCTCTCCAAATTACTTGAGCGTGCTGTTCACCACCGCTGCCTTGATTTTCTCTCCTCACATGCTATTCTTGACCCATTACAATCTGGTTTTCGCCCTCTCCACTCAACCGAAACTGCGCTTACTAAAGTCTCCAATGACCTATTACTGGCTAAATCCAGAGGTCAATATTCCATCCTCATTCTTCTTGATCTTTCCGCTGCTTTTGACACTGTCGATCACAGCATACATCTCGATACCCTGTCCTCACTTGGATTCCAGGGCTCTGTCCTTTCCTGGTTCTCTTCCTACCTCTCCCTCTGCACCTTTAGTGTTCACTCTGGTGGATCCTCTTCTACTTCTATCCCTCTGCCTGTCGGCGTACCTCAGGGTTCTGTTCTTGGTTCCCTCCTCTTTTCTATCTACACTTCTTCCCTTGGTTCATTAATCTCATCCCATGGCTTTTCCTACCATCTCTATGCTGACGACTCCCAAATCTACCTTTCTACCCCTGATATCTCACCTTGCATCCAAACCAAAGTTTCAGCGTGCTTGTCTGACATTGCTGCCTGGATGTCTCAACGCCACCTGAAATTAAATATGACCAAAACCGAGCTTCTCATTTTCCCCCCCAAACCCACCTCCCCGCTCCCCCCGTTTTCTATTTCTGTTGATGGCTCTCTCATTCTCCCTGTCTCCTCAGCTCGAAACCTTGGGGTCATCTTTGACTCTTCTCTCTCCTTCTCTGCTCATATCCAGCAGACCGCCAAAACCTGTCGTTTCTTTCTTTACAACATCCGTAAAATCCGCCCCTTTCTTTCCGAGCACTCTACCAAAACCCTCATCCACACCCTTGTCACCTCTCGTTTAGACTACTGCAATCTGCTTCTTGCTGGCCTCCCACTTAGTCACCTCTCCCCTCTCCAGTCGGTTCAAAACTCTGCTGCCCGTCTCATCTTCCGCCAGGGTCGCTTTACTCATACTACCCCTCTCCTCAAGACCCTTCACTGGCTCCCTATCCGTTTTCGCATCCTGTTCAAACTTCTTCTACTAACCTATAAATGTATTCACTCTGCTGCTCCCCAGTATCTCTCCACACTCGTCCTTCCCTACACCCCTTCCCGTGCACTCCGCTCCATGGATAAATCCTTCTTATCTGTTCCCTTCTCCACTACTGCCAACTCCAGACTTCGCGCCTTTTGTCTCGCTGCACCCTACGCCTGGAATAAACTTCCTGAGCCCCTACGTCTTGCCCCATCCTTGGCCACCTTTAAATCTAGACTGAAAGCCCACCTCTTCAACATTGCTTTTGACTCGTAACCACTTGTAACCACTCGCCTCCACCTACCCTCCTCTCTTCCTTCCCGTTCACATTAATTGATTTGATTTGCTTACTTTATTTATTTTTTGTCTATTAGATTGTAAGCTCTTTGAGCAGGGACTGTCTTTCTTCTATGTTTGTGCAGCGCTGCGTATGCCTTGTAGCGCTATAGAAATGCTAAATAGTAGTAGTAGTAGTAGTAATGAAAGTTATCTTTTTCCTTACCTTCTCAGCTACTACTTTTAATAACTAATGTGGCCTTCTTTTTCTCTAACTTATTCATTTTCCTTACAAAAAGGTTTGTTGTCCTTAAAATAGCTCCTTTTAGTTTTGCCCATTGCTTTCCCACAACTTCCAGCTACCAACTCCATGAGCCCTATCTGAACAAAGTTAGTTTTTTTGAAGTCTAGAACCTTCACTTTTGAATGACCCGTCTCCATGCCTGTCTAAGTGCTCCTTTTACTCAGCGGCAGTAAGCCCAAATGCAGGCTTACCACTCGCTATACAGGTAGTACTGCCGGGCTACCGCAGAAGCCCAGTGGTACTTCCCACCCCTAGCATGCTGTCATTTCTGGCACTACAAAAATTTATTTATTTTTGTAGCGCCGGACTGTAACCGGCAGTAATCGGGTGGCAGTATGGGCTCCCCCCCCCCTGAAATGGCCACATGGCAAGTACTTTATTTGCTGCCTGGCCATTTCCTGTAGGGAAATGAGTCTTCCCTTTTACAGGCTGTGGAAAAAGGGAGCCTCGGTGCGCTTGTAAAATACGCGCCAATGCCAGTACTGGCCCCTTTTTGCTGCAGCTTGGTAAAAGGGGCCCTTAATTTTAAACCCCAGCAATAATCCAAACGTTTACAGAGAATGAAAGAGACAATATATCATCAAAAAATCACTCTTGCAAAACACAGACTCAAGTACTTAAGATGTATAAATTAAAGAACACTAGAGAGTCTCTTCTGTGGGAGGGAAAAGCCTCAGAACCCCTCCCACCCACACATTTGTCACATTAAAGACTCTCTGGTATTCTTTAATTTATATGTCTTAAGTACTTAATTTTAAACCCACCATCCAATGATCACTGGATGTTTATTTTTATGTTTGTTTATTAAAATGTTTTGTTATACACTTAGCTAAAAAAACAAAACATCGGAGAAAATATTTCTTCACTCAACGTGTAATTAAACTCTGGTATTTGTTGCCAGAGAATGTGGTAAAAGCAATTAGCTTAGCGGGATTTAAAAAAGGTTTGGATAGCTTCTTGAAAGAAAAGTTCATAAGCCATTATTAAAATGGTCTTGGGAAAATCCACTGCTTATTTCTGGGATACACAAATTAGAAAAGGAGAGCTACTTGACACAACAGAAATATATTGGAAATACCAATGCGTGTATAGATATAAGGAGCGTCTCATACAGTCACATGGACACTTGTATGTGTCTGGCTTTTGTTAAGCCCGTGTAGTTGTGACAAAATGTAATCATAGACTGCCCCCAACCACCTGTGATGCACGGGAATTGCGTTCTAAGTGAATGTGCTTTGATATCTTATTGTGATCGTCACTCTTTTTTTAGTGTGATTTTTTCTCCAGTGCATACATGGGGTTTAGAGTCTTCTGGGATTGTGGAATTGTGGATTTTTCCCAAGTCCAGGAATAACATGTATAGAATGTTTGTACATTTGGGAAGCTTGCCAGATGCCCTTGGCCTGGATTGGCCGCTGTTGTGGACAGGATGCTGGGCTCGATGGACCCTTGGTCTTTTCCCAGTGTGGAATTACTTATGTACTTAACTAGTTTTCTTTCCAGAGTGTGGTGTGATCAGACGATATTAACATATGAATAGTATATATTTCTTTGCATAATATAATATCTTACTGTTATGCTATGCCCCTTTTCTTATTTTATTGTTGTTGTAATTGCTATGTAACTTATAAATAAATAAATAAATAAAAGAAGATAAGTAAATGACATGAGACAAATATCTATCATGTTTTGCCCATACCTTGAGAGTAAATAATAAGGAACTTCTTTTGTCAGCTAGTGAAGCTTCAAATTTATGTACTTGTAAAACCAATTGCCACCAGAAATGAATGTTAATATGGGAGTTGTCCTTCCAATTTTGCAATATTATTTTCAGGGCCAAAGCAAGAAAAAGCTTAGTATTGTAGTTGTCCAGGGAAAGACAGCCAAAAATAGCAATTTTCATGGAGAGGGGTTGAGAAATGTTGAAAATGGAGGAAATTATTTTCCATACTTGTTGCCAGAAATCCTTTGTGATGCCACATTTAATAGTAAGTGCTTCATTGTACCTGGATGGCTTTTACAAGACCAACAGGAGTTACTAAGAAGAAGACCCACAACCATCATCTTCTGAGGGGTCCAAATGGCTTGATGATTAAGGAAATATAACGATTGTAGATTGTTAGCTGATGATAAGGATCTACTTAATTTGGACCAGAAGAATCCCATTGTTGCGTGGATAGGTTGCAATCCATATCTGCCTCTCATAATTGCATGAGTCCTGTTTTTGGTTTGGATGAATTAGAGATGTAAAGTTTGTATACGTGTGAAGCAATATGGCCAGTATTAAAGAGTTGTTCTATAAAATGGACTATGGAAGGTTGTTGAAAAACCAAGTCTTTAATAGATTCATTTCTGGAAAGTCAATGCTGTAAATGAGACCATTCCGCTTGGTTTAGAGGAAGTAAAAACTTCTTTTGCAATGATTGAAAATAAACTAAGGAGTCCTTTTACTAAGCCGAGGTAAAAAGTGGCCTGCAGTAGTGTAGGCATGGGTTTTGGGTGAGCAAAGGATGATTTTTCAGCACACCTACAAAAAAATGCCTTTTTTTGCCAAAAATGGACGTGCGGCAAAATCAAAATTGCCGTGCATTCATTTTGGGTCTGAGACCTTACCGCCAGCCATAGACCTAGCAGTAAAGAATTTGGGTGATAAGGACCTACGTGCATCAGATGCCACTTGGCGCGCGTCTGCTACATGTGTCCAAAAATAAAAAATATTTTTTAGACATGCATAGCGGGTATGAACCAAAAATGAAATTACCGCAATAGCCACAAGGTAGTCGGGCAGTAAGTCCATTTTGGCGCACATTGGGCGCGCTTAGACGCTTACATGGCTTAGTAAAAGGGGTCCTAAGTGGCCTTTTTCAATTATATGATCTAAAAGACAGATACCAAGTTTGTACCACTCATTCCAGAATAAAAGATTTTTTATTTATCTTTATATGTGGATTACCCCAGAGTGTGGAGTGAACACAAGATGCACTTGTGATTTCCATCAGATTGTCCAACTGTAAAAGACATTCATGAGAGGAAATTACAACTGGATTAGAAGTTTAAGTGTTTAGGTAGGGAGAAAGGCAAGTGACTGTCTATTAGGTGATTTTGGCATAATTCTTTTTCTAATTGAAACCATATGGGTGTATAGCTTAGTGGTGCAGATACCCAGAAGCAGGCTTGTTGAGCAATAAAAGATTTGTGGCATGTAATGAAATCTGGAAAGGAGACACCCGAAAACTCTTTGAGTTGTTTTAGAGTTTTGAGGGCTATTTTTGGAACTTTGGAGGCCCATAAGAACTTAGATAATAATGCATCAATGGAGTGGTAAAAAGAAGGCAGAAAAAGTATAGGTATCATGCTGAGGATGAAATTAATCTTAGGCATGAGGATTATTTTAATGGATTCTAGTCTCCCCAACCATGTTAAGAGGAGAGGGCTCCTGGAGAGTGTTAGTTCTTTTACAATATGAAGGAGTTTTTTGGAATTAGCTTCTAGTGTTGAATCAATGTCAGGTAATAGGTCTAAGCACAGATAGCAAAAGCCTTTAGAATACTATATAAATCCAAATTCAGAACCTATGTTAGGTGTTGTGTATATTATTTAAAGGGATTATTTCTGGGTTTTGTTTGTTAATTTTGTACCCAGAAAAATGGGAATATTTTTTCAAATTTAAGTATGAGAATCTTGGGATAGAGTATTTGGGATTAGAAAAGAATAGTAAAACATCATCGACCTCTCTTGACCTGCAAAGGTGCTATCTCATGCCAGATGATCACCCACTATAACATCAGAAACACTCTTTTCATATGTAAGCACTGTCCAGTATGGCCTTATCCTACATGGGTTCTATTACCAAGTGCTGGAATAATTCTCCCTGTAGAGAATCCAGGATCTCCCTACTTCTAGATGATCCCACAAAAGGGATACGCCAATCAACATCTGGCTTATTAAAATCACCTGTTAGTAGTATTTCCCCTTTCATCTAGATGTGAAGGGAAAACTAGTGATCAACTGGGGTATACGGTAATGCACCAGAAACAAAATTGAACAAACCAGATGGTCCTTATCTGCAACTGTTTTCTATGCTTCTGTGATATGTCTTGAGATGTTTTTGAGTTCCTCTTACAATTGCAGCATCAGATCACATAAAAACATCTAATGCATGCTGTTTCAGGAATACTTGAAATTCCCAAGGGAACTCTGATTGTGCAGGTGGCAGATAAGAATCAAACATATGCTGTTTGGCAAGGCCCACACACCAGCGTCTATGCTTGGAGAGAAATTGTTCTATATACTGGACGAATCCCTGGAGAATTTGAGGTAAGCACACTTTTACCCCCCCCCCCCCCCCCCCGATAACTTTACCTTTTATAAACAGATCTGAAATTATAACTAGCTGCACATCGCCCAGTTGATGAGGTCATGGGTGACATTTTGGGCTACTTCTAGTTTTTTTCTGCAATTAAAGTTTTCTAATTGTCCTAAATTTATGGAAGGCATTTTCAAAAGTTATTTACTCAGGCAAAAGCTGTCTAAAAGTTGCCCACTAGAGATGTACACAGAAAAAACATTTTTGGACTTTTTTCCTACTTTTTCAACTTTTTTTCAATTTCACATATTTGTTTTAATAACAGCTTTTTAAAGTGTGTTAATTGACTAAACCAGCATAGGTTTATAGGTTAACACATTTTAAAGTGATTTAGCATATGGCAGGGGAGAATATCCACCTTATAATTGAAAGAGAAAAACGCCTAGATTTCGACCCAAATCGGGAGATAGACGTTTATCTCACAAAAACGAATAAATCGGTATAATGGAAAGCCGATTTTGGATGTTTTCAACTGCACTCCATCGCGGAAGCGTACAAAGTTGACGGGGGCGTGTCAGGGGCGTGGCGAAGGTGGAACTGGGGCGTGGTTATCGGCCGAGGAGAGATGGGCGCCTTTCGCCGATAATGGAAAAAAAGTATGCGTTTGTAGCTAGAATTTAAGGCACTTTTCCTGGACCCTGTTTTTTCATGAATAAGGCCCCAAAAAGTGCCCTAAATGACCAGATTACCCCCAGAGGGAATCGGGGATGACCTCCCCTGACTCCCCCAGTGGTCACTAACCCCCTCCCACCACAAAACATGATGTTTCACAACTTTTTATTTTCACCCTCAAATGTCATACCCACCTCCCTGGCAGCAGTATGCAGGTCCCTGGAGCAGTTGTTAGGGGGTGCAGTGGACTTCAGGCAGGTGGACCCAGGCCCATCCCCCCCCCCTACCTGTTACAATTGTGCTGCTTAATGCTTAGTCGTCCAACTCCCCCAAACCCACTGTACCCACATGTAGGTGCCCCCCTTCACCCCTTAGGGCTATAGTAATGGTGTAGACTTGTGGGCAGTGGGTTTTGAGGGGGACTTGGGGGGCTCAACACACAAGGGAAGGGTGCTATGCACCTGGGAGCTCTTTTACCTTTTTTTTTGTTTTTGTAAAAGTGCCCCCTAGGGTGCCCGGTTGGTGTCCTGGCATGTGAGGGGGACCAGTGCACTACGAATCCTGGCCCCTCCCACGAAAAAATGCCTTGGATTTATTCGTTTTTGAGCTGGGCGCTTTCATTTTCCATTATCACTGAAAAACAAAAACGCCCAGCTCACAAATTGTCGAATAAAACATGGACGTCTATTTTTTTCGAAAATACAGTTCGGTCCGCCCCTTCACGGACCCGTTCTCGGAGATAAACGCCCATGGAGATAGACGTTTTCGTTCAATTATGCCCCTCCACGTGTGGTGTGTTTCTCGTGAATCATAGTGATATAGTAAATGATGGCTGATAGAGAACAGCTTGGCCCATTTAGTCTGTCCATTAAGGTGGTAAGATGTGTACCTGTCACATCATGCAATTTACTCCCCTCCATGCTTTTGTTTACGGCTGTACCTTCTGCTGCATGTATGTATGTGTATGGTATGGTGTGTCTCTAGCAGTTTCTATAGGGTATGTATGTAGGTGTGGGGTATGTGCTGCAGCGTCTGGTCAAGACTGGGGTTCTGTAGGTATATCTGTTGTTAGCCACATAGAGCCTGCTATGTTGGGAATATGTGGGATATAAATGTTCTCAATGAATAAATATGTGGAGAAATGTAGGGAGTTTGTACATGTGTGTACAGGTGAGAAGAGGTGTGTAGAAAAAAGTGTATAGATGAGCCAGGCAAGATGGCGTCTATGAGAGGAGACGTGATGTGAGAGCTCTAGAAATCTGCAAACGCGTCTTTTGCAAGGGGGCAGTTTTTCTCCGTTTTTAGATGGGGAAAAGGAAAGGGAAGTCCGGGGTGCAAGCCTCTCCTAACCCCGGAGGTAATCCTGCTCTCAAACAGACAACGCTTGACGAATTCAGAACTCCACCACCGGGAGTGCGAAGGCCTGCTTTGATTGATCCTACCTGCTTGTCAGGGGAATCCAGTGTTGAAGCGGCCTCTTTAAGTCCGCTTTTCCAACCTCCACCTCCGAGACCCAGTAGCAGTGTGATGATGCCAGCTGAGCTCCGAAGTGAATTTTCCGAAGCTGGTAATTCTGCCTCGAGGGCTGGGAGAGGACCTGTGGATTCATCAACCCCATTGGAATTAACATCACAGAGGGTAGCGATGGCTGAGGCCCTCCCTATTTCCTCTACTATGGGAGCTGCTCCTGAAAGTCCCGGTCTGATGGTAAAACCGGCGGTTGTAACACTTGATGTACTGTGGGAAGCTATCCAAGCTCTAAGTGCTTCGCTTCAGCAGGTAAATAACAAACAGGAACTATTGGTTTTAAACCAATTTAAATTGTCCTCTAATGAAAAAATTCAAATAAATGAACAAAAAATTGTAACACAAGATAGTGAAATAAAAAAATTGCAAAGTTCTGTTGGGTCTCTTATCCAAGATAGGAATATCTTGGATAAAATATTGGAATATCTGGACAATCAAACAAGAAAGAACAATCTGAGATTCCTTAAATTTCCTAAATCACCGCTTATTGCTCCGATTGAAATGTTGAGGAAATACTTCACAGAAATATTAGAAATTCCTAAAGAGGTATTCCCTCCAATTGTCAAAGCATTTTATATTACCAGGAATTCTACTTCTGTGGAGACTCAACCACAATTGAATCTATCCGAATTCTTGGAAAGTTCTCTCAAGGCTATTACTGACCGGACAACGTTAATTGTTACATTTGCTTTTGAGACTGATCGAAACAATATTTTGAGATTATATTTTAAGCATATGTCAGCACTATTCTATGGATCTAAAATACAAATATTTCCTGATCTCAATAGAGAAACTCAGAAAAGAAGAAGACAATTTATGGGCTTGAAATCAAGGATTCTTGAATTGAATGGGTCATTTCTCTTAAAATTTCCCTGTAGATGCCTGATTTCCTTCAACACTGTTAATTATGCTTTCTTTGATCCTAAAAAAACTACAGGACTTTATATTATCTCATGAAGACGGAGCGGCTGGTAGTAAAGATACCCCCACAGTTTGAACACTGGAAATCGCTAGCTGCCTATTCGCATTCCCCCTCTTAGTTTAAATTTATTTACTTAAATAATTTCTTAGTATCTTGCCAAAGAAATATTGTGGACAAACAAATGTGTTATTGTTTTGTTGATCTATTTTATATTACTAATATTATGTTATTTCCTTGTTCTCAAAACATTTATTCAATGTAAATGTATTAATGAAACTTATAAATAAAGGAGAAAAAAGTGTATATATATATATTTGTATAGCAATGAGTATGTAGATACATATGGGGGGGTGTATGTACATCTCACCTTTTCAGTAATTGCTTATATAAACATGCACTAGTGGTCAGTCTTCTTATGCAGCATCTTTCTAGATTATTTGCAAACAGACAAAAAATGTAGTTATTAGGTGACAGATAGATGATAGAGAGAAAGCCTGCCCTTGTGCTGCTGGACTGGGAATTTTCCCCATCTGTCTTAGTGAAACTGATGATCTCAGAGCGCTGCTCGTGCAGCTTGGGGTTACACGTGGTATGTTTCAGGTTGGGGATCCCCATATAGCTATCCTTGCACCTATGCTCAATTGTTGCTTGCCATGAACATGGCCACCTTGACCATAGTATGTGTGATATGAGCACACTGGCAGCAGTGGGTGGGTGTGTATTGACCACACCATAGCTACTTATAGCCCCAGTTGGGTATGGAGGCGAGGGAGGAGATCTGTGCTACTCAATCCCAATTTCATCCAAAGGAGAGCTCCACTCTGCTATGCAGCAACAGTCCGATTTTAGACTGGTGGTTCAAAGTGTCATTACTTCCTGTTTCAATTATTCTAATGGTTTACTGATTAGGATAAAAAATAATGAGGTGTGAGGGACAAAATATTTTTTAAAAACCCACAAGCAAACCCACCAATAAAAAATTCAACAAATGCAGTATCAGCCAAAAGTAGAGGAAAATTCTTATTTGAGTACACATGGCTTTACCAAAGGAAAATCCTGCCAAATGAATCTCATTGACTTCTTTGACTGGGTGAGAAAAGAAATGGATGAAGGCCGTGCGCTAGATGTAATCTACTTGGATTTCAGCAAAGCCTTTGATACGGTCCCCCACAGAAGACTAGTGAATAAGCTGAAAGGGCTGAACTTAGGACCGAAAGTGGTGAACTGGATAGAAAACTGGTTGACCGACAGGTGGCAGAGGGTGGTGGTAAATGGAATCTGCTTGGAGGAAAGGATGGTGAGCAGTGGGGTTCCTCAGGAGTCGGTGCTGGGGCCCATTTTGTTTAATATATTTGTGAGAGATATTGCTGAAGGGTTGGAAGGAAAGGTTTGCCTTTTTGCAGATGACACGAAGATAGCCAATAGAGTGGATAACCTGGAGGGAGTAGAAACGATGAGAAGGGATCTCCGAAAGTTAGAAGAATGGTCGAGAGTCTGGCAGTTAAAATTTAATGACTTATAACAATTACACCAGTCTTCGCTTCACTGTAAGTAATTATCCTGCTTATTTTCGAAGGAGATCGCCGGCCATCTTCTGACACAAATCGGGAGATGGCCAGCCATCTCCTGAAGCCGGCGAAATCGGTATAATTGAAAGCCAATTTTGGCCGGCTCCAGCTGCTTTCCGTCGCAGAGCCGGCCAAAGTTAAAGGGGGCGTTTCCACAGGGTATGGAAGGCGGGACAGAGGCGGGACAAGGGCATTGTTAAGACATGGTCGGCTTCAGCCAATAATGGAAAAAAGAAGGCCGGCTCGGTCGAGCATTTGGCCGGCTTCACTTGGTCCATTTATTTTTAGGACCAAGCTTCAAAAAAGTGCCCCAATTGACCAGATGACCACTGGAGGGAATCGGGAATTACCTCCCCTTACCCCCCCCCCCCCCAGTGGTCACCAACCCCCTCCCACCCAAAAAAAAAATTTAAAAAACCCTTTTTTGCCAGTCTCTATGCCAGCCTGAAATGTCATACCCAGCTCCCTGACAGCAGTATGCAGGTCCCTGGAGCAGTTTTTTGTGGGTTTAGTGCACTTCAGGCAGGTAGACCCAGGCCCATCCCCCCCTACCTGTTACACTTGTGGTGGTAAATGGGAGCCCTCCAACTCCCCCCAAAACCACTGTACCCACATGTAGGTGCCCCCCTTAACCCATAAGGGCTATGGTAATGGTGTAGAGTTGTGGGGAGTGGGTTTTGGGGGGATTTGGGGGGCTCAGCACACAAGGTAAGGGAGGTATGCACCTGGGAGTAATTCTTGAAGTCCACTGTGTCCTGGCATGTCAGGGGGACCAGTGCATTACAAATGCTGGCCCCTCCCACAACCAAATGCCTTGGATTTGTCCGGGTTTGAGATGGCCGGCATCGGTTTCCGTTATTGGCGAAAACCGATGCCGGCCATCTCAAACCCGGCCATCTATGACATTTGGCCGGCCCTAACTATATTATCGAGATGAAAGATGGCCGGCCATCTTTTTCGATAATACGGTTCGGGACCACTCTTTGCGGCGCCGGCCATATAGATGGCTGGCGCCGTTCGATTATTCCCCGCCACGTTATATTATTTCTTTTTTTTTATATATTATTTTTTAAATTTTTAAATATGCAAATAACCATATGATACGGTGTCAGGCAGCAATGCTCAACCATCACAGCACTGTTCCTGCCTGCCTGCCTTCCATATTACAAAAACCTTTCTTGCTGTTAATATCAGTCTTAATAGTGTGAAAATAAATTCACTTATCTTTGCAGGCGTATAGGCTTTCAATGATGGGTCATATTGTGTTGCTGCTGATCAACCTTCACCCTAGTGCTGATGTGAACTGTGATTAAAATCGACGTTCCATTTTATTCCCGACGTGGGGCCACGTTTCTCCAACACAGCGTTTTCAAGGGAATGTAGACACAAGCTATAGAGAAAACTAGAAAATACACATGGCTTTTAGCGTTCTAATATCTTCTTTCTTCAAACTTATCGTATATACATATCTATAAAGTTACTAGGCTAATCCTGCTCTACAAACATTACTGGGCTTACCGGGAGTGTTCACAGTTCAGGAGCCTCCCTGCTAACGCAAACCCAGCGCATGCTCTAGACGTGGTTTTTAAGCGTCAAACCTCAGCTGTTCATATTCCTGCTAATTAGTGTAATGTGTGAGGCAATGGCAAATTAAAGTGTTAACCATTTAATCTCCTTGTTAAGTCCTTTTGGCTGTACCGTATCCCATCGGTATATGAACTTCTGTTCTTGCTGTGTTAGTAAAGCTGTTATATCTCCTCCCCACTGTAACTGTATCCGAGTTAAAACCACATATTTTAGATCCGATTCCATATGTCCTTTAGACATCCAATGTGCTACTAATGGTGTATCTGTTTTATTTATTCATACCAGAGTTGCATTTTCTTTTCCAGAACCTTATCAGCTTCCTTGCACCTACTGTTACTCTATTTTCCACTCTGTATATATTCCCGGAATTGGTACTCTCCTCTCCGTAACCTGTAAGACACATTGAGCCTACTGCTATGTGGAAAAATGTGGGATACAAATGTAATAAATAAATCAATAAATAATTTTAAACGTATATTACTCAGATGTTCACCTATGCGTTGCTTGACTTTGCGTTTTGTTTACCTGATGTACCATTTGTGGCACGGGCAGCGGATGGCATATATTACTTGTGCTGTATTACAATCCGTCTTCGATCTTAATTCAAAACGTTTACCAGTAGCTGGATTAATGACAAATTTTATCTCCGTCGCGTGAACGCAGTAAATGCAGTTTTGGCAGCTCTCGTGCCCCCATTCCTCGTGTCCTGACTGGGGGTTAATATATCTGAAGATAGACAAGACTTCACCCATATTCCTGGCTCTTCTATATGCTACCTGTGGTCTATCCTTAAATTGAGGATGAAGCTGTAAGATCAGCCAGTACTTATGGATGATCCTGGTTATTTTGGTGTCTTGAAGAAAGTAGGGTAACACACACTGTAATGGCCGACAGGTACTATTGTCATTGAGACGCAGCTCCAATAACCATTCCCTGTGAACGTTCTGTGCTCTCTTACGGGCATTTTTAATCACTTTACGAGGGTACCCACTTGTTTAAATTTATCAGCCATCTGTTGTGCATGCTGTTTGAACAAGCCTTCTTCACTGCACAACCTCTTGACGCGGAGGAACTGCCCCATCGGAATTCCATTCTTCAGTGGTTTGGGGTGACAGCTAGAATAATGCAGTATAGTATTCCTGTCTGTGGGTTTTTTGAATAAAGATGTAATCAACCTATCTTGTTTAAATGTGATGTGAACAACTAAGAAGTTCACGTCTTGATATCCAGTATGAGATGTGAATTTAATATTGGGGTCACTGCTATTAAGATCCTGTAAAAGGTTTTCCAGTTCAATTGTCGTACCACTCCAGATCAGCAATATATCATCTATGAACCGGCGCCATACCTTAATATGTGTGTTATGTCTCGAGGGATATACAAAAGGTTTCTCAAATTCAGCCATGTACAGGCATGCCACCGTGGGGGCTACAGTAGCCCCCATGGCGACCCCTGTCATCTGTAGATAAAAGGCATCTTCAAAGCAAAAATAATTCCTTTGCAGCACTAGTTGTCCTAAAGTCTTTAAAAATTGTTTTTTATCTGCAGATACCTCGTCTATGAATATATAGATCTAAAATGTCTAGCGCTCCCTGTTGAGGTATGATAGAATATAAGGCTTGGATATCCAGTGTTACAAGGATGTAATTTGTGTCTGATTGATATTGAGTTGTATTCAAAACGTGGAGCAAGTGTGTGGAATCCTTCAAATAAGACGGTATATCCTGGAGACTAGGCTATAGAAAATGATCTAAGTATTGTGATAAAGGTTCATAAAGAGATTGCCTGCCTGATACTATGGGCCTGCCAGGAGGGTTCTTTATTGTCTTATGAATTTTGGGTGTAAAGTATATGCGTGGTACTGCTGGGAAAGATCTATATAAGTATTTGAATTCTCTCAAAGTAATGATCCCTTTTTGATTGGCAGTTAAAAGGATACTGCGTAATTCCATCTGAAAACGCTGTGTTGGATCTGAGAAGAGGAACCTGTAGTAGAGGGAGTCTGATAGTTGGCCGTTGTCCTTTACCACTATAGCGCCCCCCCCCCCCCTTATCTGCTTTAAGAATAACTAATGTAGGGTCCTTTTGAAGATCCATCAACGCGCTCCATTGATCTCTAGTCAAATTATCTACAGGATTATATTGTTCCTTTTCAAGAGTTGCCAATTCTTTCAACACTAATTGAGAAAATGTCTCTATCGAGTGATCCAGTGGACCCGGAGGTAGCCAAATTGATGGCAACTGATGTTTATTGATGAAGGATGTATCCCCCCTACTCTGTTGTTCTTCATTTTTTTTGTTACATTTGTACCCCGCGCTTTCCCATTCGTGGCAGGCTCAATGCGGCTTACATGGGGCAATGGAGGGTTAAATGACTTGCCCAGAATCACAAGGAGCTGCCTGTGCCTGAAGTGGGAATTGAACTCAGTTCCTCAGTTCCCCAGGACCAAAGTCCACCACCCTAACCACTAGGCCACTCTTCCACTCATCACATTGAGAGTTGTCAAAAAATAGGCGAAGTTTCAAAGTTCTAAAAAACCTATGTAAATACCTTCTGGTCTGGTATGAGTCATATCTGTGGTGGGTACAAATGATAACCCCAGACTCAACACTTGTAATTGAGTACATGTAAGTGATCTAGAAGATAGGTTAAACACTACTGCTTGTTGGATTTTGACGTCTGGCCCGTAATAGCTTGGGAGGGACCTGTTCAGGTAATGGCTTGATTAAAGGGTTCGTGACTTGTGCAACAGGCTGCTGTGTGGCATCCATATCTAATGATGCCGCCCCATCCGGACCCGAGGATCCATTTTCGTCACTCAAGGATCCGCTGGAAGTATTGAAGGCTACTCGTTTATTCCTTCTAGGGTGCCTAAGTTTTCTTCCCATGTCCATCCATGGAAACACATATCCCTTAGTGTAATCTAATTCGTTACGCTTGAACTGGGCTATTTTTTGAGCCCAAATTTCTAATGCATATTTTGTCATCTCGTTCTCATGTTGTTGAAGTTGTTGATCATATTCCAATGTCGGTATCCCTGATTTTAAGGAAGACTGAGCAAGCTGCAGATAATTCTTCTTGTTGTTCTTTAATTAATCTATTGAGTTTATCCACTGTTAATAGCATTAAATTCAAAGAACATTTGGATAATACATCATTCCATTGCGTGACATATTCCTTGTCTTCCAAAAAATGTGGTTCCTTGTATAATTTTAAACCTCTTGGAATATGCATAGCATGGCAGTACTCAATTAAAGTTTTAGCATGAAATTGATTTCTGATTACAATTTTGTTCAGTTTTTGTATCTGCGACCAATCAGTATCCATGCGGTCCTCCGGGGTAACAAATAACCTATCACTCGCCATTAGTTCTGAAATCCTTTCTTCCGTCAAACCCGACTTCAAATCCCGCCCAACTGCCATAATTGTCTCTGTATTTGATAATCAATATATATATGAGGGATCCCTAATTAACATATTACTTAAAATTTATGCCAAGAAGTGCAGTGATGCATTTGGGGGTGTAGAAACCCAAAAGAGAGATACCAAATAGGAGGAGAGAGATTAGCAACTCAACTCAGAAGAGAGACCTTGGGGTTTTGGTGTTGGACGATATCAAGGTGAAGAAACAATGTGACAAGGCGACGGCCTTGGCTAGAAGGATGCTAGGCTGCATAGAGAGGGGCATAACCAGTAGAAGAAAGGAGGTGTTGATGCCCTCTACAAGTCGTTGGTGAGGCCCCACTTAGAGTATTGTGTTCAGTTTTGGAGGCCATATCTGGCTAAAGATGTTAAAAGGCTGGAAGCGGTGCAAAGAAAAGCTACAAAAATGGTATGGGATTTGCGTTGCAATCCATACGAGGAAAAACTTGCCGACTTGAACATGTATACCTTGGAGGAAAGGAGAAACAGGGGTGACATGATACAGACATTCAAATATTTGAAAGGTATTAATCTGCATACGAACCTTTTCCGGAGACGGGAAGGTGGTAGAACTAGAGGACATGAATTGAGGTTGCAGGAGGGCAGATTCGGGAGTAATGTCAGGAAGTATTTTTTCACGGAGAGGGTGGTGGATACGTGGAATGCCCTCCCGCGGGTGGAGTTGAAAACAGTAATGGAATTCAAACATGCGTGGGATAAACACAAAGGAATCCTGTTTAGAAGAAATGGATCTATGGAATCTTAGCGGACATTGGGTGGCGACTCTGGTATTTGGAGAATAAAACCGGTGCAGGGCGGACTTCTATGGTCTGTGCCCTGAGAAAGGCAGGGACAAGTCAAACTCGGATATACATATAAAGTATTTCATACCATGTAAAATGAGTTTATCTTGTTGGGCAGACTGGATGGACCGTTCAGGTCTTTATCTGCCATCATTTACTATGTTACTATCCAGCTCATAATCAAAAGTGATCGCCGGCCATTTCCCGACACAAATCGGGAGATGGCCGGCGATCTCGGAAAAGCAGCGAAATTGGTATAATCGAAAGCTGCTTTTTTTGACAGCATCGCCACTTTCCCGTCGCCTCGCCGGCGAAAGTTCAAAGGGGCGTGATGGCGGCGAAGTGAAGGCGGGACATGGGCGGGTATGGGCGTGGCTACCAGATAGCCGGCTTTCGCCGATAATGGAAAAATAATACGGCGTTAAGCAGTATTTCGCCGGGTTTACTTGGTCCTTTTATTTTCACGACCAAGCCTCAAAAAGGTGCCCAAACTGACCACATGACCACCAGAAGGAAGCGGAGATGACCTCCCCGTACTCCCCCAGTGGTCACTAACCCCTCCCACCCAAAAAACCCCACTTTAAACACTTTTTTTCCAGCCTGTATGCCAGCCTCAAATGCCGTACCCACCTCCATGACAGCAGAATGTGTTCTGTCCTCCGACAGCCTTTTCCTGCTTGTGATGTGGCTCTGGGGTGAGTGTGACACCTTTTCTGTTATTTGCACTGCAGAGTCACATTAGCAATGCATTGTGGTGGGTGTAGGTATTGGTAGTTGGTAGGCTCTACTCAGTGGTGTGCTGGTAAATTTTTAACAACAGGCTCTCTCCCCGGTCCACCTCAGCACCCCCCCCCCCCCCGTCCACCACTGCGCCCCCCCCCCCCCCCGTCCACCTCTGCGCCCCCCCCAAAATTGCGGAGCTGGCTATAGCTGGGGAGGGGGGCAATGCATTACTCTCTCCAGGAAAAAAAATTAAATGATCCCAGGTTCCAATCTAATTCATGTTTAATGTGGGATAAAATGCCATAAATAAGTAAATAAATATAAACTTTTAATGTTGAGCACCTGATTCTCAAAGTGGACATATTCCAAACACTATAATGAAAATAAAATGATTTTTTTTCTACCTTTGTTGTCTGGTGACTGTTTTTCTGATCATGCTGGCCCAGTATCCGATTCTGCTGCTATCTGTCCTCTTAACTCCGTTTCCAGGGCTTCCTTTCCATTTATTTCTTTCCTCCTTTCTTCTTCAATTCTGGTCCTCAGCTTCTGCCTATTTTCTTCATCCATGTGCAGTTTTTCTCCTCTCTTCCTTTTCCCTCATCTCATCTCCTTCCTCACTCTTCTCTGCCCTCCATCCATGTCCAGCATTTCTTCTCTCTCCCCTCCTCTCCCCTGCCCTGCATGCACCCATGTCCAGCAGTGACCCTCCTCTCCCCTGCCCTGCATGCACCCATACCCAGCAACCCTCCTCTGCCCTGCCCTGCATGCACCCAGATGTCTAGCAGTGACCCTCCTCTCCCCTGCATGCACCCATGTGCAGCAGTGACCCTTTCCCCTGCCCTGCATGCACCCATGTCCAGCAGTGTACCCTCTTCTCCCCTGCCCTGCATGCACCCATGTCCAGCAGTGTACCCTCCTCTCCCCTGCCCTGCATGCACCCATGTCCAGCGACCCCCTCCATCCACCCATGCCCAGCAGCGACTCTCTTTTCCCCCCTGCCACCCCCTCCCGAGTTGTTTTATGAAATTCTTCTTCTCCTCCCTCCCTTCCTCCCGATCCGGTCCCTCACCACGCGCCCACTTGTTTTTTAAATTCTTCGCTTCCAGCGCCGAGTCGCCGACTGTCCTGAGTCGTCCCTTGCCGATTCGCGCTTCAAAATGGCCACCGAGACTTCAGCCGAAGTCTCGCGAGGCCACCTCTGGAAGTCTCGGCGGCCATTTTTAAAGCGCAAATCGGCAAGGGAGGACTCAGGACAGTTGGCGACTCGGCGCTGGAAGCGAAGAATCTAAAAAACAAGCGGGCGGTGAGGCGGATCCGGAGGGAGGGAGGAGGGAGGGAGGAGAGCCAGAGCCGGCTCGCTATTTGCAACAACCGGCTCGCAAGCCGGAAGAAAATTTAACAACCGGCTCTTGCGAGCCGGTGCGAGCTGGCTCCAGCACACCACTGGCTCTACTCCCCTGGTACTTTCCTCCTGCTTACTGGGTCAGAGTGTGCCCTGTTGTTTCCTGTTGTAGTCCATGCAGTAGTGGCCATTTTTGTAAGCCAGTTTTAGTTCCCTTTCCTGTGTTACCCACGTTAGAGAACGTAGTTCTTACCTTGAATGGTGCTGAAAGAGGGCATTGTACACCATTGTGCCAGTTCTGACCTACTGCTAATCTTAGTACCAGGGGACTCTTTGCCAGTGGGGCACAACCTCTGATCTGCAGTTAACTGTGAGTAAACGTGCTTATTCAAATAAAGGACTTTTTCAAAGAGATTAGTCTTCAGGTGTCAACGGGTGTGCCAAAGTTATACAGCAATAAGTCCTAGAGGCTGTATGCAGGTCCCTGGAGCAGTTTTAGTGGGTGCAGTACATTTGTGGGTAGTGGGGTTTGTGGGGCTCAGCTCCCAAAGTAAGGGAGCTATGCACGAGGGAGCTTTTCTGAAGTCTACAGCAGTGACCCCTAGGGAGCCCGGTTGGTGTCCTGGCATGTCAGGGGGGCCAGTGCACTAAAAATGCTGGCTCCTCCCACAGTCAAATGCCTTGGATTTGGCCGGGGTTTGAGATGGCCGACATAACTTTCCATTATCGCTAAAAAACGACGCTGGCTATCTCAGACCCCGGCCAAATCCAAGGCATTTGGCTGGCCGGAACCGTATTATCGGAAAAAAAAGATGGCCGGCCATCTTTTTCGAAAATATGGGTCTGGCCAGCTGTTTGCGGCACCGCCAAAATACATCGCCGGCCATGTATTTCGCCGGCGCTGTTCGATTATTCCCCTCCATGTCACTGCAGGAAACTGAACACTGGATGTGTGGTGCTCCAAATGGTTCATTATTGCCCTGAAGCAGCAGGTTGAACCAGCGAAACAGGAACCTTGTTGGCGGTTTGGACTATGATCCTGCTCGCTTGGAGTTGCTGTGGAGAGAAAGTTCTGAGTTCAGGGCCATCCAGATAAGTTTGAGCTTTTTTTGGACATTAAAAATTTGGACACTTGTAGCCTTGGAAGATGGGAATATGGAACTGTACACTGCAATGCTCACCATGAGTGGAGGTTTTTTGTTTCTGATGAAACATGTAAAGTACAAGTGTGTACGCAAATAAGAATTTGAGGTTTTTTCCTCCACTTTTGGATGATACTGCATTTGTTGAATATGTTATGTGGTTATTGGTGGGATTGCTTGTGGTTTCTATTGATTAGGATTCCAATAAGTTTTTGAAGGCTCTGCAAGTGCAACAAAATGCTGCTGCAAAAGTTCTTTCTGGCTGTTTATGTTTTTTGCATATTTCTCCAGTCTTAAAGAATTTACACTGGTTGCCAATTGCACAGCAAATTACATTTAAAATTGTGTTTTTGGTATTCAAAGATTTAAACAGTTGTGTCTCTCTATGATGATTTCAACAAGCCTACAAATTTATCAACCACCAAGGGCCTTGAAATTGTTGGAATGTAATTGTATTTTACATGCATTGCCTGTCACCTATTATTTCTCTGTGATTACTCTGTGACCTCTGATGTGAATTACTTAGAGAGGTCACACTGCTATGCAACTTCCTGTGGGGGTTAGACACAGTAGATGCAGCACATGCAGCACATGGAGCACATGGAGCTCATGTTCTCTCCTAACCTGAGAGGATCTATGGTGGTGTGAGCATCCATTACCATCTAAGCACATGGAAGGAGCTGATAATACAAATGTATAGTAATATGTATATATAAGCCTGTCTGATTATAATCTAACTACAAACTGTGAGTAAACAGATGTTTTGTTACTTCAACTTTAAAGTGACTCAGCAGTGAATTATTCAGGGGTGAATGAGAGAGAGATGAAGAAAGAAATTAACATTTCTAAAGCTGAAGCTGTGTGTACTAAAATCTGCTAATTATTTACTACAAATAATCCAACAAAAGGGTTATGGGCCCAGGGTCAGGAATTGAAAAAGAAGAGAAATATTACCAGGCAGAAAAAAAGGCCACATTTTTCTCTTAAGTTTTAAAGGAAAGATTCAGTCTGTCTCTCTCTCCCCCCACACAGCAGACAGAAGGCTAAGAAAATGGCTGAGGGAAGAAATTCACCATTTTTCTATTCTCTCAAGGTGCCTAAATTAACAGAGTTTAATTATCGGCAGTGGGAACTAAGATTCATATGTCTCCTTCGAGCAAAAAGATTAAATATATGCTTAGACCAAGACAGAACAGATGAAAATATGGCTGAATGGGACAATGCAAACTATTATGTGAAGTGCATGCTTTTGGAAGCTCTCTCAGAGAAACAAGCCATATTAGTGGAGGGAAAAGATACACCAAAGGACATTTTATATAAACTGAGAACTATGTATGCAACTACATATGCAAAGCAGCAACCAATTTGGTTGGCAGAGTTGAATGAAACCAAATTAAGGGATAAAAGTAAATGTAATGATCACATTATGCATCTTATGTCTTCATTTCAAAAGTTAGAACTTTCAGGAATTCCCATGTGTGATGCATTGAAAAGAGCATTTCTTTTTACCTCACTATCAAAGAAGTTTGATGTTTTTAGGTCTGTAAATGAGGCCATTGAAGGGCAATCTTTTGAACAGGCAACATCAAAACTAAGGCAGGAATGCATAATAAATGATTCTGAGGAGATGTGTTCTCAAAGCAAGTCAGAGAGAAATGAAACAAATTTCTTGGCAAAGAACAGAGGAAGGTGGAGCTATGGGAAAACTCCACCCAAGGGCAAGCTGATTTGCTACTCATGTGGAAAGGAGGGACATGTATCTAAATGGTGTAAGGAAACACAAAACACTCCCTCTAGCTCACCTAAGCCAATGGAACTAAAGAATTTTCAAACCAGGAAATGTATGAAGGACAAAGATAAACACAAGGGCTTTCTAATGGCAGAAAAATCTTTGACTATGGTAAATAATAATTCAAATGAAAGTACTTGGATTTTGGATTCGGGGAGCACATGCCATTTAACCAATTGTAAGGATTTCTTTCAGGAAATGTGTCCAGAGGAAGGTATTCTTAAAACTGCAAACGCAGGGACTGCTAAGATCCAAGCAAAAGGTATTGGATTCTTAAAATGCAAAGTGTCTAATGAAGTTAAAGAAATTCCTGTAAGTGATGTCTTGTATATTCCCCAAGCAGTTTGCAATATGCTTAGTGTATCTACATTAGATAAGAAGGGATTTGTGATTCATTTTGAAAACAGTAAGTGCACAATCTCTAAAAATGATGAAGTGTATGCTGAAGCTTTTATGCATAATGATGTTTATAAACTGAGCATTTCAGGTGAAGCCTCACATATGGCGCAAGTAAGGAAGAATGATGGTAAATGTAGTCTGGAAATCTGGCACCGCCGCCTGGGACATCGTGATTCTAAGGTGATCCAGGATCTTCACAGTGGGCAACTGGCCACCGGCATTCAGATAAGTGCAGATGCTGGTAAAATTGAGAAATGCATAGACTGTGTTACTCAAAAAGGTGTGAGACCCTCATTTCCTGCATACACAGGAAATAGGAGTAATAAAGTGCTGGACTTAATACACAGTGACTTATGTGGACCGTTTAATATCCCATCATTGGGAAATAACAGATTTGTGCTAATATTCTTGGATGATTTCTCTAGATATTGTGTGGCCTATTTGCTGAAAGAGAAAAGTCAAGTCACAGACATGCTGAAGAAATACGTAGCCATGGTGAGAAATAAATTTGAAAGAAAACCAAAGGTTCTTCAGACCGACAATGGTGGTGAGTTCACTTCACAAAGCATGCGCACATTTCTAGAACAAGAAGGCATTCAGCATATCACAACAGTAGCTTATACACCAGAGCAAAATTCTGTTGCAGAGAGAAAATTTAGGTCACTTGTGGAAATGACCAGGTGTATGCTGTCAGATAGCAATCTCCCTAAAAGACTATGGGGGGAAGCCATTCTCACAGCAGTGTACCTACAAAACAGAATGCCAACTAAAGGCGCTGAGCGCACACCACATGAGACATGGCATGGTAGGAAGCCAAACCTGTCACACATAAGAACATTTGGAAGTACAGCATATGCTCATGAACCAAAGCAAAGAAGGCATAAGCTGGATTCCACAACAGAAAGGGGCATTTTAGTTGGCTATGCTCCAGGACACAAAGGATATAGAATTTTGAATCTGAAAACTGGCATTGTTGGCATAAGACATGTTACATATTTTGATGAAAACAAAAGGGTTGTTAAAGGCTGGATTATCCCAGATGAGCCTTATCATCCAGAATATGAAACTAGAACCATAATAGACATGCCAGTGTATATAAATGCCATACCAAGGCAGATGTCTGAAAGCAACTCACCTGTATCTAACGAGGAACAGGCAGAGGAAGCAGACACAGAAAGAATCATTGAAGAAGACAGTACAGTTGGAGAAGGGGAATCAATTGGAGAAGAACTCTCAGATTTAGAGGATGCGGAAAGGTCAGACCAACCTGTTGTCAGACGCTCATCCAGGGAAAACAAAGGTGTTCCACCCCTAAGACTGTCTTACCTAACAAAGTCAGCAGAAGCTCAAGAGCCCTTAACATGGGATGAGATTGAGAAAATGCCAGCAGAAGAAGCTGCTGAATGGCATAAAGCTGCACAGGAAGAAATTGATGCATTGGATAAAAATAATACTTGGATTCTTACAAAATTACCTCCTGGCAAGAAAGCTATAGGATGCAAATGGGTATTCAAGTTAAAAAGGAATGCACAAGGAAAAGTGGAAAGGTATAAAGCCAGATTAGTCGCAAAGGGATATCTTCAAAATTATGGAGAAGATTTTGATGAAGTGTTTGCACCTGCAGTGAAACACACGACAATCAGAACACTTCTGAGCATTGCAGTCTCAAAAGGCATGCAAGTCAAACACATTGATGTGAAAACAGCATTTCTTCACGGAGATATAACTGAAGACTTGTACATGGAACAGCCAACAGGTTTCATAAATACAAAACAAAGACAGCTAGTGTGTAAATTAAACAAAGGTCTTTATGGATTAAAGCAAAGTGCAAAATGTTGGAATGAAAAATTGCATGAAATATTGACAAATTTAGGATTTAAACAAGGTGAAGCAGATAAATGCTTGTACACTAGGTGCACAAATGGACAATATGCATACATTTTAGCTTTTGTTGATGATCTGCTCATTGCAAGCGAAAGTGAGCAAGAGTACAAGGACATTGTAAAGTGTTTAAACCACAATGTTGAGATAAAAGAACTTGGAAATGTGTCATACTATCTTGGTATAGAAATTGAGAAACAAAATGATGGTTCTTATCTTCTAAGCCAGAAGCAGAAAATAAATGAGCTTATTGAAAGTTTAGGTATGCAAGATGCCCAAGTTGTAAGCACTCCCATGATCACTGATTTTCTGAAGGATGAAACAGTAAGAGAACCTTTACCAGATAACATCCAATATAGATCAGCCATAGGTAAGCTTTTATATCTAGCTACCACGTACAGGGCTGATATAGCAAATGCAGTAGGAATTTTGAGCAGAAGGGTCAGCTCACCTACCAAATCAGATTGGACTGCAGTTAAAAGGATGGTAAGGTATTTAAAGGGTACCATTGATTGTAAATTAAAGATTTCAGCCAATAGTAATCCAAAACTAATATGTTACTGTGATTCAGATTGGGCAGGGGATCATTCTGATTATAAATCCACAAGTGGATATGTGTTTATGTATGGAAATGTACACATTTCATGGGCCAGTCATAAACAAAGTATTGTGAGTTTGTCTTCTACAGAAGCTGAATATGTGGCTGTATCGGAAGCGTGCAGAGAACTGATGTGGATTGAAAAACTTATGCTGGATTTTGGAATAGCTGAACAGAGACCAATCCAGATAATGGAAGATAATCAGAGCTGCATCCGACTGTCACAGAATGACAAGGTTCAGTCACGCACCAAGCACATCGCAACGAAATACCACAACGTGCGAGAGTTGGCAAAAGAAGGGGTCATCAGTCTACACTATTGTCACACCAGTGAGATGACAGCTGACATCATGACCAAACCGTTACCCAGAGAACATTTTGTGAATCTGCGTATAAAGCTTGGACTTTGTATGAATAAATAATTGCATGACAGTTATGCATGAGAAGGGGTTTGTTGGAATGTAATTGTATTTTACATGCATTGCCTGTCACCTATTATTTCTCTGTGATTACTCTGTGACCTCTGATGTGAATTACTTAGAGAGGTCACACTGCTATGCAACTTCCTGTGGGGGTTAGACACAGTAGATGCAGCACATGCAGCACATGGAGCACATGGAGCTCATGTTCTCTCCTAACCTGAGAGGATCTATGGTGGTGTGAGCATCCATTACCATCTAAGCACATGGAAGGAGCTGATAATACAAATGTATAGTAATATGTATATATAAGCCTGTCTGATTATAATCTAACTACAAACTGTGAGTAAACAGATGTTTTGTTACTTCAACTTTAAAGTGACTCAGCAGTGAATTATTCAGGGGTGAATGAGAGAGAGATGAAGAAAGAAATTAACATTTCTAAAGCTGAAGCTGTGTGTACTAAAATCTGCTAATTATTTACTACAAATAATCCAACAGAAATCAGCCAAGATGGCATTTTTGGAGATACCCTCTTTTCAAATGGTGAGACTGGAGTAATATCGCTCCTCTGTCAGTCAGACGTTTTGGAATGCTCTTCCACCTCAATTAAGATTGATACAGAATGTGGGGCAGTTTAAAATGGAGCTGAAAACATTTTTATTTCAACAAGCTTATGGTATAGGCTGATATTAGGAACAGAACTGTACAGATGGTGTTTGTAGTTTGATTTTTTTTCGACATTGTGTCATTTTATATTTGTTTTTTTAGTATTGTGTTGTTTTATATGTTTCGTTATTATGTATGTTTTATTTTGTTATCTGCCAAGGATGTTGAGATAGAACAGAATATAGATACTATAAATAAATAAATAAATCCAGTAAGACTGATCACTCCAACTCCAGTTTTCCTGCATTTCTCACCTAGACATGTGCACAAATCAAGAGAGGTAGTTTGTGCCCAGAGCCAGAAATGCTGTTGGGTTCTCTAAAACCTCACAGTCAGCAACAAGTCCAGGCTGATTTCCAGCCTTGGGAAATGTGGAATGCAGAGAGATGATTTGCCCAGTGTATTTTAAATAAATAAACTCCTCCAGCTCAGGTCAGATGATAGTCTACTGTTTGCTTCTCTCCCTGGGGATCAGTCCATGTCCAGGCTCCAGTTCTACCCCTTCACAGCTCTTCTCCCTTTTCAATTAACTCAACTGGTGGTGGATCTTAAATTCCCTTCATATCCATCAAGTGGCACACTTGAAAGGGCATTTTCGAAAGAAACGTCTAAATCAGAATTTGGACGTTTTACAAAGACATCCAAATTCCTAACAGGAAAGAAGGTCATTTTCGAAAAAGATGGATGGGGCTCATTTACAAAGCACTTAGACTTACAAAGTTCCATAGTAACCTATGGAATTATGTAAGTCTAAGTGCTTTCAAAATACGTCTTGGATGTCTATCTTTTGTGTTCGAAAATACTATGGACATCCTGTGATGTGGACGTCCTTTTTTTTGGGGGGGGGGGGGGGTCCATTTTCGGAAAAAAGAAGTCCAAATGCAAGACCTCCAAAACAGAGGAGGCTTAATGGTTAGTGCAGTGGGCTTTGATCCTGGCAACATGGGTTCAATTCCCACTGCTGCTCCTTGTGACTTTGGGCAACTCAAAAGCACAAGGGGCATTTTTGGATATGACATCTAAGTCTGAATTTGGACGTTTTTTTGTAAAATGTCCAAAAATCAGAACAGGAAAGATCATTTTCTACAAAAAAAAGTCTCATCTTTTCCTTTTCAAAATGCTGTTTGGAAAAATGTTTTGTGATTTGGATGTTTTATTTTTTGGTCCATTTTCAAAAATACATGCAAATGCAAAACGTACAAAATACACAAGAAAATCCACAATAAAGTGAAATCATTCACATGTTCTAAGTGTGGTAAAAGCTTTGGTTGTAATGTAAATCACAAAGTGCACGGGAGAGAAACCATTTGCATGTATAGAGTCTGGTAAAAGCTTTGGTCAGAAGGTAAACCTCACAATGCAACAGAGAATACACACAGGGGTGAAACCATTTACATGTCCTGAGTGTGGTAAAAGCTTTGGTTGGAAAGAAAGCCTCACATGGCAGGGGCGTAGCTACGGGTGAGCCTGGGCCCACCCATTTTTGGCTCAGGCCCACCCAGTCTCAGTGATCACCAATCAGGTGCCAGCTGCCCTGCACATCACATTGCTGCTGCTCCAATCACTTAACTCAGTCAGCTATGTGTAGAAAGTAGCGAAACAAATCTTGTGAGCTGAGCCCTGCAGCTCTGGCGTTACTTTTTTATTTTTTTTAATTTACCAGCGCTACAACAGACCTTCAGCAAGCAAAATAGCAGCCCTCCTGCTGTACTGCCCTGTTTGCTACTTTGCTGTGCTCTGGACTCTGGAGTAGGGCATTGGGGTCTTTGTTAGTTCGCTCCCTGCTGTGCTCTTAAGGTGCTTACCTCCATCGGCTCAGCTGTTCTGCTTCCATTCCACATGGCTGCTGCAATAGTAAGCAATTCTTTTTAGTGTTCACTGACTCACTGATGTTTGTTTGCCCCTGCTGTACGATCATGGATCCTGCACAGCTCAGGTCTCAGTCAGCCCCCAGGACCCAAATCTGTGGCAAAGTCAGGAAGTTGGAAGTCCCGGAGACCAGTGCTGCTTTGAACTTAGCAGCTGGGGAAATCTGGGCACTCATTATCCTCCAGCCCCAGGCACCAGGAGTGAGTCAGTAGTCTACTCCCCCCCTTCTCCCCAACACTGCACCACGTGCACACACTGATCAGGGCTGTAGAGTTCACTGAAATCTACAGGAAACTTTCTCTGCATTGGCCTCAGGTAAAAAAAAAAAAAAAAAGAAAGAAAAGAAAAACAGTTTTATATTTAACTAGTAAAAAAGCCCCGTTTCTGATGCAAATGAAACGGGGGGCTAGCAAGGTTTTCTTCTGTGTGCATGTGGGAGTGTGTGTGTCCCTGCCCTCTCTGCCCTCTCTCCCCTCCCCCCTCTGAGTCCTTCATTGTTACAGAGAGAGCGATTTGATTTCCTGCTTTGCTGTTTTCCTTCACTGTGTGTGTTAGAGAGAGAGCGAGGGCGGGGCAGACACTCATGGGGAAACCGGATATCTCTCCCCCTTCACACTTCCGGCTGGAGGCTTCATAGAACATTGGTGTTGCCTTTTATATAGAGAGATTGGTGTTGCCTTTTATATATAGATATAGAGATGGTGATAGGCTTCTGGGTGCGTGTGGTCTTCACTATGTTCAGTTTAAAGAAAAGTTGTATATTTCCTGTTGGTGGTCTTCTGGGTGGGGGTGAGATATGCAGTGGCTAGGTTAAACAAACAACAACAACAAAAAAAAAAATATATATCTCTCTATATAAAACGCACCTCCAACGTTCTATTGAAGCCTCTCTTAGCAAAGTGAAGGGGTGAGATCGCATTGTGTCTGCCCCGCCCACGCGTCAAACGTGATGACGTCGAGGGCGGAGCTATGACACAACCAATCGCATCGCTCGGCAGCAAAGCATCAGGGAAGGCGGCGGCGCTCTCGACGTCTAGCCTTCCCTTCGCTGTGTTCCGCCTTCTTCTGACGTCAAGGATGACGTCAAAAGAAGGCGGAACACAGCGAAGGGAAGGCTAGACGTCGAGAGCGCCGCCTCCTTCCCTGACGCTTCGCTGCCGGAACCGCCACAGAGGTAAATTTAAAAACAAGAAAAAAAAAAAAACGCATGTTGGGGGGAGAGAAGAGGGTGGCCAGTAAACTACAACAATGGGAGCGGGAGGGCAGGGGAGAAACCACAGCATGGATGCGAAGGGGTGGGGGGAGAAGAGGCCAGCCCAGGCTGCCACATGGGAGAGAGAGAAGCATGGATGCGAGGGGGGGTCATGGAAGGGAGAGAGGGGACTTGCTGGAAAAGAATGAATGGAGGTGGCAGGGGACAGAGGAGCATGGATGGGCATGGATTGGGAGGGCAGGGCTCAGGGAGAGAGGGGAATTACTGGAAATGGATGAATGGAGGGGGCAGGGGACAGAGGAGCATGGATGGGCATGGATTGGGAGGGCAGGACTCAGGGAGAGAGGGAAATTGCTGGATAGGGATGAATAGAGGGGACAGATGGGCATGGATGGATATGGATTGCAGGGCAGGCCTCAGGGAGAGAGGGCAATTGCTGGATAGGGAAAATAGAGGGGCCAGGTGACAGATGAGCATGGATGGGCATGGATTGGAAGGGCAGGACTCAAGGAGAGGGGAATTGCTGGATAGGGATGAATGGAGGGGACAGATGGGCATGGATGGATATGGATTGCAGGGCAGGCCTCAGGCAGAGAGGGGAAATGCTGGATAGGGAAAATGGAGGGGCCCCGCCCACGCATCAAACGTGATGACGTCGAGGGCGGAGCTATGACACAACCAATCGCATCGCTCGGCAGCGAAGCGTCAGGGAAGGAGGTGGCGCTCTCGATGTCTAGCCTTCCCTTCGCTGTGTCCCGCCTTCTTCTGACGTCAAGGATGACGTCAAAAGAATGCGGAACACAGCGAAGGGAAGGCTAGACGTCGAGAGCGCCGCCTCCTTCCCTGACGCTTCGCTGCCGGAACCGCCACGGAGGTAAATTTAAAAACAACAAACAAAAAAAAAAACGCATGTTGGGGGGGAGAGAAGAGGGTGGCCAGTAAACTACAACAATGGGAGCGGGAGGGCAGGGGAGAAACCACAGCATGGATGCGAAGGGGGGGGGGGGGGGGGGGAGAAGAGGCCGGCCCAGGCTGCCACATGGGAAAGAGAGGAGCATGGATGCGAGGGGGGGTCATGGAAGGGAGAGAGGGGACTTGCTGGAAAAGGATGAATGGAGGCGGCAGGGGACAGAGGAACATGGATGGCCATGGATTGGGAGGGCAGGGCTCAGGGAGAGAGGGGAATTACTGGAAATGGATGAATGGAGGGGGTAGGGGACAGAGGAGCATGGATGGGCATGGATTGGGAGGGCAGGACTCAGGGAGAGGGAAATTGCTGGATAGGGATGAATAGAGGGGACAGATGGGCATGGATGGATATGGATTGCAGGGCAGGCCTCAGGGAGAGAGGGCAATTGCTGGATAGGGAAAATGGAGGGGCCAGGTGACAGATGAGCATGGATGGGCATGGATTGGAAGGGCAGGACTCAGGGAGAGGGGAATTGCTGGATAGGGATGAATGGAGGGGACAGATGGGCATGGATGGATATGGATTGCAGGGCAGGCCTCAGGCAGAGAGGGGAAATGCTGGATAGGGAAAAATGGAGGGGCCAGGTGACAGAGGAGCATGGATGGGCATGGATTGGAAGGGCAGGACTCAGGGAGAGGGGAATTACTGGATAGGGATGAATGGAGGGGACAGATGGGCATGGATGGATATGGATTGCAGGGCAGGCCTCAGGCAGAGAGGGGAAATGCTGGATAGGGATGAATGGAGGGGGCAGGTGACAGAGAAACATGGATGGCCATGGATTGGGAGGGCAGGGCTCAGGGAGAGAGGGGAATTGCTGGAAAAGGATTAATGGAGGGGGCAGGGGACAGATGGCCATGGATGGATATGGATTGCAGGGCAGGCCTCAGGCAGAGAGGGCAAATGCTGGATAGGGATGAATGGAGGGGGCAGGTGACAGAGAAACATGGATGGCCATAGATTGGGAGGGCAGGCCTCTAGGAGAGAGGGAAATTGCTGGATAGGGATGAATGGAGGGGCCAGGTGACAAAGGAGCATGGATGGGCATGGATTGGAAGGGCAGGACTCAGGGAGAGGGGAATTGCTGTATAGGGATGAATGGAGGGGACAGATGGCCATGGATGGATATGGATTGCAGGGCAGGCCTCAGGGAGAGATGGGAATTGCTGGATAGGGATGAATGGAGGGGGCAGGTGACAAAGGAGCATGGATGGGCATGGATTGGAAGGGCAGGACTCAGGAAGAGGGGAATTGCTGGATAGGGATGAATGGAGGGGCCAGGTGACAGAGGAGCATGGATTGGACTCACACTTTCACTCTGACTCTCAAACAGTCACTCTCACATACACTCTCCCAAACATACACACTCCGAGGAAAACCTTGCTAGCGCCTGTTTCATTTGTGTCAGAAACGGGCCTTTTTTACTAGTATATATATATATTATGTTGGGCTTCTGGGTGGGGGTGGGTGATTGGGAAGGGAAGAGGGGATGTTAGACTATGGGGGAAGAGAGAAGGAAGGGCAGGACTGTTTCCAGACTATGAGGAGTAGGTAGAGGAGGGCTGATGCTGAGCTATGGGGGGATGGGGAAGGGGGAAGGGAAGGACAGGACTGATGTCGAGATACAAGGAAGGATGGGAAAAGGGGTAGGCAAGGGCAGGGCTGATGCTGGGGTATGAAGGGTAGGGCTGCAGAGATGCCAAGTTATCCAGTTCCAGGCTGGAGATTTTGGGGCAGTCCTGGTTTTGAACTTATATCTAGATTGTAAGCTCTTTGAGCAGGGACTGTCTTTTTTTTGTGTATGGTGTGCAGCGCTGCGTATGCCTTGTAGCGCTATAGAAATGATAAGTAGTAGTAGTAGTATATCCCCAAACAGTGTTGTAGTGCCCATTGAGTGCTTCGAGTCCCATAATGGAACAGAATGGAGTGGGCAGAAATGCAGGACAGCCCCAAAATTTCCAGCCTGGAACTGGGTAAGTTGGCATCTCAGGGGCTGATGCTGGGCTACGGGACAGTTCCTAATTTTTGATCCTTTATTCTGTAATTGGTGAGAGTTGTTCTGTGTTTTGGCATGTGCTTTGTGTGGGGACCTATATCAATCTGACTTGTCTGGCTTTTACAATGGGACATATATTGCTGTTGTGTATATTCACTGCTGCCTTTTTAAAGGTACTGTTATTGATATTTGTGTGTTCAGAATTGATGGTGTTAAGGTTTTCTACATACGCTCTAAGAAGCTTCATAAGATTTAATATTACTTCACAAAGAATCTGGCAGGGAATGGATTTTGACAATGTTGCTATTACTGAGGTCCTATCAGAATCTGAATACACTTTTTTTCAGTGGGAAAACTGTAAGAGGAAACATCTTAGCTGTGGACTAGGTCAGATCTGCCAAATATTTTTAGGCCAGTGTCCAATTTGCCATTTTTATCTAAAGTTTAAAAAAAGGTGATTTTAACACAGTTTAATCAGGCATTTACGTTTGTTGTAACGCAAGGTTTGATGAATATGTGCCATTGCTATAATTATTTTGCAGGATACTATGATGTGTGTTGAGTGTTTGCCATTATAGTAGACTTATGTCTGGTCAAGTTTAAGTGCTGTTTGTCTAGTAATTGCCTAGAATTGTGGGATAGTGCAGGATAGAAATTTTTAAAATAAATTTTAAAATGGTGGTGTTCCATGAAGTATGTACGCAGTTTATGATGACACAGGACAACTGTTGGGCAGATTATTTACTTATCCTTCATCAAGTGCACGCTAAGACATTATTTTGTAATATCCCATGAAACACTACTCATACCTGTATACATAATGCCCACCCATATTAACTCTGGGCCCACCCAAAATGTCAGGTCTGGCTACGCCACTGCCACATGGCATCAGAGAATCCACACAGGGATGAAACCATTTACATGCATTAAGGAGGTAAAAGCTTCAGTTGCATTGGGACAGGTAATTAAGGAATGTACACTCTTGCTATGAAGTATGAAAAAATAGCAATCTGATATTTAGATATATGTAATGAGACCTCCTTTTCATCTATAGATCTGAATTCAAAGCCCAAATCTAATCATAAATAATAGACACAAGCCTCAGATGTTACAAAAAAAAATAGAAAGCTTGGCATCAGGTAGAATAGTGGAAAAGTGACATCCCAGGAAAGCAATAGGGCATCCTTGGGGGCACTGCAGTGGACTTTATAAAATGCTCCCAGGTACACATCTTACCATTGCTCCCTTTCCTTGTCTGCTGAGCCCCCCCAACCAGTGGTGTGCTGGTAAATGTTTAACAACAGGCTCTCTCCCCGGTCCACCTCTGCGCCCCCCCCCCCCCCCGTCCACCTCTGCGTCCCTCCCCGTCCACCTCTGCGCCCCTCGTCCACCTCTGCGCCCGCCCCCCAAATTGCAGAGCTGGTTATAGCCAGGGAGAGAGCCTGGGGGGGGGGGCAATCTAATTCTTGTTTAATGTGGGATAAAATGCCATAAATAAGTAAATAAAAATAAACTTTTAATGTTGAGCACCTGATTCTCAAAGTGGACATATTCCAAACACTATAATGAAAATAAAATGATCTTTTCTACCTTTGTTGTCTGGTGACTTTGTTTTTCTGATCATACCGGCCCAGTATCCGATTCTGCTGCTATCTGTCCTCTTAACTCCTTTTCCAGGGCTTCCTTTCCATTTATTTCTTTACTTTCCGCCTTTCTTTTTCATTTCTTGCCCTACATCTGTAAGTAAAAGCTGGGTCCTCTGCAGACTTGACTGTCCAGTGGATCCAGCTTCAGCCTATTTTCTCCATGCATGTGCAGTTATTCTCCTCTCTTCCTTTTCCCTCTTCTCATCTCATTCCTCACTCTTCCCTCCCTTCCATCCATGTCCAGCATTTCTTCTCTCTCCCTTCCCTCTCCTACATCCATGTCCAGCAACCCTCCTCTCCCCCCTGCCCTGCCCTCCACGCACCCATGTCCAGCAGCAACCCTCCTCTCCCCTGCTCTCCATGCACCCGTGTCCAGCAACCCTCCTCTCCCCTCCATCCTCCCGTCCAGCAACCCTCCTCTCCCCTCCATCCACCCATGTCCAGCAACCCTCCTCTCTCCTCCATCCACCCATGTCCAGCAACCCTCCTCTCTCCTCCATCCACCCATGTCCAGCAACCCTCCTCTCCCCCATGCCCTCCATCCACCCATGTTCAGCAACCCTCCTCTCCCCCTGCCCTGCATCCACCCATGTCCAGCAACCCTCCTCTCCTCTCCCCTGCCCTCCATCCAGCCATGCCCAGCAACCCTCCTCTCCCCTGCCCTCCATCCACCATGTCCAGCAACCCTCCTCTCCTCCCTGCCCTCCATGCTCCATCCACCCATGTCCAGCAACCCTCCCCTCCCCTGCCCTCCATCCACCCATGTCCAGCAATGCACCTCTCCCCTTGCCATCCCCTCCATGATCCACCCATGTCCAGCAACCTTCGTCTCCCCCTGCCCTCCTCCCCTCCATCTGCCTTCTTCCAGCCCCCCCCCCCCCCCCCCCCCCCCCCCCCCCCGCTGCCCCGGTCGTCCATCATCCGTCTTCCCTCTGCTCCCCGACAGACCTGGTTTCCTTCCTGCACCGCTGCTTGCCTTTAAAAATTTTATTTTCCTTCGAGGCGCGCCGGTGTTGAAGGGAAGGCAGCAGGCTCAGCTCGGTTTCAGCCTTCCGTTCCCTTCCCTCGCATCATGGCTCCGCCCTCGCGCAAACAGGAAATACGTTAGAAGAGGGCGGAGCCATGATGTGAGGGAAGGGAACGGAAGGCTGAAACCGAGCTGAGCCTGCTGCCTTCCCTTCAACACCGGCGCGCCTCGAAGGAAAATAAAATTTTTAAAGGCAAGCAGCGGCGCAGGAAGGAAACCAGGTCTGTCGGGGAGCAGAGGGAAGACGGATGATGGACGACTGGGGCAGCGGGGGAGCAGAGGCGAGCCGGCTCGCACTGGCCAACAACCGGCTCGCAAGATGCCAGTAAATTTAACAAGCGGCTCTTGCGAGCCGGTGCGAGCCAGCTCCAGCACACCACTGCCCCCAACCCCCCCCCCAAAACCCACTACTCCCAACTGTACATCACTACCATAGCCCTTACAGGTGAAGGGAGCACCAATATGTGGGTACAGTGGGTTTCTGGTGGGTTCTGGAGGGCTCATAGTTTCTTCCACAAGTGTAACAAGTAGGGGGAGGTAGAAGCCTGGGTCCACCTGTCTGCAGTGCACTGCACCACTACTAGACTACTCCAGGGACCTGCATGCTATTCTAATGGACCTGAGTATATCATCTGAGGCTGGCAAATAATATTTTTAATCACATTTTCTGGGGTGGGAGGGGGATAGTGACCACTGGGGGAGTAAGGGGAGGTGATTCCCAATTCCCTCCAGTGGTCATCTGGTAATGTGGGGCATCTCTTGTGTGGAGTAGAGGAGTAACTTAATGGTTACTGCAGTAGACTTTGATCCTGGGAAAGCAGGTTCAATTCCCACTGCAGCTATTCACTATAAAAACAGGTCTAGCTCAAAACATCTAAGCTTTTGTCTTGGACATCTTCGTTTTGTTCTATTATTGCTGAAAGACGTCCATGTGTTAGGAACGCCCAAATCCCGCCTTGAATATACTGGCACGCCCCCTTGAGATTTGGATGTCCTTCTGACGGACTTCAGAGAAAGACGTCCAAAAAGAGGGTTCAATAATACTGAGTCGTTTCTGTGAGATAAATGTCCATATACTGACTTGTGTCGCTTTTTGGACGTCTATCTCTTTTGAAAATGAGCCTGTTGGTCTCCCCATCTCCTGTTTACTCTTCCTGGCTGGCTCCTGTGGCTCCTCAGGTGGCAGGACCTAGCCTCCCCACCACCCCACAGCATTCTCTTCTGCTTTTGTGAGCACCCTCTAGTTTTTGGGTGACAGGCATCACTGGCCTCATATTCCACCACAATGCATCAATCATTTCTGGATTACTGAGCACAGAAAAAAAACATGTCAATGTTTTGTCCAAAGATATTCCTCTCTTTGTGCTTTTCCTTGTAGATCACCATCTCATCCACAAGAAGCTTTTGGGAGAGAGGGGACCTTGCTATCGATGATGTGGAATTTTGGCACTGTGGATTACCATGTAAGTCTCTTGACCTGGCTTCTATTTTCATCTTGAGCAGCAGACAGGCAAGTGAGTTGCTCCAGTTAGTTAGGTCCTGATATGTATAACTAGATGATATAAGTAGAGCTTCTAATAACCTCCACTGTGATGAATGTCCAGTTGTGGAAAGTGTCTCAATCCCCATTTCCACTACTGCTATAGCTCCACAGATCAGAAATTAAGTCTGAAAGTGATACATGAAGAAAGCAGGAAGTTCATATTGACATCAGGAGACATTTTCTGACTTCTCAAATTGTAACATCTTCTTGCCCTCCTCCATATTTAGTACCTCGGAGACTGTGTCCAAATGATTCCTTTGCCTGTACCACGGGGGCATGTGTGGACAGTGACCAGGTCTGTGATGGCACAGATGACTGCGGTGACAACTCTGACGAAAGAAACCCTAAATGTGGTGAGTTTCTTGTAGTTCTTTTTATTGATTCCTAGATTTAAAAGTCCATAAACAATTATTAGAACGCTACAACTCATCCCAGGTAGGGAGCTGCAACAAATGAATCTATCCTTTGGGATTTTCAAGGTAATTTCTAGTGACCCAGAGTGGCCGCTGTCAGAAATAGGATGCTGAGCTTGATGGACCTTTGCTTTGACCCAGCATAGCACATCAATCATATGCTCTTAAACTGTTATCCTTACCACCAGGGCCATCCAAACCATTAGGCATGACTAGGCAGATGCCTAGGGTAGCAGCTTCTCAGGGATAACAAACAGCAACTGCATTAAAAGCAAAACAATTGGTCCTGACAGTCACACAGACTCAAAGAAACATCAGAACATAGTGTAATCTGCATTTTTGTAGGATATTTGTTTCATGGTTATGATTATAAAAATATTGGGGAGGGAGGAGTGGAGACTGAAGTCTAGGGACCTGAAAGTTAATTGAGCGACGGGGTGTAGGGCTGAAGGTTTCTCCTAAGATTTCTGCTACTTTTGCACCTGCTCTGCCTATCACTGAGTTAATGGACTGTCTTCTGTGGATGAACTTGTAGGCATTTCATGTCTGCCTTATCCTAGATGCTCTGTTCCTTTGTTTCCCTAATTATTTCAGATGTGTCACAACACTGGAGTGTCTGGGGGTGGTGCAACATTCCATGCTGCTCAATGTATCTAAGTTCAAAAACTTAGACACATGGGGCCCGATATGCAAAGGATGTATGCGCCTTACTTTGAGAGTTATGCTCTTAAATTGTCCTTGTTGAAAATTTACTAGGGCTGAGAGCATAAATATTTACTCAGAATTTCACTAAACTCTTAAATTTAGGAACATGAAAAGTGGGTGGTACAGAAACAGGGAAAAGAGAAGGCGTAAATACCCACATCTTTGATATGGGTGCAAGGATTTTATAAAAGTCACCCACTTATCACCATGCATCTCTCCCTGTCTCTCATCCACCTAACTCCCATGTTTCTCACCTTACTCACCCCGCTCTCTTTCTGTGAGACTGTCATTGGAATGCTTTGATGTTTCCCTTATATATGTACTGTTATTTATCGACATTTGCTTATTTCTGATCTGAAGAAGAGTTACCTTCGAAAGCTAATCAAAAAACGTATTACGTTAGTCCAATAAAAAAGGTATCATCTTATTTTCTTTTCTATGTTTTATTTTATTTCTATTGATTACCTATAAAGACCCATGGGAACCTAAATGCCTTTATAATGTAGCGGGACACCAAGGTGCACCTTCCTTGCAGTAACAGGAGGAACATTATGGGTCCCTATTCCAGAAATGCCATTAAAATCTAATGAGAGCGTGGGATAGTCTGGAGAATCCTGGGAGCAGGAATGCCTCAGAATTTGGAGAGAGAGAGAGAAAATCCAGTGTGAGGAAATACCCAGGGCCTTCCTTCCTCAAAGGAGACCAGTAAAAATGTAATAGGAGTTAGTAAGGGCTAACTGCCCAGGGGCCCACAAAGTAGCCTTGATTCTTTATATCAGAGACCATGAAAGAATGAGTAGAAAGGGAAGAGGCCAGGAGTTGGGATCTGGATTCCTATCGGAAGAGAGGAGATTGAAGGGATTCAAGCTAAAACTCTAAGACTGAATCCCAGGGCATAGTGTGCCAACAGCAGAAAGAGGGGATCAGAGGAGAGGATCTGGCAGAAACTGCTCAGAAGTTTCATAACCTATAGGGGTGCAGAGGACTGGAGCTGAGGAATGGTGAGAGTTCTTGTGATGACTTGATGAGAGAGGAAGTAGGGCCAAAGTCCTGGGTGTATTTTGTTTGCCTAACTCCAGAGAGGTCTGATGTGGTATGGACATATGCTTTAATGTACAGTGGGAACAGAATATTAGGAGGAGGAGAAAAAAAACAGACTGGAACTAAGGCATGGAATGCATGGAAATTTAGAAGGAATGAGAGCTAGGGCTGCTGGAAATTTCCAATGAACTGAAAGGCACTAACCAGGAGAAGAAGAACCAAGGAAGACGCAGGACCCGTCCAGAGGAGAAAAATGGAAAGATATGTAGGAGAGCTGGAGTATGAGTCGGGTAGAGATGAAGAAGATCTTCAAATATCAGGAAATGTAGTCAGATATCAAGAAACTGTGGCAAAATAATACAGGAATATTTATCATTATATTGGGTGCCACAGGTTTGATTAGAAAGAATTTTCAGACATTCCTGGATGGGTTTGCCCATACAAGTTACAACTTATGAACTCCAAAAGGAAGCTCCATTTGGCACAGTACTACAGGAAGCATTAGCAGTAAATTTAAGAGACTGAGATCTGTAGACAGGTCCCCCTTCCACTCTTTGGTCCAGGTTGACCCTGCTTAGCAGATATGCTGAAAGGGTTCCTGTCCCTCGTAGTATAGGCCTTACTCCTGTTGTCTGTTCTTCACAGCCTGGTTACCTTGAATCACTGTGCCTTTAGTCCGCACATCCCACAGAGAATCCAATCGTTTTATACTAAAGGAAGCTTTTTATTTTACATCAGCTGTAGTAATTTTAGTAGTGCAGAATATTGTCTCATCTTAAACTCCTTGACCTTTGTTCACATTCACAATGCCAAACAGTGGTTCATTGCTGATCATAGTACAATGTTTTTAAACACCACTTCTCCCTTCTGGGCTCGTCACCGATCAATTTGCTAATCACCAGTTCTTTACAACACACAGTATTTAACTTTTGTCCCACACTTAACCTTCTGGGTTACTTGTTGCCACAGATTCCTTCCCAGCTGCATCAATTCTGTCTTACCAACTCTAGACAGTTGAGGAAGTACAGCCGCTAAGAAACCTCTCACCTTAGCCCCAGCGGTCTGTGCTAATGCAATCACCTCCATCCCCTCTTCCTCACTCTCCTCTATAGCCTCCTTTTTATCCCATTCCATTTCTTCTTTCTCCTCCCAGGGTTCCCCCAGCTGCTCCTCATCTCCCTGATTAGAAGCCATCTCCCAATCCTGCCCCTCCCTCTTCACTTCCTGTGAGTCCTGTAGTGGGTCAGGTGCATTGTGGGCCTGGTGGTCCCTGGGCCTATTCCTTATTTCAATAAATCTCTTGGCCATCGGAGGGCACCCTCCCCCTCTACAAGAGTTTTGTGAATGCCTCTTCATCTCCCTCCGGGGCTGCTCTCGCTTTCCTTGAGGTCGTCTACTCAGTAACCTCTCACAGATCATACTCCACATACTCTGGTGTAGGCTAGGAACAAGGTTCATTGTTGTCACATTATGCGCAAAACTAACCCATTTGGAGACATTGCCCATGAAAGAGATCACATAACATTAGAACTGTGAGCAAGTTCGACACCACCTTCTGTCATCATTTGACTTTAGTCTTATGAATTATGTGCCATATTTTCCCCCTGGTTTATACATTTTTGTTCACCTGCAGAGATCAGTTCACCTGCCTCCCTTATCATTTTTTCCAGTGTTGGAAAAAGCACTGACTATCCACTGCCATAGGGGAACTTTACATCTGTTCCATGTGCTTGAGAAGAGATTGTGAAGGAGACTGTAGCATTTTTGGCAACAGATATAAAAATTAATTGTGTGTAACTTCTCCAGAATCACCCTCAGCCCCTGCCAATTGGGAGCAGGGGCGTAGCTACGGGTGGGCCCAGGCCCGCCCAGCGCCAGCCCCAGCACCCATTGCCGGCCACTGCTGCTTTTCCTGTTGAGCAGCAGGGCCGGTGCTACAAAAAAGAAGAAGCGCTAACGGCGCTAAGGACGAGAAATGTTTAAAAAAAAAAAAAAGCGCGGCACCGGCAGGCACTGTCTCGGCAGCCTTGAGGCATTGGCTGCTGAGGCATTGGCTGTTGGCTCACAGGCTCCTCCCGCAGACGGGAGGAGTCTGCGAGCCAGCAGCCAATGCCTCAGCAGCCAATGCCTCAAGGCTGCCGAGACAGTGCCTGCCAATGCCGCACTTTTTTTTTTTTTAAAAAACATTTCTCGTCCTTAGCGCCGTTAGCACTTCTTCTTTTTTGTAGCACCGGCCCTGCTGCTCAACAGGAAAAGCAGCAGTGGCCGGCAATGGGGGCTGGCGCTGGCATGCAGGGTGGGCCTCGTCGAAGAAAGGAGGGAAAACATGGAAGGATGGGGAGAAAAAGAGGGAAACCAGATGGAAGGATGGGGAGAAAGAGGGAAAACATGGAAGGATGGGGAGAAAAGAGGGAAAACAGATGGAAGGATGGCAGAGAATGAGGGAAAACATGGAAGGATGGGGAGAAAAGAGGGAAAACAGATGGAAGGATGGCAGAGAATGAGGGAAAACATGGAAGGATGGGGAGAAAGAGGGAAACATGGAAGGATGGGGAGAATGAGGGAAAACATGGACGGATGGGGAGAAAGAGGGAAAACAGATGGAAGGATGGCAGAGAAAGAGGGAAAACATGGAAGGATAGGGAGAAAGAGGGAAAACATGGAAGGATGGGGAGAAAAGAGGGAAAAGAGATGGAAGGATGGCAGAGAAAGAGGGAAAACATGGAAGGATGGGGAGAAAAGATAGAAAACAGATGGAAGGATGGGGAGAGAAAGAGGGAAAGGATGGATGGGGAGAGAAAGGGGAGAGACTGGAAGGATGTGGAGAGAGAAGGGACACTGAACAGAAAAGGGTAGAGTGATACAGAGACACTGGTTAGAAAGAGGGAGAGAGACATTAGATGGAAGGATCAGGAGAGAGGATAGATGGATGGAAGGATGGGGAGAGAAAGAGGGAAGACGCTGGATGGAAGGGTAGGGAGAAAGGTGACACTGGACGGAAGGATGCAGAAAGAAAGAGGGGAGACTACTGGAAGGATGGGGAGAGAGAGGGGAGACTGGAAGGATGGGGAGAGAAAGAAGAGAGCTGCTGGATGGAAAAGGAGAGTAGTGAAAGACTGGAGAATAAGAGGAAGGGGCATGGGGAGAACAAGGGTGAGAAAAAGATGAAAAGCCATAAGTAGATGAAGGAAATTAAAGAATGGATAGTAAAAATGAATTAAATCAGGACAGAGAGAGAGAGGCAGAAAAATATTGAAGAAAGCAAAGAAAAAGGAGAGAAAAATGAGAAATGGCCAGGAAACCGTGGCAGAAGAGTTAAGCGAAAACGAAGGAAAGCAGAATCTAGAGACTGGGAGCGACACAATGAGAAAAAGTAAATGGCCATACAAGAAAGGTAAAGAAAATAATTTTATTTTTAATTTAGGATAAAGTAATATGGTACCTGTGTTAATGAAGTTTCAGAGACCAATACTTCCTTCCTTAGGTCAGGCGAGGATACCGTAACAGCATTATACTGACCTGAGGCAGGAGGTTTTGGCCTCTGAAAGCTCATTGAAAAGGGTGTTAGGCTATTAAATACATTTTCTGAAATCTGATGCACTGAAAAGCAGCACTTTACCCTGTGTGACAAATGCATCTGATTAGCGTGACTAAATTTTGCTGGGGGAGGGGGGTAGAGAGAAAAATTTGTGCCCACCCACTTTGGGTTCAGGCCCATCCAAAATTGGCAGTCTGGCTACGCCACTGATTGGGAGACTGGCTACACTAAAGGCTGATGATAGGCACCTTCTGCTCCAATCCTAAGCAACCTGTTACAAAATTACCCTTGTGAAGAGCAATATAACAAGATGCTAGTAGGAGCCTATTCTACGAGTATAAAGGAAAGTAGACACTTAATTTCCTTTATAGAATATCAGTGTTACCATATATCCATTCATAGCATTTTGTCTTGAGCACTTACGCTAGACATAGGGCTGGTATAAATGCCTACACCTAAGTACCAGAGGTAATTGTGTAGCTTATAGCATTTTATAAGTTACAAATGTAAGTGGAAGTCCCACTCTGGCTGTGTCTCTATGCCCCCTTCGCAAATGCGTGCTAGCCAAGATACATCCATATTGACAGAATATTGGTATATACTTGTCTATAGTATGTGCACATATGTGCTAGTATTCTAAACATTTATGCATGTAGTATATGTGTAAATATTAGTGCCTGTGTTATAGAATTGCCCCCCTATGTCAGCCTAATTCTAGGGTAATATGTTGGCTTATGTTTACTAGTGCTGTAGAAATGATTAGCAGTAGAAGTATGAGGAGGGCTAAGGTTGCTTCCCTAGATGAAGTGCAATCTAGGACTCGTTGGACACTGCTGCCTCTTAGTTAAAAAAAAAAAAACATCTACAGCCTATTCTGTCAGTATAAGAAAAGCCCAACTTAAGCAGACCTGGTGTTAAAGATGCTGGAGCCCAGGGTAGAAACTTAGGAGGGGGTCCCAACGCCTACCAGCAGGCTATATTGCCCTCAGCTTTAGGCAGGCTCTGAGCAGGGCCCCCTGCACCACGGGGGCCCAGGACAATTGCCTTGTTTGCACTCCCCTATCACCAGCCCAAAGTTTAAGGCAGACCAGAGCTGCAGAAACAGAGAGGAAGTTGCTGATCCAGAGAACTACAGGTCTTCTGGTGATAATGGGTCTGGAACCTAAACAAATCCAGAAACCTCAGGGACAGTTAAGGCCTAGAAGAGTGTGCCAAGAGGCAGTAGCTGAAGAGAAAGCATTCTATAGTTTCTCTGGAAGGGACCAAACTGCCCTTTTCCTTTTGTTCGACATCCAGCTTAGTCAGGACTCAATCACTCAGGCAGCTCTTTTCGGAGGCATGTATGTCCTCAAGAAAAATCTATATAGTCTTTCACACTGCGGGACTGGCAAGTACATCTGGTACAAGTTCCCTATAAATGTTCTACATATGTCAGGTGAAATTGTACAACCTAGGTCCTCAGACCAGCTTCGGGCCAAGCGCACATAATCTAATTCGGAGATAGTGTCTTTCAATTGCTGGTGGTGAAACTTTAAGGGAACCGACAGCTGGGCCCCTAAAGAGTACATCTCTGTTAGTACGTCTACCACATCCTCCGTCAGGTCCGTCCACACCAAAGACGACACATAGTGTTTTAGTTGGAGGTATGCAAAGTGTTGCCCCCCTGAGATGCCAAATTCCTCACTAAGGCTTGCAAGGGGCTTTAAATGTCCCTCCTCATTGATCACCTGTGCCAAGTAGACAATTTCTTGTGTTGCCCGAAGGCTAAAGATAATTTTCCCTTGCCCCGGGGGAAAGTCTGGGTTGTTACAAATAGAAAGCAGCAGGGTGGTTTTCGCCATAAAGTTGTGTCTCCTGCACATCCACCTCCAAGTGGCTCTAAGCGACTGCAATAAGGGGTGTCTCTTAAACGCCTGGGGGGGGGGGGGGGGGTAATCTGTTTCCTGCATGCAAGAGGTAGCTAAAGTGTGTCTAAGGAAAGATAGATACCTCTGCAGAGGTGATGGAAAACTCTGAGGTACCCCGAAACCAATCATTAATATGTCTCATTGCGCAAGCTATTGAGAAATATCTCACACTCAGTAGCCCCATCCCGCCCTGTTCCTTCGGGGTAGTGATCACTTCCAATTGACCACAGTCAGTATCTTAGTAATGACATCGTCCAGACATCATCGCACAAGAATCCCCTTGCCTACTGTTAATACTGTTTAGATTACTCCACATTCAATGCAATTAGGTACAAAAAAGCACGTAGCTTATTGGGCGCCAGCAAGCAAGCTCCTGTGCTGGAAGTAGTGTCCTCAATGTTTGTTCTAGGTGTCTGGGTCAATGCAATACCAACATCTTCTGTGAAAACCCCCTTCACCGTGTGTTAAAAGCGAAGCTTCTTAGTTCAAAAGGGCTATCTTAACTTCTTTGTCCCCTACATGGACCATGTTTCGTTGACCACGTCTTCAGGAGAACGATAGCTGGAAAAAAATGAAACTGTTAATATATTTAACCCAAACCTCGGCTATCCACTGAAAGTCTATCTGAAAGCTTCTATAAACAATCTAAAGCAAAACATGAATACATTCTTGCTTCGGTGATCCGAAATGGAGTCATACCAAGTGCAAAAAGTCTAACAGCTAAACAAAAACGTTGACGCATGCGCCTTACTGATTTTATAGAGGATCCCAGCGGGAAAATTAAACTAGCTTGTTCCTTTCAATCTCTCTGTTGAGACCACTAGGTGTCACTGTGTCCCAACAAAAGATGAATTGCTGTTCTTTTTTCAATAGGAGAGATGAAACATCCCCCCCCCTCCATTCAAAGTAGATATTTCTGAAAGTACTACATATTTGCGATCCTGTTCAACATGCTTCATCTGTTCTCAATGCTCAACCAGAAGAGCATCTTTTTTATGAACACGTAAATTACTGAGGTGGTCAACAATTTGCTGTTTGACCCTTATTCTTGTTTGTCCTATGTACCATTTATTGCATGGGCACCTAATTTCATAGATGACCTGTGCTGAGTTACAGTTTGTAGATGTAGTTAATTTAAATGTCCGCCCAGTTTTCGTATTCTGGACAGTTAAATTTTCCCAGACGAGTCTACGTAAACACAGTTAAGGCATGGCTTATGACCCGTAGGTTCTCCTACATTGATATTGTATGCTCTTGAATTAGCAAAAATTTCCCCCACGTTCCGGCTCCTGGTGAGAGGAAAATAAGGAAGCTGGTGAATCCCATGGCTGGACAATAGGGGCCAATGCTTAACAATAAAATCTTTAATAGATGTGGCTTGACGCGAGTATGGCAGAATGCAGGTGAGTCTATCCTTGTCCGTGTTATTATTTGCTGGCGGATGCAAGATCCAATAGCGCTGCGCAGTGGTAGCTCGTTTAAATGCCTTCTTAATAGCTTTACCAGGGTAGCCCCTATTTCTGAACCGTGTAGCCAGGTCCCTAGCATGGAAATGTAAACTCCCCTCTGAAGCACAAAGCACATGTTTTTCATGCAAACCCAGGGAGTTGCAATGGGGGCGATAGTAGCTCCAATCGTCGCCTGCTTATACATGGCTGATTTTGAGGAGAAGTATCTGTACCCCTCTGATTTTGCCTCCAACATCTGCCTCTGGAAGAGATTCATAGACGATGTCCTGCTTATTTGGTCGGGTAGTGATTCATCATTACAACAATTTCTGGTTGATTTGAACACTCAAGACAATCAAATACAATTTACCTCAACAATCGGAGGGACTCGGATACATTTTTTAGATATTGAGATCAATCTGGAGTCTACAACCATTCATACATCCGTATTCAGAAAACCTATGGATTCAAATTCACTTTTGCATTACAAAAGTTACCACCCTTGGCCTTTGAAAAACGGGATCCCGGTTGGTCAATTCTTGCGAATTAAGCGGCTTTGTGCTTCAGGCACCTACAACGAACATCGAGGACACCACTTCCAGCACAGGAGCTTGCTTGCTGGTGCCCAATAAGCTACGTGCTTTTTTGTACCTAATTGCATTGAATGTGGAGTAATCTAAACAGTATTAACGCCAGGCAGGGGAACTGTCACGGTTGTGGCCGTGCCCTTATGTCTAGACCTACTGTTTCTCTGTATCTAGCTCTGTGACCTCCCCAGTCTGCCTTTTTTCCTGTTGTTGTTCTTCCTGTTAGCCAAGCGTTGTTTTGGTGTCCCTGAATCCAAGCCTCGCTTTGGTCTCCCTGCTTCTGCTTCATTTCCTACTTGTGACACCATCAGCCTTTTAAAAGGACCCATGGAGCTTTCCTGCGTTGCCTTGGCAACAGGTCTATTTTCCCTTTTCTTGTTGTACTGTTGTTGTTTGATTCTGAGGGAACTGGTCTTCTTGTTAAGCTGTGCCTTTGGGCACAGCATTGAGCCCTGTGTGTGTGGGTTTGGTTTGAACCTGTATGGATTATTTGCCTGTTAGATTTGCTCCCAAGCAAAGTCCTGTTCTGTTTTTCTGCACGTGTGGTTCTGGTTTGAACCTGAATGGATTACTTCCTTGTTAACTAGGATCTCGAGCATAAGCCTGTTCTGTTTCCCTGTGTGGTTTCCCTTCTTACCTTTCAATGTTCAAAGAGCCGGTTGTTGCCAGCTGCTTTCCTTGATTACTTTACTTCCGTGCAGCTGTGTATGCTCTGTCTGCTCTGTCTCTGCCTGCCTTCCCTTTCCCTACCTGGCTGTTGGTGCTGGCTGAGTTCTGGTAAGAACAATGTTTGTTTTCCCTTTTGTTTGCTTTAAACCTTTGACTGCAGTGTTTGTTATTTTTCTCTTGTAAGCCCTGCTTCTTTCTGACTTGTGTATTAGAAGCAGCCCTTCCCTTTAGCCTGCTTTAACTCTTTGTCTGCTGTGCTTGTCTCCTGGTTCTTGTGAGCATTGCTCCTTATCTGATTTGTGTTTGTAAAGGCAGCTTTCCCTGTTTGTTTGCTTTTCCCTTTGTCTCTAGTGTCTATTATTTGACTCTGTGGCACTGCCTTGTGTATCCCTATGAGTGGCTTCCTTTTATCCGTGAATGCCTTGTGACACAGCCTTGTATATTCTTATGAGTGGCTTCCCTTTATCCTTGAGTGCCATGTGGCCCAGCCTTGTATATTCTTAGGAGTGGCTTCCCTTTACCCTTGAGGGCTCTGTGGCCAGCCTTGTGTATTCCTATGAGTGGCTTCCCTTTATCCTTGAGTGCTGTGTGGCACAGCCTTGTGTATTCCTATGAGTGGCTTTCCTTTATCCTTGAGTGCCGTGTGGCAGAGCCTTGTATATTCCTATGAGTGGCTTTCCTTTATCCTTGAGTGCCGTGTGGCACAGCCTTGTATATTCTTATGAGTGGCTTCCCTTTACCCTTGAGTGCCATGTGGCACAGCCTTGTGTATTCCTATGAGTGGTTTCCCTTTAGTCTTGAGTGCCATGTGGTACAGCCTTGTGTATTCCTATAAGTGGCTTCCCTTTACCCTTGAGTGCCTGGTGGCACACCCTTGTGTATTCCTTTGAATGGTTCCCTGTTCTCTGAGTGCTGCATGATACAGCCTTGTATATTCTTATGAGTGGCTTTCCTTTACCCTTGAGGGCTCTGTGGCCAGCCTTGTATATTCTTATGAGTGTCTTACCTTTACCCTTGAGTGCCGTGTGGCACAGCCTTGTGTATTCCTATGAGTGGTTTCCTTTTACCCTTGAGTGCCGTGTGGCACAGCCTTGTATATTCCTATGAGTGGTTTCCCTTTATGCTTGAGTGCCTGGTGGCACACCCTTGTGTATTCCTTTGAATGGTTCCCTCTTCCTGAGTGCTGTATGGTACATCCTAGAGTGTCCCTATGAGTGGCTTCCCTTCATCCTTAAGTGCCGGGTGGCACACCCTTGAGTATTCCTTTGAGTGGCTTTCCTTTGTCCTTGAGTGCTCTGTGGCACAGTCTTGTATATTCCTATGAGTGGATTCCCTTTATCCTTGAATGCCTGGTGGCACATCCTTGTGTATTCCTTTGAATGGCTCCCTCTTCCCTGAATGCTGTATGGTACATCCTAGAGTGTCCCTATGAGTGGTTTCCCTTTATCCTTGAGTGCCGGGTGGCACACCTTTGAGTATTCCTTTGAGTGGCTTCCCTTTTCCATGAGTGCTGATTGGTACAGCCTAGACTGTCCCTATGAGTGGCTTCCCTTTATCCTTGAGTGCCGGGTAGCACACCCTTGAGTATTCCTTTGAGTGGCTTTCCTTTGTCCTTGAGTGCTCTGTGGCACAGTCTTGTATATTCCTATGAGTGGCTTCCCTTTATTATGCTTGAGTGCCTGGTGGCACACCCTTGTGTATTCCTTTGAATGGCTCCCTCTTCCCTGAATGCTGTATGGTACATCCTAGAGTGTCCCTATGAGTGGTTTCCCTTTATCCTTGAGTGCCGGGTGGCACACCCTTGAGTATTCCTTTGAGTGGCTTCCCTTTTCCCTGAGTGCTGATTGGTACAGCCTAGAGAGTTCCTATGACTGGCTTCCCCTTATCCTTGAGTGCTGTGTGGCACAGCCGTGAGTGTTCGTTTACTAGGGCCGTGTGGCCTTGTCTTGAATGTTCCCTGTGTGCTTTCTGTTTGAGTCCTCTCTATGAAGTTTCTGTTTGAGTTTGAGTGGGTTGCTCTTCTATTTAGCTGTGACTACTAGCGCCGCCCTGAACGGCCTCTCTGTGTGGCACAAGTGGGCTGTTCTTCCGTTTAACGGTGTCTACTAGCACAGCCCTGAGCTGTTTGGGTCTGTTTGAGTGGGTGGTTCTTCTGTTAGCTGTGACTACTAGCTCAGCCTTGAGCTGCTTCTCTGTGTGGCATGAGTGGACAGCTCTTTCGATTAGCTGGGACTACTAGCTCAGCCCTGAGCTACCTCACTGTGTGATTTCTGTTTGACTTGGTCAGGACTACTCGTTTATAGCTGTGGTTCTAAGCACAGCCCTGTGCTGCCTCCCTGTGTGGTTTTCTTGTCTTTTACTTGTGGTTTCTACCATGTGAGTCTAAGTGGGGTTGTCCTTTCCCCTTCAGTTTCTTTCTGCCTATGTGTAGGGTCTTTTGAGTCCTTGTTTGTGGCTCTGTTTTGTGCAGTGTGTGTGCACTACTTGAGTAGTACTTGCTGAAGAGATTTCATTCTGTTTCCCTCTGGTACGAGTGGGTTCCAGTTTGGCCTTGCAGCCTGTATGCTTGGACTCTGTTACAGGTGGGTTCCAGTTCGGCCTTGCGGCCCATATGAGTGTCCTTCCTTTGTTCCTGTTTCCTGCTTTTGTTCTGTTCCTGGTTTTCACTTTAGCCAGGCTCTGGTTTCACCTTGTCTTGAGTGTGCTCTGTCTATTTGCCATGTCTGGTATCTTGTTTGTATTCAGTGCCTGGTTCGCCTCTGCTCTGCGCCTCTACATAGGACTTGTCTGCTGCAGCCCAAGGGCTCAAATTCCAGAGTTCCATGACAGGGACTCTTGTGCGATGATGTCTGGATGGTGTCATTACTAAGATACTGACTGTGGTCAATTGTAATACACTGAGCACTAGTCGCATATTTTTTAAAAATAAAAAAACTTTTTGCACTTTCACACTACATTTCTTAAAAATAGTGACAAGGTTTTCTTTGCCATTATAGTTGTATACATTAAGAAACCGAAGAAAACAGTAACCCAGTTTTTGAGTTTGGATTAAATTTTAACTGCCAGACCCTCGACCATTCGTCTAACGTTTGGAGATCCCTTCTCATCGTTTCTACTCCCTCCAGGGTATCCACTCTATTGGCTATCTTCATGTCATCTACAAAAAGGCAAACCTTTCCTTCCAACCCTTCAGCAATATCTCTTACAAATATATTAAACAGAATAGGCCCCAGCACCGACCCCTGAGGAACTCCACTGCTCACCTTCCTTTCCTCCGAACAGATTCCATTTACCACCACCCTCTGCCACCTGTCGGTCAACCAGTTTCTTATCCAGTTCACCACTTTCAGTCCTAAGTTCAGCCCTTTCAACTTATTCACGAGTCTTCTGTGGGGGACCATATCAAAGGCTTTGCTGAAATCCAAGTAGATTACATCTAGCTCACATCCTTCATCCAGTTCTTTAGTCACCCAGTCAAAGAAGTCAATGAGATTTGTTTGGCAGGATTTTCCTTTGGTAAAGCCATGCTGCCTTGGGTCCTGTAACCCGTCGGCTTCTAGAAAGTTAACTATCCTTTCTTTCAGCAGTGACGCCATTATTTTTCCTACCACCTACGTGAGACTTACCAGTCTGTAGTTTCCCACTTCTTCCCTGTCTCCACTTTTTTGAAAAGGGACCACATCCGCTCGTCTCCAATCTCATGGAACCTCTGCCGTCTGTAAAGATCTATTAAATAAATCTTTAAGAGGTCCCTCCAGGACCTCCCTGAGCTCCCTCAGTATCCTGGGATGTATCCCATCCGGCCCCATAGCTTTGTCCACCTTCAGATTCTCCAGTTGTTTATAAACTCTTTCTTCCGTAAACAGAGAAGTATCCACTCCATTCCCAGATATTCTCTCGGCAGCCAACCTCAGTCCTTCTCCAGGATTTTCCTCCATGAATACCGAAGAGAAGTAATTGTTTAGCACATTCACTTTAACCTCCTCACTCTCCACATAACCATTCTCATTATCTTTCAGTCTCAGAATTCCATTCCTAGCTTTTTCCTTTCTCCAATATATATGAAAAAGGTCTTGTCACCTCTCTTTACATCTTTAGCCATTTTTTATTTCGCTCGCGCTTTCGCTAGCCGTATTTCCCTCTTTGCTTCTTTGAGTTTAATCCGATAATCTTTTCCATGATCCTCTTGTTGTATTCTTTTGTATTTCTTGAACAAAGCCTCTTTTGCTTATTTTTTCAGCTACTTGTTTAGAGAACCATATAGGCTTCCTGTTTCTCTTGATTTTGTTTACTTTCCTCGCGTAAAGATCAGTTGCCATATTTATGGCAGCATTTAGCTTTGACCACTGATTTTCCACTTCTCCTAAGCCTTCCACTCCTAGTCTTTGTACTTTTGGAACAAGTAAAACATTGATCTACTTGTTCTACACCACTCAGGATTTTGTAGACCTCAATCATATCTCTTCTCATCCGTCTCTTTTCCAAGCTGAAGAGCCCTAACCTCTTTAGCCTTTCCTCATACGAGAGGAGTTCCATCCCTTTTATTATTTTGGTCCTTCTTTGAACCTTTGCTAACTCTGCTATATCTTTTTTGAGATACAGTGACCAGAACTGAATGCAATACTCAAGGTGACACAGAGGGGCATAATCGAACGCGAACGCCTATCTCCATGGGCGTCTATGTCCGAAAACGGGTACATGAAGAGATGGGACAGACCGTATTTTCAGCTGGGCGTTTGGTTTTTTTAGCGATAATGGAAACTAAAAACGCCCAGCTCAAAAACGTCCTAATCCGAGCCATTTGGTCGTGGGAGGGGTCACGATTCATAGTACACTCACCCCCCTGACATGCCAGGACACCAACTGGGCACCCTAGAGGTCAGTGCGGTGGACTTCAGACAACGCTCCCACATGCATAGCTCCCTTACCACGGGTGCTGAGCCTCCAACCCCCCTCCCCCAAAACCCACTACCCACAAATGTACAACACTACCATAGCTCTTAGGGGTGAAGGGGGCAACTACATGTGGGTACAGTGGATTTTGGAGGCCTCCCATTTACCAGCACAAGTGTTACAGATAGGGGAGGGATGGGCCTGGGTCCGCCTGGCTGAATTGCACTGCGGTACCCACTAAAAGTGCTCCAGGGACCTGCATACACGCAGGCCTCTAGGACTTGTTGCTGCTATATAAAATTGGCACAGCAGTTGACACCTGAAGACTAATCTCTCCAAAAATGTCCTTTATTGGAATAAGCACGCTTACTCACAGTTAACTGCAGATCAGAGGTTGTGCCCCACTGGCAACGAGTCTCCCTGGTACTGAGATTAGCAGTAGGTCTACTGACTACATAGTTTGTAACCTTTAGATTGTAAGCTCTCTTGAGCAGGGACTGTCCTCCCCCATGTTAAACTTGTACAGCGCTGCGTAACCCTGGCAGCGCTATAGAAATGCTAAGTAGTAGTAAGTAGTAGTAGTAGTAGGTCAGAGCTGGCAGAATGCTGTACATTGCCCTCTTTCAGCCACATTCAAGGGAAGAACTAAGTTCTGTAATGTGGCTGACACGTGAAAGGGATCTAAAACTGGCTTACAAAAATGGCCACTACCTCATGGACTACCGGAAACAAAACAGGGCACACTCTGACCCAGTAAGCAGGGGGAAAAGCACCATGGGAGTAGAGCCTACCAACTACCAACATCGTGAGCATTTGCCACAAGCTACTGGAATCACGGAGCCCAATATCCTACACCCACCACAATGCATTGCTGATGTGACTCTGCAGTGCGCATAACAGAAAAGGTGTCACACTCACCCGAGAGCCACATCAGAACCAGGGAAAGGCTGTCACAGGATTGAACACATTCTGCTGTCATAGAGGTGGGTACAGCATTTGAGGCTGGCATAGAGGCTGGAAAAAAAGTTTGTAAAGTGGGTTTTTTTTGGTGGGAGGTCATCTGGTCCCTCCAGTGGTCATCTGGGCAGTTGGGGCACTTTTGTGGGACCTGTTCGTGAAAAAAAGGGTCCAAAAAAAGTGACCCAAAATTGCGGTAAAAACGCCATTTTTTCGATTATCATCTAAAGATGCCCATCTCTCCTCGGCCGATAACCACTCCCCAATTCTGCCTTCACCACGCCTCCAACATGCCCCCATCAACTTTACCCGTTTCCGCGACGGATTGCAGTTGGAAATGCCCAAAATCGGCTTTCGATTATACCGATTTGGATGCCCACGGGAGAGAGACGCCCATCTCCCGACTTGGGTCGCAATATAGGCATTTTTCTCTTTCGATTATAAGCTGGACAGTAGCTTAATTTGGTATATGCTCCTATGATTATGGAATGGCATAGAGTGGACTGGGATCATCCTGGTTGTTGGAAGAAGTTCCAACAAATTTGGGAACCTTTTTGGGCTGTTATGCCGCTCAGAGTTTGCAGTTGGATTTTGAACTGTTGACTATTTAATGGTTAGACCCATCCTGGATATTGGTGCTCTAGACTTGGATAAGAGTGCACGAGGTCTGGAGGGGATTTTTTTTTCCTTTGAGTGGAGGGGGAAGGGAGGGAGTTGGATAATAATGTCAAAACATCATTGTGATGGTTTGGTTTCTATGCTCTGCTTGTTATTAAAATTCAACACGAAGAAATGCAAAGTGATGCACTTAGGGAATAGAAATCCTCGGGAGACGTATGTGTTAGGCAGGGGACAGTCTGATAGGAACGGATGGGGAGAGGGATCTTGGGGTGATAGTATCTGAGGATCTGAAGGCGACGAAACAGTGTGACAAGGCGGTGGCCGTAGCTAGAAGGTTGTTAGGCTGTATAGAGAGAGGTGTGACAAGCAGAAGAAAGGGGGTGTTGATGCCCCTGTATAAGTTGTTGGTGAGGCCCCACCTGGAGTATTGTGTTCAGTTTTGGAGGCCGTCCCTTGCGAAGGATGCAAAAAGAATTGAAGCGGTGCAAAGAAAAGCTACGAGAATGGTAAGGGATTTGCGTTACAAGACGTATGAGGAGAGACTTGATGACCTGAACATGTATACTCTGGAAGAAAGGAGAAACAGGGGTGATATGATACAGACGTTCAAATATTTGAAAAGTATTAATCCGCAAACGAACCTTTTCCGGAGATGCGAAAGAGGTAGAAAGAGAGGACATGAAATGAGATTGAAGGGGGGCAGACTCAAGAAAAATGTCAGGAAGTATTTTTTCACGGAGAGAGTAGTGGATGCTTGGAATGCCCTCCCGTGGGGGGTGGTGGAAATGAAAACGGTAACAGAATTCAAGCACGCGTGGGATAAACATAAAGGAATCCTGTTCAGAAGGAATAGATCCTAAGGAGCTTAGCCGAGATTGGGTGGCACAGCCGGTGGTGGGAGGCGGGGATAGTGCTGGGCAGACTTACACGGTCTGTGCCCTGAAAAGGACAGGTACAAATCAAGGTAAGGTATACACAAAAAGTAGCACATATGAGTTTATCTTGTTGGGCAGACTGGATGGACCATGCAGGTCTTTTTCTGCCGTCATCTACTATGTTACTATGTTTCAATAAAGATGATTTACAAATAAATATATCCCTACTCTACCTCACAACCATGGGCCCTCAGCTCAGCCACCATGTTACACTCTTGAGCAATGACCACAACTTTTTCTCCTCTCACAAACTGTGGATACTGTCTCAAATAGGATCCCCAGTCTACCTGTGGAACAGAAGATGTAGTGCAGGGATCAATCCAGGGACCTTCCATATAGCAATTTACTATACTTAACCAACTGAGCCATTGGGTCTGGCTTCAAACTGGCCTTTTTTCCGACACTATTTTAGCCTGAGAACATTTGCCTTTAACAGGGAATCTGGGATATATAGAAGTAGACTGCAAGAAACACTCAAACCCCTAAAGCAGGGGTTATCAACTCCATCCTTGGGACACATAAAGCCAATCTGGTTTTCAAGATATCCACAATGAATGTGCATGAGATAGATTTGCATACAGTGGTGGCAGTGCATACAAATTGTCTCGTTCATATTAATTGTGGGTATCGTAAAAACCTGACTGGGTGGATGTGTTCTGAGGACTCGGTTGAGAAACCTTTACTTAAAAAAAAAACCACAAGAAACAACAAGTTCTTTATTGCATATATAATTCATTCTCAGTATGTATATACATTATGTACATGGGAAATGTCGTTGCATGTCATTAACAAAAGCAGAAAAAAACACATTTGAAGTTTTTTGATTATAGATAAAGGGCGCTCCCTTTTTGCAAGAGTGTACACTATTATGACACTTCTCCAGTAACTATAGAATGGCCAAGAAAGCGAAAATTACCAGAAACGACAGAAAACAAAAATTTTCCAGCTGCCCATCCCTATAATTGCCTGCTTTTTTTTTGCCTACTTTTTTTTTTCTCAGGAGAATTCGACAGATGTGCTTTTGAACAAGATCTCTGTAAATGGAAAATGGCTGAGCAGCAAGGAACGTGGACCAGGACAAACGGTGCCAGACCGGCCAGAGACCACACTAGCAACAGCCGCTTAGGTGTGTCTTTCTACGTCTTTAAGCTGAGCTCTGCATCACTGCTTTTGTAGATTTGCCAAGTGCTTACCTCAGGCGCATCTAAAAGCAGTCTTAGAAGAATATTAGCTAGGTGGCTGTTTGGACAAAATATGTTCATGCCATGCTTTACTCCAGTGCAAGCAGAAGCAGAAGGATGCTACAGTCTGTGCATGTAGTGGGATGAATGGAGGGCCGGATCCATCCATCCTACCTAAAGTGGTTCACCTTCTGCTATCAGAGTTTGCACACTATTCTCCTCATTCTATAACTTGGTGCCTAAAATTAGGCACTAATTATTCACATAAGTTATAGAATACTAGTACTTACAGAGGTATTATATACATAGACACATTTAAGTGCTAGGCACTATTCAATAATTCACGCTTACAGGTTGCTTAGCAGGTAAGTGCAGGAGGGGCATATATGGGGCAGTGTATAGGCAGGCCATGCGTAGGTCTACAGAATACTGTAAGTTACAAGCTAAAATGTCACATTTAGGCATCAATAGTTAACTGTTTACACCTACATTTAGGTGAGAGAATGCTGACTTACACTAGTATTCTACAGCGGAATCTGGGCGCACAGATTCCATTACAAAATTAGCTCTCAGCCCATGGCATTGTTATGTCCCAAACTGTGGCACCCAGTTATAGAATTACCCACTATGGGGGGTAATTCTATAAAGTAGGCACTAATATTTATGCACCAGTTATGTGTGTAAATGTTTAGAATACTAGCATACATGTGGCTATGTGCACAAATGTCACTGCCTAATCACTAATCTGTAGCTGCGTGCATATCGTCGATTGTGTGTACTTTGTAGATGGGTGTACACATGGGTGATGTTGTAGGCACAATATAAATACACACTTTTTGGGATGTTATTGGGGTACCTGACACTTAGTATAAATTATAGAAGAAATGGATTCCAAACAAGACTAACATTAGTAAGGTACGTGTCAGGTACACATGTATTTCCCTTATCCTTAGATCCAAGCCCACAGCGTCAATATAATACAAGAAACTAAGTCCACACCCAAGTATTATAAAAATAGGGCGATCATTTTTTTTTTTTACAATAGCAGCAAATATAATACAAGAAAGGCAGGAATGAAGACAAAGGCAATGTCATTACAGAAATAACTTAAGAGTAAATTCACATAAATCCCTAACTAGACTCTGAAGTACAAAGAGTCACTCTGACCCATAGAATACTAATACAAAGGTGCATGGCACATACAACCTGACGCAAGACTCCAGATGTCAACTTGTCTTTCAGATGGTCAGTCTAGTCCAACGCAGGTCTGACTCCTCAGATGGAATGTTGACACAGCAGCTCCTGTCTCTGATGAGTCCCTTTTTATAGAGAAATCACAAGCTGTAGTTGTACTGCCAGTACTTTCTGTACTAGCAATGATGTCAATTCTGTTAACAAACTTGTTATTATGGAATATTGGGAACCTTGTCCGCAGTGTTCTGTCCATGTGCCAGGTTGTAGACTCATGAAGCGACAGACTCATGACGCAACAGGCTTTATAGTTGAAACATCTGAGTTTGCATATTGTAATCAGGTTGTTAATGCTGGATAGTGCCATGTATTTATGAATCCATATACATTGCCATATAGGTACATACGGGGCTGTACATAGTGCATCATAGTGCTTGTTTTGCTCCAACAGTGTAGGGTGGAGCATATTATGGGCCTAAATTGCAGTAAAGAATACTGTAAGTTACATGCTTATTACCAGAACTTAGGAGTGAGCATTTACACCAGCTATATGGGTGCAGTAAGTAGTATATACCCAATTCTGCTAGTATTCTATAAAGGAAAGTAGGCACCTACTTTCCTTTATAGAAGATGCACCAATCAGGTGCTTTCTAGATGCTTATGTCTAGGCACACCGTTATTATATTATTCCCTATGGAGTAATTTTGTAAAGTAATTTTGTATTTAAGTGACCGTATTTGTGTGTAAGTGGTCTCTTATAAAATACTGACCAGTGTAAAAATAAACACATTGACATGATAATGCATACTCATTGCCGATAGGCATATAGAGGGGCAGAGTTAGGGTACAGCATTTGCCGAATTTGCAAGTACACATCTAGATTATAAAATATACTAATTTATGTGTGTACTTAAACAATCTAGGCAAGAAAATTTACACCTGTTTTCAAGGCAGTGTAAATGTCCGCACCTGCAATGTATAGTAGGGGTGTCGCTTATGCTAATATTTTATAAAGATACATGGGTGCTATTTTATAAAGACAAATAGGTACTTACGTTGGCATCTAGTTGCCTTCTTAAACTAGGCACCCCATTATAAAATTACCATCTATGAGTTATTAAAGCAGGGATACTAACAAATATATTTATTTAAATGCTATGGTAAAACAATGCAAAGGCAATGAGCTGTCTCTTTTCTGTCTGATTTCTGTTTCATTCCTGAGGAGATGAGCTGTACTGCCCTTCCTTGGAAGATTATACAGAAATGAATAAATAAATAAATAGGATATAACAGATATCCTCACTAATTCCAAACCCATAGGATTGACTCTGACTACACCCTTGTTTGGCAGGCTACTTCCTGTATGCTGGGAGCAATTCAACAGATTCTAAAGAGATCAATGCCACTTTGCTCAGTCCAACAGTCCAAGCAACAAGTGACGGTGCTTGCTTTGTGAGTTACTTCCCTATCCTGCTCTATGATTTTAATGTAGTTAGAGTTTACACTGTGAAGATAAAAGCTGGTCACTGAGAATTGTTTGAATGGTAGTATATTCTGAATGGTCTTGGGTGATGTTGAGGACTTAAAGTATTATGCTTAACTTAATTAAAAAAATGTCTTACTTTTTGTTTGACTCTACTTATTATTTATTTAAAAATATTTGCATCCTACTACTCCCAAGTCTTCAGTGGATTACAATCAAAAAACCAAGACAACCAAATTCATATCATAAAATTCATAAACAAATCCACCAATGTTCCTCATTAATTTATAAAATAAAATCAATCATCAAACACCTCCTGAAAATGAAATGCCTTGAAATTTTTCTGAAGTCTAACATACCATTAAGAAATTGAAAATCCACTGGCAAAGATTTCCATAGCATTTTGCCCAATACAGGACAAAGTGCACTTACAGGACACCCAGAAAAGGGATTCAATCTACAGTAAGTTGCAAGTATGGCAGGTGACAATACATGCATCTACTCTGTAAGGCAATTCTATAATCTATACACATTTATGTATTGCTTGCATGTGTAAATATATTAGCACTTATTTATATAAGTTACTTATGTATATAAGTATACAGTAACACATGCCTACCTAAGTACTATTCTGTAACTTACCTACCACATAAATGCAATCATATAGGTTGTGCATGGGCAGGACTCCCAGTTACACACATAACTTACAGAATTCTATAATACTATAATTTACATATGTATCTGCCATATTTAGGTGCCTGCATTTACTCCAGGTTTAAGTCTGGTGGGTGTGGAAATGTTAGGCATGTTTATATTGGGTTACACTAGTATTCCATGATGGAACCTTGGGTGCCAAGGTGCTGTTATACACTAGGTTTCTACCACCTGGCCTTGAGACCCCAAAATGGAAGCGCCTAGTCATAAATTGACCCTCTGTGTGTGTATTTTATAAAGTATTTGTGTACATCGCAACTCTGTCCCCAAGAATGCCTATATCCTGCACTCATTTAAGTGAATACGTTAATGTACTTACTCTCTAATTCTTTAAAAAGCTCTAAAAATTGTGAGTGCCCAATTTGTGAGTGCAATTTAATTAAATAATGAGCTAATTAGCACTGATAATTGGCTTTTTAACAAGCAATTGACACTAATTATTTTTTTAACTCTTGTTTATTGATACTAGAAACAAAGGTACAAAAAGAACATCTCGAAACAGTACAGATATCAATGTCAGATCAAACCAATTAAACCAACCAAGACAAGTGTCAACTTTTACTAGAAATATCCTCATGCCCCTCATTGTCCACCCAGCTCTCCCCATATCACCCGTCTTCAAGAATTCAAAATCCTACTATGTGCAGTTGGAGTGAGTGAGTCCCAAAAAGGAGACAATTGGGCTCATTTTCGAAAGAGAAGGACGTTCATCTTTTAACATAAATCGGAAGATGAACGTCCTTCTCCCAGAGATGTCCAAATCGATATAATTGAAACCTGATTTTGGACGTCTCCAACTGCAGTCTGTCGCAAGGACGTTCAAATTTCAAGGGGGCGTGTCAGAGGTGTAGCGAAGGCGGGACTTGGATGTGCCTTGGATGTATTTGACCCATAATCGAAAAAAACAAGGACATCCCTGACAAACACTTGGATGTTTTCACTCAGACGTGTTTTTATTACGAATAAGGCACAAAAAGGTACCCGAAATGACCAGATGACCACTGGAGAGAATCAGGGGTGACCTCCTGTTACTTTCCCAGTGGTCACTAACCCCCTCCCATCCTCAAAAAAACATCTTTCAAAATATGTTGTGCCATCCTCAGATGTCATACTCAGATCTATGACAGTGCATGCAGGTCCCTGGAGCAGTTTTAGTGGGTACTACAGTGCACTTCAGACAGGTGGACCCAGGCCCTTACCCCCCCCTACCTGTTACATTTGTGGAGGGAATTGCGAGTTCTCCAAAACTCACCACAAATCCACTGTACCCATATATAAGTGCCCCCCTTCTCCCGTAAGGGCTATGATAGTGGTGTACAGTTGTGGGTATTGGGGTTTGGGGGGGTTTTGGGGAAGTCCACTGCAGTGCTCCCTAGAGTGCCTGGTTGCTGTCCTGGCATGTCAGGGGGACCATTGCACTAGAAATGCTGACTCCTCCCACGTCCAAATGGCTTGCATTAGGACATTTTTGACATGGACGTCTTTGGTTTCGAAAATCGCCGAAAGTCAGAAACATCCATGTCTAGGGACGTCCAAATCTAGGGATGTCCAAATTTAAGGATTTGGATGTCTCTGACAGTATTTTCGAAATGAAAGATGGACGTCCATCTTTTTTCAAAAATACGCCCCTGGATTTGGACATTTTGCAAGGACGTCCAAATCGCAACTTGGACGTTCCTTTCGAACAAACCATCAAGAAACTATAGACTGCCCAAAACACCGCAGCCAGACTTATATTCGGAAAGGCGAAATATCAAAGGGCCGGACCCCTTAGAGAAAAATTGCATTGGCTCCCATTAAAAGAACGAATTGTATTCAAGGTCTGTACCTTGGTTCATAAGATCATTCATGGAGAGGCCCCATCATATATGTCGGACCTAATAGACTTACCAGCAAGAAATACAAAAAGTTCATCACGCACTTTCTTAAACCTACACTACCCCAATTGTAGAGGACTTAAATATAAATCGATACATGCATCTAGCTTCTCCTACCTCTGCACGCAGATATGGATTGAATTTCCGAATGCCATAAAAACAGCACATGATTTGACAACCTTCCGGAAGCTACTGAAGATAAACTTGTTCAAAAATACTTACAATAAAAACCCTTCACAATGACTTGACTCATAAACTACACCTGAATCAACCAAAACTGATTTCCTTTTAATTTGATTACCTCAATCACAATACCATTATTGATCATTATATCTCATCCTGATCCCACTCATATGTTATGTATTATTTATTTATTTACTTACCCTCACCTCACTTTTATGTTATGTGCTACTTATTTACTTACCTTATCTTACTTATTATTCTTCGCATCTTTATTGTAACAATATACTGAGTTTCTTACTCTGCTAATGTTAATTGAAATTATGACATATTGTAAGCCACGTTGAGCCTGCAAATGGGTGGGAAAATGTGGGATACAAGTACGGTAAAATAAATAAATAAATATAATGCCCCTCCATATCTTACAAAACATATCTCCTCGTTTAGAGGCTAGGTCAGATATTCCTGTTCATTCCAAGGAGCAGAGATGTATCATAGACGAGCGCCAATGAGGCACAGAGGGACCATCCCGACTCAACCACAATTGAAGTACCACCTTTTTTGCCATAAGCATGGATCGTTTTAGAAAAGCCTTCAGTCCAGGAGGCGTAGAGCCTGAAATGCAGAAATTGTCAAATAACTGACCTGTCACAGGGCGCCAAGAAAGATTCCAGAACTACGAGACATGCCTAGTTAGGTCTTTCCAAAAAGCAAATACTAAAGGAGAAGACCAAAACATATGACCCAAATGAGCTTCTCCACCAGAACACTTAGGACAGGAATTTTTGTCTTGTAAAGTAGCAGAAAAAGCTCTGTGAGGGGATATGTGTAAAGACGCTAAGAAAAGCACAATGGACCTAACTAATTACCGACCAGTTGCATCTATTCCACTTATAACCAAAATAATGGAGGGCATAGTTACGAAACAACTCACTGAGTATCTAACTAAACATTCAATTCTACATGAGTCACAATCAGGATTTCGATCAAATCATAGCACCGAAACTTTACTAGTGGCAGCAATGAACTCATTCAAGAAACCAATCACAACTGGCAAGAACATACTCGTACTACAATTTGACATGTCAAGCGCTTTCAACATGGTTGATCATGGAATATTACTTCATATACTAGAATACTTCGGAGTCGGAGGCCCAGTCCTCAAATGGTTCGAGGGATTCCTCACCACCAGATCCTACTAAGTAATAACAGATGCCGAAAGATCACCTCCATGGACACCGGAATGCGGAGTTCCTCAAGGATCCCCCCTCTCACAAACCATCTTCAACCTAATGATGATACCACTAGCCAAACCATTAGCCAACCAAAACCTTAACCCTTACATATATGCAGACGATGTCACGATCTACATTCCGTTCAAACATAATCTAAACGAAATCACCAATGAGATCAACCAAAGCTTCAGAACCATGCACACCTGGGCATATTCATTCCAGTTAAAACTCAACGCAGAAAAAACTCAATGCCTAGTACTTACTTCTCAGTACAACACAATCAAATACTCCACTATAACCACACCATATTGCACCCTTCCTATTTCAGAAAACCTGAAGATTCTTGGAGTTACCATCGACCGAAACCTCACTCTAGATACCCACGTGAAGAACACGACAAAAAAGATGTTCTACTCGATGTGGAAACTCAAAAGAGTTAAGCCTTTCTTCCCGAGAAACATTTTCTGTACCCTGGTACAATCTATGGTAATAAGTCACCTGGACTACTGTAACACTATACGCTGGCTGTAGAGAACAAACTATCAAGAAACTCCAAACAGCCCAAAATACCGCAGCCAGACTCATATTTGGTAAGTCTAAATATGAAAGCAAGAAACCCTTAAGAGAGAAACTTCACTGGCTACCACTCAAGGAATGCATCGAATTCAAGATCTGCACGATCGTACACAAGATCATTCCCGCAGATGTCCCACTTTACATGTTTAACCTAGTGGATCTACCGCCCAGAAATGCCAAGAGATCAGCCCGCAAATTCCTCAATCTGAACTTCCCCAGTTGTAAAGGAATTAAATATAAGCAGGCATACGCCACCACCTTCTCTTACAGAAGTACACAGCTATGGAATGCGTTACCCCTAGCCTTAAAAACCATGGACAATTTAAGCAACTTTCGCAAATCTTTGAAGACACATCTCTTCAATAGAGCCTACAAAAAGAACCCTTAAAGATACAAATCACCACACAACCCACCCAAACAGCTAAATACACCTCCTACACCACCCTATTTAACACCCCTTCTCTATCTTCAAATATCTTCATCTTACCACCGAATGTATCTAGGATCCTCTCATGACTATGTCACAATAACACTCTGTAAGCCACATTGAGCCTGCAAATAGGTGGGAAAATGTGGGGTACAAATGTAATAAATAATAATAATAATAATATGTGTAAGAGCAGCACAAATTTGTAATGTAACTCCCACCAACAGGCGTTTTCTGTCATATGATAAATTGATAATAAACATGCCTCCACTTGTTCCAGTCGGAGATTCAGGCCCAACTCCCGGTTCCACTGCTGGGTCACAATAGAGTATTCATATTGTGGAGTCAAATCTTTTAGGTGGGAATGGAAATACCTCAGTGATATACTTAGCAGGGCATCCAAGCCCAGCATATCATTGAGACGTTCCCAAACCTCCGAGGATAATGCTACAAAGGGCAGGGAATTTACACAAATGTGAAGTTGAAAATAAGCAAACACATCTTTACAATCCAACCCGAATTCCTCACAATTAGTCGCAAAAGGTTTTATGGCTCCCCGCTCTGACACCACATGGAATAGGTAATGTATTCTCCGAGAGGACCACCTGCGAAAAACCAAAGAGGAGCTACATGCTGGAAAGGCCAAATTGCCTTGAATAGGAAGTAAAGAAGATACTTCAGAATTTAGAGAGTAAAATTTACAAATCCATCGCCAAGCCTGTCGCAAGGGTCTAAAAATAATGGAGTATGGTCCCAGAGAAGGTGTTTTCCCTGCTGGAGCGTGAAGCCAGTAAGCAAAATGTAAAGGTTTAAATAAAAGGAGCTCTGTGGGGGTAGAAGAAAAAAATTGTGTGGAATGAAACCAATCAGAGAGGTGGTGAGCACAACTGGCTACAGAAAAAAGTCGAAGGTCTAACAGGCCCAAGCCCCCTTTGTTGTGCGGCAGCATAGTTCTAGCAAGCGACATCTGAGCACGCTTTCCTTGCCACAAAAATCTAGTCAACCTACTTCGCAGCCACCTCTCATCTTCATAATGTAACATAAGAGGCAAGATAAAAGAACCATATTATATAACGCCACATGCCCCAACAGAGGCAGCGGCAAAGCCTGCCACCCCTGTAAGATCTCAGCCACATGAAGCTTTAGAGACTCCATATTGATTGAATACAGCTGGGCTAAATCAAATGGAATATAGACACTCAGATATTTATCTGCATTTTGCTCCCATTGAAGAGGGAAGGGACCCCCCCATGTCTCTCTTATTTCCGATTGAATCAGTAGAGCCATAGATTTCCGAAAGTTCAGCGAGAGCCCTGAAAAGAGCCCAAATTCATCGAGAACTGATAACAACCGTGGCAAAGCCTGTTTTGGATGAATACGAGCATGGAATAAGTCATCCGCAAAGGCCAAAATTTTTACTGATTGGCCCGGTAAAGAGATACCCGAGATATCGGGGTCCATCAATATCGTGCGCAACAAAGGTTCCAGATAGAATAGGAATAGGAGCGGTGAGAGGGGGCAGCCCTGTCTCGTACCCATCTGAATTTCAAAGGTAGGAGATTTAAACCCATTCACTAGGAAGCGGGCCGTTGGGCCTCTGTATAAAGTTTGGATAAGTACATAAGTACATAAGTACATAAGTACATAAGTAGTGCCATACTGGGAAAGACCAAAGGTCCATCCAGCCCAGCATCCTGTCACCGACAGTGCCCAATCCAGGTCAAGGGCACCTGGCACGCTCCCCAAACGTAAAAACATTCCAGACAAGTTATACCTAAAAATGCGGAATTTTTCCAAGTCCATTTAATAGCGGTCTATGGACTTGTCCTTTAGGAATCTATCTAACCCCTTTTTAAACTCCGTCAAGCTAACCGCCCGTACCACGTTCTCCGGCAACGAATTCCAGAGTCTAATTACACGTTGGGTGAAGAAAAATTTTCTCCGATTCGTTTTAAATTTACCACACTGTAGCTTCAATTCATGCCCTCTAGTCCTAGTATTTTTGGATAGCGTGAACAGTCGCTTCACATCCACCCGATCCATTCCACTCATTATTTTATACACTTCTATCATATCTCCCCTCAGCCGTCTCTTCTCCAAGCTGAAAAGCCCTAGCCTTCTCAGCCTCTCTTCGTAGGAAAGTCGTCCCATCCCCACTATCATTTTCGTCGCCCTTCGCTGTACCTTTTCCAATTCTACTATATCTCTTTTGAGATACGGAGACCAGTACTGAACACAATACTCCAGGTGCGGTCGCACCATGGAGCGATACAACGGCATTATAACATCCGCACACCTGGACTCCATACCCTTCCTAATAACACCCAACATTCTATTCGCTTTCCTAGCCGCAGCAGCACACTGAGCAGAAGGTTTCAGCGTATCATCGACGACGACACCCAGATCCCTTTCTTGATCCGTAACTCCTAACGCGGAACCTTGCAAGACGTAGCTATAATTCGGGTTCCTCTTACTCACATGCATCACTTTGCACTTGTCAACATTGAACTTCATCTGCCACTTGCACGCCCATTCTCCCAGTCTCGCAAGGTCCTCCTGTAATCGTTCACATTCCTCCTGCGACTTGACGACCCTGAATAATTTTGTGTCATCGGCGAATTTAATTACCTCACTAGTTATTCCCATCTCTAGGTCATTTATAAATACATTAAAAAGCAACGGACCCAGCACAGACCCCTGCGGGACCCCACTAACTACCCTCCTCCACTGAGAATACTGGCCACGCAATCCTACTCTCTGCTTCCTATCTTTCAACCAGTTCTTAATCCATAATAATACCCTACCTCCGATTCCATGACTCTGCAATTTCTTCAGGAGTCTTTCGTGCGGCACTTTGTCAAACGCCTTCTGAAAATCCAGATATACAATATCAACCGGCTCCCCATTGTCCACATATGATAAAACTTGAAACAAATAGTCCCAGCGGACCTTATCAGACGCCTTTTCTGCGTCTAAGCTAACGAGTAACAAATGTTCTTTGGTAGACTGACTGTGGGCAATAGAAAGAAGCACCTTTCGAACATTCAAAGTAGCATGGCGACCCCAAATGAACCCCACCTGATGGTCCCTTACCAACGTAGCAATATGCGGGACTAAGCGGTCAGCTAGTACTCGTGCTAGAATTTTTAGGTCCACATTTAGTAAAGAAATTGGCCGGTAGGACTGTACTCGGTCCCACGGCTTACCCAGTTTTGGGATAAGGGTAATAACGGCCTCATTTTCCAATGGAGAGAGAAAACCCCATTCCATCACAGAGTCGTAATAAGAAAGGAGAGGGCCGCAAATCTGGAGTTCTAACATTTTATAATATTCATTAGAAAAACCATTGGGGCCCGGGGCAGACCCCAGTGAAAGAGATTTAATTACCTTTTCAATTTCTTGGGCCCGCAAAGGTTGGGATAGCTGGGTTCGAATTGGCTGAGAGAGACGTGGTAAGCCAGCGTCCTCCAGATAGTCCTGAACTGATGGGCCATGACTTCGCTGCTCCACAGAGAACATATTTGCAAAATAAGAGTGAAACGCGGAAACTATCTCTTCTGGTCTAGAGACGCAGATCCCTTGCTTGATAGTAATCGTGGGAATAAATTGACAAGGCGACCACGTGCGAACGACGTGTGCTAAAAGTTTCCCTGTTTTATTACCAAATCATTAAAAATAATAGCGCCGCGCCAGCAAACATGTTTTAGTTTTATTGTGAATAAGCGAATTTAATGCGGCCAAAGCAGCTGACATATTCTCACCGTTAGTTTGGGATGAAATCATAAGATAAGCTTTTTTAGCTAAATGTAGGGCTGTTCTAGTCTCAGAATTCCCGCAGATAGTCGTTTGGCTCTAGCACTCATAAAGGCTATTACCTCGCCCTGAAGCACTGCTTTAGAAGCTTCTCAGAAGAGAGTAGGAGAATTACAGGAGTCAGCATTAATTTCCTCATAGAAGTCCCATCGAGGCTTAAGATGATACAAAAAAGTGACATCCTGAAGTAAGTAAGAGGGGAATTTCCATGAGCGAGCTGACTGTCCCACATTAGCCAAGTCTATGTCCACCCAAATTGGAGAATGGTCAGAGATCTCTAATGGGCCTATGGTGGCTCGGCGTACCCGAAAAAGCCAAACCTGAGATAAGAAAATATAATCTATGCGGGACCAGGATTGGTGGGCCTTAGATTGATGGGTGTAATCTCTCACCGCGGGATGTAATAGGCACTACGGGTCCACCAACTGCAGAGTTGTACAAAATAAAGGAAGTCCCCTGCAATAGAAGCTCTATGGTGCTTGAGCTGAGTCGAGATCTTGGAACGTTTCACTGGCGACGAAATGCCCAAAATGTTTCAGGAAACAATACGGAGTGCGTGATCACCCACCAGGGTCTCCTCCAATTAAAAAGGAAACAATCAAATTGACCCAGTGCAAGTAGAAAACCCCCAGGGGCCCAGCCTCCTCCCAGGGGATCACTGCTCCATTTTTCAGAGTGAACAGCCACCTATCAATACAACCTGACTCACAAAAAAACCCACACTGCACATCCCAACCGACACTCACTCCACCCCAACCATATCCTTTTATACCCAACAACTCACCCAAATCCCCCCAAACACACCCTCATAAACATTGAAAATGTCACAGACCCAAGTAGGGAGAGGACAAATGGTCAGCACCGATGCTATAGGGGTATAACCCCACCCTTTTGTAGAAAATTACTCATATGCAGAGCACCCTTATCAAACAAGAAATCATCTGTATACCCAATTGTGAAGATTCTACAACAACTTCTAATTAACTAAGACAATACGTCAGGAGAGGCACAGTAAATACACATGTCCAAGTTCTCAGGAACCCTCCAGGGATTGTATCCATGACTGAGCTTCTTCTGGATTGGTAAAAGAATGCCAACGATTCTCATGCTGCGACCACACCTGGAGTATTGTGTTCAGTACTGGTCTCCGTATCTCAAAAAAGATATAGTAGAATTGGAAAAGGTACAGCAAAGGGCGACGAAAATGATAGTGGGGATGGGACGACTTTCCTATGAAGAGAGGCTGAGAAGGCTAGGGCTTTTCAGCTTGGAGAAGAGACGGCTGAGGGGAGATATGATAGAAGTGTATAAAATAATGAGTGGAATGGATCGGGTGGATGTGAAGCGACTGTTCACGCTATCCAAAAATACTAGGACTAGAGGGCATGAGTTGAAGCTACAGTGTGGTAAATTTAAAACGAATCGGAGAAAATTTTTCTTCACCCAACGTGTAATTAGACTCTGGAATTCGTTGCCGGAGAACGTGGTACGGGCGGTTAGCTTGACGGAGTTTAAAAAGGGGTTAGATAGATTCCTAAAGGACAAGTCCATAGACCGCTATTAAATGGACTGGAAAAATTCCTCATTTTTAGGTATAACTTGTCTGGAATGTTTTTACGTTTGGGGAGCGTGCCAGGTGCCCTTGACCTGCATTGGCCACTGTCGGTGACAGGATGCTGGGCTAGATGGACCTTTGGTCTTTCCCAGTATGGCACTACTTATGTACTTATGTACTTATGAATGCGCAGAGTGGCTGGGTATTGCAAAGAGAACCAAAGATATTTAGTCACTAGTTGGGAGCAGATTGGAGCAAAAGTGCGATGTTTAGTAGTAAGAGCAGCGGAGTAATCTTGGAAAATCCTGATTGGGCGGCCTTCAAACTGAATGCTCTCGGGTTTATTCTTGTAGAGGCGAAGGATCTGAGCTTTTTGAGACAATGAAATTTCGCTTTTACAATTCTGGGTCTGTCATTATTTGTGCGGGGAGGACCTAAGTGATGCACTCAATCCAAATGAATAGTGCCCTGGTCCCCCACAGAAAGTAAGTGCGCCAAAAGCCAAGACTCCAGAGGTGGAGGAGTGGCCTAGTGGTTAAGGTGGTTGACTTTGGTCCTGAGGAACTGAGTTCAATTCCTGGCACAGGCAGCTCCTTGTGACTCTGGGCAAGTCACTTAACCCTCCATTGCCCCATGTAAGCCGCATTGAGCCTGCCATGAGTGGGAAAGCGCGGGGTACAAATGTAACAAACAAACATAAGAAGAGAGGGAGGACTCAGGTATTGATTCTGGGAACTCCACAAAACGTAGATTCTCCTGATTCACTCTGTTCTCCAAGTCCTCAATTTTCAACTGTTGAGCGCATGTTAAGGCCTCTAAACGTTCCATATCTGTGCTGTGGGACTGGAGCAGATCCTCCACCTCGGAAACGTGACATTGAAGCTCGCCGGTCTGACACATTAATTCTGAGGTTGTTTGAGCAATCCCTGCAATTTGTTTGGACAGCTGCACAAACCTTGAATCTAGCGCTTTAATGACCACCTTGGTCAATTCCGGAAAAAAGTCTGGGGCATGGGGTGCTGATGGAGGAGAAGCAGCCATTTTGTCTTCTACAGGGTGAGCCCGATCTTGGCCCCGCCGTGACGGTTTAGACGACATAGGAAGTGCTGTTCTGCTTAAAAATTTGTCCATAGACTCCCAGGATGGTAAGTGAAAACAAATGTTCTCGAAAAACACTATGCGGTTTGAAGAGAAAGGGATGAAGGGAGAGGATCCCCGAGCAGCAAGCCTAGAATGTGTCCTCTGCCGCTCACATCAACACGTGACCACCAAGACACTAATTAGATTTAATTGGAATACGTGCATGTAACCACAGCTAAATTTTAAGCATGAGACAAAAAAGGGGATGTGAAAATGAGAGGGTCATGGGCGTTCTTGTAAGAATAATTGCATCTGCATCTAAATTTACAGGCGGGTATTTGCACCACTTTTTAGCTGCTGCACCTACAGTTAGGCACGATTCGTACCTAACTTTAAGCACAGTTTATAGAATAGTGATTTTTTTGGCGCCATATATAGAATTCACCCCTTAATGTGCATATGCAGCTGTATAATTTTAGAAAAGCTTCTTTTATTGTGTAAGAGGCTTAATATACAGAAAAGCCTTTTTAAATGATCTCTAATATAATTCATTTTGTCTTTACAGCTTGTGCTGTATTATTACATGTATGGCTCTGACACATGCAACCTAAGTATTAAAACACGTGCTTCAGAGAAGCTTAGTGAAGTCAGAAGAAAGTCTGGAGACCTTGGAGAGGGCTGGTTCAGAGAAAGAGTGGTCTTCCTTGTTCCTGAGAACTTCCAGGTATGGTATCCAGTAGGAATCTTTTGTTCATTTTCAGTTTGTTTGGACTTTTTCCTGGTTTTCAGATTCTTTCTGGTTTGTTTCATATACTCAATTTAATGTAAATTTTTCATGCATATTACTCGACTTAGGGGGTTAGTTATCAAGCTGTGTTAGAGCACTAACCCGTGTTATATGCCCCTTAACACGTATTAAAGGGCTCTAATGTTGGTTGCAGTGCCTAACACAGCATTATTTAGGTTACCTCACATTATGTAGTAATGGGTACTGGGTCAAAATAGCCCCAACAAAAAAGTCCAGAAACAAAATAGCCCCCCCCCCCCCCCCCCAAAAAAAAAAAAAAATTAAAAAGAACAAAAAAGCTCCCAATAAAATAGACCTTGACAAAATAGTCCCAACAAAAGGGCCTGACAAGGGTAGAACAAACTGTGATGAAAACATACAATCCTATTTTCAGTGAATACTGATCCCTGGCTGACTCCAGAAGCATAGGTGTCACTGCCGAGAGGTGCATTTATTCGGGGCCAGCTGCAGCATGAAAATCAAACTGAGAGCATTCCCGCCCGCTTGCCTCTCTGCCTGAACTTGCTGTCTCCCCGATTCAGTGGTTGTCAATAAAGAGAAACTGCATGAGGCCATAGAGCTCTGCACGCTGCTGACAGCGCTGCCATTCCTGCCCGAACTTGAAGTTGTATCATAAGGGATGGGAATGGCAGCGCTGTTAGCAGTGTGCAGAGCTCTATGGCTCCATGCAGAGTTTGTCTTTTATTGACAACCATCGAATTGAGGTTCAGGCAGACAGGCAAACGGGAGGGGAAGCTCCCAGTTTGCTTTTCTTTTCTGGGGCTGGGGCTGAGAGGAAAAGGAGAGAGGTAGGGTAATGTTGGAAGCAGGAAATGGGAGGAAAGAAAGAGAGAGGAGTGGGTGAGAGACCGAGGGACAAAACTGATAGTTGGGGGAGGAAAGAAACAGAGAAGCAAAGCTTGATAGTGGGAGAAGGTGGGAGAGAACTGGGCAATACTGAATGGTGGGGAAGAGGCACTGAGGGGTGGTGGTAGAGGGAGGAGAGAGAGAGAGGCAGGGGGAGACAGAGGGCATCATTGGTGGAGAGAGAGACATCTGAAGGGGGGATTGGTGCCTCTGAAGGGATGGAAAGAGGTGAGAAATGTTAATTGATGATTGCACTTATTTTAATCTCCCTCTCCTTCTTTTCATTAAGGATTTGTTCCATTTGGATAGCCTATACTTTTTATTTTTGAGAAAAGCTATTTTGTTACAGGGGCTATTTTCTCAAGGGTTATTTGTGAGAGGAGCCAATTTGTCTAGGGCTATTTGTTAGAGGCCAATGTGTCAAGGACTATTTTGTTACAAGGATATTTTGTCGGGCCTATTTTGTCTGGGCTACTATGTTGAGGGGCCATAGTAATGAGATGCAAAATATACAAATGTAAAACAGTTCGTTATTATGTAAGACTATAATGCAGCTTATGGTGAACATTGGGTGCACACCACAACTACTCCAGCAAAAAGTTGGAGTTATTTTACTGCCCGAGAACATCAGGCTGCCAAGCCTCGGGGAGGGGGCTCTGGTCATAACAGTTTCTTAAGGTTGCCGGCCCCTTTAAACCGTGGACTGGGAACATCAGCCTGCAGCTTGGTGAGTCAGTGATCCTGGGTCAATGGAATAATACTGCTAGAAAGGTGACTTACAAGCAGCATTATTCTTTTTACATGGGAGTCAGCAACCTGCACTATTGAGATAACACAGGTTGGTGGCTCCTGTGGTAAATCAAGATTCAGTAAATGTCCAATTTTTACTATACCTTGATAACTACGTCCCCCCACAGTGCGTGTTTAAATTTATTTACCACACACACTAAACTTTTTAAGGTGAACTAACAAACCAAATGCATGCTAATGAATGCACATCCCTATTACCATACATGCATCAGCTGTGAGTCCCTAAAGAGCTCTGAGAGCAGATGTTTCCTATGGTATTCCCATTAAAAGCAAAAAAACACAAAACACAATTATTATCACCCTGGCACATCTTTTAAACAGTGGCACTTTCATGTTTTATACTGCTGTAGGAAACACCAGTTTCATGTTTGACACTAGAATTCAAAGCAAAAAGATTTTTTTTTAAAGCAGCAAATGACAGTTGAGGGTACTACACTGCTATAAGCACGCCCTGCTATGTATCACCAAAATTCTCCAGAAGCATTTTTTCAGGGTCTCATATCAATCAGTGCCCATTACTATAAATTTTCCTGCACTGTTTATTACCTCATTGTGCCCAGCACTGATTCATTTGTGTCACAACCGAAAGTGCAAAGGAAGAATAGTAGTCAGTACAAATAACAAACAGGTCAATGTCAACTCTGCTGTTGGCATTTAATTTACACATCTGCTGAATAGTCAGCACTGGCCAATATACAGATATTGGCACTATATATCTGGATGTAGCAGCAACCACCACCCTTATCCAGATATCAACATATCTGTCAACAGTATCCAGATACCTAATAGAATAACTTAGGACAGCCAGGGCCAGCCCAAGGGTATCAGATGCCCTAGGCAAACCTTCAACCATGCACTCCCCCCTAGGGTGATTCCAAGGCCTTCCACCCCTCCCCTCCCCTGTAGTTCTGCATCTCCTCTTTCCCTCCCTTCTGCCCTCCAGATTGCCAGCATATCTCCTTCCCCTCTCTACAACCTCCCAAGGTTGCCAGCATCTCCCCTTCCCTTCTAACTGCTCCCCCCCCCCCCCACCAAGTTGCCCAGTAGCTCATCTCCACTTTCCCTCCCTGCTTCTGGGCTGATGCTGGACCCTCTACCTCCTCCCACATTGGCATCAATTTAAAGAAGACTGTGCTATGCAGGCACTGTAAATATAAGCCCGCTATGAAATGTTGTTGTGTCCTGAACCCCTTCAACAGTAAGTCTGCCTCAGAGATAGATAGCAAACATCAGTGCTTCAATGCTGGCACGAGAGGATGTAGACTTGCAGCCATGGTAGGAGGAAGGCTTTTGTGTGTGCTGGAGCCACACCACTGCACCCCAAACTCTGCTACCTTGGGTAGACACCTGGGGTCATTTCTGTAAAGTACACCAAAATTTAGTCATCAAAATGCAGCATACTGAGTGAAAATTCTATAACGGCATCTGTGTTATAGCATACTAGTGTTAAGTTGGCATTTACACGCTAACATTTAGGCATTCCCACATGCCATGTCAATAGCAGGGGAATATACACCTACATGTAGCATTTTAGCACATAAATGTAGTTATTCTGTAATCTATGTGTGTAAATATTTAACACACCTATGCCCCACTCATGCACCTCCCTCTATTCCACCCTCCTTGCATTTATACACTGTGCGACTTGCATGCTCATATTACAGAATACCACTGAGTGCGCATCTAGCACTTACACATATAACATTCAATTGGCACTTACATTTTGGCGCTAAGTTTGCAGATTTAGGAGACTAATGTGTCTAGTGGCAGGGCCGACCCTGAGGATAGCTCTTTTGCTGTTCTAAGTTATCCCATTAGGTATCCAGATACTGGTGCTGGATATCACCAGTCTCCAGAAAACCCCTAGCTTTGCCCAGGCTCTGTCCCTGGCAGATCCACTGCCAGTTTCTGGTGCCCCCTGCAACCTATCAGTCGGCGCCCCTCTACCCAATCAGCATCTCTTCTCTCTCTTTGCTCCTCCAATCCCCCTCCCCCCAGCACTTTCTCTTCCCTCCCCAGAGGCAGAAGAACGCCTTTTTGTTTTAAGGAACCTATGCTCTGCCCCTAGTTTCATCTTCAGTTCTCAAGTTCCCATACCAACTTACCCTTTAGTCAATTTTATGCAAATTATGCACCCCCTAATTCTATAACAGTGTGCCCGTAGGCGCCATTTGTACACAGATGTTATAGAATACTAGCACTTGTGTGCATATAATGCTCACTTACATGCATAAGTGCTAAAGCACTAATCTATAATGCACAAGTCACATAGCGCATACCTGCAAGGGGTATACAAATAAGTTATGTGCTAAAGTGTCGCATGGCTGTGAACAGTTACGCCTGCTATTGACCTGACATAACTGTTCACAACAGAAACACAAGAAGGAGAAAACCAAAACCTCATGAGTGAGTAGAACAACACAAAAGAAGTGAGGCAGGAAAACAAGGATTCCAAAAAGTCAATGTAAGATCTTTAATATGATGAACAAAACCAACAGAGAATGACCCGACACGGCTGTGTTTCGGTGTGTGAGCCTACTTCATGGGTCACAGTACCTGTGATGTATGTTGGTGTTATATTTTCTCATATATGTATGAGAAGTTGCTTGTATTCAACCATGCTGTGCTGAGAAAAAGATAAAACGTGCGTTCTGGATACACCAACATACACCCCTGAGGCAGGCTCACACGCCAAAATATGGCTGTGTCGAGTCATAACTGTTCACACTTACATTTAGGTGTGTAAATGCCAACTTAGGCTAGTATTCTCTAATGATATCTTGGTGCACAGATGCCTTTACAGAATTGGCACTCAGCGTGCAACATTAGTACACCTAAATTGTGGTGCCCAGCTATAGAATTGCCCACATAGAGTATAACTATTTCTTCACATTGAACATTCCCAAATCAACCAATAAAACTCCCAGCAACAAGTACAGAGCAGAAGTTGAATTACAAAAACATTCTGTTCAAACTCTAGTCTCACATCAATAAAAGAACACAAAATCCCTCCACTACCAGACACTGAGAAGTAAAAAAAAACCAAAACCTTGTAAATAGACCTCAAACTGTAATAACTGTAATTATGAAAAATCAGCACTGCAAATACCTAGAACACCAGTATACATCCAGCTGCAAAAAGTGGAGAAACTGAATGAATTCTTTGCTTCTGTCTTTACGGAAGAAGATGTAAGAGATCTGTCTGTACCGGAAATGATTTTCAAGAGTGATGATGTGGAGGAACTGAAAGAAATCTCAGTGAACCTGGAAGATGTACTGAGCCAAATTGACAAAATAAAGAGTAGTAAATCACCTGGACCGGATGGCATACATCCAAGGGTACTCAAAGAACTCAAGCATGAAATTGCTGATCTACTGTTAGTAATATGTAACCTGTCATTAAAATCGTCCATAGTACCTGAAGATTGGAGGGTGGCCAACATGACATCGATTTTTAAAAAGGGTTCTAGGGTCCTGGAGGGGAGTGCTTTTGAATAAAAGCAATGCTTATGGGATCTCAGACAAAAATCAGGAGTTATTCTTGTGTAAGGCCCATGCAGTGGGGAAAAAATGTATACTCAGACATTGGCTGCAGGCTGAGCCACCCTCCTTTTGGTACTGGAGAAATAGGTTCCATGAGCTAATGCTCTGGGAGGCCAGGGAGGCTTACGGTAACCCAAAGAAAAGAAAGATCTTTGTTAATATATGGTCTAAATATTTACAAAATATCTCCCACAAGGCTAGAAGTGCAGTGCTTAACAAATTGGATATGTTCTAGATAGTGAGACATCCAGCAGATATTTGCTCCGGATTTTGGACCGGTTAAGACCTATAATAGATATTGCTAGTATAATTACCATGAAATAAGTAGATAAAGGTAAAGGAGTAAAATAAAGGGGAGGTTGGGGGGGGGGGGGGGGAAGGGGGAGGAAAGGATGTAAAATAATGATGATGATGTTAGACTAGATGCACATGTACAATTATGACATGACTGAATGTTTACAAAATGTTTGACTTTATTGGTTTTGTTTGACGTGGTACATCATCAATAAAAACTGTTGAAATATAAAAAGGGATCTAGGGATGATCCGGGAAATTATAGACTGGTAAGCCTGATGTCGGTGCCGGGCAAAATAGTAGAAACTATTGTAAAGAATAAAATTACAGAACACGTAGACAAACATGATTTAATGGGACGGAGTTAGCATGGGTTCAGCCGAGGGAAGTCTTGCCTCACCAATTTGCTTCATTTCTTTGAAGGTGTGAATAAACATATGGATAAAGGTGAGCCAGTTGATGTAGTGTATCTAGATTTTCAGAAAGCTTTTGATAAAGTTCCTCATGAGAGACTCCTGAGAAAATTAAAGAGTCATGGGATAGGAGGTAAGGTTCTGGTGTGGATTAGGAATTGGTTGTTGGATAGAAAACAGAGGGTAGGGTTAAATGGTCATTTCTCTCAATAGAGGAGGGTGTAACATTGGAATGCCGCAGGGATCTGTACTGGGACAGGTACTATTTAACATATTTATAAATGATATGGAACTCGGAACAACGAGTGAGGTGATCAGACTTGCAGATGATACAAAACTATTCAAGGTTGTTAAAACAAATGCGGACTGTGAAATATTGCAGGAAGACCTTAGGAAATTGGAAGACTGGGCATCCAAATGGCAGATGAAATTGAATGTGGACAAGTGCAAGGTGATGCACATCGGAAAGAATAATCCGAATCATAGTTACCTGATGTTAGGGTCCACCTTATGGGTCAGCGCTCAAGAAAAAGATCCGGGTGTCATTGTAGATAATACGCTGAAATCTTCTGCTCAGTGTGCGGTGGTGGCTAAAGAAGCAAACAGGATGCTAGGAATTATTAGGAAAGAGATTGTGAATAAGACCGAAAGTACTATAATGCCTTTGTATCGCTCCATGGTGTGTCCGCACCTTAAGTATTGTGTTCAGTTCTGGTCGCTGTATCTCAAAAAAAGATATAGTTGAATTAGAAAAGGTTCAAAGAAGAGTGACCCAAATGATAAAGGGGATGGAACTCCTCTCGTATGATGAAAGGCTAAAGAGGTTAGGGCTCTTCAGCTTGGAAAAGAGACGGATGACGGGAGATATGATTGAGGTCTACAGAATCCTGAGAGGTGTAGAATGAGTAGAAGTAAATCGAGTTTTTACTCATTCCAAAAGTACAAAGATTAGGGTACATTCGAGGAAGTTACATGGAAATACTTTTAAAACAAATAGGAAATATTTTTTTCACTCATCCAATAACAGAGTCCCCGATATCACCCCTCCTTTTTCTTTGCTGTCCACAGCTTTAATTAATTGTAGATCTCTCAAGAGTAAGTTCTCCTATATTTTAGATCTCTGTAAACTGCATCAGCTTGATTTATTTGCTATTACTGAGACATGGCTTTTATCAGGGGAAGAATCTTACCTTTTTCAATGTCTACCCCCAGGGTATTCAGTTAGCTATTTGTCACGTACAGGGAAAAAAGGTGGTGGATTGGCTATAATATTTAAGTCTGATTTTAAGGTTCAGGAAATCAATGATCATAGACTCTCACACCCTGAACTTCTACTGCTAAAATTTAGTACAGCTAGTTCCCCTTTTCACGTACTACTGTGCCCCTTCCACTACAGCAGTGGGGTGGGACCACATATATCAATCCCTTGCAGATGCCACAATTAGGTTTTCAAATCTTATAATACTAGGTGATTTTAATGTCCATATAGATGACCAATCTAATCCACGTTCAGTAACATTTTTACGGGATATTAATGTTATACAACATGTGGATGGATCAACTCACACTGCTGGACATACACTAGATTTGATAATAACACATAAATTGGATGAAGTCAGATGTTCAAAAATTGTACTAACTCCGGTATCATGGTCTGATCATTATCTTCTTCAATTTTACTTATCTGTACCACAGTTGTTATATAATACCAATTCCACCTATACTAAAACAAGGAGTCTACAAAAAATTGACTCGTCATCTTTACCTTCTCTAGCGGATAAGTTCCCATTAAATTTTGATACACTTTCTATAGATGATCAAATTGGAACATGGAATCAAGTTCTATCTGTAGCTCTTGAAGATATTGCACCAGAAAGAATAATTAATAAAAATACAAAACGTTTCAACCATGGTACCATCCAGGATTAAAATTATCTAAACAACAGATACGTAGAGCTGAACGCCAATGGCGGAAGCACAGAACTATAGAACTTAAACAGAAATGTAAGCAGTGTCAAAAATATTATTTAACACAACTAAAAGCTGCTAAAACGACTTATTTCTCCAAAGAAATAAAGGAAGCTGCTAGTTCACAGAAAGTTATTCCATATTATGAAACGCTTGACAACTAAGACTAGTGAAAATAGAGAATCACCTGCTCTTGATTCTGAAACTCTGGCAAAGTTTTTCAGCTCTAAAATTGAGAATCTAAGAGCCCAATTCCCAAGGGTATCAGGGATCAGTCATATTGACAACTCCCCAAATTCACAACTAACCATACCCTGGCAGGACTTTGAACTCCCATCTATGGAATCACTGCACACTTTAGTCGCAGGTCTTTCACCCACTTACAGTTCCTTGGATCCTATACCATCAGCATGGTTGAAAAACCACAGGCTAGAAATTCAACAGTTTATGTATTTAATCATCGTATGGAGTCTTTCTGAAGGGGTAGTCCCTGCTACTCTGAAAGAGGCGCTAGTAAAGCCTATTCTGAAGAAGCCCTCATTAGATCCTTTAACATCCAACAAGTATAGACCAGTTTCTAATCTTCCGTTCCTATCCAAAGTGATAGCGACAATAGTGTTCAGACAATTGCAAACATATGTGGATTCCAAAAATTTGTTACATCCTAGACAATCGGGCTTTAGGAAAGGCCATAGCACAGAGACTATCCTGGCTTCGCTGTTAAGTGAGATTCATGCAAAATTAGAGCTTGGCTATATTGCCTTGGTTGTTTCACTTGACCTATCTGCAACTTTTGATTTAATTAATCATAAACTACTTCTTGACAGATTAGGTGAGATTGGTCTTTCAGGGACAATTATGAAATGGTTTATATCCTTTCTTAGCGAACGTTCATTTAAAGTAGTTCAGCAGCAATCGTCCTCTACAACATACAATCTACCATGTGGAGTTCCACAGGGATCAGTCCTGTCCCCATTACTGTTTAATCTATATGTTAGTCCTTTGGCACTCCTCATTCAAACAATGGGTATTAGTTTTTATTCATATGCGGACGATTTCCTTCTTATTCATTATGTTAAACTGTCTAATATGGACCTTACACCGCTTCAAATCTGTCTGGATAAAGTGGCAGATTGGCTCACAACATATCAATTAGTATTAAATCCAGATAAGACTATAACATCTTAGATAGTAGGACAGGGCACATGTCCAGCAGTGGTACCTATGCTATTTGGCCAGAACATCCCTACAGTTAAATCCTTTAGATACCTCGGGGTTATAATCGATTCTGCTCTGACTTTTGAGGAACAAATATCCGATGTAGTGAAAAAATCTTTCTTCCATCTTAGGAGACTTCGGTCAGTTAGGAATTCAATTAGTAAGGATTCCCTTAAAACATTGACATCTGCTTATAATACCTCAAGCTTAGATTATTGTAATATCATATATGCAGGGATCACTCAAGCTAGCTAGAAACGACTACAAAGAATACAGAATACAGCGGCACGTATGATTTGTAGGGCCCGGAGGGATGACAGAGTAACACCTCTACTACATCAACTGCATTGGCTTCCGGTTGAAGCAAGAGTTAAGTTTAAAGCCTTAGTTTTGAACCATAAGGCTTTTTATACACTAAACCCTGACTATCTGTCAAATTTAACTATTCCTTACACTGCCACACGAACCCTTAGATCCCTAACAGACAACAGGTTAGTGATTCCTCCTCTCGCTAGGGCTAGATGGGAATCTACACGGAACTCGGCTTTTTTCTATTTGTCCCCCTCTCTTTGGAATGGCCTTCCAAAAGAGATCAGACTTGAGAAATCTTACTTTCATTTTCGGAAACTTTTGAAAACCTTCTATTTTATCAATTATGTAGAACAGAATTTAGAATAATGGAAGAAAGGTTATAAATGGGTATCTGTAATGTATATTAAATCAAAACTGTACTGTTTATGTTTGTGTAGATTATATTATGTACTTAATCCTGTATTTGCGGTGCTTTTCTGTATACTAAATCATGAGTTATACTGTTTTCATCCTATGTAGCTAGTTTGTGTTTTTGCTGTGCTTTCCTGTAATGATTGGAGTTCTAATGTTTGTCCAACCTGTACATATTGTATTGTTTCTTTTATTTTATAAATTGTAAACCGTTCTGTCTTGTAATAGCAATAAGGTACGGTATATAAATTGACGTAAATAAATAAATAAAAATAATAAATTATGTTCTGGAGCTCTTTGCCGAAGAATGTGGTAACAGCGGTTAGCGTATCTGGGTTTAAAAAAGGTTTGGACAAATTCCTGGAGGAAAAGTCCATAGTCTACTATTGAGTCAGACATGGGAAGCAACTGCTTGGCCTGGGATGTGTAGTATGGAGTGTTGCTACAATTTGCGTTTCTGCTAGGTACTTGTACTTTTTAAAAAAGTGAAAAATCGATTCAGTTGTTTCTGTTCTACACCACTCAGGATTTTGTGGACCTCAATCATATCTCCCCTCAGTCATCTCTTTTCCAAGCTGAAGCGCCCTAACCTCTTTAGCTTTTCCTCATATGGGACGTGTTCCATCCCCTTTATCATTTTGGTCACTCTTCTTTGAACCTTTTCTAATTCCGCTATATCTGTTTTGAAATATTGTGACCAGAATTGAATGCAAGACTCAAGCTGAGGTCGCACCATAGAGTGATACAGAGGCATTATAATATTCTTGGTCTTATTTTGTGTCCGTTTCCTAATAATTCCTAGCATCCTGTTTGCTTTTTTGGCCGCCGCCACACACTGGGCAGAAGATTTCAGAGTATTGTCTACAATGACACCTAGATTTATTTCTTGAGTGCTAACTCCTAAGGTGGACTCCAGCATCAGGTAACTGTGATTTTGATTATTCTTCCAAATGTGCATCGCTTTGCATTTGTCCACATTAAATTTCATCAGCCATTTGGAGGGTGGGATACAGAGGGCCAATACTAAACTTAGGAGAGGGGTGGTTAGGGCCACAGAAGGGAGCCTATGGTCAGGGAAAATGGTGATGTTAGACATTGGCAGATAGGGACACAGAGGGGTGATGCTGAAAAATGGGGGTAAGGATACAGAATGGAGATTTTGGGCTGGGGAAGTGAAATGCTGAACAGGGGGGCAAGATAGGAACAGGGACACAGAGGGAAGATGGATAATGGATGTGGAAGTAAAGAGGGGAAACAGGCTGCACATATAAGGAAGAGAAGAAGAGAGACAGGCTGCATATATAGGGAAGGGGAGATGGGAAACAGGCTGCACATATAGGGACGGATAGAAAAGAGGGGAGACAGGCTGCACATAAAGGGAGCAAGGCTGCACAGATAGGGAAGAGAAAGAGGGGAGACAGGCTGCTCATATAGGGAAGGAAAGAGAAAAAAGGAGACAGGCTGCACATGAAGGGAAAAGAAAAGGGGAGACTGGCTACACATGAAGGGAAGGGAAGAGGGGAGATGAGATAAATTTTAGAAGGAGGCAGAGAAATTGAAGAAAGCAGAACGTGAAAGATCAGTGCCAAACAGACGTGGAGGGGCATAATCGAACGCGAACGCCTATCTCCATGGGCATCTATGTCCGAAAACGGGTACGTGAAGAGGCGGGACAGACCGTATTTTCAAAAAAATGGATGTTTTTCAGCTGGGCGTTTGTTTTTTTTTTTTTTAGCAATAATGGAAACTAAAAACGCCCAGCTCAAAAACGTCCTAATCCGAGCCATTTGGTCATGGGAGGGGCCAGGATTCATAGTACACTGCCCCCCCTGATATGCCAGGACACCAACTGGGCACCCTAGAGGTCAGTGCGGTGGCCTTCAGAAAAAGCTCCCACATGCATAGCTCCCTTACCACGGGTGCTGAGCACCCAACACCCCTCCCCCAAAACCCACTACCCACAAATGTACAACACTACCATAGCTCTTAGGGGTGAAGGGGGCACCTACATGTGGATACAGTGGGTTTTGGAGACCTCCCATTTACCAGCACAAGTGTTACAGGTGGGGGGGATGGGCCTGGGTCCACCTGGCTGAAGTGCACTGCGGTACCCACTAAAAGTGCTCCAGGGACCTGCATGCACGCAGGCCTCTAGGACTTTGTTGCTGCTATATAACCTTGGCACATCAGTTTACACCTGAAGACTAATCTCTCCGAAAACGTCCTTTATTGGAATAAGCACGCTTACTCACAGTTAACTGCAGATCAGAGGTTGTGCCCCACTGGCAACGAGTCTCCCTGGTACTGAGATGAGCAGTAGGTCCGAGCTGGCAGAATGCTGTACAATGCCCTCTTTCAGCCACATTCAAGGTAAGAACTAAGTTCTGTAACGTGGCTAACACGTGAAAGGGATCTAAAACTGGCTTACAAAAATGGCCACTACCTCATGGACTACCAGAAACACAACAGGGCACACTCTGACCCAGTAAGCAGGGGGAAACGCACCATGGGAGTAGAGCCTACCAACAACCAACATCGTGAGCATTTGCCACAAGCTAGTGGAATGACGGAGCCCAATACCCTAAACCCACATAACAGAAAAGGTGTCACACTCACCCGAGAGCCACATCAGAACCAGGGAAAGGCTGTCACAGGATAGGACACATTCTGCTGTCATGGAGGTGGGTACGGCATTTGAGGCTGGCATAGAGGCTGGAAAAAAAGTTTTTAAAGTGGCTTTTTTGGTGGGAAGGGATTAGTGACCACTGGGGGAGTCTGGGGAGGTCATCCCCGATTTCCTCCAGTGGTCATCTGGGCAGTTGGGGCACTTTTTTGGGACTTGTTCGTGAAAAAAAGGGTTAAAAAAAAAGTGACCCAAAATTGTGGTAAAAACACCTTTTTTTTCGATTATCAGCTAAAGACGCCCATCTCTCCTCGGCCGATAACCACGCCCTAGTTCCGCCTTCACCACGCCTCTGACACGCCCCCATCAACTTTATCCGTTTCCGCGACGGATTGCAGTTGGAAACGCCCAAAATCGGCTTTCAATTATACCGATTTGGGCGCCCATGGGAGAGACACCCATCTCCCGATTTGGGTCGCAATATAGGCGTTTTTCTCTTTCGATTATAATCAGGATAGGGCAGGAGGTGAGAAAAGAAATTGCAAATGGAAAGGAGGCCCTGGAAACAGAGTTAAGAGCACAGACAGAGGAAAGCAGAACCAAAGATTGGGAACAGGATGATTGGAATAATAAAATCACCAACTACAAAGGTAGGAAGAATTATTTTATTTTCAGTTTAGTGATCAAATTATGTCGGTGTTGAGAATTTTCATGTGTCGATTTTATTTTGCACCGTACAGGAGGACACACATTTCTTTGTTTCTCTGGTGTTGCACAACATGCAGAGTTCTGTATCTCTGCTTTCAGTTTGTTTCTCCATGTTGTTATGCGGTTCTGTATATTGTATCAGGTGAGAGTCATGTTCTGTACTTGCAGCTGAGGTAAATGATTCTGCTGGCATGTGGTGTCTGTGTAGGGATCTGTAACAGTCCATCTTGTTTCAGTTTCCCAGTAACAGGTATATTGATGCTGTAATATATTTCAGTAGCATATTTAAATGAAATAACTACTTCTGAAGGTTACAGGTATGAGTAGGGATGGAATGGTTCTTAGCAGGGACACGCAGGTATGGGTTAGATTACAGTGGTGTGCCTTGACAATGTTTGCACCTTGTAAGTGTGCCACAAGGTAGATGAATGAAAGAATAAAAAAAATAAACAAAAAGGTTGAAAATCACTGATCTATATGATGTCCATTAAAGGACAAATAAATCTTCCCACTTAGTGAGGAGATATTTTTGAAACTCTGTGCCTTTGTGTAAATATGCTGGAAAACACCAGCCAGGAAGTTGGTTATAAAAGGGATCTGTTTCCAAATTAATCCAAATCACATTATGATCAGACACCTCTAAAGGTCCTAGGCTAGCAGATTGAACTAAGAAAAAACTTTTCTGCTCACCAAAATATAATCTAATCTAGGCATTCCCCCCTTTTACAAAGCCGTGTGGCATTACCGCACTGGTAGCCGCTAGCCAGTGGCGTAGCCAAGGGTGGGCTTGGGTGGGCCCAGGCCCACCCACTTTGGGCTCTGGCCCACCCAGTAGCAGCACACCTATGATGTGACTGGCAAGGATCCCCAAGTCCCACCAGCTGAAAACTCCCAACAACTGTCCCTCCCGCATACCTTGTAAATAGCAGATCTTCGCCTACAGTGAGACGCAACTGATACATACTGCTTACTCTGGCCCCACAGCCTTCCCTCTAATGTATTCCCGCCTATGCGGAAACAGGAAGATGCATCAGAGGGAAGGCTTTGGGGTCAACATGAGCAATGTGTATTAGTTGCTGCTCGCTGCCGGTGAAAATCTGTTATTTATAAGGTATGCGGGGGGGGGGGGGGGGGCGTTTCATAGACCATATGGCATGCAGTCGAGAGAGGGAGAGACCAAATCACTTGTGGGACAAGGCAGAGTTCTTCTGCCCACCCATCTTAGACCAAGGCCCATCCAAAATTGGGTGTCTGGCTACGCCCCTGCCGCTAGCAAAGCTTTGTAAAAGAGGGGGATAGTATCATGCGCTCAGGATAAATGAGTGTAATCTTTTTCTCCAGAGTGGTATAAGTGCCATGGATCAACTAACTGCAAAGTCTTACAAATATGGTGCAAAGTAGTTTCTTGCTGTTTAACAGCTGTAGCCGCCAAGGAGGATCTATCTATCTCAGGATCCATAATTAAATTAAGGTCTCCTACTACAATCAGGGCCTGATCTGCATAAGGCAAACAGAGGCTTTTTCCTATAAAAGGTGGGATCTGGCATATTAGGTCCATAAACCACCGAACGTGTAAATGTGGTGCCTTGTACAATCAATTTAAATAACAACAGTTGCCCATTTTCATCTTTGTACAAGGGGTGACCTCACATGATAGCTTTTTATGAATAAGGATTGCAACCCTGCCTCTACGCCCTGTGGCAGAGGAATAATAAACTTTAAATGCTTTAATTTTTCATGTTCCACATCAGAAAGTCTTGTTTCTTGGATGCAAGCAGCATGTGCCTTCTGACAGCCAAACACCACTAATATTTTTGTGCACTTCACCAGCGAAATGGTACCTCCCACATTCTAAGAGAGCAACCTGTTGACAGCTAGTGTCCAATCACATAAATGACCTAGAAAAAGTCAATAGTACAGGGAAAAAAACTTTGGCAAATCTCCCAGAGTGCCCAGCCTCCACCTCGGGACCTTCACACAGATTTCAAACCCCTAGACAAAACCATAGAGAGTGCAAAATTCTGCTGTTCCTGTTATGGGTCCCTACCCTAACCCAACCCAAAAAATTAAACCCATGCTCTCCTCCCAAACAAGTACCAAATCAAGAACCATTAAACCTTATATCCAACCAACACATATTGTGTCAGTCAGTGGGACACACGTTAAATGCTGTAGGACCCCCCGATGCTCCCACCCAGGTAGATTAGGGTATGAATTCTGTAAGAATATTAGTACCCCAACAGAACCAGGGAACAGCAATAGGGCACCTGCAAAGAAACAAGTTTAGTGAACAAATAGTACAACAGTATGCAGTAGCGTACCTAGCATATTTGACACCTGGGGCCCATAGCATTTTTAACACCCCCTCCTCGATATTAAAAAATATTTATTTATTTATTTGTTGCATTTGTATGGCTTACAGTAATAATCCATAAGTCACACAACAAGGGTGTACCTAGGAAAAGGCAGTATCTTAAACATTGCAGTGAGCACTAGAACATCAATATACCCACTGTAAAACTAAACAGGCCGGATTAGTAAAGCTGATCCTGCCAACAGAAAACCATGTCTTTTTCACAAACAGAGAACACAGATACACTCTCACCCAGTATAGAATAAGTAACCACAAACTAAAAATAGAAATATGTAGGCAAAAATTTAATTGAACCCCCAAGAAGCCAGATTCTGCATACAATGCAACACCATAGAAACAGTGAAACATGTCCCCTAGTCTGTGCAAAATATAAATATAAAGATAGCAGTTGTATTTTTGAAAAAAAAAATCCCTGTCAAGTATCAATCACCATTTTACAAATTAACAAACAGAAATAAAACAAAAAAATGGAAAATAAGATAATACCATTTTATTGGGCTAATACATTTTTCAATTAGCTTCAGATGCCAGAACCTCCTTCCTCAGGTCAGTATAATATGCTGCTGTTATGGTATAATGTCCTTTCCTGAAGATGGGGGTTGTGGTCTCTGAAAGTTGTATTAAAATTAGTCCAATAAAAAGATCACCTTATTTTCATTTTCTATTTATTACCACAGCTACAATACTACTGTATCCTAAAGCAAAATATAAGATATTTATTTTCTACCTTTGTCGTTTCCTCATCTTCTCTTCACTCTCTCTGGTCAATCTAGTGTCTGCCCTCTTTCTCTCTCTCTCTCTCTCTCTCTCTCTCTTTCATCCAACACCTGCCCTCTCTCTCTGCCTTCCAGACAGCATCTGCCTGCTTTCTCTGTCCCTTCCATCCAGTGTCTGCCCTCTCTCTCTTCCATCCAGTGTCTGCACTCTCCCATCCTGTGTCTACCCTCTCCCCTTTTCTATATGGTGTCTGCCCACTTTCTCTGCCCCTTCTATCCACAGCCTGCCCCTTCTTTCTCTTCCATCCAGCCTGTGCCCCCTCTTTCCTTTTTATATGGTGCATTCAAGTATCTCCCCTCTCTCCATCTTTATTTCTCCTCTCTCTGTTCCTAATCTCCCATCCCCACCCATATCCATATCCTTCTTCTGCTTTCCAGTATTTCCTATCTATTTGCCTTTTTATCTCTCTTCATGTCCACCATTCCCTCTTGGTCCCTATCTCTCCTGTCCATATCATCCCCTCTGTGTCCCTGTCCCTATTCCCCCCCCCCCCCCCCATGTTCAGCATCTGCCCTCTGTGTCCCCATCCCTCCGCCTCCCTCTGTTCCCATGTTGCTCTCCCTTATTTCTTCTGCACTCCCACTCCAGGGCCAGCATCTCTCCCTCTTCTCTCCCCTGCCCCATAGTACTGCATCTCATTCTCCTCCTCCCCAGATCCAATTTATTCCCAGTCTCCCCTCCCTCATGCATCGCACCTTTCTCTCTCCTCCTCCCTGGTAGGTGCAGCTTCTGCCCCCTCTCTCTTCTCCAACTCTTCATCCTTGCTCTCGCTTCCTACTTCCTCTTCGGTCTGGCATCACATCCCCTTTTCCTCTTCCTCTGTGGTTTGGCATCTCACTCACAGTCCCTTACTCTCTCCGCCCCTTTCCCTTTCCCTTTTCCCTGTGGTCTGACATCTCTTTCCCTCCTCTCTCTCCACCCCCTTTTCCCTTCCCCTTCCCTTGTGGTCTGGTATCACTCTCCCTCCTCTCTCCACCCTTCTTCCCCTTTGGTCTGGCATCGCATTGTCCTCTCTTCACCCCTCTTTCCCTTTCCATGTGGTCTGGCATCACTTTCCCTCCTCTCTCCACCCATGCCCCACTCTGCAGTCTTCCAAGCTTCCAGGCCCTCCAACAGCCTCAGAAATGTAAGCGATGCCTTCAGCCTGCCCCAGAAGCCTTCTCTGTACAGCATCCCATGTAGGCAGGATGCTGTAAAGAGAAGGCTGCCGAGGATGGGCGAAGGCAGTATTTACATTGCTGATGCTTACGCTGCTGGAGGCCTGCAGCGGGCAAGGGGGGGTGAAGTAAGAAGGGAGAATGATACCGCACAAGTTGGAGGTACAGGGACACCCATGGCAGCACTGCACCAGTTGGGAAAGGAGGGGGAGGGAAGGGGGAGATACCCATGGTAGCTGAGCACTCTCTTATGATCTGCACCTGGGGCAGGCCGCCCCCACCGCCCCACCCTTGGTATGCCACTGACAGTATGAAACAACAGTAGCAACAATATGCAGCTGATAGCAACCCTGGCCTATGACCTTATAAATCTGAAAAGCATATGATGACATCAGGAAGGAGAGTCTCATGCAGAAAGTAAAAGTCTCAGTAATATAGTCCTGTGCATTTGTGGCAATTCAAAAGTGCGGCATTGCCCCCCTCCCCCCCAATATGGTTTTTCAATATTGCCAGGTAAAGCAGCATAAAACGGATGATACTTTCATTAAGTTGCATGCATAAAGGCGTGAAGTGGTGTCTCCACTCCATTAAGGCCTGTGAGTAATCATGGAAGATTTTTATTTTTACACCATCATATTCCAAAGTCTCCCACTTGTTTCTAAATTGTTGCAAGATGGCAACTTTGTGGAGGTAATTGTGCACCTTGGAGATGACCACTCAAATCCAGACTATGCTATCCTGGCGACAGCCCAAGTGGTGTGCACGCTGTAAGCATACTGGGCCCAGGACTTCTGGAACAGTAAATTCTTTTTTGAGCCAGTCTTTCAAAAGTTGCCCCAGGTGCTGCCCAGGCAGAGATTCAGGCATTACCCAACAGCGCATGGTTCAGGATAAGGTATCTTGCAAGGATACCTCACAAACAGGGAAGATAGGGTTTCTGGATAGTGAGGTTGCACAACAGACCGTGGTAGGCTAGGAGTCTAAGAAATAAGATGGGAGAGTTGGAATATATTGCACTAAATGAAAAATTGGATATAATAGGCATTACTGAGACCTGGTGGAAGGAGGATAACCAGTGGGACATTGTCATACCGGGGTACAAAGTTTATCGTAGTGATAGGGTGGACTGGACAGGTGGAGGGGTAGCATTGTATATTAACGAGAGCCTTGACTCAGATAGATTACAAATTCAGCAGGACACAAATCACACCTTTGAATCATTGTGGGTTGAAATTCCATGTATAAAAGGGAAAAGGACGGTGATAGTAGTGTACTACCGTCCGCCTCGCCAGGATGAGCAGGTAGACGCAGAAATGATAAAAGAAATCAGAGATGCAAACAAAATGGGCAATATTGATAATAATGGGTGACTTCAATTATCCAAATATAGGCTGGGTAAATGTAACATTGGAACATGCTAGAGAGGTACAATTCCTTGATGAAATCAAGGACAGCTTTATGGAGCAGCTGGTGCAGGAGCCGACGAGAGAAGGAAAAATTCTAGACTTGGTCCTTAGTGGAGCACATGATCTGGTGAGGGACGTTATGGTACTGGGGCAGCTTGATAACAGTGATCATAATATGATCAGTTTTGATATCAACCTTGAAGTAACTCTACATAGGAAGTCAATACGTTAGCGTTTAACTTTAAAAAAGGAGACTATGATAAAATGAGAAGAACGGTTAAAAAAAACTTAGGGGGGCAACTGAGAGGATAAAAACTGTACAACAGGCATGGACGCTGTTCAAAAATACCATCCTGGAGGCCCAGGCCAAACATATTCCGCGAATTAGAAAAGAAAGACGGAAGTCCAAAAGACAGCCGGTGTGGTTGAAAAGTGAGGTGAAGGAAGCTATTAGGGCTAAAAGAAACGCCTTCAGAAAATGGAAGAAGGAACCATCTGAAAATAACAAGAAGCAGCATAAGGAGTGTCAAAGCAAATGCAAGGCGCAGATAAAGAAGGCCAAGAGGGATTACAAAAAAAAGATAGCATTAGAGGCAAAAAAACATAGCAAAAATTTTTTTTGGTATATTAAAAGCAGGAAGCTGGCAAAAGAATCGGTTGGGCCGCTGGATGACCGAGGGGTAAAAGGTGCGATCAAGGAAGACAAAGACGTAGCAGAGATTGAATGAATTCTTTGCTTCGGTCTTCACCGAGGAAGATTTGGGTGGGATACCGGTGTCGGAAATGGTATTTCAAGCGGACGAGTCGGAGAAACTTACTGACTTCATGGTAAACCTGGAGGACGTAATGGGGCAGTTCAGCAAACTGAAGAGTAGCAAATCTCCTGGACCGGATGGTATTCATCCTAGAGTACTGATAGAACTGAAAAATGAGCTTGCGGAGCTACTGTTAGTGATATGCAATTTATCCTTAAAATCGAGCGTGGTACCAGAAGATTGGAGGGTGGCCAATGTAACGCCAATTTTTAAAAAAGGTTCCAGGGGAGATCCGGGAAATTATAGACCGGTGAGTCTGACATCGGTGCCGGGGAAAATGGTAGAGGCTATTATTAAAAACAAAATTATAGTCTGGACAAGGAATACAATAGACAGAGAGGATAATGGTACATAGAGCTTTAAGAAGCACCACTAAGGCAGTGAACCTTTACCAACACATTAAATAAAGGAAAATGAAGAGGATGGCTATGACTAGACCATGAAAAGATTACGAATGAGCATGGAGTATTTAAAAAGACGGGGGGGGGGGAGGGGATGAGTGGGAGGGGAGGGGGGAATAATAGTAACAAGGGTTTCAATCATGGAATAATGTAAGGTGTTACTATTGGAATTACGGTTTGAGTTTAATGTAACATGCTGACTATTATTTCTTTCAGTGTACATGGCAAAAGTGAAGGTAGTAAGGGAGGAGGGGGGTAAGAGAGGGTACTGTTATAAAACAAAAACTGATGATAGCAACTTAAGATTAATGTACATAAGAACGATAGCTTTACAATTTCTTGTGAATGTACTCTAATGGATGTGTTACCAGGTGGAATCATCAATAAAAATGTTGACACATAAAAACAAAATTATAGAGCGCATCCAAGGACATGGATTACTAAGACCAAGTCAGCACGGCTTTATATGGGGAAATCTTGCCTGACCAATTTACTTCAATTCTTTGAAGGAGTAAACAAACATGTGAACAAAGGGGAGCCGGTTGATATTGTGTATCTGGATTTTCAAAAGGCGTTTGACAAGGTACCTCATGAAAGGCTACAGAGGAAATTGGAGGGTCATGGGATAGGAGGAAATGTCCTATTGTGGATTAAAAACTGGTTGAAGGATAGGAAACAGAGAGTGGGGTTAAATGGGCAGTATTCACAATGGAGAAGGGTAGTTAGTGAGGTTCCTCAGGGGTCTGTGCTAGGCCTGCTGCTTTTTAATATATTAATAAATGATTTAGAGATGGGAGTAACTAGCGAGGTAATTCAATTTGCTGATGACACAAAGTTATTCAAAGTCATTAACTCGCGAGAGGATTGTGAAATATTACAGAAGGACCTTATGAGACTGGGCAGCTAAATGGCAGATGACGTTTAATGTGAGCAAGTGCAAGGTGATGCATGTGGGAAAAAAGAACCTGAATTATAGCTATGTCATGCAAGGTTCCACATTAGGAGTTACGGGCCAAGAAAGGGATCTGGGTGTCGTCGTTGATAATACACTGAAACCTTCTGCTCAGTGTGCTGCTGCTGCTAGGAAAGCAAATAGAATGTTGGGTATTATTAGGAAACTAGTAAAAAAAGGCCCATTTCTCAAAGAAATGAAATGGGCACTAGCAAGGTTTTCTTGGGGGTGTGTATGTTTAAGAGAGTGTGTGTGAGAGTGACTTTGTGAGAGAGAGTGAATGTGTGAGTGTGTGTGTGTGACAGAGAGAGAGTGAGACTGGGTGCGAGTGTGTCTGTGAGAGAGAGAGTGTGTGTGTGAGATTGAGAGTGTATGCCAGGGGCCCCCCTCCCTCCCAGTTCCAGTGTCCCCCCTCCCTCCGTGTTCCAGGGTCGTCGCCCCCCCCCTCCCAGTTTCAGGGTCCCTCAATCCGTCCCTCCGAGTTTCAGGGTCCCCCTCCCTCCAAGTTTCAGAGTCTCCCTCCCTCTGAGTTTCAGGGCCTCTCTCCCTCCCTCCCTCCCTTCCAGTTTCAGGGTCTCCCTCCCTCCCGAGTTTCAGGGTCTCCCTCCCTCCCTCCCAGTTCCAGGGTCGTCATCCCTCCCTTCCTCCCTCCCTCCCTCCCTTCCAGTTCCAGGCCTCCTCCCTCCGATATTTAAAAGTCATCTTCACTTACGAAGTCAGGTTTACGGCAGCGGCCAGCAGCGGTAAAACGCGTGCAGGCTCGGCCCTTCTCTCTCTTTCTTAGCTGTGGTCCCACCCTTGTGGAAACAGGAAATGAGGGCGGGACCACAGCTGAGAGAGAGAGAAGGGCCGAGCCTGCACGCGTTTTACCGCTGCTGGGCGCCGCCGTAACCCTGACTTGGTAAGTGCATATGACTTTTAAGAATCAGAGGGAGGGGGCCTGGAACTGGAAGGGAGGGAGGAAGGGAGGGAGGGACGACAACACCCTCATGCGTGTGACGTGCCCTTCCCTCTCACTGTTCTGCCCTGGAAGTCATCACGTTTTGACGCGAGGGCGGGACAGTGAGAGCCAATGAAATGCTGAATGACAGACTTACAAACCCTACACTGCCACAGTGCCATGGAGTCAGCTTCAGAACGTTGGAGGTGCTTTTTATTATAGTAGAGGTGTGGAAAACAGGTGTGAGGATGTTATAATGCCGTTGTATCACTCCATGGTGCGACCGCAACTTGAGTATTGTGTTCAATTCTGGTCGCCGCATCTCAAGAAAGACATAGTAGAATTGGAAAAGGTGCAGCGAAGGGCGACTCGATTACATGGCTTAGGCATCAGCTCGGACAGCACCAGCAGATTTGTCCGAATTTGAATGAATCTTTGGATGAATATATGAATAGTGTATAAGCCAATTTATAGACCCCTGAGGAAGGCCTCTTTGGCCGAAACACGGACCGTGTAGGGTCTTGTGCAATAAATTTGGCTTTGTTTAAAAATACCATTGAGGAAGCCCAGACCAGATGTATTCCACGTATTAACAAAGTACATAAGTAATGCCACACTGGGAAAAGACCAAGGGTCTACTCTGCAGATCTAGCAGCAAAGCGTCGGCTGTTCTCCCCAGTGTGCTCTCGCCTGATAGATCTAAACTATAAATTTCAACTACGGTACCCGGCACTCCTACAAATTTTTGACAAAGGACAATGGCGCACGTATGAGACCCCAGAGGGTGCCCAGTCCTGGCTGCAGGGGGAAGCGGCGAGTGCCTCCCCACAGAATTCGGGCTGATGGACCTTGGCTCCTGCTGATTGTAAGTGTTATTGAATTTAGGAGAGACTTGACTGTTTTGAAAGTTGAATTTGGGAGACGGAGACCCTCACTGGTCCGGTCATAACGGAGTGCAAGCAACAAGTTGTATTCGGACACTTCAGCAGACTTTGCGGTGACTCTAACATAGACTTTGAGCATAGAGGGCAACATTAGTTTGTATGCGGGGACACTAGATTATTTGTAAGGGGATTGTGAATGGAGTGTGTGAACAAGGAGGAGTGCCTGGCATGGATGGTAAGAGAGTGGAGAATGTTTGTACAAGCATGATAGAGGGGAGTATGATAGATGTCCCAGAGCTGATCAGCAAAGTTTTTCAATGTTTGTGGTTATATTAGGAGGAATGGAAACTGTTAGGCGTTAACAAGTGGTCTTTTGGGTCAATACAGACCCATGTGGAGAGTGGGTGGTATGTTTTGGGGAAAGGGGAGGGGGGGTGGGAAGGGAGGGATGGGGATTGGGGAAGTGGGAAAGTGGGAAGTTGTAAAATGTTTCTTGTTGGGATTGTATGCTAGAGTAATGGGGGAGGAAGGGGGTTCTTGTGTCGTGAAAGGGGGGAGTCATTGTCTTTTGGGGACTGTCTCCGTGCTACTGCTGCTGAGGGATGAGTTCGGCTCCTGGGTGAAGGTTGGGCACCTGGGGGCAAGATTTTTACAGGAAAACTTTTCGTCTATATGGGGAATTTGGGACCCTGGCTAAGTCACACATTCCAAGGATCATCTCCTGGAATGTTTCTGGTATCTCTTCCCCAGTGAAGCGAACAAAACTTTTGTCGGCTCTGCAACGCCACAAAGCCACCATAGCATGCCTTCAAGAAACCAAACTCACTGATATTGAATATCTGAAATTGAAACAGAGATGGGTGGGGGACTGTTATTTTGCCTCTTCTGGGGGTAAGAGGGGGGAGTGGCTGTATTGATACATAAGAGTCTGCAGTGTACCTCTAGGGTGATAGATCAAGATAGGGAAGGACGCTATATTTTACTCAATTTGAATATAATGGGTCAAGAGATATTCCTTCTCAATGTTTATGGGCTTAATGTGTATGATCATTCTTTATTTAAGCGTCTGGTCCGCCTGGGGATCCAACATGCAATGGTCCCGTGGATAGTATTGGGGGATTTTAATCAAGTTATGGACTGGCAACAAGATCGATCTCATGTTACTGCGGGTTCTGCGATGGGTAAAGGGAAAGGATTAGCGTTTCTGTGTAATGCCCTGCAGCTGGTAGATCCCTGGAGATTAGGCAACCCCACAGTAAGAGATTACACTCATATGTCCAGAGCCCATGGTACCTGGTCCAGACTAGACTATATTTTGTTATCCTCAACTCTGTATCCACAGCTGCAACATGCGGAGATTGGCCCTATGGAGGTTTCAGACCACACTCTCATTTGGGTGGACATGAATTTGGGGATGACAAAACTCCGACATGGGCTTTGGAGGTTCCCAGTGTATTTAAAAACTGATGAGAAGTTCAGGGAGTACCTCCAGCAGAGGTGGTCCTACTTTGCAGATACGAATAGTATTCACTAGCAAGACGCACAATTGTATTGGGAAACTTCAAAGGCTGTCTTGCGAGGTGATATCATCGCCTACATTTGCAGCCGAGCGTGGAGGCTATCTCAGGGATAATTCAGCTGGAAAAGGCTTATCAAGTAGCAAAGCGAGCCCATTTGGCCAGGCCCTCCATTGAGACCAGAGAAGTGATGTCTGCTTCTTTGGCGGCATTAAATGCCATGATACATGAGAAAACAAAAAAACATCTCTTTCATAGATCCTACTCTTACCATAAGTTTGGTAACATAGTAACATACATAGTAACAAATCAGGGAAGCTGCTGGCACGTATCAACAAATCTTGGGGAGGGAGGAGATTTATCCCCTGTTTGCAGGACCCTGAGGGGGCACAGAACAATAGTGTTTCGGGGGTGGTTAAGCTTTTACAAGAATACTATGCGGCACTATATGCGCGTCCGGAATCCTGTGTAGGGCCTTCGATGGAGGAGTACTTAGCTGACTCGGGAATGTCACGACTCCCTGTGGGGGCTTTGGAGAGGCTGAATGCTCCCCTACGGGCCAGTGAATTGCAAAGAGTAGTGAAATCATTAAAATGAGGGTCGGCCCCAGGTCCAGACGGGTTTGGGGCAGAATACTATCAGCTCATGTTCCCAAAAATTTGTGGGCCGCTGTTGGCCTACTTGGAAGACCCAGTCTCTCAGAAAACGTTTCTTAGGCACTCGAATGAAGCCTTGATTACTTTAATTCCCAAGGAGGGCAGGCCGTTGGACCATCCAGGTTCTTATAGACCGATTTCGCTCATAAATGTAGACTTGAAAATTTTGGCCAAAGTCTTGGCAGAACGTTTGGCCCCTTTGATGTCGGATTTGATAGCGGAGGGACAGGTGGGATTTGTAAGAGGCCGTCACTCATGTATCAATGTCAGGAAGATCTGTTTAGCTATTGTTGAAAGTCACATGGTCAAAGATCCTTTACTGTTGGTTAGCTTGGATGCAGAAAAGGCATTCGACAAAGTTAGATGGGACTATCTGTTTTCTGTATTGGAATATGTGGGCCTGGGAGGTTGGTTCTTGCATGCGATAGAGACCTTATATGCGCGGCCTCAGGCGTCTCTGATGGTAAATGGACTGCGTTCTAGTTCTTTTCCGGTAGCATGTGGAACGCGCCAGGGGTGCCCTCTTTCCCCATTCTTATTTCTCTTGTACCTAGAACCCTTGTTACGGACAATTCAGAAAGATCCAGATATCTTGGTGGTACGTTTGCGGGCAACAGAGGTCAAAACATTGGCGTTCGCAGATGACGTTCTTGTGACATTGACCAAACCACAACGATCGTTGCCACATCTCCTTAGTGCAGTGGAAGAATTTGGCTATTACTCAGGTTTCTCTTTAAATATGCAAAAATCATTGGCCTTGCCGATTCAGGCTCAGATTAGAGAGACCTGGGAAGGGGCGTTTCCTCTAACATGGGCGGCAGGACCACTGAAATATTTGAGTGTGTGGATACCTGCGAACTTGGAACGTCTGTATGGCTTGAACATAGACCCCTTGAGAGAGCGTACCCGACAAAGATTTCAGGTCTGGAAGTCCCTACCTCTGTCCATTAAGGGCAGGATAGCCCTTTATAACATGATTTTGGTGCCTCAATGGACTTATGCTTTGCAGATGCTGCCGATATTAATAACTCGGAAAGATGAGTGCTTAGTGACGCAGATGGTCACTCGATACATCTGGCAAGACAAGAGGCCTAGAATGGCATCTGAAAAATTATATTTGCCGAGAGCGCAAGGCGGTTTGGGTTTATTGAATGTGAGATTTTTGTCGCTGGCAAGTAATTTACGACATCTCTCGGACTGGTTCCGAGGAACTAATCATTTTTCGTGTACAGAGATAGAAACTGGTTGTTTATATCCACATCACTTTAGCTCGTGGCTACATGCACTACCGAGGGAGCTGAACACGCCGCGGATTGCAGGCCCGATGTTGTTGCCTTTGAGAAAGACCTGGAGGTGGATTTGTAGATTTTATGGACTATCGGCTGTTTGCTCACCTTTATTGCCATTGGGGGGGAAATCCGCATTTTGCTCCTGGTACTTCTTCGGCCACTTTTGTGAACTGGATTCGTCATGGTATAAAGTATCTCCATCAATTTTATACAGAAGAAGGGACACTTAGGACTTTTGAGGAATTAACATTGGAGTTTGGAGCATTGAAGAGGGACTTCTTTGCAGCACTTCAGTTACGTCATTATTTGAAGTCACTCCCTCCCTCTTCTATGAGCCTGACAGTGTGGGATAGGCTGTTAGCTATATTGGCCTTGGATGCTTAGTTGGCAGTCCCCCTAAAATATTTTCATGCTTGTCTTAGAGAACAACTGGGGGAATTTGACTACACCCGGCTGGCGGTTCAGTGGATTGGGGAGTTAAGGGTGGGTGTCCAAGCAGAGCAAATAAAGGTGTGCATTTTGGAGATTACTAAAATCTCGGTGAATGTGGTGTTGCAGGAGGCGTCATATAAATTCTTTACCCGAATGTTCATTTCGCCACACAGGGCATGGAGAGCCTCAATGAGGAAAGATGACAGTTGCTTGAAATGTGGTTGCTCACCGGCTGACCTGGGACATATGTTCTGGAGCTGTCCACGTGTATTGGAATTCTGGAAACAAATATGTTGCCAGGTGTCTCAACTGTGGGGGGTCACCTGGCTCTGCAGACCAATGTTGTTATTTAATAAATTCCAGTTTGTACAGCTACCACCGAGGGGGTTGAAGTCCTTCCTTAAAAAAGCCGTCATGATGGGGAAGAAATCCATTCTTCATCTATGGATAGTGTTGGAATCTCCGGGGCTGTCCCAGTGGCGGTCCCGGATGATTTTTCTTTGTTCCTTGGAGCGCAGAGAAGTTGGTGATTTAGCCTCACCCAGAGGAGATGCCTTTTGCCGTATGTGGGCCCCGTTTTGGGACTCGTTGAGAGCAGTGGCGCGGAGTAGAATTTTAAATTCTTAGTCCCACATGACATGACACAAGACGGGGAGGGGATGGGGGGGGGGGGGAGAATTTTGTGCTCGAATGGAGTGAAGGAGCTCCAGGTGGTTATTGGAAATGGTTGTTCGTCTTCTTCTTCAAGACACCTGGCTCCACTGATTTCTGTAAAGTTGTGCGTTGTAGCAATAGAAGAATAATGTGTTAAGGGGAAGAAGTGGGGAGGGGAGAGTAAGGGGGGTGGCATACCTGTTTGGGGTGGAGAGGGGGGATATTAAACGGGGGGGGAAATTGTCTTTTGATGGCCAATGTTATGTCATTGTTGTTGTTTCATTTCTTCTGATTTTGGTTTTGATTGGTTGTAATTGTTCTAAGAATGATGTATGATTTATGCCATCAATAAAAATGATTGAAACATAATTTGTACCCTGATAACACAGTGTCTCATTGATTGTCCTCCTTCCACCAGGTCTCTGAGATGCCTATTTTACCTACCTATTCACTTAGTACTATATACTCCAACTTTCCCATCTTATGTTTGAGGCTTTTAGCATTTATAGACACTTCCCTTGCATCTACAAGCTGCTTTGAAGTTAATGGGGATAATTTGCATCTTTTACTCTGTTCTCCCATTAAACACTCCTGGGTTTTTTTCATCAGTATTGAAAGTTCTCTATTGGGATTCCCTATAGATCTTTTGAAAATAAGCCTGCTAGTCTCCCAGTCTCATAAGTTCCTCTTGTAATTTTTCACAATCCTCTCATGATTTAACGACTTTGAATAACTTTCAGTGTGATAATCGAAAGAGAAGGATGCCCATCTTGTGACACATTCGGGAGATGGGCGTCCTTCTCTCAGGGTTGCCCAAATCGGCATAATCGAAAGCCGATTTTGGGCGTCCTCAACTGCTTTCCGTCGCGGGGACAACCAAAGTTCACGGGGGTGTGTCAGCAGTGTACCGAAGGCAGGACGGAGGCGTGGTTAAGAGATGGGCGTCCTCGGCCGATAATGGAAAAAAGAAGGGCGTCCCTGACGAGCATTTGGCCGACTTTACTTGGTCCAATTTTTTTCGCGACCAAGCCTCGAAAAGGTGCCCGAACTGACCAGATGACCACCGGAGGGAATGGGGGATGACCTCCCCTTACTCCCCCAGTGGTCACCAACACCCTCCCACCCCCCAAAAAATTTAAAAACATTTTTTCCAGCCTCAAATGTCATACTCAGCTCCATCACAGCAGTATGCAGGTCCCTGGAACAGTTTTTAGTGGGTGCAGTGCAATTCAGGCAGGCGGACCCAGGCCCATCCCCCCCCCCTACATGTAACACTTGTGGTGGTAAATGGGAGCCCTCCAAAACCCACCCGAAACCCACTGTACCCACATGTAGGTGCCCCCCTTCACCCTTTAGGGCTATGGTAGTGGTGTACAGGGGGGGGGTTGGGGGGCTCAGCACGAAAGGTAAGGGAGCTATGCACCTGGGAGCAATTTGTGAAGTCCACTGCAGTGCCCCCTAGGGTGCCCTGTTGGTGTCCTGGTATGTGAGGGGGACCAGTGCACTATGAATGCTGGCTCCTCTGTGATCTTGGAAACTAATGGTATGTTGGCAATTGGATGATAATTGGTGGCAATGTTCCTATCTAGCTGTTGATTTTTTTTATGTGATTTGACAATGGCTGCTTTCCAGAGTGAGGGAATGGTGCCTATATCAAAGTTATGCATAAACATAGTTTGAATAAATGGAACAAAAAGAGTAGTGAACTTCTTGATCAGAGCGGAAGGGAAAGGATCATGTGGAGCCTTGGTAGAGTAAACTCTCTGAATCACATGTGAAGCTGTAGAGAGAGAAGAGGAAAAAGAGGAAAGAGCAGTACACAGGGTAGCAGATGCTTCCTGAATGGATGATGTTAGGAGTTAGTATAAAAATGGACAAGCAGTCAAGGCAGATCTCAAGTTTTTGACTTTATCTGAAAAATTGGCTGAATCTCCGGGGCTTAAAGTTATAGTAGACTGATCCAGAGCTGAAACCTGAGTCAGAGTTCATAAATTCCATACAATTTCCTTGTATTAGGTGCCTTTTCTATCAGCATGGAATAGAACCCTTCTTGGTTAGGTACACCTCTTTTTTTTTATACAAATAAGCTGCATGCTTATAAGTTTGACAAAGTGGTGGAACAATATTTCCTCCATTTATGCTCATGATGGTGAAGCTGATCAGGGCCGCCGAGAGGGGGGGACAGGGGGGACAAAAGTCCCCGGGCCCGGGCCTCCAGGGGGGCCCGGCGCCGAGTCCGTGGGTGGTCGCCCCTCCGTCCGACTCCTAGGTCCCTCCCTCCCTCCCTCCGAGCTCCGACTCCCAGGGCCCGCCCTCCGTCCCTCCCTCCGAATTGCAAAAGCGATCTTGTTCTCCAAAGACAAGCAGGCTGATATTCTCACAAGTGGGTGACGCCACGTCGGCCCCGGAGGATTTTAAAGCAAAATCTCAAAATCTCTTTACGGCGTTCCGTCGCGCGAGCGATCGTACTGCGCATGTGCGCACACCTATTCCCGCTCGCCGAGCGGACACGCCCCTCAGTTTTTCTTTTTCCGCGTCTGAGGAGACACGGAGTTCGTTAGGGCTTCGTGTTTTCTTCAGGTCTTCGGAGTAAATCTCTTTTTTATTTTTTCATTTGTACTTTTTATGGCAGGCTCATTGTGGCTTATATATACAGGTATTTTTTGTACCTGAGGCAAGAAAAAATTTAAGTAATTGCCAGAGTCACAAGGGGCTGTGCCTCAACGAAGCATATAAGCTTCTCTTTTTCTTTTTTCTTGAAAGTGCTGGTATATTGTTATCTGTGGGCTCTCTCTAGCCAGCAAATAAAACAAGCCCACATTTTTTGATCCATTTATTAAAACTTAAACAAATTGCTCTCGAGAGCTGTGAGAGCCTGCTTCAGCACACTACTGTCTTTAAGCCTCACAAGTGGTGCAGGTGTATGTCACAGGAAAAACCAGGAACCTAAGCAGGTGCATCCCTGGTCAGCCACTGAATGGGCAGCCTGATGACACAATATCAGTGGTGTAACCTTTGAAGTGAGTCTCCACCCGTCTCGGCGTCTCCTGCTCTGCAGGTCATTCGGACGCATCGGCGGAAGTGTCTTGGGCCGGATCATCTCCCTGTGAAGCGCAAGTAGTGTCTCAAAGTACCGAGACGTATTCTACTCTGCCAGGGATGCCCAAAGGACCGGATCATCTCCCTGTGAAGCGCAAGTAGTGTCTCAAAGACGAGACTTATGCTACTTGTAAGGGATGCCCAAAGGAGTTTCTGGAGTCCGACAGAGACCGATGCACGCTGGGTATAGTTATGCATCGAGTAGGTCTCCACCTGCCTCGGCGCCTCCTGCTTGGCAGGTCATTCGGGCGCATCAGCGGGTGTCGGTACCATCGGTGCCCAGAGCTTTGCTCCCTCTGTTATGGAGGTATTCGGGCTTCAGACATCAGTCGGTGCCGAGAGCGTTGCTCCCTCTATTATGGAGGTATCCTGGCATTGGACGTCGATACACCGCATCGGTACCGGGTGTCATGGGTACCGTCGGTACCGAGTATCATCGGTACCGGGTGTCATGGGTACCGTCGGTACCGAGTATCATCGGTACCGGGTGTCATGGGTACCGTCGGTGCCGAGTATCATCGGTACCGGGTATCATGGGTACCGTCGGTACCGAGTATCATCGGTACCATGGGTGCCGTCGGTGCCGAATGTCACCGGTGCGTCGGTACCGAGGAGTATCGGTACCGGGAACATTGGTACCATGGTCGGTGCCATGGGTCCCATCGGTACCGGTACCATCGGTACCATGGATTCCGTCGGCACCGGGTATCATCGGTACCATGGGTACCATCGGTGCCGAGTGTCTTCGGTGCATGGGCACCGTCGGCACCAGGTATCACCATCGGCATCAGATATCATGGGCACCATCGATCACAGGTATCATCGCCCATCGGTACCGAGTATCACGAGTACCATCGGTATCGGGTATCGTCGGTACCATGGATAGGTATCATGGATACCGTCGGTACATGAGTACCGTCGATACCAAATATCATGACCAGGTACCATCGGTGCCAGGGGTGCCATTGGTACCAGGTGTCTTGAGCACCGTCGATACCATGTGTACCATAGGTACCGTCGGTGCTGTTGGTGCCGAATATCATGGGTACATCGGTACCACATGTCAAGGGTCCCTTCGGTACTAGGGTATCATGGGTACCATCGATACCAGATATCATGACTATCATCGGTACCAAGTACCGGGGGTCATCGGTACCATGTGTATCATCGGCACCGTCGGTGCCATGAGTACTGTCAGTACCATCGGTCACATCTCTGTTATGGAAGTCATCTGGCAGTCTGGTTTCGATTCCCTTGCATTGCCAGATGTTGTCCTTGGCTTCGAGACCATGGGTACCATTGGATGCCATGGATGCTACCGCCTCCCGCGGCATCTAGCTTTTCAACTGGTCTCCTTCACCGATGCTGCCTCTGGTATGGGTGTTCGCTCGTAGAACTTACCGCACCTCCATACCTTGGCTTCCAGGCCCAGAAATGCATGTTAAGAACAGCCATTTTGCTACAGGAGAACATATTTTTCCATAGCTGTTCTGTAGAATTGTATGTATGACAGTTGCTCTATACTGGTCAATGTTTGCATCTGAGCTGCTCTGTTTGAGTAGTTGGCTCAGTTCAATGATGGTTCATCTGATGAACATGAAGGTCATGGGGTTTTCTCTGCTGAGAATCCTCTAGATCCTCTATTTGTCTTGACACATTACAATGGAGATTGTCAATCAGCCCAATGCCAGATGCTCGAAGTCCTGGACTACCATCTTCAACTCAGAACTGATAGCAGTTCTAAGAACTTGCTTCGGCGCCCCCGAGGCCAGAGCATACATCCTTAGCCTCCTTTGGAGAATGGCGTACCAGGCTGGCATGATCGCGTCCAAGACCAAGTCCTGCCAGATCTTTATGAGCATTCCCACCGGAGTAGGCTACATCTTTTTTCCAAGTGTCGCAAGTTCCTGTCCAATGGCGTTTTCATCACTTGTATTGTAACACCTAGATTTCTGCTCTAGGTATGGTGATGCGCAGACTCTCATGACTGTGTGCCTCTCACCTGGAGGAGGAGACTCAGCAGAAAATTGTTGATATGCTGTGCATACACTTCCTCATCTCGGAACTTCTTTAAAGAGATCAGCACGCTCGTTCTAGTCAGCGGCGTGCACCTAATCAGGCTCCTGCAGCTATTCCGCAGGAACCAGAGAGGGGTTTTGGAGTGGCTCCAATTCAGCATAGCCACTATATATAAAAAAAAAAAAAAAACAACAACAAATGTCCGTACCGGCCAATCTGCCTGTCGGGGGGAAGTTCAAATTTTCTCCACCACAGGTGACTTCTATATCCTCCAACCGGGGGGTTTTTTCAAATAGTCCGGTTAGGATACATTCTCAATCTGGAATCAAACCCTCCACATTGTTCATTGGAAGTTTATTCCTTTAGCTTCCATCAACAGTGAGTACTTGCAGAGGAACTCTCTGCCTTTCTCAGTACCAATGCAGTCGAGCCTGTTCCACAAGGGTAAGAAGGATTGAGTTTCTATCCCAGGTCCTTCCTTGTGGGTTCCGTCCCATCATAGACATAAGGGGCCTCAACAGATTTCGTTCAGGATGATTTCCCTGGGCATCCTTCTTCCCATACTTCAGGAAAACGAATGGTTATGCTCTCTGGACTTACAAGATACTTCTACTCACTTTGCGTCCAGAGTATGTTTTTCCTAGTGCCTAGCTGTTGTTGCAGCGTATCTTCATGGACTGGGAGTGCAAGTGTTCCCTTAACACGTTGATTGCCCGTCTCAACAGATTACAGCACAGTAATATTGAGACTTCTAGACGCATGGCTTCCACAGTTCACGTCACTCCCTTGACACTTTTGCACATCTAGAGGATGTAACCCAACTGTTCGCCAGTCTTCGGAATTCCCCTCAGAGGTGGTTAATTCTCTCCATTTTGATTCTGAGGTGTCCAGTCCACCTTACTCAGTCAAAAGCTGCTGACGAAGGTTGCATCACTCCTGGCTATCCAACCTAATTATTTTAATCAACCACACAATCGGGTTGTGATGTACTCGATAACAAAGGAGTACTGGATCTTGTCCTCTAAGTCAAGATGCCATGCAGATGTAGCGGTGGGCTCGCCAACGCGGCTTGTTTTCTCCAAGCCATTTATCTAATTGGCGTAAACAGCAGTCTGGCCGACAGGCTGAGCAACTTAGTTCAATCACAAAGTCCCTCAGTTCTGTTCCAGGCTGCAGGTTCACGGCAGACTACCATCGGATGCCTTTCTCCTTCTTTGGGGGACAAGTTTTCTGTATGCGTATCCTACCATACATCTGGTGGAAAAGACTTTGCTGATTCTCAAGCAAGATGGTGGAGCCATGATTCTGATTGCTCCTTTCTAGCTACGTCAGATACCTCTTCTTCTGGAGTTGGAATGTTTTCCAGCTCTCATTACGCAGAACGAGGGGGCACTTCTACATCCCAACCTCCAATCTATGGCTCACACGGTCTGGATGTTGAGAGTGTAGGTTTCGTTGACTTTTCCAGAAGAGTGTCTCCCGACTCTTGCCTGCTTCCAGAAAAGATTTCATAAAGAGGTGTTATTCTTTTCATGGAAGAGGTTTGCCGTCTGGTGTGACAACGAGGCCCTAGATCCTGCCTCTAGTCTTATACAGACCTTGCTTGAGTTCTTTCTACACCTGTCTGAATCTGGTCTCAAGACCAACTCGGTCAGTATTCATCTTCGTGCAATAAGAGCTTATCATCAACGTGTAAAAGGTCAGCCTTTAGCTGTCCACTTCATGACGTTTACTTCTCCCACAGTATTGAGAGAATTCCTTGTATGTGTCTAGGGGGGATTATTTCTGTTGGGCTTAGCACCCACAATAATTTTTACAGTTGGCTCTTATGCTTCGGTCAGAGCCCCTATCACTCCTTATTCAGTATCTTGGGGTCTCAATGTCGTTTTCATCCAGCTGCTGCAAGCTTAATTCGGGCCACTGGATTCCTGTCATCTGAAGTATTGGACCTGGAAAGTCATTTTCCTTGGTGACTGTTCCTTCAACTCGAAAGGTCGGTGAGCTTCAGACTCTAGTAGCTCAAGCTCCTTACCTTACTTCTCATCTTAACAGAGTAGTTCTCCGCATGCAGCCAAGGTTCTTACTGGCGCTGGTATCAGAGTACCATCTGATCCAGTCAATTGTCTTGCCAACATGCTTTCTCCCTCATCTTACAAGCCCTGGCGAAAGCAAGCTGCGCACTTTTTGCGTGGAGCAGACGAGCTCCCTCGGAAGGTCCGCCCAGTTGTTTATTTCTTTTAATGCCAGTTGCTGTCGGAAACCGCATCATTTCTTCTTAACTGGCAGATTGCATCTCCTTCATTTTTGTCCAAGCTGGACTGACTCTAGAGGGCCATGCCACGGCTCACAAAATTAGAGCCATGGCTGAATCGGTGACTAATCTAAAATCAGTCACTATTGAAGGGATCTGCAAAGCTGCGGCGTGGTCATCAGTCCACACATTCACATCTCACTACTGCCTTCAGCAGAATAGCCGACGCGTCAGTCGGTTTTGGGCAGTCGGGGCTGCAGAACTTCTTTGGGGTTTAGAATCCAACTCCAACCCTCCTAAGCCCATGTTTGTTCTGTTCCAGGCTACACTCATTTAGATGTTTCTTCTTTTCAGGTCAATTTTATTCTGGCCTCGCCATTGCGAGACTCAATTGACCACTGCTTGTTGTGTTGTGTAAGCCTGGAAGCTAGGGATACCCCACTTGTGAGAATATCAGCCTGCTTGTCTTTGGAGAAAGAGTAGTTACTTACCTGTAACAGGTGTTCTCCGAAGACAGCAGGCTGCATATTCTCACAAACCCTCCCACCTTCCCCTTTTGGAGTTGTCTCCTCCATCTTTTGGATATAACTGAGGGGCGTGTCCGCTCGGCGAGCGGGAATAGGTGTGCGCACATGCGCAGTACGATCGCTCGCGCGACGGAACGCCGTAAAGAGATTTTGAGATTTTGCTTTAAAATCCTCCGGGGCCGACGTGGCGTCACCCACTTGTGAGAATATGCAGCCTGCTGTCTTCGGAGAACACCTGTTACAGGTAAGTAACTACTCTTTCTTACTTCGTCGGGGGTTACAGCGAGAGCAGCACGCAGAAGCAATGAAAAGCGTGCAGGCTCCCGCTTCAGCCTTCCCTCGTTGTCTGTCTCTCAGCTCTGGTCCCGCCAACGAGGGAAGGCTGAAGCGGGAGCCTGCACGCTTTTCCCTGCGTTCTCTTCTGCATGCTGCTCTCGCCAACCCCCAACGAAGTAAGAACAAGATCGCTTTTGCAATTCGGAGGGAGGGACGGAGGGGGGCCTTGGAATTCAGTCGGATGGACGGAAGGAGAGGGGGGCCTTGGATCTGGGAGGGAGGGAGGGAGTTTAGTAGCGCTATAGAAATGATAAGCAGTAGTAGAAGGGCCTTGGATCTTGGAGGGAGGGGGGAGGCCTTGGATCTCGGAGGGGGGGGGGGCAGGCCTTGGATCTCAGAGGGGGGGGAGAAAGAAGAGATTGCTGGACAAGAGGGCAGGGCAGGGGGGAGAGAGAAGAGATTGCTGGACAAGAGGGCAGGGGGAGAGAGAAGAGATTGCTGGACAAGAGGGCAGGGGGAGAGAAAATAGAAAAGAGATTGCTGGACAAGAGGGGCAGGGGGGAGAGAGAAGAGATTGCTGGACAAGAGGGCAGGGGGAGAGAGAAGAGATTGCTGGACAAGAGGGCAGGGGGAGAGAAAATAGAAAAGAGATTGCTGGACAAGAGGGGCAGGGGGGAGAGAGAAGAGATTGCTGGACAAGAGGGCAGGGGGAGAGAGAAGAGATCGCTGGACAAGAGGGCATTGGGGAGAGAGAAGAGATCGCTGGACAAGAGGGCAGGGGGAGAGAGAAGAGATTGCTGGACAAAAGGGCAGGGGGGAGAGAGAAGAGATTGCTGGGCAGGGCAGAGGGGAGAGAAGAACTGCTGAACATGGATGGATGATTGGAGGGGGCAGGGGAGAGAGGAAATTTACTGGATATGGTTGGATGGAGGAGAAGCCAGGAGAGAATGAGGAGTTGCTGGACATGGATAGATGGAGGGGAGGGAAGTCAGGAAGGAGATGCACATGGATGGAGGGAAGGGAAGAGAGAAGAAAAGCTGAACATGGATGGATGGAGTGGAGGGCAGGGAAGAGAGAAGAAATGATGGACAAGGATGAAGGGAAGGAAAGACAAAGGAAGGAGATGCACACGGATGGAGGGAAAAGGAAGAGAGGAGAAATGCTGGATATGGATGGAGGGGAGGGAAGACAGGAAATACATGCACATGGATGGAGGGGAGGAGAGTGAGGAGAAATGCTCAATTTAAGGGCTGGATCGGAACACTTTCAGGACAGATGCCGAAACTTGAGGAAGGATAGGGACAGGGCTACAGATGGTAGACAGGACGCATAAGGACACAGGAGGATGGTGAGAGAAAAAATATCAAATGGAAAGAAGACACTGCATAAAACAGAAGTTGGGACCAAAGCGAATAGAAAAACTATGATCAGACAACAAAGGTAGAAAAAAGTATTTTATTCAGAATTTATTAATTGGAATATGTCAGCTTTTGGAAATGTGTATCTGTGATATTTTTTATGCAAGTTTCAATTTTTCTAGTATTGCTGCATGCTGAGTCTGACTTCTTGAGGTAACTTTCTAGTTCAGTATTTTGCCTTCATATTTTTTTATTTCTAGTTCCTTATGTCATATCTGTTGCCATGTGTTTTTCATGTGTGATCAAGGTACAGTATTCTGCTAGTGTGTAGTATTTGCAGCCCTTTTTGTTTTGTTTTTTATTAGGTTGTGTACTGGTGTTTTAGAGCCCGGTGTAATTATAGTGCTGCCTTTCCACGCATAAGGTTGTAGTTCGTCCTGTCCTTGGAATTAGTGCTGTTATGCTGTTATGGTTTGGTAAGGTTATGAGTGGGTTTTTGCACAAGTTTGTGTATAGTGTTTTGCAGTGGAGAGATTGTGTTTTGGCTTTACTGAGGTGGCACCAAAACATCAGAAAAGGTGTAGAGCCTAAATCATGACACACTACCTCTTGAAGGATCTACATATAGTGCAAGGGCCCGGCAGTGGGGGTGGGGGGGGGGGCCCAGGGGCGGCCTTGTCCCGGGCCCGGCCCAGTCTCTCGGCGGCCCTGAAGCTGATGTTTCATGAGGTGGAGTTTGGCATTGAACCATGTTTTTTTCACTACTTGACTGGAAGGAAATATCCTTTAGAGGAGCCAAGCTATCTAAAGTGTGCTCCTGCTTGATGTGATTTAGAAGATTTTTATGATTTAAAAGGACTATAATTTGAACCTTTAAGGACGATATCTAAGACACAAGTGGAAGATTTGAAATTGAGGAAACAACAATTGGGGAGCATGTATACAGATTATGGATATATAGAAATGTGCCCACACAAGGTTTATGTGAATGGGTGGTGAAGTGAAGGGTGTGACTGGGCAAGTTCCGGAACTTACACAGCATAAGTGGTTTTATGTGATATATGTATTGTAATAAAAGAAATTAAATATTTTAAAGGAAGAACGTTTTTTGTGATATAGTTTTGGGATCTGTTCTTCTAGTTTAAATATTTATCCCCAGTAATATATATACTGTGCAGGAGGAGGGGATTATGGCAACTGCCAGATGGGAGTCCAAAACAGGCCTCTCAGAGGGGCGTATCTCAGAATTACTAGGAGGGGATAGATTGTTTGCGAATGCTCAGCAATCACAGATATGTCATTGGGATGAAGTTTTGAGAGCCCATAAATCATTAGTTCGGTCAGAGCTACATTCAGCAGCTCTAGTGGAATATTGCCACGTACAAAGGGTACCACGTGGTTTACGAATGAATAAAGAGCCGAGATTTTTGGGCAATGAGCAGTATGTGTCTAAATGGAACGCAGTGATTACACAATGTTCCTTGGATTTAATGTTACTTACAATAGAGGCTTTGCAGGAAGAGATTAAAGTACAAAAAGAAGATGTATGTAAGAAACAGGAGTGTATTAAACAAGTGTCAGATAGAGTGACATATGAACAGCAATTACAGGAACATAATGATAAAATTGAAAAATATAGAATGGAACAAAGAGCATTAAAAATTACTAAGTATAAGCGTGATGAGTACGACTATACTAAAGGTTACGTATATGGGTGGATGGATAGACGGACCCGGGGACGAAAAAATAGAACTGCAGGATGGAGAGTGAACTTTAAGATCTCCTCCAGTGACTCTTCAGGGGATGATGAAGGCATAAAGGAAAGAAATCAAGGGGAAACAAATTTAAGATCAGGAAGATTGCAGGAATCTGGGACTACATTATCTAATTCTTTTTTAAGGTTACCCGAACAGATTCAAGAAATACAAATAGAAACCAAGGAGACAGGCAAAACGTCGGGAAAAGTAAGGAAGGGGGCCAAGAAAGCAATATAATCAATATATCACAGGTTAATTTATCTATAGAGGAACAGCATGTTTTAAGTAAAGGGCTTTCATTTGTACCATCTAATACTTACGATGCTTTTGCTACGCGTCGGGCACTATATAGGTTTTTTAGGGAGCTCCGATTACGACTATTTTTTGGGGCACAAGAATCTGTAGTAGGACCGGATTCCTATCTTCCCCGGACTGGGTATAAATCTAGATGGGTACCTCCGGGACCCATTGATCCGTCAATTGTTACTTTTCAGAGACTGGTTCTGGCGGAACTTTCTTCTGGCGAAGGCGCAAGCGGAAGAACAAATGGCTAGAAATGTACGGAGGGGAGACAAAAACTTCTTCAGGTATATTAGTGAAAGGAGAAAGACTAAAAAGGGGATTGTGAGACTTAAAGATACAGCAAAACGCTATGTAGAAAATGATGAAGAAAAAGCCAATTTGCTAAATAGATACTTTTGTTCTGTTTTTACTGAAGAAAATCCTGGGGAAGGACCGAGAGGGACTGGCAAAAGTACACCTGAAAACGAAGTGGATAGAGCACCGTTCACGGAAGAGAGTGTATATGAACAACTTGGAAAGCTAAAGGTGGACAAAGCCATGGGGCCGGACAGGATCCACCCCAGAATACTGAGGGAGCTCAGAGAGGTTCTGGCGGGTCCTCTTAAAGATTTGTTTAATAAATCCTTGGAAACGGGAGAGGTTCCGAGGGATTGGAGAATGGCGGAGGTGGTCCCTCTTCACAAAAGTGGAGATAGGGAAGAAGCTGGAAACTACAGGCCGGTAAGCCTCACTTCGGTTATTGGAAAAGTAATGGAAGCCATGCTGAAGGAAAGGATAGTGAATTTCCTGGAAGCCAATAAGTTGCAAGATCCGAGACAACATGGTTTCACCAAAGGGAAGTCGTGCCAAACGAATCTCATTGAATTCTTTGACTGGGTGACGGGAGAATTAAATCAAGGACGTGCTATGGACGTCATCTACTTAGATTTCAGCAAGGCTTTTGACACGGTTCCCCACAGGAGGCTCTTGAATAAACTAGAAGGGCTGAAGATAGGACCCGAAGTGGTGAACTGGATTAGGAACTGGTTGACGGGCAGACGCCAGAGGGTGGTAGTGAATGGAGTTCGCTCGGAGGAGGGAAAGGTGAGTAGTGGAGTGCCTCAGGGATCGGTGCTGGGGCCCATTCTGTTCAATATATTTGTGAGTGACATTGCCGAAGGGTTACAAGGTAAAGTTTGCCTTTTTGCGGATGACACCAAGATTTGCAACAGAGTGGACACCCCAGAGGGAGTGGAAAACATGAAAAAAGATCTGAAGAAGCTGGAACAATGGTCTAACGTTTGGCAATTAAAATTCAATGCGAAGAAATGCAAAGTGATGCACTTAGGGAGTAGAAATCCAAGGGAGGCGTATGTGTTAGGTGGGGAGAGCCTGATAGTCACGGACGGGGAGAGGGATCTTGGGGTGATAGTATCTGAGGACCTAAAGCCTATGAAACAGTGCAACAAGGCAGTGGCCGTAGCGAGAAGGTTGCTAGGCTGTATAGAGAGAGGTGTGACCAGCAGAAAAAAGGAAGTTTTAATGCCCCTGTATAAGACGTTGGTGAGGCCCCACCTGGAGTATTGTGTTCAGTTTTGGAGGCCATACCTTGCGAAGGATGTTAAAAAAATGGAAGCGGTACAAAGAAAAGCTACAAGGATGGTATGGGAGTTGCATTCCAAGACGTATGAAGAGAGACTTGCTGACCTGAACATGTATACTCTGGAGGAAAGGAGGAACAGGGGTGATATGATACAGACGTTCAAATATTTGAAAGGTATTAATCCGCAAACGAATCTTTTCCGGAGAGGGGAAGGCGGTAGTACGAGAGGACATGAAATGAGATTGAAGGGGGGCAGACTCAGGAAAGATGTCAGGAAGTATTTCTTCACGGAGAGGGTGGTGAACGCTTGGAATGCCCTCCCGCAGGAGGTGGTGGAGATGAAAACGGTAACGGAATTCAAGCATGCGTGGGACAGGCATAAAGGAATCCTGTGCAGAAGGAATGGATCCACAGAAGCTTAGCTGAAATTGGGTGGCGGGGGGAAGAGGGGTTGGTGGTTGAGAGGCTAGGATGGGGGAGGGCAGACTTATATGGGGTCTGTGCCGGAGCCGGTGATGGGAGGCGGGACTGGTGGTTGGGAGGCGGGAAATACTGCTGCACAGACTTATATGGTCTGTGCCCTGAAAAAGACAGGTACAAATCAAGGTAAGGTATACACATGAGTTTATCGTGGGCAGAGTAGATGGACCGTGCAGGTCTTTTTCTGCCGTCATCTACTATGTTACTATGTTATATAGAGAGTCAGGAGGGGAGAGCAGGTGGTAATCTCTCTTACTCTCAAAGGCAGAGTATTGATAGACTAGCAAGAAATAAGGAAATTATTATACAGAGGGCGGACAAGGGGGGCTCCACGGTTATTATGGACTTTGAGAAATATGTTAGAGAAGCCCTTAATCAATTGAATCAACAACAGTTTTATAACAAAATTGGAAGAGACCCCACTCTAGAGTTAAAACAGCAAATAGATGAGTGGGTGGACACTGCAGTATTAAATGGTATACTTACGATTAAGGAGCAAAGATTTTTATGTCATCCGTGTCCGAAGATTCCGTATATATATTTTGTACCCAAGGTTCATAAAACCTTGGAGAATCCCCCCTGCCGCCCTATAGTATCGACACGTGACTCTGTCTTGGAACCTATATCTCAATTCATGGACAGGTTTTTAAAACCTTACGTGAGCCAGGCAGAGTCATATGTCAGAGATTCTTTACATTTTATTCAATTGCTAGAAGAGATTGATTTAACTCACATACGGGATGGTGAATTTCACATGATTGGGCTAGATGTGGTAGCATTATATACCAACCTTCCTCAGGATCAACTCATTAAGATGGCATCAGAATATTTGATACGTTCTGCCATGCCTATGGCTAAAGTTAAGGTGTTGAGCCAATTGCTCACCTTGGTGGTCTGCCAGAATTATTTCAGTTTCCAGAATGAGTTTTATGTGCAGAGGGGAGGGGTGGCCATGGGGGCCACGGTCGCTCCCTCGTTGGCGTGTCTGTACATGACTCAGTTTGAGGAGAAATATGTATATCACTCACCATGGCAGGAACATATCCTGCTATGGAAGAGATACATAGACGATGTGATCTTATTCTGGCAGGGCACTAGGGAAGAGGCCCTTAAATTTGTTGAGTATTTGAACACATTGGACACTCATGTGCACTTCACCTTTCGTATGGATAGTGAGAAAATGGAGTTTTTGGATATATTGGTCAAGAGAATGGATAATAATGAGTTCAGTACCACTATATATAGAAAACAAACAGACCGTAATTCCATACTCCATTACACTAGCTTTCACCATCCTGCTCTCAAGAGAGGGGTTCCCATAAGCCAGTTTTTGAGACTTAGACGCATATGTTCAACCACAAGTGAATTTAGAAAACAAGCTAAGCCTATGACTCAAAGATTTCTGCAAAGAGGGTACCCTATGGGGGTGATTAAAAAAGCATACAAGAGAGCGTTGTATGCTCAACGTCCCTGGTTACTTCTCCCCACCCCAAGATCTATAGATCGCACTTTATCTTGTGTTCTGCCTTTTTCTGTTAAAGCCTCTAAAATAGGACATATTATACATAAGAACTGGCACATCCTAAGAACTCATCCGGTGTTTGCTGAGCATCCAAAAATAGCCTATTCCCGCATGTCTAATCTAGGGGAGTTGTTACATAAACCTAGAAATAATGGTAACAACCAGGGGCAACATTCACCGTGTGGGAAGTGCGCATTTTGTACATTTTCCATGTCCACTCAATGGGTTTGGATCCCTGGTACCACCAAGAAATATTATTTGCACAGCATTACTGATTGCACCAGTGTAGGAGTAGTTTATTGTATAGTGTGCCCTTGTCAAATGTATTATATAGGGCACACGAAACGCCAGTTAAAAAAACGTCTGGCTGAGCATGCTAGCAACATTAGAATTGGTAAACAAGAGGCTCCTTTGGTCAGCCACTGGATAGCACATGCTCATGAAGTAGCTGATTTAAAATGCACGGTGCTTAGACAGATCACTCCGTGCAGAGGAGGGGGTGACGTCACAGCACAGCTGCTGAATATTGAACAGAGATTTATCTTCGAGTGGGATACGGTGGCTCCCAGGGGTCTGAACCTGGAGGTAGAATGAACATAGTAGGTTTTGCCCCCCAGGTGAAAATGATTCAGTGAAATTTGATATAAGGAAGCAGTGTGATTTCCTGCTTTAGTCATTTAAGTTGCTGAGACGCTCACAGAGGGTCCTGTGCTGGACTCATGATTCCTAAGAGGAACAAAAGAGAGAAGGTGTGAAGAGTTAGAAGGTGCTTAAAGTCTGGAAACAGTATGTAAATTCCAGGAAGCCCTTGACACACTGCACTGATTCACTCTGCTGAACTAACACTACTCCAAGAAGAGTGCTGGAGAGACTTTGTTGTGAACACTGTGCTCCTGCTTGATGTGATTTAGAAGATTTTTATGATTTAAAAGGACTATAATTTGAACCTTTAAGGACGATATCTAAGACACAAGTGGAAGATTTGAAATTGAGGAAACAACAATTGGGGAGCATGTACACAGATTATGGATATATAAAAATGTGCCCACACAAGGTTTATGTGAATGGGTGGTGAAGTGAAGGGTGTGACTGGGCAAGTTCCGGAACTTACACAGCATAAGTGGTTTTATGTGATATATGTATTGTAATAAAAGAAATTAAATATTTTAAAGGAAGAACGTTTTTTGTGATATAGTTTTGGGATCTGTTCTTCTAGTTTAAATATTTATCCCCAGTAATATATATACTGAAAGCAATGTATGCCATATGCATGCTTGATGCTCCAAGGATAGCCCGTTAAAATATTCACAATGTAAAGCAAGATCAGTCTTAAGGGAATCAATGGTTAGGGCTTCCAGATTCCTGGTAGATCTGGAGCCTGTTGAATTCCACAACATCTGAGAAGGGTGAGTGAGCTTAAATGTAATTAAGAAATGATCTGTATATGGCAGCAGGTCAGGGATAACGGGACATAGCAGTTGATCGCTAGGTAAATTAAAAAACATCACATCTAATGTGTGACCTATAATGTGCACAGTGGAAGTGATAAATTGCCTTAAATGTATATTGTGCATAAATGATAAAAAAAAAGTCAATATAAGATGAGGTAGTGTCATCCATATGGAAATTCAGGCCTCCTAGCACAATGAAATATGAAGAAGACCATTGATTAGCAATCAATTCTTGAATCTCTGTTAGAGGCAGTTGTGTGGGGAGGTGGGTGATAGAGCAAAAAAAAAATCAAGGCTGGGCATGGTTCTAGTTTTAAATAAAAGGCTTTCAATGGAATTATATGATTGTACCGATTGAGCATATAACTGAAGGGTGGAGGAGAAAATGATGGCCAAGGCACCTCCCCTCCTGTCCATCCTATTAGTATAAAGGGACTCATATCCTGCAAGTGTGGCCTGTATAACATAGGAGATATCAGTGTCATTTAACAAAATCTCTACCAAGCATAAAACATTTAAGTGGCAGTCTTTGATTAAGTCCTTAGCTAAGAACTGTTTGCCCCTAAGTGAACACACATTCGAGAGTCCCACTTGAAAAGAAGAAGAAAGCTGAGGGAGAATTTCAGAGAAAGTAGCTCTAAGAGGATAACTCAGGAACCTTACCTGGGAGTGGACTATGTAAAGGGCCTTGGGTCATTGAGCTTCCCAATGTATTGGAATAGAGGAGATGTTGGGCATAGCAGGGAAAGTTATAAACACAGAGCAAACCATCAAAAAGGTGAATAAAAGGAAGATCTTCATCATGGTGTGATGAGTGCACATGAAGGAGAACACAAAAGAGCATTACCAGTGGCAACATCTCATCACTAGAAAGGTCGCCATCCCAAGTAATCTTGAGACCCCGTGTTTCTCTTTGGGCACAGGCATATTGCCTATCACTTTGACCTTCTGCCAACAGCATTTATCCTATAAGTTCTACAGATTTGCTGTTGATGTCAACTTCTTTTGGTTTAAACAAATACATTTTTGTCTGTCCCTGACTATAATGGCTTCAAGGTTACAATCATGGCCCACTTGAGCCTGCTCATTGGTATCTCCACAGTCATAGACCAGCAGGTCATCCACAACACAGGCCACCCCTCTCAGGCCAAACAGTATATCATGAATTAACCTCTAAAATTCTTCCGGTGTCATGGATATTCGAAAAGGAAGTCTGCGCCACCTATATTTCCCAGTCTCAAACATAGTTAATTTGCTGCTCTGCTCATCTAGGATCACATCAGAACCTACTCTTACCATCAAGGCAAGAAAAACCTTAGCATTGTGTAAATCCAGGAGAATATCCTCCAGGGTTGGCATGGTGTAATGATTTCAACAGAGAGCCTGGTTGAGTGGTTTTGTTTCTATACATATTCTGATCTTCCCAACAAGTTTTCTTTTTTTTTTTTCATATTTTTATTGAAGGTTTTTTCAAAACATAATATACAAAAGCAAACACAAACACAAAATCAAACAATATCAACAATCCATGACAAATAAGCGTAAATAAAGATCAAAACAATAATATCTTTCCATGACAATACCTTCAGACAAATAACAGGTTTTCTGATCACCAGCAATGCGGATATCCAGTGGCATACCTAGGTTGACTGCCTTACGCCCCCAGCACATCATGCCCCCCAATGCATCACCCCTCCCCCTTGACACATCACCCCTCTCGGTGCATCACCCACCTCCCCTCTGAAGCGCATCATCCTCTCCACCTGCGGGTGCATAGAGCAGTCACACAGCTGTCTGCTCTGTTGGTCCCCTGCCCCAGAACAGGAAGTAGCATCAGAGGGAGCAGGGAACCAGTGGAGCCGACAGTTGCGCGACTGCTCCGTGCACTCCCTCACTGCCTGCATCTGGGGCAGACCATCCTGCCCATGGTATACTGGAGCTGATATCCACAAAGACAGCTCCAGAATCTTAACCAGAATACTATGATCCTCTAACTCTTGTAACTCTGCTTTAACTTTCTCCTTGATAGTCACTGGCAGATGTTGCAAGGTATCTGGACTAGTTGGACAGTGGAGTCTATTTCTATTGCAGCTGCCCATCCAATTAACCATACATACCCAGTGAAAAGATCCAGAAACTGGTGACACACATGGGTGTTTGTCCACTTACTGTTTGTTTCAGCAGGACCTAGGACAAACACATGGTTGGTGTTTAGAGATAGAAGCTGCAACCACTGACAGTCTTCATCACCCAACAGGGGCTGTCTGTGTCATCTCATGATGTAGAAATCTACTTTGTAACTCTGATTGCCCCTGGGATTCGTCACATTGTTTGTAATCATCCCTGTTGTTTATAGCTCCGTGTTGTCAAACATGTAGACATTAGCTTCAAGAGATCGAGGAGAATATACCAATATGAGAGCTTCTCTGGCCATCCCTTCTGGCAAGAGATTTACCATGGCCCTTGTATCCAACGGGAACCTCACCAGCTTATCTCCAACCTGTGAATGTGCATATAACTTAGGGTTTCGTTTTTACCTCTTCTTAAGGCTAAAAGACTTTATCATCATTGTCATCAGCCAGGGAGTATACATTAAGCTGATTTCTGCATGCACTAACAAAGGAATTCTTTTTCATGCAGAACTTGCAGAGTTTCCCATATGCAGGGCATGAATCCTTCTTTGCTTCATGGCTGCTGTTTCAGTAGTAGCATATGTTTTGGCCAGCTTCTAGTTACCAAGACCCAGCACCTATATGTCCACCTGTGCTCTGAGCTGGGACAACTATTGCACCTTTTCCTCATCAATCATATCTTTCAAATGCTTAGATGAAACCTCTTTCAGACGGTGATGGCATGATTCAGGGTTAGCCTTTCATCTGGAGGAGCTTCCACTGCGTAGCGTCATCCTTGATGTCAATATCAATTCTATCATATATGATTGAGTCCTCTAAATCTACATACTCACACAATTTTATTAAACGCATAACTTCTGCTAGATATGCATTTAAAGATTCATTGATTTCCTGAAGCTTATTATTCAGGACTTAACTTTCATGAATCACATGTGTTTGTCTGATGCAGTAATTTTTGAAAATATCCAGGATTTTGTTCACATCAGTGTTGCCTGCCTTGTTCTCAAGTTCAGGGTCTCATACAGCTCAAATACTTCTACGCTAATTCATGCCAGGAGAATGGCAGAGCTCTTTTTCATCTGCTGTTCCTCCAGATTAGTTGCAATTTCTTAATTATGCCATTTGGCTTTTGAATCGCTTAAAATTCATAATGCAGTCCCCTGCCAAACTCATTGGTAATGGAAGCAGAATCGATGTGCAACTTTCCATGTCTAATGTACTTCTGACAACCATGTAAGCTATTCAGACACTCTCAGGCCAGATACAGTCTCAGCTCCTTACTTTATTATAACTTATCGCACATTCCAGTCACCCAGCTTTGGACTATTTCTACCTGTTCAACTACCTTCCCCTCCCCCTGCAATACAACTACCTCTCTTCAGATCTCCACCTCCCACAGCCTCCAGATTAAGAAGTCTCTGTATCCTGAACATCTATCTGTGAGTAAATTATCTGTGATTTATTCAATAAAAGAGACTTCATAAAATAATAGAGACTTCAGGTGATTGCTGTGCCAGGGTTATGCTCCATGATATTGGGGCTTCTAATTACCATGCTCCAAGAGTCATGACAGTAAGCTATTACAGTAACCACAGCAAGTGATGTACTCTACCCAGGTGCACCCTCCACTTTCTAGATGGATCATAGAGACTCACACAACAGTCAGCATGACCCATCACAGCACCCACAGTTACACCAGCCATACACATGGCATTTCTGCAGGCACCTATATGCAGTAAGCAGTGGCCACCCACTTTGGGCTCAGGCTCTCCCAGCAGCGGTGCACCCCAAGCTCCACTAGCTGAAGACTCCAGGCATTTGGTTTTCTAGTCATTTACAGTGACCTTCTGTTGATCCTATTTTATTTGGCTTCCCAGTTAAACGTTGCTTGGGAGTGATTATTGACTACCAACTATCTTTTACTCCTCCTCCTCAGGTATCCATGGTGGTATGAAAGGATTTCTTCATTTTGTGTCAGTTGTGCTTAGTTCACAGTTATTTTGATGACTCAACTATGCATACCCTTCTTCACACTCGTCTTATATCTCACCTTGATTATTGAAATGTCATCTATGCAGGGATTACTAGGTTTAATTTGAAAATGCTTCAAAGTCTATACAATACAGTAATTTGATTCCTTTGCAGGGCAAGATGATTTAATCATGTAATTCCCCTTTTGATTAAAAAAAAAACACTGGTTGCCAATTCATTTTTGGATCCAGCTTAGTTCTTACTTTTTGAGCTTTCTGTTCTTGGTTACCCATCCTTTCTTTCCTCTCTATTTTTATTCACCTGCATGGACTCTGTGTTCCTTCAGGGGTCATTGTTTGGTTTTATCTTTCCCCTTCAAAGCACAGTTGGAGGCCACACAGCATTCAGCTTTTTATTGTGTAGCTCCTGCCTGGTGGAATTCCTTACCACAACACTTAAAATCTGAATTGGTTTATATACATTTTAGAGCCTCTTTAAAAACATATCTTTTTCAACAAGCCTATGGAGAGCCTGGTGGGGAGCTACTACTACTACTATTTAGCATTTCTATAGTGCTACAAGGCGTACACAGCACTGCACAAACATAGAAGAAAGACAGTCCCTACTCAAAGAGCTTACAATCTAATAGACAAAAGATAAAGTAAGCAAATCAAATCAATTAATGTGTACAGGAAGGAGGAGAGGAGGGTAGGTGGAGGCGAGTGGTTACAAGTGGTTACAAGTCAAAAGCAATGTTAAAGAGGTGGGCTTTCAGTCTAGATTTAAAGGTGGCCAAGGATGGGGCAAGACGTAGGGGCTCAGGAAGTTTATTCCAGGCGTAGGGTGCAGTGAGACAGAAGGCACGAAGTCTGGAGTTGGCAGTAGTGGAGAAGGGAACAGATAAGAAGGATTTATCCATGGAGCGGAGAGCACGGGAAGGGGTGTAGGGAAGGACGAGTGTGGAGAGTGTGGAGCTCATGTGATACAGAGTCTGCGTTAAACTGTTAATTGCTGAGTTGTGTTTGATATCATAATGATGTTTGTGTAGTTTTCCTATTTTTAATGGAGTTCCTTTCTTTTAACGTTATAGTGTATGTAAACCACTTCGACTTACCCACTAGTAGAGTTCTTAATAAATGATAAACAGTAAAGGATGTACCTTTTGAAACCTCCCTTCCAGAGGGCAGCAGCATTGAGCAGCGATTCATACAAGCTGCTTGCACCAGCTCCAGAGAAGTTCCTCTGACACAGTCCCTCCTATGTGGAAACAGGAAGTTGCATCAGAGGGAAGGCTCTGGGGCTGGGCCAGTGCAAGCAGCTTGTGTGAATTGCTGCTCGCTGTTAGCACATAACTTACTGTATTCTGTAATTTATGCTCATAAATGGTAGCCCTGATTAAGCCCGTCCCAGCAACCACTGATATTATTATTATTATTATTATTATTACATTTGTACCCCACGCTTTCCCACACATGGCAGGCTCAATGCGGCTTACATAGTAACAATATAAAGAATTACAATTTGTAAGAAGAACATATAGTTTGTAGTGAACACAAAATAAATGGGGCTAACAGATAAGTAAATTGAACAGAAGAGGAATTGGGTACGGAAGGAATTGAGCGTTGGGTACAGAAAGAATTGCGCGCTGCTTTTAGTAGAGGCTCTGGAAGGCTCTGTAGGTACCCAAAATGCAAGAGTCCAGCTGCCCTACATACAATGACCCCTAAATGTGCAATTTGTCTTCTTTTCACAGATTGTCATTGAAGGGACCATTGGAGAAGGAGAAATGGGAGACCTCGCCCTGGATGACCTGTACCTATCCCCTGGGTGTAAAACTGTAAATGGTAAGATGAAATGAAGCAGCCCCTGGGTGATCATGGCTGGCTGATGGGTAAGAGACAAATTCATTCCTTATCAAGCTTGTGCTCCTGGGGTTGTTACAGAAGAGGCAGACTAACACCTCTTCCCAAGGTAGTCACAGCACCATTTGACCCATATAAAACAAATGTGCAGGAGAGGAGGAGGGAATCAGAGGCTGGTGATGGAGTTTTGCTTGTCCTTTTACAGCAGCAGTTCAATTTAATTGGGCACTCTGTTGTCACCACTGTTATTTAATGTTTATCTAAGATTATGGGTGAATTTGTTTCTAATCTTGACATCTCTATTTTAGCTTATACAGATGATATCTTTCTGTTGATTTCATTAGCAGAAAGTTTTGAGGATACTTTATTGCCTGTAAAAAAATTATATATATATATATATATATATATATATATATATATATATAAAATGACTGATTCCTGGACTAGTAGAAACTTTTTTTAAATGAATAAACAGAAAACGAGAAATCACTGGTTTGAAAACTACGATATTATTCCAATGTAGAGAATGACATGGTTACCATACCAGTAAATCCGCGATGATGGAAAATTGCATTCAGTATTATAGTGGATACAGAAACAAAATTTTATACCACCCCACGGGAACAGTAAAAAGCATTGTTCCCATGGTTAAAAAAAAAGTCCTTTTCTCCCATCCCATCCTCCTCCCTGCGGGTCTGTGACCTCTTTCTACCCACTGCTTATAACTTACATGTTCCCTTGGCCCAGCAGAAGATAGGCCACAGAGCCGGCCTGTGTGAATTGTTGCCGGGCCACAGGAAAATGTAAGCTACAAGCAGCGGGTAGAAAGAGATGCTAGATCCACAGGGAGGAGGACAGAAAGAGAGAGAGATACTGTTATTCTGGACGTGAGCCCTTGAGCCCAGGCCGAGGCCTAGTATAGGATTTTGGCCAAGGCTTAGGGTAGACTGAACAGGCCCTACGCAGCACCCCAGCCACCAAGCCCCGCACACATACACAACAGCTAACAGGCACCACCAGAAAATGGGAAATAGAGCATTCAGGCGGGCCTCACGGCCGATCGGGAACCCATTCAGCAGGGGCGTAGCCAGACAGCAGATTTGGGGTGGGCCTAGGCAAGAAGTGGGTGGGCACCAAATGTTCTCCCCCCCCCCAGCACCAAAAGATATCTCAGCTGGCAGGAAAATGCCTCTTTTCACCTTGGCAGTCTGCAGCAGGCATGAGCTGAAAACTGAACATGCGCAGGTGCCAGTATCGTGGAGAGTAGCGTTTTCATTACCATCAAGGGGGAAGTCTTCAGCTGGTAGAGCTTGGGATCTCCACCAGCTACCGCTAAACATGTGCTACTGTTGGGTGGGCCTGAGCCCTAAGTAGGCCCACCTGTGGCTACGCCACTGCCACTCATGCAGAGTCCAAGCAAGCGGGCCTCATGGCTGACCGGGAACCCAGTCACACTCTGGGAGGGGAGAAAGAACAAAGAAGGGACCCCAAGGGACTGGAGCACAAGCAGCGCACACAGTGCTGGGTAGAGACACAAGGAAAAGGGTGAGAGACAGAAACCTCTAAAGGTATACACAAGGCTGTGCCACAGGGCAAACAAAAATACAGGAAGCCCCAGAAGGGAACACTCTAGGCCAGTGATGGTGAACCTATGGCACGCATGCCAGAGAGGGCACGCAGAGCCCTCTCTGTTGGCACACGTGCCATCGCCAAGGGCGTAGCCACAGGTGGGCCTGGACAGGACCAGGCCCAGCCACTTTCCCTCCAGGCCCACCCACCCAACATCCCCTCACATGTCCTCCCCGCCGGTGCTGATTTCCTCCATCGAAGTGGCCGCATCCTTGAAAGCCCTGCCCGTCTCTAGCCTTCCCTTCGTGAGTTCATTCCCTCAGAGTCAGTCCCGGCTTCTGACATCATTTCCGCGAGGGCGGGACTGACTGAGGGAACAAACTCACGAAGGGAAGGCTAGAGATGGGCAGGGCTTTCAAAGATGCAGCCGCTTCAACGGAGGTAATAAAAAAGATTTACATGAAGGGCATGGATGGGAGCGGGAGGGGAGGGGAGAGAAGAGAATCGCTGGGTATGGATGGTTGGAGGGGAGGGCAGGGGAGAGGGGGGTTGCTGGACATGGGGGGAGGGCAGGGGAGAGAGGAGGGTTGCTGGACATGGGTGGATGGAGGGGAGGGCAGGGTTGCTGGACATGGATGGATGGAGGGAAGGGCAATTGTTGGATGGATGGAGGGGATGGAAGGGAAGACAGGAAGGAGATGCACATGGATGGAGGGGAAGGGAGTTATCAGCATGCATGCAACAGCAAAAATCACATTAATTATTCAAAAGCATGCCAAATGCTTTTAAAGTTCTGTTATTCAGGTTAAATTGCCCTGTTTGCACTTTGCGATAAATAATTAGATTTTGGGTTACTGTTTGGGCACTCGGTCTCTGAAAGGTTCGCCATCACTGCTCTAGGCTGTACTATACAGCACGCAAGGGAAAAAAGGAACCAACTATAGGAATACACTCTAGGCTGAACCATTCAGCACTCAAGGAAAGGGGAAGCCACTCAAAGGAATACTCCAAGGTATGACACTAGGCACTACTACTACTACTACTACTATTTAGCATTTCTATAGCGCTACAAGGCGTACGCAGCGCTGCACAAACATAGAAGAAAGACAGTCCCTGCTCAAAGAGCTTACAATCTAATAGACAAAAAATAAAGTAAGCAAATCAAATCAATTAATGTGTACAGGAAGGAGGAGAGGAGGGTAGGTGGAGGCGAGTGGTTACAAGTGGATACGAGTCAAAAGCAATGTTAAAGAGGTGGGCTTTCAGTCTAGATTTAAAGGTGGCCAAGGATGGGGCAAGACGTAGGGGCTCAGGAAGTTTATTCCAGGCGTAGGGTGCAGCGAGACAGAAGGCGCGAAGTCTGGAGTTGGCAGTAGTGGAGAAGGGAACAGATAAGAAGGACTTATCCATGGAGCGGAGTGCACGGGAAGGGGTGTAGGGAAGGACAAGTGTGGAGAGATACTGGGGAGCAGCAGAGTGAGTACATTTATAGGTTAGTAGAAGAAGTTTGAACAGGATACGAAAACGGATAGGGAGCCAGTGAAGCGACTTGAGGAGAGGGATAGTATGAGTAAAGCGACCCTGGCGGAAGACGAGATGGGCAGCAGAGTTTTGAACCGATTGGAGAGGGGAGAAGTGACTAAGTGGGAGGCCAGCAAGAAGCAGATTGCAGTAGTCTAAACGAGAGGTGACAAGGGTGTGGATGAGGGTTTTGGTAGAATGCTCGGAAAGAAAGGGGCGGATTTTACGGATGTTGTAAAGAAAGAAATGACAGGTCTTGGCAATCTGCTGGATATGATCAGAGAAGGAGAGAGAAGAGTCAAAGATGACCCCAAGGTTTCGAGCTGAGGAGACAGGGAGAATGAGAGAGCCATCAACAGAAATAGAAAACGGGGGGAGTGGGGAGGTGGGTTTGGGGGGAAAAATGAGAAGCTCGGTTTTGGTCATGTTTAATTTCAGGTGGCATTGAGACATCCAGACAGCAATGTCAGACAAGCACGCTGAAACTTTGGTTTGGATGCAAGGTGAGATATCAGGGGTAGAAAGGTAGATTTGGGAATCATCAGCATATAGATGGTAGGAAAAGCCATGGGATGAGGAAAAGCCACTCAAGGAAAAAAAGGAAACCACTCATAGGAATACACTAGGCTGAGCCCCACAGCACTCATGGGGACTAGGCTGCACCTTATAGCATACAAAGATACAGGAAGCCCTACAAGGACACACTAGGCTGTACCATACAGCGCACAAAGGAAAAGGAAAACTACCTATAAGAATACACAAAGCTGGCCCCACAACACACAAGGGAAAAGAGAACAGTAAGCAAACAGAGGAAGCTGCCTTGACACACACAGACCAGAAAAGGAGCACTGCTCACCGGAAACAGGAGACAGATTCAGCAAACAAAGAGAACTAAAACCAACAAACAGGAGCAATATACAAGGACAGGGGGGCTGCCAAACGGAGGCAGAATCACAGGGAGCAGAGCAAGAGCTCAGCACAACAAAGGGAACACAGAGAGAGAAAACTAAACAAACAAACTGGAATAATAGAAGGCACAAGCTTACCACAGACAGCACAACGTTAGAGCAGCAGAAAGCAGACCAGGTGTAGGGAAGTGAGGCAATCAAGCTCATGCTGGGAATACCCAGCACACACACACAGAATAAACAAGCACCGAGGAGAAAGTCTAAACTCCAACGTGAACACAAGTGCCCAATCACAGATTGGCTTCACCTGAGCAAACAAAGCAATCAACGCTAACGCAAGGATTGCAGGGAAAGGCAGGCTAAAATACATCAGGCTTCTGATGTCAGCTGGCTCAGCCCCTGACAAGCCAATCAGGAGCGAGTCCCACACATTCATAGTAACATAGTAACATAGTAGATGACGGCAGAAAAAGACCTGCGCGGTCCATCCAGTTTGCCCAACAAGATAAACTCACATATGCTACTTTTTGTGTATACCTTACCTTGATTTGTATCTGTCCTTTTCCGGGCACAGACCGTATAAGTCTGCCTAGCACTATCCCTGCCTCCCAACCACCAGCCCCGCCTCCCACCACCGGTTCTGGCACAGACCGTATAAGTCTGCCTAGCACCATGTCCGTCTCCCGCCACTGGCTTTGCCACCCAATCTCGTCTAAGCTCCTTAGGATCCATTCCTTCTGAGCAGAATTCCTTTATGTTTATCCCACGCATGTTTGAATTCCGTTACCGTTTTCGTTTCCCCACCTCCCGCGGGAGGGCATTCCAAGTATCCACTACTCTCTCCGTGAAAAAATACTTCCTGACATTTTTCTTGAGTCTGCCCCCCTTCAATCTCATTTCATGTCCTCTCGTTCTACTGCCTTCGCATCTCCGGAAAAGGTTCGTTTGCAGATTAATACCTTTCAAATATTTGAACGTCTGTATCATATCACCCCTGTTTCTCCTTTCCTCCAGTGTACATGTTCAGGTCCGCAAGTCTCTCCTCATACGTCTTGTAACACAAATCCCATACCATTCTCGTAGCTTTTCTTTGCACCGCTTCAATTCTTTTTACATCCTTAACAAGATATGGCCTCCAGAATTGAACACAATACTCCAGGTGGGGCCTCACCAACGACTTATACAGGGGCATCAACACCCCCTTTCTTCTGCTGGTCACACCTCTCTCTATACAGCCTAACAACCTTCTAGCTAGGGCCACCGCCTTGTCACACTGTTTCATCGCCTTCAAATCCTCAGATACTATCACCCCAAGATCCCTCTCCCCATCCGTACCTATCAGACTCTCCCCGCCTAACACATAAGTCTCCCGTGGATTTCTACTCCCTAAGTGCATCATTTTGCATTTTTTCGCATTGAATTTTAATTGCCAAACCTTAGACCATTCTTCTAGCTTCCGTAGGTCCTTTTTCATGTTTTCCACTCCCTCCGGGGTGTCCACTCTGTTACAGATCTTAGTATCATCCGCAAATAGGCAAACTTTACCTTCTAACTCTTCGGCAATGTCACTCACAAATATATTGAACAGAATCGACCCCAGCACTGATCCTTGAGGCACTCCACTACTTACCTTTCACTCCTCCGAGCGAATTCCATTCACCACCACCCTCTGGCGTCTGTCTGTCAACCAGTTCCTAATCCAGTTCACCACTTTGGGTCCTATCTTCAGCCCATCCAGTTTATTTAAGAGCCTCCTGTGGGGAACCGTGTCAAAAGCTTTGAAATCTAAGTAGATTACGTCCATAGCTCGTCCCTGATTCAATTCTCCTGTCACCCAATCAAAGAATTCAATGAGGTTCGTTTGGCACAATTTCCCTTTGGTAAATCCATGTTGTCTCGGATCTTGCAACTTATTGGCTTCCAGGAAATTCACTATCCTTTCCTTCAGCATTGCTTCCATTACTTTTCCAATAACCGAAGTGGGGCTTACCGGCCTGTAGTTTCCAGCTTCTTCCCTATCACCACTTTTGTGAAGAGGGACCACATCCGCTGATCTCCAATCCCTCGGAACCTCTCCCATCTCCAAGGATTTATTAAACAAATCTTTAAGAGGACCCACCAGAACCTCTCTGAGCTCCCTCAATATCCTAGGGTGGATCCCATCCGGTCCCATGGCTTTGTCCACCTTTAGCTTTTCAAGTTGTTCATATACACTCTCTTCCGTGAATGGTGCTCTATCCACTTCAATCTCATTTGTACTTTTTGCAGTCCATCGCGGTCCTTCTCCAGGATTTTCTTCTGTGAAAACAGAACAGAAGTATCTATTTAGCAAATTTGCTTTTTCTTCATCATTATCCACATAGTGGTTCGCAGTATCTTTTAGTCTCACAATTCCCTTTTTAGTCATTCTCCTTTCACTAATATACCTGGAGAAAATTTTGCCACCCCTCCTTACATTTCTAGCCATTTGTTCTTCCGTTTGCGCTTTCGACAGACGTATCTCTCTCTTGGCTTCTTTCAGTTTCATCCGGTATTCCTCCTCATGTCCCTTTTCTTGAGTTTTTTTGTATTTCTGGAACGCCAACTCTTTAGCCTTTATTTTCTCAGCCACTTGCTTGGAGAACCATATCGGTTTCCTTTTTCTCTTGCTTTTATTTACTTTCCTTACGTAAAGGTTCGTGGCCCTATTTATAGCTTCTTTCAGCCTGGACCACTGTCCTTCCACTTCTTGTATTTCCTCCCATCCCATCAGCTCCTTCCTCAGGTATTCCCCCATTTTACTATAGTCAGCATGTTTGAAATCCAGGACTTTGAGTTTTGAGTGGCCACCCTCCTCTTCAGCCGTCATATCAAACCAAACCGTTTGATGGTCCCTGCTGCCCAGGTGGGCACCCACTCGGACATTTGACACATTATCCCCATTTGTGAGTACCAGATCTAGCGTCGCTCCCTCCCTCGTGGGTTCTGACACCATTTGTCTGAGCAAAGCACTTTGAAAAGCATCCACGATCTCTCTACTTCTTTCCGATTCCGCAGACGGAACCTTCCAATCTACATCCGGCAGATTGAAATCTCCCAACAACAGCACCTCTCTTTTCTTCCCCAACTTTTGAATATCAGCGATCAGATCTTTATCTAGGTCCTCCAATTGTGTCGGGGGTCTGTAGACAACACCCACATGGACAGAGGTTCTATCCTCTCTTTTTAAGGTGATCCATATCGCTTCTTCCTTTCCCCAGTTCTCTGTCATTTCAGTCGCTGTGATATCATTTCTCACATACAGAGCTACTCCTCCACCTTTACGCCCCTCTCTATCCTTCCTAAAAAGATTATAGCCTGGTATGTTTGCATCCCATTCATGGGAACCATTGAGCCATGTCTCTGTGATTGCAACTATGTCCAAGTCTGCCTCCAAGATTAGGGCATGAAGGTCATGAACTTTATTGCTTAGACTGCGAGCATTTGTGGTCATCACTTTCCATCTACATTTCCAAGTATGTGTTTCGGTTTTAGTGATTTGGGGGTGTCTTCATATCTTTTTGTTCCACCTTCTTTGCTTTTTCTTTTTCTTCCGCCTCAGTTTTATTTTCAGGAGCATCACAGTGCTGTAGTGGAGCAAAAGAATTCTGTAGGGGCAAAACTTGTGAGGGCGGATGCTTCTGTGTCACATAACGAAGCCTGCCTGAGCCTACTGTGAACCATCTATTCTTAGGTGGTATTATCCTTTGAGGCAGTGGTGAGAATTTGGTATGATTCTGTGCAGTATGATTTTGTGCAGTCCTAGAAGTTGCTTTAAGTGCATTCAATTCCTGCTTTACTTTGCTGAGCTCCTGTTTTAAACTAGCAAGCTGAAGACAGGACAAGCTTTAAGTCTCCAGAAGCTTGGTCTTGAAACTAAAGCACCACAATTCTGCCTATTCAGCAGAATCATAACATCACACCCCCTTGAAGGGCCCCCTCTACCTCGGGACCGGGGTTTAGGCTTATGCAGAAAGAGGCGGTGAAAACTCTGACCAATACTGGGGCATGCACATGAGCAGCGTCCTCCCAGGAATTTTGCACTGGTCCATACCCCTTCCACGAAATGAGGTACTGAAGGTGTCCCCTGAGGTGTTGAGCCTCAAGGATATCCCATACTTCATATTCCGTCTGGGAGGCAGATACCGCAGGACTAGGCAGCAAAGCGAGCAGGAAACCTCTTCTAAGAACCATAGGTTTAAGCAAAGAGACTTGAAATGTGTTGTGTACTTGGAGAGTGGGCGGTAACTTAAGCTGGTAGCATACCGGGTTGACGTCTTAAAATGGGGTAAGGACCCACAAATCGTGGTGCAAATGGAGAAGAAGGCGTCTTCAGTCGAAGGTTACGAGTAGATAACCACACCAAATCACCTGGCTGGAATCGGGGCTCCAATCTCCGATGCTTATCCGCTTGACACTTCATGCGAGCAGGGGTTAATTGAAGTGTCTTCAGGATGGAAGACCAAATGGACTGGAGGGAAGTTACTGCTTTGGCCGCCGCTGGGACATCTGAGTTGGTTTTCAATGGAAATGGTATGCGAGGATGTCTTCCATACACTATGTAGAATGGGGAAGCCCCTGTAGCTGAGCTCATTCTATAATTATGGGCAAACTCTGCCCAAGGAAGCAACTGACTCTAATTGTCAGGATCAGATTGGACTCAGTGGCGACCTCGTGGATGGGACAAGGCGCAACAGAACCGTGACCCGTAATAACCAAAATAACTGTTTGCTTAGCTTGCTTTGCTTTACTACTACTACTACTTAACATTTCTAGAGCGCTACTAGGGTTACGCAGCGCTGTACAATTTAACATAACTGCATATACTGCTTTTAGCTTGATTTAAAAGTTTATACCCTGCATTGCTTGCTTAAATAGAAGGCTTTAATTTAATTGCTTTCAGCTCGATCTAAAAGTTTATACCCTGCACTGCTTGCTTTAAACAGAAGGCTTTAATTTAATTGCCTTCAGCTCAATCTAAAAGTTTATACTCTGCATTGCTTGCTTTAAATAGAAGGCTTAATTGCTTTCAGCTTGATTTAAAAGTTTATACTCTGCATTGCTTGCTTTACATAAAAGGCTTTAATTGCTTTCAGCTCGATCTAAAGTTTATACTCTGCATTGCCCGACTTAAAAGTTTATACCCTTGTATTGCTTGCTTTACATAGAAGGCTTTAATTGTTTTCAGCTCGACCTAAAAGTTTATACTCTGAATTGCTTGCTTAAATAGAAGGCTTTAATTGCTTTTAGCTCGATTCGAAAGCTTATACTCTGCATTGCTTGCTTTAAATAGAAGACTTTAATTGCATGCACCGCTTTCAACTTGGATTTAAAAGTTTATACTATGCTTTACTTACTTGAATGCTAACCAGCTGAATATTTGCCACAGTGCCTAAACACAGATATGAATATCAGTAAAACACTCCTAACCATTCATTGTCTCACCTTACTCTTACACGCAAACACAACCCATAACCCAGATAACAACAACCCCATAACTCACAAATCACACAGCACTCACACACACACAATGCCCACCCTAAAGAACATCCATAATAACCTACCCACAATACACCAACCCTACGCACAACCTACCAACAACTCACCAAACCAAAGACACAACAACCAACCAAAAGGAAAAATCTCTGACTATGAACACCACCAACAAAAAGAGGAAAACAACAACAACAACAAATTCAACCACCGAAGAAACAGGCAACTAATAAAAATAAACACATCGAACCCCCCCCTCCCCCCCACAGACCAATATCGCTCAATCCAACTAGGATACATCAATGCAAGATCAGCAGTAAGCAACTCAGTAGATATACTAGACTGGATCACCACAGATAATCTAGACCCTCTATTTATTACAGAAACCTGGTTCCATAGCCCCACAGACCCCGCCATCTTAGAAACATGCCCACCAGAATACAAAATTACCCACTGGACAAGGAGTGGAAAAAGAGGGGGCGGAATAGCTATAATTTACAAACCCGAATTCACCATCACAACCACGGGTGAATCTACCTCACCACAACTTGAAATTGCATCGACAAGAATTAGTCACCCAAACCTAATAGGACACCTTAATGCAATCCTATTTTACAGACCACCAGGAAAATGGCAAGACTCCCAAACACAACTCATGGACTTCATCTCGAACACATGTGTATCTGCCACAAACATCCTTATAATAGGAGACATCAACCTACACCTTGAAGATGACACCTCAACAGGCACACGAGAATGCAAAGAATTCCTAAAACTCTGGGAACTACACGCACCCAACACGCAACCAACACACAAAAAAGGACACACACTGGACATCATAACACACAAATTTGACCCGGACTCAGCTATCACACTTAGAGGGGCATAACTGAATGAAAACGTCTATCTCCATGGGCGTTTATCTCCGAGAACGGGTCCGTGAAGGGGCGGACTGAACCGTATTTTCGAAAAAAATAGACGTCCATGTTTTATTCAACAATGTGTGAGCTGGGCGTTTTTGTTTTTCAGCGATAATGGAAAATGAAAGCGCCCAGCTCAAAAACGAATAAATCCAAGGCATTTGTTCGTGGGAGGGGCCAGGATTCGTAGTGCACTGGTCCCCCTCACATGCCAGGACACCAACCAGGCACCCTAGGGGGCACTTTTACAAAAAAAAAAAAAAAGGTAAAAGAGCTCCCAGGTGCATAGCACCCTTCCCTTGTGTGTTGAGCCCCCCAAATCCCCCTCAAAACCCACTGCCCACAAGTCTACACCATTACTATAGCCCTAAGAGGTGAAGGGGGGCACCTACATGTGGGTACAGTGGGTTTGGGGGGGTTGGACGACTAATAAGCATTAAGCAGCACAATTGTAACAGGTAGGGGGGATGGGCCTGGGTCCACCTGCCTGAAGTCCACTGCACCCCCTAACAACTTCTTCAGTGACCTGCATACTGCTGTCAGGGAGGTGGGTATGACATTTGAGGGTGAAAATAAAAAGTTGTGAAACATCATGTTTTGTGGTGGGAGGGGGTTAGTGACCACTGGGGGAGTCAGGGGAGGTCATCCCTGATTCCCTCTGGTGGTAATCTGGTCATTTAGGGCACTTTTTGGGGCCTTATTCGTGAAAAAACAGGGTCCAGGAAAAGTGCCCTAAATTCTAGCTACAAACGCATACTTTTTTTCCATTATCGGCGAAAGGCGCCCATCTCTCCTCGGCCGATAACCACGCCCCAGTTCCACCTTCGCCACGCCTCCGACACGCCCCCGTCAACTTTGTACGCTTCTGCGATGGAGTGCAGTTGAAAACGTCCAAAATCGGCTTTTCAATTATACCGATTTATTCGTTTTTGTGAGATAAACGTCTATCTCCCGATTTGGGTCGCAATCTAGGCGTTTTTCTCTTTCAATTATAAGGTGGTTACTAACACAAGATGGACACCTACATTATGGTCAGACCACCATAAAGCAAATGTCTCTCTCTACTGGCAAAAAACACACATAAACACAATCAATAAACATGAGCGAACAACATACACCACGAGAGAAAAAATAGACCCCACAACATTTTGGCAACAGATCTACCAGAACGAATGGTCAACCAAAGCTGACACCATCCAATTCCTCCAAGAATGGGACAATTTATGTACAACAACATTAGACAAAATTGCCCCAATCCAAACCAGAACATCACACAGGAAAAAATCAAACCCATGGTTCACCGAAGAGCTGAAAAAGCTTAAAACACAAGTCAGGAAACTAGAACGTGCATGGTACAAAAAAAGAGATGAACAAACACTAAATGCCTGGAAACTACTTCGGAGGAAATACAAATATACCATAAAACAAACTAAAAGACTACACTACAAGACAATAATAGGACCAAACTACAAAGACACACATAAACTCTTCTACCTTGTGAACAAACTGTTAGATACCACACCAGTTACAAACAACAGCAAAGATATACCAGACGTTGACAACCTTGCGAAATACTTCAAGGAGAAAATTATACAACTATGACTCAAAATACCTGCCAGCCCTATTGAATACGCTACACTCCTAGATTGTCTAGACCCAGAAGACGGAATATACCCAGCAGACAACCTGGACCGAATTCAAACTACTATCAGAAGACCTCATCTCTGAAACACTTAAAAGATATGCCAAATCCAACTGCAAACTAGACATATGCCTAAATAACCTCATGAAATCAGCTCCTCAACAATTCATAATAGACCTAACGAACCATGTAAACTTCATGCTACAAAACGGACTCTTCCCAAAAGAAAAAGGAAAACTTTTACTCACCCCAATACCCAAAGACACAAAGAAAAGCGCAAGGGAAATAACCAATTACAGACCAGTAGCATCCATACCACTAACAACCAAAATAACCGAAGGAATGGTAACTAAACAACTCACAAACTATCTAAACAAACACTCAATACTGCATGATGCCCAATCAGGATTCCGATCGAATCACAGCACAGAAACAGTATTAATTACCCTCATGACTAAATTTAAACAAATGATTGCTACCGGCAACAATATACTCCTCTTACAATTTGATATGTCAAGCGCCTTCGACATGGTTGACCACGGAATCCTATTACACATACTTGAATATTTTGGCATTGGAGGAAATGTCCTAAACTGGTTCAAGGGGTTCCTAACCCAGCGTTCATACCAAGTCACATCAAATTCAGCCACGTCTACCGCATGGACACCAGAATGTGGAGTACCACAAGGATCACCTCTCTCACCAACCATCTTCAACCTAATGATGATCCCCTTGGCAAAACTCCTATCAAACAATAACCTCAACCCATATATATACGCCAATGATGTAACAATATACATCCCTTTCAAACAAGACATCAAAGAAATCTTCAATGAAATCAACCAAAGTCTACATATCATGAACACCTGGGCAGATGCATTTCATTTGAAACTAAATGCAGAAAAAACTCAGTGCCTGATACTTACCTCCCAATACAACACAAATGAATTTACTGCTATAAATACACCAAAACTAAACCTTCCAATCTCAGAGACGTTAAAATTCCTTGGAGTTACTATCGACCGCCACCTAACACTCGAAACCCATGCAAACAACACAACCAAAAAGATGTTCTACTGCATGTGGAAACTGAAAAGAATAAGACCATTCTTCCCAAGATCCGTCTTTCGCAGCCTAGTACAATCCCTCGTACTCAGCCATCTGGATTACTGCAACTCACTATACGCAGGCTGCAAAGAGCAAATCCTGAGGAAACTTCAAACAGCCCAGAATACAGCAGCCAGACTCATCTTCGGAAAACCAAAATATGAAAGTGGAAAACCCTTACGAGAGAAGCTACACTGGCTCCCACTCAAGGAACACATCACTTTTAAAGTATGCACATTAGTCCACAAAATCATTCACGGTGAAGCCCCAGCCTACATGTCTGAGTTAATCGACTTACCACCCAGAAATGCTAAAAGATCATCCCGAACTTTCCTCAACCTCCACTTCCCTAACTGCAAGGGCCTGAAATACAAGGCGCTGCATGCGTCAACCTTTTCTTACATGAGCACGCAGTTCTGGAACACACTACCATGGAACCTGAAAACGATCTATGAACAAACCAACTTCCGCAAATTATTGAAGACACATCTTTTTGATAAAATTTACGGAAAGAATCAAAACACATAAAGTCCACACTCACTGTTCAGTAATACATCAATACAACCACTTATGAATTCTCAACCCCCGAAATCTCACCACACTCATACCTTTACTCACAGAAAAATGTACACCATATGGTTTTTGTTATTATATATTGCCCTTTAATTTCCCGTTGTTTCCTTCCAATGTTTCAATGTTCTTTTCCATTGATATATTCCTTAACGATACTTTGACTTTGTCTCGTATAACTCTTCACAATGTAATCCATAACCGAATTGTAACAAATTGTATTTCCATCATTCATAAAGGTGGGAAAATGTGGGATACAAATGCAATAAATAAATGATGGTCAGTAACATACATTCTGAGGAATTGCTTTAGGCTTTGATTAATGCGTTCCGTCTGACCGTTGGACTGAGGGTGATATCCTGTGGAAAAATTTAGCTTTACCTCAAGGGCCTGATTCAAGGCTCGCCAGACACAAATTGCACTCCACAGTCAGACGTGACTGATTCTGGTAAGCTGTGGAGATGAAAAATAGACATGATGAAATGCTGAGCAAGCTTCACAGCTGACGGAAGGCTAGACAAGGGTACAAAGTGTGCCATTTTAGAAAACCGGTCTACCACAACCCAAATTGCTGTGTGTCCTTCAGATGTAGGAAGATCAGTAATGAAGTCCATGGCTATATGGGTCCATGGTCTCTCAGGCACTGGTAACGACATGAGGAGACCCTGGGGTCTTTGCCAATCAGCCTTATGCTGAGCACACTCCGGAAAAGCGGCGTCAAATTCTTGCACATCATGGTCGAGTGTAGGCCACCAATACCTCTGTGAAATTAACCGTTTAGTCCCCAGAATACCAGGATGTCCAGCAAGTTGGGAGGCATGACCCCACCAAAGTATTCTTTCTCTCAACCGAGGTGGTACAAATGTCATACCTATGGGTACCGCAGGCGTCATAGCTGGAATAATGGCAGCAGGTTCAATCACATGTTGCAGAGGTTCATTTTCTAGGTCCAGCTCCAGCTCCAAGGATCTATAGAGAGCATCTGCCTTAGTATTCTTCTCGGCTGGACAGTAGGTCAATGTGAAGTGGAAGCGAGAGAAAAATAATGCCCAACGGGCCTGTTGGGGATTCAATCTCTTCACTTCACACAGGTAAACCAAGTACTTGTGGTCAGTAAATACAGTGAAAGGTTCTTGGGCCCCTTCCAAAAGGTGTCGCCACTCCTCTAAGGCCAGCTTAATAGCCAAAAGTTCCTGGTCACCTATGGCATAATTCTTCTCGGCTAGGGTATATTTCTTGGAGAAAAAAGCACAGGGGAGAAGTTTCCCACTAGAGTGGACCTGTGACAAAATTGCCCCTGTGCCAACCGACGAAGCATCCAGTTCCACAAAAAATTTCCTGGCCGGATCAGGATGTCGTAACACTGGTGCCACGACAAAAGCCCGTTTAAGATTCTCAAATGCTTCATAAGCCTCTGGTGACCTATTACGGGCGTCAGCATTCTTTCTGGTCAGAGCAGTAAGGGGAGCAATCAGTGACGAATAATTTTGGATGAACTGCCTATAATAATTTGCAAATCCCAAGAAGCACTGCAGCGCGTTACGCCCATTGGGCTGTTACCACTGCAAAATTGTGGTCAGCTTGCTGGGATCCATCCGTAGTCCTTGGTTCAAAATAATGTATCCAAGGAAAGGCAGTTCAGACAGATGAAACTCACATATCTCTAGTTTCATGTACAATTGGTTCTCTCTTAGCCGTTGCAATACGGTCTTCTCATGTTCATAATGATCCTCCGCTGATCTAGAAAATATTAGGATATCATCTAGATAGACCATTACGAATTTATATAGGAGGTCTCTGAAAATGTCGTTCATAAAGGACTGGAAGACCGCTGGGGCATTAGCCAGGCCAAAGGGCATCATCAGGTACTCATAGTGCCCGTCGCGGGTGTTAAACACGGTTTTCCATTCATCACCTTCTCGGATCCAAATGAGATTATAGGCCCCTCTGAGATCCAATTTGGAGAATATCTGGGCTCCTTGAAGACGGTCAAACATCTCTGAAATCAGGGGTAAAGGATACTTGTCCTTCTGCGTAATAGCATTGAGCCCCCTATAGTCAATACATGGGCGCAACCCACCATCTTTCTTCTCCACAAAGAAAAAACCTGCACCCGCTGGCGATTTTGAAAGACGAATGAACCCTCGAGCAAGGTTGTCCTGTATATACTGGTTCATGGTTTCAGTTTCAGGACGAAAGAGAGGATACACTTGGCCATGAAGGGGTTCAGCTCCCGGTACTAATTCAATGGCACAATCATAGGGGCGATGAGGAGGCAATGTCTCCGCTTGTCGTTTGGAGAAAACATCTTTAAAGGACTTATACATGGCTGGTAATGTTAAATTTGCTTGAACCAAGGGGAATAATGCTGGTACCTGAGAGACCTTGTCCAAACAGAATTTATGGCAGGCTGGTCCCCACGCCGCCAACTGACCCCGCTCCCAGTCGATGCGGGGATTATGCAGGCTAAGCCATGGAAATCCTAGAATGATGGAATCACTGGCAGATGGGAGCACATAAAAGGAGATAATTTCCTTATGTAGTACTCCAACCCATATTATCTTGGGCACGGTTCTGGCCCGTAAAACTCCTTGAACTAGACCCAATGCCGTTGACACGGTGATGGGATGAGGTAGATTTTCTGTAGAAATTTGATGGCTCCGTATCAGGTTCTCGCTAATGAAGTTGCCCCCAGCACCAGAATCCACTAAAGCTTCAAGACAGGGAGCACCCTTAACAGACAACAAAACTGGAACCAAAACTTGCGTCCAGGGAGAGAAAGACTTCTGCCCAGATCCTGTCTCCCTGGCCGGGATCAGGGCTGCTGGTTTCCCGATTTCCTCCTATTCAGGCAACCACGGACAAAATGTCCCTTGATTCCACAATAAAGGCATAGCCCCTCGGTGCGTCTACATTGCTTCTCCAGAGCCGAAGTAAACACACGCTCAACCTGCATAGGTTCTGGCCCTTCTCGCAAAACCTGAGATTGGGAAGATGGGGCCTTATATGGAATCTTCGAGTCAGCCCGTCCAAAGCGCTGACTGGCGAGACGCTCACAGACACGTTCTCTGAAATGGATGTCCACCTGGGTGCAGAGACGAATGAGGTCATCCAAGTTAGGGTAGCTCCCGACCCGTGAGTTCATCTTTGATGGCGGGAGAGACCCCATGCCAGAATACTGCAGTAAGGCTCTTATTATTCCATCCCAGCTCTGCAACCAAGGTTGGGAATTGAATGGCGTACTCGTCCAGGGAAAGCCGAACCTGATGCAGATTCAGAAGTTGGGTTGCCGCCGAGGAAGCCTTCCCAGGTTCTTCAAAAATAAGATGAAATTGTTTCAGGAACTCTGTCAAATTATCCAATATGGGGTCCCTCTTCTCCCATGAAGGGGAGGCCCAGGCAAGCGCAGATCCCGAGAGCAAGGAGATGATGTACGCCACCCTCGCTCGATGGTGGAAAATCCTGGGCCTGTAGCTCAAAAACAATTTGACATTAATTTATAAAGCACCGACAAGTCCTACTATTGCCATCATAACAAGGGGGCTGGGCTACCCGAATGCCTAGGCCACCCGACACGGGACCCTGTGCCTAGGGGGTGAAGGGATTCCACTAGTCCCAGTAGCAGTATCTACCCGTTGATTCAGCGTATCAATGGCTCCCATAACCTGTTGAATCTGAGCATGCAGTTGCTGGAGTAACTGCATAGTGGAGGGTTCAGTCGAGCTCATGGCTTTAGCGTTCTGTTATTCTGGACGTGCGCCCTTGAGCCCAGGTCAAGGCCTAGTATAGGATTTTGACCAAAGCCTAGGGTAGACCGAACAGGCCCTACGCAGCACCCCAGCCACCAAGCCCCACACACACACAACAGCTAACAGGCACCACCAGAAAATGGGAGATAGAGCATTCAGGCAGGCCTAACGGCCGATCAGGAACCCACTCACGCAGAGTCCAAGCAAGTGGGCCTCATGGCCGACCAGGAACCCAGTCACACTCTGGGAGGGGAGAAAGAACAACGAAGAGTCCCCAAGGGACTGGAGCACAAGCCACGCACACAGTGCAGCATAGAGACACAAGGAAAAGGGTAAGAGTCAGAAACCTCTAAAGGTATACACAAGGCTGTGCCAGAGGGCGATCAAGAATACAGGAAGCCCCAGAAGGGAACACTCTAGGCTGTACCATACAGCATGCAAGGGAATAAAGGAACCAACTATAGGAATACACTCTAAGCTGAACCATTCAGCACTCCAGGGAAAGGGGAAGCCACTCAAAGGAGTACTCCAAGGTATGCCACTAGGCACTCAAGGAAAAAAAGGAAACCACTCATAGGAATATACTAGGCTGAGCCCCACAGAACTCAATGGAACTAGGCTGCACCTTATAGCATACAAAGATACAGGAAGCCCTACAAGGACACACTAGGCTGTACCATACAGCGCACAAAGGAAAAGGAAAACTACCTATAAGAATACACAAAGCTGGCCCCACAACACACAAGGGAAAAGAGAACAGTAAGCAAACAAACAGAGGAAGCTGCCTTGACACACATAGACCAGAAAAGGAGCACTGCTCACCGGAAACAGGAGACAGATTCAGCAAACAAAGAGAACTAAACCAACAACAGGAGCAATATACAAGGACAGGGGGACTGCCAAACAGAGGCAGAACCACCGGGAGCAGAGCAAGAGCTCAGTACAACAAAGGGAATACACAGAGAGAGAGAAAACTAAACAAACAAACTGGAACAATAGAAGGCACAAGCTTACCACAGACAGCACAACGTTAGAGCAGCAGAAAGCAGACCAGGTGTAGGGAAGTGAGGCAATCAAGCTCATGCTGGGAATGCCCAGCACACACACACACAGAATAAACAAGCACCGAGGAGAAAGGCTAAACTCCAACGTGAACACAAGTGCCCAAGCACAGGCTGGCTTCACCTGAGCAAACAAAGCAATCAAAGCATTAAACCAAGGATTGCAGGGAAAGGCAGGCTAAAATACATCAGGCTTCTGATGTCAGCTGGCTCAGCCCCTGACAAGCCAATCAGGAGCGAGTCCCAAACATTCCCCTGCCTATCCAGCAGAATCATAACAGATACTGGCTGGACCCATGGGGGGAGGGGGGTTCTGAAGGGAAGGGAGAAAGGTGTTGGATCCATAGGAGGAGTGGGGCTCTGGAGGGAAGGGAGAAAGGTGCTGGACCCATGGGAGGGGGCTCGAGGGAAGGGAGAAAGGTGTTGGACCCATGGGAGGAGTGGAGGAGCTCGAGGGAAGGGGAGAAAGGTGCAGGACCCATGGGAGTAGGGGGCTGGACCCATAGGAGGAGTGGAGGAAAGGCAGAGAGGTGCTGGACCCATGGGAGGAGTGGGCCTGGAGGATGGTAGAGAGGTGCTGGATCCATGATAGAGAGGAGGGAAGGGAGAGAGGTGGTGGACCCACAGTAGGGAGGAGGGAAGGGAAAGAGATGCCAGACCATGGGGGAGTCAAATACTGAATTTATAGAGGGAAGGAGAAAGGGAAGGAGGGCAGGCCGGATGAGCTTGATTCTGGAAGGAGGGGGGCAGAAAGAGAGAAACTGGGTGAGGTTGTAAAGGAGAGAGACACATTGGTGTGGAAGAGGAATAGAGGGGAGATGATGTGCATGGGGGGCATAGGGACAGGGACACAAAGGAGAGATGTTGTGTAGGGATGGAATATGGGCACAGAGGGGTAATGCCAGACACAGGACGGGGTTATATGGACACAGAGGGGAGATGTTAAATATGGGGAAGAATAGGAGCACAGAAAGGAGATGGGGGGGCATAGGGACACAGAGGAGTGATGTTCCACACAGGGGAGAGGATAGGGAGATAAAGGTAGAAACATAGAAACATGATGGCAGATAAAGGCCATATGACCCATCCAGTCTGCCCATCCTCTGTAACCCCTAATTCTTCCTGTTCCTAAGCAATCCCACATGCTTATCCCATGCCTTTTTAAATTCTGGAACAGTCCTCGACTCCACCACCTCCACCGGGAGGCCATTCCACGCCTCCACCACCCTTTCTGTGAAATAATACTTCCTTAGGTTACTCCTAAGCTTATTCCCTCTTATCTTTGTCATATGCCCCCTCATTCCAGAGCTCTCCTTCATTTGAAAAAGGCTCTCTTCCTGTACATAAATGCCCTTGAGATATTTAAACGTCTCTATCATGTCTCCTCTCTCCCTCCTCTCTTCCAGCGTATACATGTTGAGGTTCATAAGCCTGTCCCTATAATTATTGTATTCAAGACCGCTTACTAATTTCGTAGCCGCCCTCTGGACCGACTCCATCCTGTTTATATCTTTCCGTAGGTGCGGTCTCCAGAACTGCATGCAGTACTCCAAATGAGGCCTCACCAGAGACTTATACAGGCACAACCCCTCGCCCCATGCACACACACACTGTGGGACTGTTTGGTTGGTATGAATGCCACCACTGAACAGAGCTGGGTGGAAAAGAATTTGGTTCTGTTTTTAGCAATATTTGGCAGGGACTTTTAAAAACATATAGAGGTCATGTGATATGGTGAGTGGGTCGGGTTCTTCTAGCTTGATGTGCTCAGAGGCCCCTCTTGTCTCATCCCATATTAATGGAATAAAAGCACCAACAAACTTACCTTTCAGTTTTTTCGCATCATCACTCTTGAAAAACATTTCCGGTACAGGCAGATTACATCTTCTTCCGTAAAGACCAAAGCAAAGAATTAAATCAGTTTCTCCACTATGGCCTTGTCCTCCATGAGTGCCCCTTCATGATCTAACGGTCCCATGAATTCCCTTGCAGGCTTTCTGCTTCTGATGTACCTGAAAAAGTTGTTACTATGAGTTTTAGCCTGTGCCGCAAGTTTCTCTTCATATTCTGAATTAGCCTTCTTTATTAATGCTAACCTTTCCCTCCTGGGCAGATGTTCTTGGAGACATATCCTCGGTGCGAGAGGGTAGTGCATCCCCTGGTGGGCAGTTCCTCCCTTGTTATCCTAATTAGAATAAATTGACTATAAATGAAGAGTTGTGCTAGGGGTGGGTGGGTTGGACTGAAGACTAAACTAGTCCCTGCTGTGTCTTCTAGAGGCTATCTGTTGTAGGCTGTGGCAGAAAGTTCAAGTTTAAATTTTTTAAACTATAGGGAAAAGGGTTTTATACTATGGAAACTAAGTTGTGCTGCAAAACTAGAGTTAAATCTCTAAATTGGGGTTTCCTATGATTATCAGCTCTGTTTTCCTTATTTAAACTGGCTAAATTGTGCTGCAAAACTAAAGTTAAAACTCTATACTGGGGTTTCCTGTAACTATCAGTTCTACTCTACAGTGATACTATGGTAAACTCTAGAATAGTCCCTTAACTGCTAGCCTATGAAACTTTAATAGAGACTTTAAATGCTAAACAAACGAAGAAAACCCTAAATTCCTTAAACTGCCATTGCAAAATAAGTAGAATAACTTAAAAATAAAGACACTGAGATAACCTGTTTAACTCTAAATCTACCTTTCCCAAGTTTAAAAGCAATTTCCCAGTAAATAACTTACCAATGAAGATTTGTCCTGTTCTGGAAGTCTTCACTTTTAATAGGTAAGCCCTTGCTGTGTGACTCCTGGAAATTAGTGCAGTTATGGACAAGTCCATAGTCTGCTGTTCAGTTAGACATGGAGAGGCTCAGAAGCCACTGCTTGCCCTGGGATCGGTAGCATGGAATGTTGCTACTATTTGGGTTTCTGCCAGATATTTGTGACCTGGATTGGCCACTGTTGGGAACATGATGCTGTGCTAGATGGACCATTGGTCTGACCCAGTATTGTTATTATGTAGATTTGCTTTATAGGTCCTGAGTGACTTTTTAATGGTTTTGTATTACTTCAATATGCCTAATATTAGGATTTGGATTTAGCTCATAGCATTCTCAGCTGTAGCTCAAGGTAAGTTGCATTCAGGTAAACTAAATATTTTCCTGTCCCTGGAGGGCTTACAGTCAAAGTTTGTACCGAGGCAATGGAGGGTTAAGTGACTTTTTTTTTTTAACTTTAGATGTTTTTATTGAAGAGGCAGGATAACACTTGTACAACCATATAGGTGGGATAACAACTCCCCACTAAACAAACAAATCAAATTATACATGTCAATCAATTAACGGATACTACACAACAGCTCAATCACTATAGCTGTAACAAACTAGGATTACTATCCTAACCCCATCTATGTTATCATACTTTGAAGAAAACTCTCCCCCCTTTTCCCTACCCCCCCAAGCAGTGCACTGGCATAAATAGTCCCTACCACCCCTACCCCACCTATCCCAATCATTCCTTTCCTACCCCCGTCCCCCCCTGCCCCCCCTCCCCTCCCTCCCAATCCTATCACGTCTTTATTTTCGCCACCCATTCTTTCAACTGGGCCCATCCTCTCCGGCGCCGCAACTCCCCATCTCTGCGGTATGCCGTAAGGCGCTCCAGCATTATGAGTTGCTCAACTTTACCCTTCCACTCGCCCATGGAAGGGGGATCTATATTTTTCCACCTGCGGGCTACAAGGCACTTTGCCGCCGCTAGGCCCCAACGTAACATTTTACTCTGTTCCCAGGATTCCCTGTCATTATGTATTCCAAGCAAACACACCTGCGGGCTACACACCATGGACTCTCCAGTCATGTTTACCATTGCCTTCACCACCTCTATCCAGAAAGGTAATAGTAGTGAACAGGACCACCAAATATGCAAAAACGTACCCCTTTCTTTTCCACATCTCCAGCACCGGTCAGAAGCAGTAGGGTACATACGCTTGATTCTCTCAGGAGTATAGTACCATCTGGAAAGTACCTTACATGCATTCTCCTGCACTAGCGCACATGTAGAGGCCTTCTGTACCTCCCCGCATATCCGTTCCCATTCCTGATCACTAAACCTACAATTTAAATCTGATTCCCATGCACCTTTAAAGCAGAATGGAGTGGGGTCATTACCTCTAATGAATCTGTAAAGCACCGAAATAGTTCTAGGCACCCTCTGCAATATACCCCATAAATTCTCCAGGCTCTCTCTTTCTTGGGCGTAACTCCCCCTCCACCCCATTGTTCCCATGAATAGTTTAATCTGAACATATGAAAAATAATCTCCTTCTGGGAGACCATATTGTACCTTCAATTCCTCAAAACTTTTTATCCGTCCTCCCTGTAGTAGATCCCGGAAGCAAGAAAGGCCCAGATGATCCCATCTCAAAAAGACTCTATTATCCTTCCCAGCCCCAAATTTCGGCTCCCATCGGATCTCAGCTCTAGTTGATACTCCCTCTCTCTGTCCCCACTTCCTCCGAAACTCCTCCCAAGTCCATAGGAGATGCCTAACAAATGGATTTTCCACCCCAACTAACCTTTCCCCCAATCCCTCCGTTGTCCATAAGAGTGATTTTAAGCCCCTCTGCGGGAAATACTCCTGTTCCACCTGACCCACTAACTTTGGTAGTTTCTTTTCCCAATCCACAACCATCTTAACCTGAGCTGCCTGATAATACCATTCCAATCGCGGTACTGCTCTGCCCCCTCTTTCTATTTCTCCCCATAACACTTTCCCTGCTAAACGCGGGTGTTTACCCCCCCAAGCAAATTGAAGGATTTGACGTTGTAACTTACGCAACATCTCCTTGGGCACTGCCACCGGCAAGCTCTGGAACAAAAACAACATTCTGGGTAAGATATTCATTTTAATAACCGCCATCCTCCCCCACCATGACAACCACATACCCTTCCACCGGGACAACTCCAGCCGGATGCGGTGTATAATTTTCCCATAATTAAGGTCGAAGATTTTATTTTGATCCCTGGGGACCAGAACCCCCAAATATCTGAAGTGGTTCCTAGCCCACTTAAAGGCAAACCTACTTTTCAGACCAATTTCCACTTCCTGGGGGACCGAAATGCCCATAACCTCACACTTGTCCATATTGACTCGCAACCCTGTATACCTCCCAAACTCACCCAGCACTTCCCTTACCACCTCTAATGTGGTCTCTGGTTCTGTCACATAAAGCAGCATGTCATCAGCATAAAGGGCCACTCGATGTTCCTTCTTTCCCAGTCTAAACCCACGGTACCCAGGGTGACTGCGAAACATCACGGCTAGGGGCTCAATATAGATGGCGAACAATAGAGGTGACAGTGGGCATCCCTGCCTGGTCCCCCACCCTATTGCAAAAAGTGGTGTATATTGGCCATTAATCTGAATGCAAGCTCTTGGGGCTCTATATAAAGCTGCTATCCACCTGCAAAAGTTCCCTCCTTTACCCATACGCCGCATCACCTCTCTCAGAAACTCCCAGTCTACCCTATCAAATGCTTTTTCTGCATCTATTGCTAACAACAGGGCTCCCGGGAGTCTCTGTTGTGCCTCCCACTGTAGGTGAAGAGTACGGCGTATGTTATCTCCCACCTGTCGACCCGGAATGAATCCTGACTGGTCCTCTCCTATCAATCCCGGTAAAACCCGTCCTAGCCTATTGGCCAAAATTTTGGCCACTATCTTCACATCGATATTTAATAAGGAAATGGGGCGGTATGAAACACAAGTAGTGGGATCTTTACCTGGTTTTAACAGCAATGAAATCCCCACCTCCATCATTGAATTCGCAAAATCCTGTCCCTCCAAAACCCCGTTCCCTAGTCTAATGAGCTGGGGTCCCAGTTCTTCAGCATAACATTTATAAAATCGCGCAGTGAAGCCATCTAATCCCGGGGCCTTCCCATTCGGAAGATTCTTGATTACCCCTTGCACTTCCCCCCATCTGATCGGCTCATCCAATCTAGCTTGCTCAGCCGCCTCAAGACTTGGGAGCTGTATCCGGTCGAGAAATGACTCCAAACCTACCCTGTCCATAGCCTCCCCAGCCTTATATAACTGTTCGTAATAAGACCGAAAGCTTTTAGCTATATCTGCGTCTGTATAGTACCACCTACCCCTTCCATCCTTTAGTTTTTGTATAAGAGTCTTAACCCGCTTTGCCCTCAACTTACGAGCCAGAAGCGCACTGGGTTTGTTCGCAAACTCAAAGATCTTCTGCTTCCATTTAGTTTGCATATGTTCTATCTCTATCATTTGCAACTGTGCCAGTGCCCCCCGTACCTCCCTGAGTTCTTCCCCCACCTTCTTTGTGGGCTGCCTTTTATGTTGTTTCTCCAGACGCACTAAGCGTGTATGCAACTCCAAAGATTTCCGACCGCTTTCCCTCTTTTTCCGAGCCCCCCATTTAATGAACGTGCCCCTCACCACTGCCTTCATTGCATCCCATAAAGACCCATCCGACACTTCACCATTGTCATTAAACTGGTAATAGTCCTTTATAGCGCTCCTGACATCTTCTCTTGCTGTTTCATCCCCCAATAGGGTTTCATTTAGCTTCCAAATCCCTCCCCTCTTCCTACCTACTAACCCCTTTAACCTAATCCAGACAGGAGCATGATCAGATACCTGACACGCTTCTATCTCTGCCTCCTCTAACATATGCCAACTGTTGCGATGCACCCATATACTGTCCAATCTGGCATATGACTGTGCAGCATGCGAATAGTGAGTATAATTTCTTTGTGTCCCATGCAACAATCTCCATCCATCCACCACCTCGCATTCTTTCAAAAAAGTCATCAAAGTCTTACGTCCAGAACCCCCTCCGCTGCCCCGTCCTCTGGAGTGATCCAGGTCTGCATCAGGGGCAATATTGAAATCGCCCCCTATTATCACTTGGCCTTTAATGAAATCCTGAAGTTCTCCCTTCAATAAGTCAAAAAACTGCTTCTGACCTTCATTCGGAGCATAGATATTAATAAAAGTAATCTCCTTATCATGTAAGAATCCCCTGATTCCCATGCATCTGCCACTCGAATCCCGAAATTCTTCCTGTATGTTCAGCCCGCAGGTGTTTCGCACCATAATGGCTACCCCCCCAACCCTTCTGGGTTCCCGTCCCTGGTGCGTCAATACCACCCCAAAGGACCTGTGCTGTAACAGATGTGCATCCCTCGGTCTCAGGTGTGTCTCCTGAAGCAATATCACATCCCATTTTAACCTATTCAATTCTTTAAATACTCTGCATCTTTTCCCCTGATGGTTGAGCCCGTTTACATTCCAAGAACCCATCTTTAGTGTTTCCCCAAGTCCCACCCCTCTCCTCCCTCCTCCCTTTGACAGTCCCCCTTCCCCTCCCCCCACCCCTCCTCCCTTCTCCCGACCCTCCCTCCCCTCTCCCCCACCCCTTGCCGATCCCTGAAGCAGCAGATCAGCCACAGTAGGAAATTAGACATACTATCCCTGAGGCCTATATCAATATTATCTAAGAACTTACCAACCCTCTTCCCCACACCTCCCAATATACCATAAATTCCTCACGCCCTCCCACCCCCCATTGCCCCCGTCAATCTCTGCTCCCCTCCAACCCAATCTTCTGTCCCCCCTATAACAAACATCCCAACATATAACCACATTGAGTCTTACTCCAAGCCCTCAACAAGCATTTTATAGTTCAGTAAGAGACAGATCAACTCCTCCCCATCCGGACGGTCTGTCAACCGCTGTACTTCTGGTCTTCCACAGCCTTCTTTCTGCTATCCTCTTCTTCGCCCCCATCAAAGGCCATTATATTCCGTGACAACGTACAATATTGTTGCCTCCACCTCAGAGGAAAAGGAATCGCTCATGCCTCCACTGAGGTCCATCACTCCATCTCCACACCTTGCTTGTCAGTCCCATTTTACTATATATCTTAATTTGTCCCATAGTCAAACCTGATATTCTCCCTGTTCTGTATGACGACCCCAACAGTGCACCTTTTAGGAAGCTTGTTTGTCTTTACTCTTGCCTCTCTCGACCACCACTTGCCATGCAGAGTCCCGTCGAGGAACTGCTTGAGCCCATGTATCTGGAATCTGTGCCGGAACCTCCTTGCAGCCCAGGGCTCTCAATGCCGACCACGCTTCCTCCGGTGTTGTGACCTTGTGAGACTTGCCATCCACAGTGATCCAAACTGCAAAGGGGAACAGCCACCTGTATTTAATCCCCTTAGATCGCATAAATCGGGTAACTTCTTTAAATGTTCCCTGCTTCAACAACGTGGTGCGGGCCAGATCCTGAAAAACTTCTATTTTATAGTTTTTCCATACAATCTCCTTGCTCACCCTGGCTTGCCGCAAGATCAGTTCTTTTAATGGGAAATCCTGCAAGCACACTACCACATCTCTTGGCTGAAGGGCTCCACGAGGTCCCAGTGCTCTATGCGCCCGCTGTATGCGTATTTCCGGGGGATGCGCCTCTGACCCGAGAGACAAGATATGCAGGCAAAGATCTTTAATAACAACCTCGCAGTTGGCAAAAATGTCTAATTCAGGGATACCCTTAAACCTAAGGTTGTTACGCCGTGACCTATTTTCGAGGTCCTCCACTTGGTCTCTGAGCTGGCTCAACTCCCCCTGTTCCTCTGCTGCTTTTCTGCGCATCAAATCCACTTCTGACTGTAGGGCCACCATCCCCTTCTCCACTTCACCCACTCGGGACCCTAAATCATGCACCTCTGCTCTTATTTCTTTAAGGGCATTCTGGACATCCAACCTGATCCCCTCAAAGTTTGTTTTTAAATCCTGGAGCAGCCCAGCCACATCAGATTGCAGCATGCAGGCTGCCACTGCCGTTTCTTCGCCCCTTACCGCAGGTTCCTGCACTTTGGAAGCGGTCGCCATCTTGGCTCCTTTCAACTCCGGTCCCGCTTTCCCTTCGCCCGTTGTTTCGCGCCGGTCCGAGGTGTAGCGAAAGCGCTCCAATGTTTTTTTTGGAGGCATAGCCCAGAGGGATGTCCTTCTTCACTCCCGATCCTTTATTCTCCGTGAGGGTAAGCTTTTTAGCGCCACTTTTTTTTTCAGCCCCGGCGGAGCTCCTCAATTAGACCTAAACGTTGGATCGTGACTTCATTTCCTTCGGGTTAAGTGACTTTTATCTCAAGAAGAAGTGGCAGTTGGATTTAAAGCCCGGCTTCCCTGGTTCTCAGCCTGCTACTCTAACCATAAGGTGAAGCTAATACAGATAATACATAATCCAAACATGTTTGGTAACTCAACAATAAAGGGCAGCAGGTCTGAAACCTGGTGGCCATTTGGGAAACCTACTAAGACATTGATGGGCAAATTACTACTACTACTACTGTTTAGCATTTCTATAGCGCTACAAGGCGTACGCAGTGCTGCACAAACATAGAAGAAAGACAGTCCCTGCTCAAAGAGCTTACAATCTAATAGACAAAAAAAATAAAGTAAGCAAATCAAATCAATTAATGTGTACAGGAAGGAGGAGAGGAGGGTAGGTGGAGGCAAGTGGTTATATGTGGTTACGAGTCAAAAGCAATGTTAAAGAGGTGGGCTTTCAGTCTAGATTTAAAGGTGGCCAAGGATGGGGCAAGACGTAGGGGCTTAGGAAGTTTATTCCAGGCGTAGGGTGCAGCGAGACAGAAGGCGCGAAGTCTGGAGTTGGCAGTAGTGGAGAAGGGAACAGATAATAAGGATTTATCCATGGAGCGGAGTGCACGGGAAGGGGTGTAGGGAAGGATGAGTGTGGAAAGATACTGGGGAGCAGCAGAGTGAGTACATTTATAGGTTAGTAGAAGAAGTTTGAACAGGATGTGAAAACGGATAGGGATCCAGTGAAGCGACTTGAGGAGAGGAGTAGTATGATTAAAGCGATCCTGGTGGAAGACAAGACGGGCAGCAGAGTTTTGAACCGATTGGCGAGGGGAGAGGTGACTAAGTGGGAGGCCAGCAAGAAGCAGATTGCAGTAGTCTAAACGAGAGGTGACAAGGGTGTGGATGAGGGTTTTGGTAGAATGCTCAGAAAGAAAGGGGCGGATTTTACGGATGTTGTAAAGAAAGAAACGACAGGTCTTGGTGATCTGCTGGATATGAGCAGAGAAGGAGAGAGAAGAGTCAAAGATGACCCCAAGGTTTCGAGCTGAGGAGACAGGGAGAATGAGAGAGCCATCAACAGAAATAGAAAACGGGGGGAGTGGGGAGGTGAGTTAGGGGGGGAAAATGAGAAGTTCGGTTTTGGTCATGTTTAATTTCAGGTGGTGTTGAGACATCCAGATAGCAATGTCAGACAAGCACACTGAAACCTTGGTTTGGATGCAAGGTGAGATATCAGGGGTAGAAAGGTAGATTTGGGAGTCATCAGCATAGAGATGGTAGGAAAAGCCATGGGATGAAATTAATGAACCAAGGGAAGAAGTGTAGATAGAAAAGAGGAGGGGACCAAGAACAGAACCCTGAGGTATGCCGACAGGCAGAGGGATAGAAGTAGAAGAGGATCCACCAGAGTGAACACTGAAGGTGCGGAGGGAGAGGTAAGAAGAGAACCAGGAAAGGACAGAGCCCTGAATCCAAGTGAGGACAGGGTATCGAGGAGTATGCTGTGATTGACAGTGTCAAAAGCAGCGGAAAGATCAAGAAGAATGAGGATGGAATAGAGACCTCTGGATTTAGCCAGTAATAGGTCATTGGAGACTTTAGTAAGCGCAGCTTCGGTTGAGTGGAGAGGGCGAAAACCAGATTGTAGTGGGTCAAGAATAGCATGTGAGGAGAGAAAATCAAGGCAGCGGTGGTGAACAGCATGCTCAAGTAATTTGGAGAGAAAAGGGAGGAGGGAGATGGGACGGTAATTAGAGGGACAAGTAGGGTCGAGTGAAGGCTTCTTAAGGAGAGGTGTGACCACAGCATGTTTAAAGGCAGTAGGGACAGTTGCAGTGGAAAGTGAGAGGTTGAGAATGTGACAGATAAAAGGATTAAGAGCAGATGAGATGGCATTAAGAAAGTGGGTGGGAATGGGATCAGAGGAACAGGTGGTACATTTTGAGGAAGAAAGGAGAAGTGTAGTTTCCTCCTTCAGGAAAGGAGGAAAAGGAATGAGGGGAAGGAGAGAGAGGGGAACGGACTAGTGGAGGGAGAGGTGGCGAGGTAGAGAAATCAAGGTTTTGAACCTTGTCATGAAAGAATTCAGCAAGGGTCTGAGGAGATAATGAAAGGGGAGTTGGGGGAGGGGGCACCTTGAGGAGAGAGTTCAATGTGGTGAAGAGAAGTCAAGGGTTAGAGCCAAGAGAGTTGGTCAGTTGGATATAATAATCCTGTTTGGCACATAAAAGAGCAGATTGGAAGGAGGTCAGCATGAACAAAGTGTAAGAAATCAGCAAGGGCCCGAGATTTCCACCAGAGGCGTTCAGCGGAGCGGGTACAGGAACTTAGGTAGCGGATATTAGAAGTCAGCCAAGATTGGGGTTTTGTATGCCTTATAGGGTGGTTCATCAAAGGTGCAAGAGTGTCTAAGCCAGAGGATAGAGTGTTGTTGTAAGAAGAAACAGCCTAGTTGACAGACGTGGATGGTGCCACAGTAGAGAGGAGGTTTGAAACATGGGAGGATAGAGATGAAGTGTCAATATCGTGAAGATTCCTAGATAAATTAGATAAGATAGGACAGGACTGGGAGGGAGGGAGGGAGGAGATTTAAGTATGAAAGTTATAAGATGGTGATCAGAGAGGGGAAGATCAGAGGCAAGGAAACTAGAGGGTGAACAGTTGGAGGAGAAGATGAGATCAAGACAGTGACCATTTTGATGAGTGGGGGAGGTGGAGCATAGTTGGAGATTAAAGGAGGATGTTAAAGCGAGTAACTTGGAAATATAAGAGTTGGAAGGATCATTAGCAGGAATATTAAAGTCACCAAGGATGAGAGAGGAGGAGGAAGGATCATGGAAGAAGGCAAGCCAGGCATCAAAGTCACTGAGAAAGGATGAAAGACACTTATCAGGGGGACGATAAATGACCGCTATTCGAAGAGGCAGAGGAGAGAAAAGGCGGATAGACTTCAAAGGAGGAAAATCAGTGAGATTGAGGTGGAAGAAGGGGTTGAAATCTGGAGGAGGAAGAGAGAAGTAGTCCAACACCGCCCCCGCGACCAGCAGGGCGAGGAGTATGTGAAAAAAGATAACCGCCATGGCAGAGGACTGCGACTGAAGCAGAGTCATCAGGGCAGAGCCAGGTTTCTGTTATGGCGAGCAGATGGAGGTGACGCGAGATAAAGAGGTCCTGGATATAGGGGAGTTTGTTACAGATAGAGCGGGCATTCCATAGGGCACAAGAGAAGGGCAGAGAAGAGGAGGGGAGTAGAGGAATAGAAATGAGGTTAGAGAGGTCGCGGTGAGATCTGTAGAGTTGGGATAATAGTTGGTGAGGAGGGCCAGGATTGGGATTGATGTCACCAGCTGAGAATAAGAGAAGGAGTAAAAGAGAGCGGAGGAGAGTAGGAGAGGTGTGGCCACGAAGGCGTCGAAGGCGAGAGGTATTTAGGTGGAATGGGGAAGGCAAAATGGAGGGAAGAAAGAGACGGAGATTAAAAGCCAAGAGGGAGGAAAAGGGTAGGAGAGAAGGTGAGCTGATGAAGTTGATGGATGGGCAGTGAGTTCCTGTAGCAGAGAGAGGTAGGGGTGAGGGAAAAGATTAGGAAGGGACAGGGCTAGGAAGAGAATGTGAATAGGGGCCATAAACGACTGAGGTACTTTAGCAACTGGGAAGAAGATTAGATGTAAAGAGAAAAATGCCCCGCGCGCCATTAGGAGCGCAGATAGAGCGGAGGCCCTGAGTGATTTTATCAGTGCTAATAACCATTGGATTTCTATTCAGTGCTGTTGAACATCACTGTTCACATGGCCAAAAGGAAGATGCTGGATTGGGAAGCTAGAGCTGACTGGGAGTGTTAAAGTACCGGTGTATATTTCCTGCAAATATTATTCTGTTTAAAGTGTCCTATTTTGGTGCTTAATTTTTATTGTTTTTTTTAGTCCATGAATTTTTATTGAATTTTGCAATTTTAAAACATTACAATAAGATAATAACACTAAAATTAAACGCCTCTTTCATACAATCTTTTTTTTTTTTAAATAAATTGCGTAACAGAAAATTATAATCTGATAGTGGCTACAAAGAATAATAAGACTCTAAATATTTATCAATAGGAGACCAAATTTTAGTAGCTGAACATGTCTTACCCAGTTTCCCTGCTAGAGATATTTGAAATTTATGAATTTGTAAAACTAGGTGCCATCAAAAGATAGAGTTGAGATTCCAATGCATAAAACCATTTTGAGTGCAGCAGTAAGTAGAATGTCCAGTAGTTTTTGTTGGGAAATATTTATTTGATCCTGGAATGACACTGAACCAAGCAAGATAATAGGAGAGGTAATTTGACCTTGTATAGGAAGGAATTTAGTTATAAAAATCCATATTTGGCACCAAAATTCCTTAGTTAATCTACAATCAAAAATCATATGCATTAGTGTGCCAGGATGCAAGCGACAAGACCAACATTTGTTATTAGGAGCAAGCCCAGCTACAGCCATCTTATGGGGAGTCCAACCTGGTTATTTTCGAACGAGGCCGACCATCTTCCGACAGAAATCGGGAGATGGCCGGCCAAATCGGTATAATCGAAAGCCGATTTTGGCCGGCTTCAACTGCTTTCCGTCGCAGGGCCGGCCAATCTTCAAGGGGACATTTCGGCAGGGTATGGAAGGCGGGACGGGGGTGTGGGTACGAGATGGTCGGCTTCGGCCAATTATGGAAAAAAGAAGGCCGGCTCTGATGAGCACTTCACCGGCTTCACTTGGTCCATTTACTTTTAGGACCAAGCCTCAAAAAAGTGCCCCAATTGACCAGATGACCACCGGAGGAAATCAGGGATGACCAACCCCTTCCCACCCAAAAAAAAAATTTTTTAATCATTTTTTTGCCAGCCTCTATTTGAGGCATACTGCATACTGCATGACAGCAGTATGCAGGTCCCTGGAGCAGTTTTTAGTGGGTGCAGTGCACTTCAGGCAGGTGGACCCAGGCCCATCCCGCCCCACCTGTTACACATGTGGTGGTAAATGGGAGCCCTCCAACCCCCCCCCCCCAACCCACTGTACCCACATGTAGGTGCCCCCCTTCACCCCTTAGGGCTATGGTAGTGGTGTACAGTTGTGGGGAGTGGGTTTTGGGGGGGGATTTGGGGGGGGGCTCAGCACACAAGGTAGGGGAGGTATGTACCTGGGAGCAATTTTTGAAGTCCACTGCAGTGCCCCCTAGGGTGCCCAGTTGGTGTCCCGTGAGGGGGACCAGTGCACTAAAAATGCTGGCTCCTCCCACGACCAAATGCCTTGGATTTGGCCGGGTTTGAGATGGCCGCCATTAGTTTCCATTATCGCTGAAAACCAATGCCGGCCATCTCTAAAGCCGGCCGAAATGTTGAGATTTGGCTGGCTCCGACCATATATTCGATAATGCAGTCGGGACGCCACTTTACGGGGCCGGCATTGAAGATGGCTGGCCATATAGATGGCTGGCCCCATTCGATTATGCCCCTCCAAATCGCCCTATGACAAAAGAAATATAAAGATTGCATGTAGCTAGCTGACATTATACGCTTATTTACCTTAGACCAGAGATAAGTCCATTGTTGAGGAGTAACATGAATTTGGAGATCATTTTCCCAAACTGAACATAAACTAAGCTTACTGCAGGACTTTTTTTGCAAAAAGAATTTGTATAATTGTGATACTATCCTGCTTATAATCGAAAGAGAAAAACGCCTATATTGCGACCCAAATCGGGAGATGAGCGTCTTTCTCCTATGGGTGCCCAAATCGGTATAATCGAAAGCCGATTTTGGGCGTTTCCAACTGCAATCTGTTGCGGAAATGGGTAAAGTTGACGGGGGCATGTTGGAGGCGTGGTGAAGGCGGAACTTGGGCGTGGTTATCGGCCGAGGAGAGATGGGCGTCTTTAGCTGATAATCGAAAAAAAGGCGTTTTTACCGCGATTTTGGGTCACTTTTTTTGGACCCTTTTTTTTCACGAACAGGTCCCAAAAAAGTGCCCCAACTGACCAGATGACCACTGGAGGGAATCGGGGATGACCTCCCCGGACTCCCCCAGTGGTCACTAACCCTCTCCCACCAAAAAGACCCCACTTTAAAAACTTTTTTCCAGCCTGTATGCCAGCCTCAAATGCCGTACCCACCTCCATGACAGCAGAATGTGTTCTATCCTGTGACAGCCCTTTCCCTGGTTCTGATGTGGTTCTCGGGTGAGTGTGACACCTTTTCTGTTATGCGCACTGCAGAGTCACATCAGCAATGCATTGTGGTGGGTGTAGGGTATTGGGCTCCGTCATTCCACTAGCTTGTGGCAAATGCTCACGATGTTGGTTGTTGGTAGGCTCTACTCCCATGGTGCTTTTCCCCCTGCTTACTAGGTCAGAGTGTGCCCTGTTTTGTTTCCGGTAGTCTATGAGGTAGTGGCCATTTTTGTAAGCCAGTTTTAGATCCCTTTCACATGTTAGCCACGTTACAGAACTTAGTTCTTCCCTTGAATGTGGCTGAAAGAGGGCATTGTACAGCATTCTGCCAGCTCGGACCTACTGCTCATCTCAGTACCAGGGAGACTCGTTGCCAGTGGGGCACAACCTCTGATCTGCAGTTAACTGTGAGTAAGCGTGCTTATTCCAATAAAGGACGTTTTCGGAGAGATTAGTCTTCAGGTGTCAACTGGTGTGCCAATGTTATATAGCAGCAACAAGTCCTAGAGGCCTGCGTGTATGCAGGTCCCTGGAGCACTTTTAGTGGATACCGCAGTGCACTTCAGCCAGGTGGACCCAGGCCCATCCCCCCTACCTGTAACACTTGTGCTGGTAAATGGGAGGCCTCCAAAACCCACTGTACCCACATGTAGGTGCCCCCTTCACCCCTAAGAGCTATGGTAGTGTTGTACATTTGTGGGTAGTGGGTTTTGGGGGAGGGGGGTTGGGTGCTCAGCACCAGTGGTAAGGGAGTTATGCATGTGGAAGCATTGTCTGAAGTCTACCGCACTGACCTCTAGGGTGCCCAGTTGGTGTCCTGGCATGTCAGGGGGGCGAGTGTACTACGAATCGTGGCCCCTCCCACAACCAAATGGCTCGGATTAGGATGTTTTTGAGCTGGGCGTTTTTAGTTTCCATTATCACAAAAAAAAAACAAACGCCCAGCTGAAAAACATCATTTTTTCGAAAATACGGTCTGTCCCGCCTCTTCACGTACCCGTTTTCGGACATAGACGCCCATGGAGATAGGCATTTGCGTTTGATTATGCCCCTCTATATGGCCTTTATGACATTTATCAGAAATAAAAACATGTATTGAGGGTGATTTTAAGCTTAGTTTGGAAATTATACTATTATAAGTTAGACAATGTTTAAGCTGTAACCATTTAAAATATTGGTTAGCTGGTAAAGAGAAGATAGAACATAAGTCTTCAAAGGAAATGACTATATTATCAACGAATACATGTGCAATTATCTTTATTCCACACTTTGACCATTCCTCCCAGAATATGGACAATTTATTGATTTTGAGCAATGGATTGCCCCATAATGCGGAGTGCAATGAAATATTACTTGAAATCTCCATATGACTATCTAGTTCATGTAGACAAGAAAATGAGGAGGAAATGATATTGTTAGACTTCAGACGTTTCGGTAAAAACATTGGTAAAAGATTAGGACTTAAGGAAAAACCCCACAAAAATTGCTTCACTGCTAACCAAATAGGAGAATAATGCAAAGGTGCAGTTAAGCAATATGTTGCCTGTTGGAGAATAAATGCTTTATGATAAATGAAGAAATCAGGGAAAAGAACACCAGCCTTTTCTTTAGTATTCTTGAGCGTATTCAGGGCAATTTTAGGAGGCTTATTATTCCATAAACATTTTGATTAAATATTATCAATTTTTGAATAAAAAGTCTTAGGAAAAAGAATTGGCAACATACTGAGAATGAAGTTAATTTTAGTCATCAACATCATTTTAATTGTATCTAGGCGACCCCACCACTAGAGATGAAGAAGATTTCATGAATTAATTAGATTCTTGATCATCTCTAGGATATTTTTCCTATTTAAATCCAACTTTCCCTCCAAAGATGGACAAACACTGATACCTAATGAGCGAATGCAGTTGGATGACCAAATCAGACCATGCGGCAGAATCATATCAGGAGTCACGTGAACATTAAGTTTTTTGCTTATTAATTTTATAACCAGATAGTTTAGAGTAACCAGAGACGAGGTGAAACAAAGCAGGAAGGTGCTTTATTTTGACTTTTGTGGCACATAATTCACTGAAGTGTGTTTAGTGTCCATATTACCATAAGTAACAGAGGTACTAGGGGGTGGGGGGAGGCAGCTGGTGCAGCTACACCGGAGCAACACAGTGAAGGAACCCTTCTGCTGCATCCAAAAGTGCCCCCACAGGTAAAGGTGCTATGACCCCAAAGATTTAAATTTGTCCTGCCATACCCCACCCCACTTTAGTCTCCCCAAACATTTGAGTCACCGACCACCTATGTGAGGAAGGCTTCTGCTGGAGGTGCTTGGGGACCCGTGCTAACCCAGGTATGTGGGGTTGCGGTGTGGGTGGGGAGGCAGGGCAAAATGTGCCCCCCCCCCCCAGTTTAGGGTCAGGCCCCTTCCCCAAAATTGAAGTCTGGCTATGCCCATGAATCTAAGTACAGAACTGTGCTTTTCCTCACTGCATCAGGCCCCGAGCCAATGTTTAAATGGTTCTATTTGAGCATTAGTGTTTCAGGATAGATAGCACTTACCAAAACCAGGACCCAGGTCCTCCCCTACTCCTGAAATTTCTGCACCCTCTTTTTTCCTGCTCCCACTCTGCCACCTTCCCATTACCCATGTCTGTTCTTCTTTCTGGAGATGTTTTTATCACACTGATTTTACACTGTGTTTTTCATCTTTCTCTCTTATCAGTGAGCCTCTTTACCTCTCAGGATCCTCAGCCCCTCTCAAGCCTGTGCAAGAAAGGAGAGTTCCTCTGTGCTGACAACACGTGCATCCTTGAAGATCTGGTTTGTAACTTCCAGAACAACTGCAAAGCTGGCACTGATGAAATGAACTGTGGTAAAAGTCAATGTTCAGGATCTTATGTTACCAGACTGATACTGCATTTATATCTCACACTGACAGAGTTAGGTTAAAAGCATTTGAGACCATATCCAAAAGGATTTCTGCGCCAATATTCAAAGGATTTATGCTCCTAAGTTTGAGAGTTATACTCATAGATTGGCCTATTTGAAACTTTACTAGGGCTGAGTGCATAAATTTTCTCAAAATCTCAGTAAATTCTTAAATTTAGGAGCATAAAAAGTGGGTGCCAACAGGGGCAGAATTAGGGCAGGAAAAGAAGCTAGGAGCTTAACACTGATTTTCAGTACTAAACTCATAGATTAGAGGTTCAGAAATCTAAGCAAACACATGGCAGGCCTAAATTTGTGAGCATAAATTTTAAGCTCCTAAATTAAGATTAATTTTTATCTGAAAAGTTATGCTCCTAAGGGCCCTGTTTACTAAAGTGTGTTAGCGTTTTTAGCGTGTGCTAACACTAGAGACACCCATAGGAATATATGGGCGTCTCTAGAGTTAGCATGCACTAATTTTTAGCATGCGCTAAAAATGTTAGTTGTAGTATAGGGGTAAGAAAGTTTAAAAAAATAATAATACTTACCTGGGGAAAGTGTGGTTCCGGGGCGTCTTCGGGGGGTCCGGGGAACTGTGGGAGAATTTTGGTCCAGGGTTGAGGCCAAGAGGAGTGAGGAGCACTGCAGGTCCAGTGTAGGGTTACCATATGGCTCCAGAAAAAGGAGGACGGATTGAGCCAGCCGGGTTTTACTTCCATTGCTTTCAATGGAAATAATTGAGCCAGCCGGGTTTTACTTCCATTGCTTTCAAAGCAATGGAAGTAAAACCCGGCTGGCTCAATCCGTCCTCCTTTTTCTGGAGCCATATGGTAACCCTAGTCCAGTGGGGCATTGTGGGGTGCGGTGTCAGCGTTTTCGGGCCTGTTTTAGGCTGTATTGATGGAGAGGGGCATTGGAGTGTAGCGGGAAGCTGTGCTGGGGTTTTGGTGACCTGGGAATGGTTGGGCACGTTCCCAGGCGTGGCGTGATGATCCGGGGCCGATTTTGCAGGCAGGCGATGTTGGGCCAGACGTCCCGGCCGTCTTCGGGGCAGTCGCGGGGCCGGAAGAAGGAAGAAACGGCGGCGGGGCGGCTGGTGGTGTGGCCTGGCTGCCAGAGGAGAGACGTAGGAAGATGGCCGGCGAATACGGAGTTGTGGGGGCATGTGCATGAGGCGGCGCGCCTCATGCACATATCGGGGACGCATTTTTTCCGTTTAGGCCGAAGCCGGGGCCTAAATTTTAGGCCGGCTTCGGAGGATTTTTCTTTTCACCTCCATTTTGGCCCCAGGGCATCGGGGACTGGAACCAAATGAAGGCGACACGTATGGGGAAAATCAGGAACGAGGTAAGGGGTCTTGTGACCCAAAATTTTAATTTATTTATTTTTAAAATGTAGAAATAGGGTTTTTTATTTTTAAAAATTCAGAGGTTCATCGGATCTGGATGGGGTTTTCATATTTGGGATCAGAGAATTTTTGTTGATTTTCCTGGAGGGTCAGTTTTGTGATTTTAATATTTTAAGGGGGTGATTTGGTGGGAGGTGGTTTTGAAGGGGTTAATTAAGAGTTAGGGGGCTGAATTCGACGTAGTGTGTCCGGGGGGAGTTATTGGAATTTTGGAGAGGGATTTTAAATTTTTTGGGAATTTTTACGGGGATTTTTGTAAGGTTGTTGTGAGGCGGGGGTTAAATGTTGGGATTTTTAAATTTTAAAAATATGGTTTAGTAGGGGGTGGAGAGTTTAATTAGCATGGGAAATTTGGGGAAATTCATTGAAAGTTTAAGGGGTTTTTTAAGTTAATTGAAGAATTTCTCATTGATCCCTATGGGAATTTTTCAATTAAAATGGAGATCCAGCAGTGCTGCTCAACATTCCGCTTGTCAGCAGGAGGGTTCGGAGTGTTGGGCAGGACTTGGGATTGGTTGGTCGGGTTTAGAACCCCAAGCTCAGAGCTGGTCTCCTAGGTAACGGTGACTCTGGCAGTTGGCAGATTGAGTTGGACGGTCAAGGTGGGAGGAAGTGTTGTGAGTGGTCAGAGCAAAAGAGTTGATTTGAATGAAAAAGGTTAAAGTTTTAAAAGGGATTTAGGGTGGGCATCAATATAGGAGTGTAATGTAGTTGTAGGGATAGTGTTGGGGGGAAGTGTTATAATGATCTCTACGAGTTTGGGAATTTGGGTATTAGAGAAAGGGATTGAGAGTGATCAGTGTGTGAGTGGTGTACAGATATTAGTATAAGGGGGCTGTGTGTATGTTAAAAGTTAGTTCTAGAAAAATATGTAATTTAGGACTGGAATTTTAGTCAAGGGAGATTAGTTTAACGAAAGGGGGTAGAGAGATGGAATGCTGAAAAAGGGTGACAGCTGGAATGTGATGTGAGTGTTGCTGAAAGGGAAAGACAGTCCAACACTCTTTTTAGCTTTAGGGAAAATAAATTAGTTAAAAGTAGGTTTGATAGGAAAGGGAATTTTTGATTATTTTGATTTAAATAGTTTACTTGGCCACAGTCTTTATAAAACTCTTCCCCAGCGTAGACACTGTAACAGTTTTTCAGGAAGCTAGGGTTTTGCCTACCTTTAAGTTTATTAAGAATAGGTTTAGGAGGAAGAGCTACGGAGGAGATTTACAGCTCGTCGTGATCGTCAAGGGCCCCTCCGCAAGAAAGCCTGCATTACATTTTGAAGAAAAGAAGCACTTCTGAAGCTAAGTGACTGTGTGAGACACAAGGGATATTTTAAATTAGGAAAAGACAAAGGGGATAGTGAAGAAGGGAAAGAAACTTTATACTTACCTGAAGGATCCGATGAGGTAGGGGGTGGAAGAAACCTGTAAGAGAGAATTTGACACAAAGTATCAATTCCTTGTGATTGATAAGTAGAGTAATAAAAAAAAAACACTACATGTTAGCCTAATAAAAAAATGGAATAATACTTATCTGATTGATCCTCTGGTTGAGGGAGAAGTATCTGAAAAAGAAAAAAAACATTGAATTATTTTTTTTTTAGTTAATTGTTACAAAGCTTTGGTTCTTGTTATTTGAAAAGTGAATTGTTTTTTTGCATACATTAATTGGTAAATCAGTAAAATCATTATAATAAAATAGTCATCATTTTTAAAGAAATTTTGAAGTGTTGTATTCCTCTACAAGAACAATTTGGGAAGGAAGTCCAAAATTAGTTTATTTTTCCTCTTCCGTTCTTTGAGAGCGGAAGACGTGGTTAGTTTATTCCTGCATCACTCCCAGAGTTCTGAAGTGCAACTCAGAGACTGGCCCAACTACCAACATCTGGTCCTGAGGGGCACTTTAATTTCATCCAGAATTTCGGGGGTGCATGACATAATGAGTCTATAGCGATGCTTAGTAAACAGGGCCCTTAAGTTTGGCTGAAAATAGGGTACAAATTTAAGAGGCTAACTTAAGATCAAGTTTAGGAGCTCAGTATTTTCTGAATATTGGGCCCTCTCCCTTTGATATTCAGCCAGTGGTGGGCAGCACTTTTGCTGTCCACCGCCAGTATTAAACTCAGATATTCAATGCTGGGCCATTTCCAGCGACCGGCATTGAATATCCAGTTTCAACTTAACCAGTTAAGCCAGTATTCAGTGCTAACCAGTTAAGTGCTTAGCAGTTAAAGACAGGCCTGCTATTTATGCAGCCTATTTTAACTGCTAAACATAGCAGTTACTGGCCGGTTAAACAGTTTTGAATATCGTGCCCTCTGTGTTTATCACCTTCTCTACACGGCTAAAGATAAAAATGCCATCTCACAGGCTTGTAGCAATTGTTCTTTAATGGTTCAGCTGACTTGTTCTGCTGAAAGAATATGGCAGTATTGTAATAAGTAGGAACTGGCAGCCGGATAAAAATTTTTGTTTTGTGTCATTTCCTTTGCTGATTCCAAGAATGTTCATTTTGGGCCCGGTTTACAGAAGCGCGCTAGTGTTTTTAGCGCACACTAAACAGCATACACTAACTGTAGAGATGCCCATATTATTTCTATTAATCCAAAATCAAATGGTCTCACATCTCGGCAGCGGGGGCTTTCACTCTGATTTGATGCAGGTCCTGATATTTTCTACAAGTGGAGCATAATGGAGATTTGAATACAGTTATTTGAATTAAGCTTCACATGCCTTTGAGTGTTGTGAAGAGTTCTTAGCACTGGGATATAATATTCCTATGAGCATCTATATGGTTAGTGCAAGCACATATTTAGTACGCACTAAAAATGCTATCGTGCCTTGGAAACAGGGCCCTTTATTTGTTTTCATTTTGAGTGTGCACTCCTTTAAAGAGAGCACACTATGTGCAAAAAGGGCACACATCAGGGATATTTTATTTTAGAAAAAAAAATTAGTTGTAGTTTTTATTCATGTGCAAAACGTCATTTTAATTCTTATTTTATTCTAGTTCTGTCAACTATACTACTACTTATCATTTCTAAAGCGTTACTAGACGTACGCAGCGCTGTACAATTGAACATGAAGAGACAGTCCCTGCTCGACAGAGCTTATAATCTAATCAGGACAGACAAACAGGGCAAACAAGAGATAAGGGAATATTAAAGTGAGGATGATAAAATAAGGACTCTGAACAAGTGAATAAGGGTTAGGAGTTAAAAGCAGCATCAAAAAGGTGGGCTTTTAGCTTAGATTTGAAGACGGCCAGAGATGGAGCTTGATGTACCGGCTCAGGAAGTCTATTCCAGGCATATGGTGCAGCAAGATAAAAGGAATGGAGTCTGGAGTTAGCAGTGAAGAAGGGTGCAGATAAGAGAGATTTACCCAGTGAATGGAGTTCCCAGGGAGGAATGTAGGGAGAGATGAGAGTGGAGAGGTACTGAGGAGCTGCAGAGTGAATGCATTGTCAATAAGAGGAGTTTGAACTGTATGCGGAAACTGATAGGAAGCCAGTGAAGTGACTTGAGGAGAGGGCTAATATGAGCATAACGACACTGGCGGAATATTAGTCGTGCAGCAGAATTTTGAATAGATTGAAGAGGAGAGAGATGGCTAAGTGGGAGACCTGTGAGAAAAAAGTTGCAATAGTCTAAGAGCATAGGCGGTCGGTGGCCCAACTGGTTGGGGAGGCTAAAGGGGGCAGGGTCAGGGGTGGGGCTTATATTCCTAATTATCTGACAACACAGAGAAAAAGAAATAAGTGAAAGTGACATAGTCACAATTAATACTGTAAACATTACACTGGGCAGACCCTAATACACCAATTACCACCTATACGGAAAACACAGATTATCAACAATATGAAACAAGGAATCATAATATCACAATTCCTCACGTACAGCCACAAAACAACCTTTTAGGGTGGATAGTGTTCACAATGAGCTCCTTTTATTAATGACCAGATAGAGATAAGAGTTTTCAATTTTGGCACAGTATAAGTCATCAGAAGATCAAAATATAAGAAAACCAATGGACAGCATTAGGGGCTTATAGCCCATTTAGTTATGTTTTGAAAAGAACCTCGTGTTGCAACACTCAGGCTCACAGTCACAGCCAGGCTATGCCACCGGAAGTGGGTCACAGAAGGAGGTTCCCTTCCGGCAGAGACGGAACCGCTGGGGAAGGAACCTAAGGGAGACTGAAAAGAGTTTCATGCTGCAACACCACGGTCACAGCCAGGCTCTGCCGCTGGAAGTGTATCACAGGAGGTGGTTCCCTTCCAGCAGAACCGGAACTGCTAGGGAAGGAGGCTTAGGGAGATAGCGAGTCAGACAGGCAGGCAGTCAGCCGGTAAGAAAAGAAAAGAGCGGTGGAGTGGGCGCCGGCGGGGAGTGTAAGATACAACAATTTTGTTCCTGAGGAGGCAGGGGAAGGTTATGGTTGGGCTGGGGAGGCTTAGCCTCCCCAAGCCTTTTATACGGGGCGCCTATGTCTAAGAGAGAGGTGATAAGAGTGTGGATGAGGGTTCTGGTAGTGTGCTCAGAAAGGAAAGGGTGAATTTTGCTGATATTATAGAGAAAGAAACAACAGGTTTTAGCAGTCTGTTGAATATGTGCAGAGAAGGAGAGAGAGGAGTCGAAGATGACCCCAAGGTTACAAGCTGATGAGACAGGAAGGATGAGAGTGTTATCCACAGAAATAGAGAATGGGGGAGGAGGAGAGGTTGGTTTAGTGGGAAAGATAAGAAGCTCAGTCTTGGTCATGTTTAGTTTCAGATGGCGCTGAGACATCCATACAGCAATGTCAGACAGGCAGGTTGATACTTTGGCCTGGAATTCGGCTGAGATTTCTGGTGTGGAGAGGTAGATCTGGGAGTCATCAGCGTAAAGATGATACTGAAAACCATGGATGAGATCAGAGTACAAAGGGAAGAAGTATAGATGGAGAAATGAAGAGGTCCCAGGACAGATCCCTGCGGTACACTAACTGACAGTGGGATAGAAGTAGAGGAGGATCCACTAGAGCAGTGATGGCGAACCTTTCAGAGACCGAGTGCCCAAACAGCAACCCAAAATCGAACTCATTATGGGCGGGGTCACCACATATGACTCCACCCCTATGATAGCCACACTCCTTACACTAGCCATGGCGCATATAAACAGACATCATTGAAAATATTATACTAGAATAGGAGAAAAAAATAACATGATTTTCTTTCATTATAAATCATTTCTGTAACAGCTCCAGTATACCCAGTGCAAAATAAGACAGCAGATGTAAATTCTCAAATTGGACATATTCCAAACACTAAAATGAAAATAAAATGATTTTTTCTACCTTTGTTGTCTGGTGACTTTGTTTTTCTGATCATGCTGGCCCAGTATCCGATTCTGCTGCTATCTGTCCTCTTAACTCCGTTTCCAGGGCTTCCTTTCCATTTATTTCTTTACTTTCCTCCTTTCGTCTTCATTTCTTGCCCTCCATCCATGTCCAGCAACCCTCCGCTCCCCTCCAGCCACAAATGTCGAGCCACCCTCCTCTCCCCCTGCCCTCCCCTCCAGCCATCCATGTCCAGCCACCCTCCTCTCCCCCTGCCCTCCCTCCCAGCACCAGGCAGACCTCCCTCCCAGCACCCAGCATCAGGCCTCCCTCCCACCCAGCAGCACCCAGCATCAGGCCGGCCTCCCTCCCACCTAGCACCCAACATCAGGCCTCCCCAGCACCCAACATCAGGCCTGCCACCCTCCCACCCAGCAGCACCCAGCATCAGGCCGGCCTCCCTCCCACCTAGCACCCAACATCAGGCCTCCCCAGCACCCAACATCAGGCCTGCCACCCTCCCACCCAGCACCCAACATCAGGCCTCCCACCCTCCCTCCCAGCACCCAGCAGCAGCAGCACCCAGTAGCAGGCCTCCCTCCCACCCAGCATGTAGCAGCAGCAGGCCTCCCACCCAGCACCACACAGCACCAAGCCTCCCACCCACCCACCCAGCACCAGGCCTGCCTGAGTCCCTCCCTCCCAGCACCAGGAACTCCCCTCCTCCTCTGAAATTTAAAAAGCGTACCGTCCTCGGGGGTTAAGGCAGTGTGCGTCAGCAGAGAAGCGCATGTTCTTTGCTCGGCGCACCTTCGGCCTTCCCTTCTGTCTCTCAAGCTCTGGTCCCGCCCCATAGGCGGGACCAGAGCTTGAGAGACAGAAAGGAAGGCCGAAGGCGCGCCGCACGAAGAACATGCGTTTTCCTGCCGCTGCCGATGCACACCGCCTTAACCCCGAGGAGTAGGACGGTACACTTTTTAAATTTCAGAGGAGGAGGGGGGTTCCTGGTGCTGGGAGGGAGGACGGAAGGGCGGGCGGGGCGGCCTGATGCTTGTTTGGTTGGAGGGAGGGTGGGAGGGAGGCCGAACTGGTGCTTGGAGGGAGGGAGAGTGGGCGGACCAGCGACGGCGCACGTGCCAAGCAGGGGCGTAACCAGACAACAGATTTTGGATGGGCCTAGACAAGAAGTTGGTGGGCACCAAGTGTTCTCCACACCACCACCACCAAAAAAAATATCTAAGCTGGTAGGAAAATGCTTCTTTCTACCTTGGCAGTCTGCAGAAGGCATACGCTGAAAACTGAGAATGCACAGGTTTGGGTATCGTGGAGTGTAGCATTTTCGTTAACATCAGGGGGAAGCCTTCAGCTGACAAAGCTTTGGATCCTCACCAGCTACCGCTAAATGTGTGCTACTGTTGGGTGGGTGTGAGCCCTAAGTGGGTGGGCCCCGGCCCACCCAGGCCCACCTGTGGCTACGCCACTGGTGCCAAGGGAGAGGGCTCTGTGTGCCCTCTCTGGCACGCGTGCCATAGGTTCGCCATCACCGCACTAGAGTATACACTAAAGGTACGCTGGGAGAAATAAGAAGAAAACCAGGAAAAAACAGAGCCCTGAAATCCAAGTGAGGACAGCGTATCAAGGAGTAGGCTGTGATCAACAGTGTCAAAAGCAGCAGATAGATCGAGAAGGATGAGTATAGAATAGAGACCTTTGGATTTGGCCAGGAACAGAACATTGGAGACTTTAGCAAGCACTGTTTCAGTTGAATGAAGGGGGCGAAAGCCAGATTGAAGTGGATCAAGAAGAGCAATCTGAAGCTTCAAAGGGTCTGTTTGAATCAGTCCCCTTAGAATCAAAACTATATAGAGAGGAAAGATCTCACTTAACTTTCTTTCTGAGAAGTTCTGAGACAAGAGGACTTTCCTCTGGGTAAGTGAACATTATTTTGCTCTGTGCATTGGTAACTTAAAGATAAGTACATAAGTATATACGTATTGCCATACTGGGAAAGCCCAAAGGTCCATCGAGCCCAGCATCCTGTTTCCAACAGTGGCCAATCCAGGTCACAAATACCCGGCAAGATCCCAAAAATGTACAAAACATTTTATACTGCTTATCCCAGAAATAGTGGATTTTCCCCAAGTCCATTTAACGGTCTATGGACTTTTCATTTAGGAAGCCGTCCAAACCTTTTTAAAACTCCGCTAAGCTAACCGCTTTTACCACATTCTCTGGCAACGAATTCCAGAGTTTAATTACAAATTGAGGGAAGAAAACGTTTCTCTGATTCGTTTTAAATTTACTACATTGTAGCTTCATCGCGTGCCCCCTAGTCCTAGTATTTTTGGAAAGCGTGAACAGACGCTTCATATCTACCCATTCCACTCCACTCATTATTTTATAGACCTCTATCATATCTCCCCTCAGCTGCCTTTTCTCCAAGCTGAAGAGCCCTAGCCGCTTTAGCCTTTCCTCATAGGGAAGTGGTCCCATCACTTTTATCATTTTCGTCGCCCTTCTCTGCACCTTTTCTAATTCCACTATATGTTTTTTGAGATGCGGCGACCAGAATTGAACACAATATTCGAGGTGCGGTCGCACCATGGAGCGATACAAAGGCATTATAACATCCTCATTTTTGTTTTCCATTCCTTTCCTAATAATACCTAACATTCTATTTGCTTTCTTAGCCGCAGCAGCACACTGAGCAGAAGGTTTCAACGTATCATCAATGACGACACCTAGATCCCTTTTTTGGTCCATGACTCCTAACGTGGAACCTTGCATGACGTAGCTATAATTCGGGTTCCTCTTTCCCACATGCATCACTTTGCACTTGCTCACATTAAACGTCATCTGCCATTTAGACACCCAGTCTCCCAGTCTCGTAATTTTTCACAATCCTTCCACGATTTAACGACTTTGAATAACTTTGTGTCATCAGCAAATTTAATTACCTCACTAGTTACTCCCATCTCTAGGTCATTTATAAATATGTTAAAAAGCAACTACCCTTCTCCATTGAGAATACTGACCATTTAACCCTACTCTCTGTTTTCTATCTTTTAACCAGTTTTTAATCCACAATAGAACACTACCTCCTATCCCATGACTCTCCAATTTCCTCTGGAGTCTTTCATGAGGTACTTTGTCAAACGCCGTCTGAAAATCCAGACACACAATGCAGTGGCATACCAAGGGGGGGGCAGTGGGGGCGGTCCACCCCGGGTGCCAGTGGGTGGGGGGTGCTCCGCTCCCGCCGCCTCCCGTGGCCGTTCCCGCGGCGCCGCACATTTAAAAAACCGGCGAAGCAGCGTCGCAGGCAGCGCCTCGTGCCCTGCTTGTAAAAAAAAAAAAATCAAACCTCCTTCTCCTCCTCATCTTGACGTCTTGACATCGACTCGGGCCTTCCAATCAATTTGATTGGAAAGCCCGAGTCGACGTCAAGACGAGGAGAAGGAAGGAGATTTGATTTTTTTTTTTTACAAGCAGGGCACGAGGCGCTGCCTGCGACACTGCTTCGCCGATTTTAACGGGACTGAGGTGGGGAAGGAGAGGGGCGAAAGGGACTCAGGTGGGGGTGTTCAGAGGGGAGAAGGGGACTGGGGTGGGGGTCTCAGACAGGGGAGGGGAGAAGGGGACTGGGGTGGAGATCTCAGAGGGGAGAAGGGGACTTGGGTGGGGGTGTTCAGAGGGGAGAAGGGGACTGGGTGGGGGTCTCAGGGGAAAAGGGGAGGGGAGAAGGGGACTGGGGTGGGGATCTCAGACGGGGGAGGGGAGAAGGGGACTTGGGTGGGGATCTCAGAGGGGAGAAGGGAAGGGGAGGGGAGAAGGGGACTGGGATGGGGGTGTTCAGAGGAGAGAAGGGGACTGGGGTGGGGGTCTCACAGGGGAGGGGAGAAGGGGACTGTGGTGGGGGTCTCAGAGAGGGGGAGGGAAGAAGGAGACTGGGGTGGGGAGAAGGGGGGTGGGGGTCTCAGACGGGGAAGGGGAGGGGAGAAGGGGACTGGGGTGGAGATCTCAGACAGGGGAGGGGGAGGGGAGAAGGGGACTGTGGTGGGGATCTCAGAGGGGAGAAGGGGACTGGGGTGGGGGTGTTCAGAGGGGAAAAGGGGAGGGGAGAAGGGGACTGGGGTGGGGGTCTCAGACAGGGGAGGGGAGAAGGGGACTGTGGTGGGGTATCAGACAGGAGAAGGGAACTGGGGTGGGGTGTTCAGAGGGGAGAAGGGGGCTGGAACTGGGGGCTGAAAAAAGGGGCAGAGAGAGAGAGGGGACAGATCCTAGATGGAAGGGGGAGCGAGAGGGAGGGCAGACCCTGGATGGATGGGAGAGGGAGGGCAAATGGTGGATTGAAGGGGCAGAGAGAAAGGGCAGGCAGTGGATGGAAGGGACGGCAGAGAGGGCAGACACTGGATGGCAGAGAGAGAGAGACAGTGAAGACATATGCCGGAAGACGGTGAAAAGAAGATGAGGAAAGCAGAAACCAGAGACAACAAACTGTAAATAAAATATATGTTTTTATTTTTTTTGCTTTAGGATAAAGTATTGTAGATGTGTTAAATGTTTATAATAGAACATGTAAATAAGGTAATCTTTTTATTGGACTAATTTTAATACATTTTGACTAACTTTCGGAGAACAAAACCCCCTTCCTCAGGTCAGGATAGGATACTGTAACAGCACTATACTGTACTGACCCGAGGACGGAGGTTTTGGCCTCTGAAAGCTAAATGTATTAGTCCAATAAAATGGTATTATTTTACTTTCTATATTTGTTTTATTTCTATTTGTTAATTTGTAAAGTGGTGATTGGTACTTGTTAGGTTTTTTTTTTCAAATTTACATCTGCTGTCTTTATATTTTGCACAGTACTAGGGGACAGTTTCTGTTTCTGTGGTGTTGCATTGTATGCAGAGTCTGGCATTGGGGGTTCAGTTTAATTTTTGTCTAAATAGAAAGTTTATGATTACTTATTCTATAGTGGATTAGGGTGTATCTGTGTTTGTGAAAAAGACATGGCTTTCAGTTGGCATTGACTGTGCAGGATCTACGATCTGTACTATTCTGTCTGGTTTCGTTTTACAATAGGTGAATTGATGTTCTAGTGCTCACTGTAGTGTTAAAGATGCTTTCATTTTCCTTGTGTGACTCGTAGAAATGACTGCTTATGGTATGGTAGAATTGCTCTATAGGTCCTGAGTGTTTTGTATTCTCGGCATGCCTAGTACTGGATTTGGGGGGGGGGGTGTTAAAAAATGACCGGCCCCGGGTGTCAACTACCCTAGGTACGCCACTGACACAATGTCAACCAGCTCCCCTTTATCCACATGTTTGTTCACCCCTTCAAAGAAATGTAGTAGATTGGTAAGGCAAGATTTCCCTTTACTAAATCCATGTTGACTTTGTCTCATTAAGCCATGCTTTTGAATATGCTCTGTAATTTTTTTTGTTACATTTGTACCCTACGCTTTCCCACTCATGGCAGGCTCAATGCGGCTTACATGGGGCAATAGATTTTGTTCTTAATAATAGTCTCTACCATTTTGCCGGGCACCGACGTCAGACTCACCAGTCTATAATTTCCCAGATCTCCTCTGGAACCTTTTTAAAAAATCGGCGTTACATTGGCCACCCTCCAATCTTCCGGTACCACGCTCGATTTTAAGGATAGTAACATAATAACATAGTAGATGACGGCAGAAAAAGACCTGCATGGTCCATCCAGTCTGCCCAAGACAAACTCATATGTGTATACCTTACCTTGAATTTGTACCTGTCCTTTTCAGGGCACAGACTGTATAAGTCTGCCCAGCAGTATTTCCCGCCTCCCAACCACCAGTCCCGCCTCCCATCATCGGCTCTGGTACAGACCGTATAAGTCTGCCCTCCCCTATCCTAGCCTCCCAACCACCAACCCCTCTTCCCCCCACCTGCTCCGCCACCCAATTTCAGCTAAGCTTCTGAGGATCCATTCCTTATGCACAGGATTCCTTTATGCATATCCCACGCATGTTTGAACTCCGTTACCGTTTTCATCTCCACCACCTCCCACGGGAGGGCATTCCAAGCGTCCACCACCCTCTCCGTGAAAAAATACTTCCTGACATCTTTCCTGAGTCTGCCCCCCTTCAATCTCATTTCATGTCCTCTCGTTCTACCGCCTTCCCATCTCCGGAAAAGATTCGTTTGCGGATTAATACCTTTCAAATATTTGAATGTCTGTATCATATCACCCCTGTTCCTCCTTTCCTCCAGGGTATACATGTTCAGGTCAGCAAGTCTCTCTTCATACGTCTTGGAACGCAAATCCCATACCATCCTCGTAGCTTTTCTTTGCACCGCTTCCATTTTTTTAACATCCTTCGCAAGATACGGCCTCCAAAACTGAACACAATACTCCAGGTGGGGCCTCACCAACGTCTTATACAGGGGCATTAAAACCTCCTTTCTTCTGCTGGTCACTCCTCTCTCTATACAGCCTAGCAATCTTCTCGCTAAGGCCACCGCCTTGTCGCACTGTTTCGTCGCCTTCAGGTCCTCAGATACTATCACCCCAAGATCCCTCTCCCCGTCCGTGCCTATCAGACTCTCCCCGCCTAACACATACGTCTCCCTTGGATTTCTACTCCCTAAGTGCATCACTTTGCATTTCTTCGCATTGAATTTTAATTGCCATACGTTAGACCATTCTTCTAGCTTCTTCAGATCTTTTTTCATGTTTTCCACTCCCTCCGGGGTGTCCACTCTGTTGGAAATCTTGGTGTCATCCGCAAAAAGGCAAACTTTACCTTGTAACTCTTCGGCAATGTCACTCACAAATATATTGAACAGAATCGGCCCTAGCACCGATCCCTGAGGCACTCCACTACTCACCTTTCCCTCCTCCGAGCGAACTCCATTCACCACCACCCTCTGGCGTCTGCCCGTCAACCAGTTCCTAATCCAGTTTACCACTTCGGGTCCTATCTTCAGCCCGTCTAGTTTATTTAAGAGCCTCCTGTGGGGAACCGTGTCAAAAGCCTTGCTGAAATCTAAGTAGATTACGTCCATAGCACGTCCTTGATTTAATTCTCCTGTCACCCAGTCAAAGAATTCAATGAGATTCATTTGGCATGATTTCCCTTTGGTGAAACCATGTTGTTTCGGTTCTTGCAACTTATTGGCTTCCAGGAAATTCACTATCCTTTCCTTCAGCATCGCTTCCATTACTTTTCCAATAACCGAAGTGAGGCTTACTGGCCTGTAGTTTCCAGCTTCTTCCCTATCACCACTTTTGTGAAGAGGGACCACCTCCGCCGTTCTCCAATCCCTCGGAATCTCTCCCGTCTCCAAGGATTTATTAAACAAGTCTTTAAGAGGACCCGCCAGAACCTCTCTGAGCTCCCACAGTATTCTGGGGTGGATCCCGTCCAGTCCCATGGCTTTGTCCACCTTTAGCTTTCCAAGTTGTTGATACACACTCTCTTCTGTGAACGGTGCTCTATCCACCTCATTCTCAGGTGTACTTTTGCCAGTCCCTCTCGGTCCATCCCCAGGATTTTCTTCAGTGAAAACAGAACAAAAGTATCTATTTAGCAAATTGGCTTTTTCTTCATCATTTTCTACATAGCGTTTCGTTGTATCTTTTAGTCTCACAATTCCCTTTATAGTCTTTCTCCTTTCACTAATGTACCTGAAGAAGTTTTTGTCTCCCCTCCTTACATTTCTAGCCATTTGTTCTTCCGCTTGCGCCTTCGCCAGACGTACCTCTCTCTTGGCTTCTTTCAGTTTCATCCGGTATTCCTCCCCGTGTTCCTCCTTTTGAGATTTTCTATATTTCTGGAACGCTAACTCTTTAGCCTTTATTTTCTCAGCCACTTTCTTTGAGAACCATATCGGTTTCCTTTTTCTCTTGCTTTTATTTACTCTCCTTACATAAAGGTCTGTGGCCCTGTTTATTACTTCTTTTAGCCTGGACCACTGTCCTTCCACTTCTCGTATGTCCTCCCAGCCCATCAGCTCCTTCCTCAGGTATTCTCCCATTTTGTTAAAGTCAGCTCGCTTGAAATCCAGGACTTTGAGTTTAGAGTGGCCGCCATCCACATGAGCCGTTATATCAAAACAAACCGTTTGATGGTCACTGCTTCCCAGGTGTGCAGCCACTCGGACATTTGACACACTATCCCCATTCGTGAGCACCAGATCCAACGTGGCTCCCTCCCTCGAGGGTTCCGTCACCATTTGTCTGAGCAGAGCACTTTGGAAAGCATTTTTCAGTTCTATCAGTACTCTGTCCTTTTTCAAAACAGAATTTTGAACAAAACATCCAAAGTCAGATTTAAATGTCATATCGAAAATGCCCCTCTTTATATGTGATAGCTTTATATGTAGGATAAGGTTGTTGTTTTTTTTCGCCTGGTGTAAAATGAGGGATTTTTATTTATATTGTATGCAAATCACTCAGAGCCTTGAGATAAAAGCATTTGCTAAGTTTAAATAGAAAGTCTGTGGTAAATTCCATAGGCTGGGCACTACTTAAGGCTTTGTCTTTGCTGGAGTGGAGGAGTAGCCTAGTGGTTAGTGCAGTCCTACTGCAGCTCCTTGTGACTCTGGGCAAGTCACTTAACCCTCCATTGCCCCTGGTACAAAATAAGTACCTGAATATATGTAAACTGCTTTGAATGTAGTTGCAAAAACCTCAGAAAAGCAGTATATCATTTCCCTTTCCCCCTCTCAAATAGGGTTCCAGAGATAGGCTACAACTGATGTTTTAACAGAAATGCCAAGTCTCACTCATTTGAAGTCTGTCTCACACTCAAATTCTGAGATCCTTCTCTCACTCATTAGGAATCTGTCACACTCATTTCAAGACTCACTTATTCTCACACTCTGAGCCCTTCCTTAGCTCATTAGAGCCTCAGCACCAGCACATTGTTTTCATAAGTGAAGAAAAGCCAAGGGACCAAACCAATAGAAAGAAATCTGAGTATATCTTGCTGCATGCTGCCTCCCCCGTCTCATCTCTTATCCCTGCACCTAAAGTACATCTGCTCTGAAATCTACGTGCATATTTCTAGCCAATGAATGAAGAGCAATTCTTAGCCTACAGAATTTACTCATATTGTCTCCTCTCTGTCTTTATCCCTTCAAAAGCTCAAAATAAATACAATTTTATGCTGCTTTTTTTTTCATTTACAAAGCAATATGACACTTAAGAACATAAGCACATAAGCATTGCCATAGTGGGACAGACTGAAGGTCCATCAAGCCCAGTATCCTGTTTCCAGCAGAGGCCAATCCAGGTCACAAGTACCTGTCAAGATCCCAAAAGAGTGAAACATATTTTATGCTGCTTATTTTAGAAATAAGCAGTGGATTTTCTCAAGTCCATCATAATCATGGCTTATGGACTTTTTTTAGGAACTTGTCCAAACCTTTTTTAAACCCTTATGTACTATCTGAAAATTCTCATTCTTTGGTGTGGTTCACACCCTTGGCATCTCAGTATTAAGCTAAACCAAAATCTTTAGTATTCAAACTAAATTAAATTGAAGCCACAGCTAGAAGCATCCTGCATTCTATATCTGACCAGTACCTGGCACATAATCCCCCAAAACCCTTTCTCATCCCTCTGCTCCCCTCCGTGACTGGAGCTAATTACCCATGACTTTACCATCAGTCAGTTTGTCTCTGTCTATCATGCATATTATATTTTTGCCTAGGTCTTTCAGTGCAAAGGGTTACAAGCCTGCTACAAAGTTATTTGAAGACATTTTTAAAAACCAGCAAGCTTTTCACCACTAAAGCAGCTCTGAAGGGGGTTATGTATAAAATACAAAAAAACAATAATTTATAATCTAAAATCATCGACCCTTTGGTGGACGCCAAACCAGCACGAACTGCATCCATGTGATCGAGCCGCAGTCATGGAGGCCTGAGCGCCCTCCTGAAAGAACTAGATTTAATAGACACGTGGAGAGTATTGCACCCACTGGAGGCAGATTTCACCTATTACTCCGGAGCCCACGGATCATACTCTCGGATAGACTATATACTACCAGTCACGAGCACTCATCGCCTCTTACAGGCAGACATTAACACCCCAGCTTTCACAGATCATTCTACAGTAGAGCTCCACTTATACTGGGGAGACACAACATCCGATAAATGGTGGCGGATGAACCCAGCCCTGAATCGTGATAAGGATTTTTGTGCATTTGTGCAACAAGCATGGGATGAATATGAGCTCCAGAATAACACAGCAGAAGTCAAGGCTGGCATTTTCTGGGAAGCTAGCAAGGCTGTACTTCGGAGCCAAATCCTTGCTTACACAGTCTCTACTCGGAAAAGGCGTGATGCAGAAATTTTAAGGTTGCACAAAGAGCTGCAAAAATATAGAAAGCAACATATTCAACAGCCCAATGCAGCCAACAAGACTAAACTTTTGGAGGTTAAAAAATCCCTTAATGATCTCTTACATCAGAGGGCCCAGGCCAATATCACAAATTATAAATATCAGCTTCATAAATGGGGAAACAAAACCGGAAAATTACTGGCCCACTTGCTAAAACCTAAACACTCAAAATCTTATGTCGCAAAAATAAAGGCTCAAGGAGGCCGTTCCCACATTCAGGTAACAGATATTTTAAATGCCTTCCAACAATTTTATAAGGACCTATATGCCCCTGGCCCGCATGATGAACAGAATAGAGATGCTTTCTTCCGTTCTCTGCCCCTCCCTCAGATATCTCCGGAACAGTTAGACTATTTTAACAAATATATTGAAGTAGCAGAGGTATTAATGGCCATTAAGAATCTCAAACTGGCTAAAGCACCGGGTCCGGATGGCCTAGGAGCAGAATATTATAAAATCGTACAGACAAAGGTATGTGGCCCACTGGCACGCATGGGCATGGGGGCGGTTCGAAAAGGGCAGTTTGGATCACACCAAAACCATGCATATGTAGTCATGCTTTTCAAGCCCGGGAGGGACAGAGAGTTGCTGGGCTCCTACAGACCCATCTCCCTATTAAACCAAGACCAAAAATTACTCACCACTGTGTTGGCGTCTAGACTCAATCGTATCTTACCTGATCTTATCCACAAGGATCGGGTTGGTTTTGTGCCTGGTCACTACTCCTCTACTAACTTACTCAAAGTACTAGCCACCTTACAGAAGTAACATTTAGCTTCAGAGGAGGTTCTAGTGGCCAGTCTTGACGCAGAAAAAGCGTTCGACAAGATAACATGGGACTACATATTTTGGGTGCTACCCCGATACGGGATTCAGGGTACGTTTGTAAATTGGGTCCTTATATACAGTTGCCCTACAGCGTAAATTTTGGTAAATGGCCAGCGATCACTGTGTTTTGACTTGCACAGGGGCGCTAGACAGGGCTGCCCCTTGTCACCGCTGCTTTTCTTGTTGTCCTTGGAGCCTTTGACAATATGGCTCAGAACCCCCGAAGAGATTCAGGGAGTGTTAGTTAGAGGTAGAGAACTCAGAATTAGCATGTATGCAGATGACATGCTTCTCTATGTTAGCAAGGCCAAGCAAAACATGCCCCAAATTATAGAAATTATTGAGCATTTTGGTAATTTCTCTGGGTTAAAAATTAACTATGAAAAATCAGAGGCTTTAGCTATGAATAACACGTATCCCCCGGATTATTGGGGTGAATTTCCCCTGGGCTGGGATCGTGATATAATTAAATATTTAGGAATACATATAGGGCTTGATCCACAGATGATGTATCGGAAAAACATTACTCAGAAAGTAGAACTGATCAAGGATCTATGTCACCGATGGAAAGACCTCCCACTGTCCCTTTTTGGGAGGGTGGCAGTTGTGAAGATGGTGCTCTTCTCAAAACTCTTATATGTACTCCAAACCCTACCCGTTTGGGTCAAACCCTTAGAACAGCGCCAATACAAAAGTGATATCCGCCAGTTTATCTGGCGAGCCCGTGGAGCACGCATTAGTTATGCCAAATTAATTCTGCCCAGGGATGGGGGAGGTCTGCGTTTGCCAGACCTCTGTATGTACAATACTGTGGCTACACTGAGATGGGTTCGAGAGGGAATGGGATTAACACCTAAATTTGCACCACTGGATTTTATGGAAGGGTGGTGCCACCCTTTCACCTTTATTAATATCATGCATGGCGGGACCCTGGGGGTGGAGGTGCCATCACTCCCACCTTTCTTTCGCATAATGCATCGGGCCTGGAGATGGTAGCGGATCAGGGTAGGGAGGAGCGCAACAGTGTCACCTTTGTTACAATTTGTGGGGAACCAGGGATTTCTCCGAGGGATAGACTCTGCAAGATTCCGTGAGTGGCAGTCCAGGGGATGTTCGGCAGTGGGAGACTTCTTACAGCAAATACCATCCTTTGATCAGGTGAAGTCTCGATGGGTCCTGCCCAACTCTCATTTTCTACAATATATGCAGGCCAGGCAATATTGTAGCCATCTCCTACAATCACACCACACATCCTTATCATGGACAAATTCAGATAGAGCACTTAGGAAATCACATACTACTACTACTACTTATCATTTCTATAGCGCTACTAGATGTACGCAGCGCTGTACACTTGAACATGAAGAGACAGTCCCTGCTCGACAGAGCTTACAATCTAATTAGCACAGACAAACAGGACAAATAAGAGATAAGGGAATTACTAAGGTGGGGATGATAAAATAAGGGTACTGAACAAGTGAGTAAGGGTTAGGAGTTAAAAGCAGCATCAAAAAGGTGGGCTTTTAGCCTAGATTTGAAGACCGCCAGAGATGGGTCTTGACGGACCGGCTCAGGAAGTTTATTCCAGGTATATGGTGCAGCAAGATAAAAGGAACGGAGTCTGGAGTTAGTGGTGGAGGAGAAGGGTGCAGATAACAGAGATTTACCCAGTGAATGGAGCTCCCGGGGAGGAGTGTAGGGAGAGATGAGAGTGGAGAGGTACTGAGGAGCTGCAGAGTGAATGCACTTATAAGCCAATAATACTCTGTCTAACTGGTATAGAATGCTTTATGACCAGGCAGTTTTAGGCTATCTTGACCAATTAGCGACGGATTGGACTATTGACTTGGGAGAGAATGTTTCTCCAGACACCCTTAGCACTCTTTTCTCAAATCTAGGGTCGGGGGTCCCTCAGGCTGATCTCCAGGAAACTCAATTTAAGCTACTGCATAAGTCATATATTACTAAGGCAAGGGGAAAGAAGCTGGGGATGTGGCAAGATGACACTTGTGAGAAATGTGGGAGGGGGGTGGGTACAAGGCTCCACAGCTTTTTAGAGTGTCCCACTTTAGCTGCCATCTGGAGGGGTGCTATGAATGCCTTGGAGACTGTTGTGGAACCTATTACTTGGGATTACACCTTTCTCATGCTGGGATGGGATTTGAGTCTAAGGGAGCAAGGGATAAAACCCATGGGCATAAAATTCCTACACTTAGCCACTTTAATGATATTTCATGTTATTCTATGTCACTGGGTGGAGGCTAACCCTCCCCGCTATGCAGAGTGGCAGCACAGAATGATAGAGCTGGACAATTGTGAGCTGATGGATGCTTCTCTGAGACACACCCCTGAATGGGAATATTATAAAATATTGGGGCTTTCTTTTCAGGCTCTACCTGAGATGTCCTAGGGTATTGGCGTTAGGATGTTTGGGAAGCCTCAATATATAACCCTCTGTTTGGCTTGAAATTTATACTGTGCGTGGGAGCGAATGTAAGGAGATGAATGTGATGAGGAGAGAGAGTGGAAGGATGTTGGATGTAATAGGTATGAGTGGGGGGTACAACTATATTCAAAATAAGAAACCTTCAGATGGTTACGAGGGACGAGCATTTCACGGTGCTTTCAGCAGCTGTAGAGGGAGCAGAAACTCCAGAAGGTTGAAGGACAACTTTGGAATAATTATGCTACTCCCTTGGTTTTTGTACTTAGTGTTATCATATGTAATCTTATGCTTGTTATAACGGTTGGAACACAATCAGGCTTATTTTCGAAAGAGAAGGGCGCCCATCTTTCGACACAAATCGGGAGATGGGCGTCCTTCTCTCAGGGTCGGCCAAATCAGCATAATCGAAAGCCGATTTTGCCCGTCCCTAACTGCAATCCATTGCGGGGACGACCAAAGTTCCTGAGGGCGTGTCGGCAGCATAGCGAGGGTGGTACTGGGGCGTGATTAAGAGATGGGCGTCCTTGGCCGATAATGAAAAAAAGAAGGGTGTCCCTGATGAGCACTTGGCCGACTTTACTTGGTCGTGTTTTTCTTACAACCAAACCTCAAAAAGGTGCCTGAACTGACCAGATGACTACCGGAGGGAATCGGGAATGACCTTCCATGACTCCCCCAGTGGTCATTAACCCCCTCCCACCCTCAAAAAAACAACTTTAAAAACTTTTTTTGCCAGCCTGAAATGTCATACTCAGGTCCATCGCAGCAGTATGCTGTGTGTGTGTCAGCGGAGGCATAGCAAAGGCGTGGACGTCCTTCTTTCAAACATTTGGACGTCCTGAACTGCCCCACCCTCACAGGGACTAAGCCAAATTTTAAGGGCAAGGAGTGGGCTAGTGGTTAGAGCACTGGTCTTGCAATCCAGAGGTGGCTGGTTCAAATCCCACTACTGCTACTTGTGATCTAAAATCCAAATAAATAAATAAAGGGGGTGTCAGAGGTGTAGCAAAGGCATGGATGTCCTTCTCACAGAAATCCACATTTTGGATGTCCTCAACTGCCTGTCGCAGGAACGGAGGCATAGCAAAGGACGTCCTTCACCCATACTCTAAAAAAAAAAGACGTCCCTGACGAGCACTTGGACGCTTTCATCTGGACCTGTTTTTCTAAGGTTGTAGACGGCTATTATACACATGGCTTGTCTGCATGTATGAAGCCGTCTTTGGCAAGGAAATCATATGCAAATGAGCTAACAGCGAGCAGCTCATTTGTATGTGATTTCCTTCATGCATGCCCGTTCCTTTCCGAATCGCTAAGGGATCGATAAGGGAAGGGCTTTTTCCATTCAGTTAGTGCATCTGGTCGTTTCTGAGATGGGCATCCTCGCTTTCCATTATCGCCAAAAATCAGAAATGACCAAATCCTAGGGATGACCATCTCTAAGGTTGACCTAAATTTGCTGATTTGGGCATCCCCGACTGTATTATCGAAATAAAAGATGGACGCCCATCTTGTTTTGATAATACTGGTTTCCCCGCACCTTGCTGGAGCTGTCCTGCGAGGACGTCCCCAGGAAAACTTGGGCATCCCTTTCGATTATGCCCCTCCGTGTATGCCTGTCTCCTTTCCCTCAATAAAGATATTTACTAAAGTTTCTTCAACAATATAATTTTAACCCTCAAAACTATCTGATCAATATGTATTTAGATTTGACTCACACCTTCTTCAACAGTAGCTCAAGGTGAATTATATTTAGGTACATTAGGTATTTTCCCTGTTGGGCTCATAATTTTGTACCTGAGATAATAGAGGGTTAAGTGACTTGCCCAAGATCACAAGCAACAGCAGTAGGATTTGAACCAGGCACCCCTGTATATCAAGCCTGGTGCTCAAACTACTAGGCTACTCCTCCACTTGAATTCTTCAAGAGGTCCAGAGTCAAATGAAGGAGCCCCTTTGGTAGTGACTTGAGCCAGCTGATGAATGCAGGCCCCACCTTTAGCTTGAAACCCAAGTGTTTGGAGTCACTGGTACTGTGCACCTGTGCTGACTCATCGTCTTTACTTACTAGAGATGCCATTCCAAAGCTGGAGACTTACCACCACTAAGTTGGAGATTTAAGGCCAATGAGTGAGGTTTTTCTCATGGGCCCCAGCCATGTCTTAAACCAGTTTTAGCATATATGCATTTCAAAAATTAACATATTCTTATCAATAAATAGTAACAATTTTCTATCTTTGTTGTCTGGTTTCTGCTTTCTTCTGTCTTCTCAACTCTCCTGTCAGTCTGCTTGTTCATTTGGCATTTATTCTCTAACTATGTTCATCATTCATCTTCCCTCTGCATCCCTGTCTGTCCTGTCCAGTATCTCCTTTGTGTCCCTGCCCCTATCCTCCTGCTGTGTTATGCATCTCCCTTCTGTGTGTCCTTATTCTTACCCTGTTCATCTTCTCTCTGTGTACATATCCCTCTCCTCCATCCCCATATAAGGTATTACATTCTGTGTCCCTATCCCTCCCTATATCCAGTTTCTCCCCTCATCCTTCCCTTCCCCCACACAACCCATCCCCACCTCTGGGGTCAGCATCTCTCCATCTCTTTTCCCTCCTGTCTCCGACCCCTGGGAGCCAGTATTTCTCTTCCTGCCCTCCTGTTCTCCACCCCTAAGGACCACCATCTTTTTTCTTTCCATCCTGCTCCCCCCTCACCTCAGTAGCCAGCATCCCTCCCTCTCTCTTCCCTTCCTCCTGCTGTCATGCTACCTCCCAAAAAAGTGTCCCTTTCTCATCTCCCTGTCATGTGCCCCCCCCCCCACATGAGTCCATCATCTTTCCCTGTTCCTCCTTTCCCATAGTCCTAGCATCTCTTCTTCTTCTTCCCTTCCCCTCCTGCTCCCTCCCAAGCGGGTCCAGTATTGCTCTTCCTCCTACCCTGTCAAGTCTGGATATCTCTTCTTCCCCTCCACCCATCATGGCTCCGGCACCTTTCACTCTCCAACCCTTGCTTATGCGGCCAGCAGTGTTGAAGATGTTCCTTCCAGTTAGTGCAGGCCTCCTTCCCTCTGCTGTGGCCCACCTCCTCTGATATAATTTCCCATTTATGCCAGGCTAGCTGCTGCAGAGGGAAGGAATCCTCCCATTAAGTGACTACTTTTCAGACATTGCTGCACATTTCTGCCCTGCTTTTTAGCCCCTATTGATATGCAAATGAGGCCCTGCAATGAGTCTCTTCACATGGCAAGTGAAAAGGAGGAGGTGGATGCAAGGATGTTATCAAGTAGTCTTTATTAGAAAACAGTTGAAAAATGACCCGACACGGCCGTGTTTCGACACAAAAGGCCTGCCTCAGGGGTCTGGTGAATCTCTGATGTTATGGCAAAGATGCTAAACAACGAGATGGTTGTCAAAGTCCTGGCTGTAAAATTCTGGTTGTGAGATCTATGTAATATCCTCAATTGGACAGTAGTGCTAAGAAGCAATGGCCGCTCAGATGGCAAGAGTCAGAGTCGGGTCGTTTTTCAGCTGTTTTCCAATGAAGACAACTTCATATCCTCCTCGCATCCACCTCACTGTTTTGTTCTTTGCACATGGCTCTATATCTCTCCTTATTCCCCATGGGCCGCTCCTAAGCACATGCTCACAGCACCACCATTCAGGGTTTTGTGCTAAAGGTGGGGCCTGCAAATATCGGCTGGCTCAATTGGGTTACTACCTAAGGAAGCCCTTCGTTTGACCTTGGTGGTCTTGAAGAACTCAACATTGAACGGATAATTTGAGGAGTTATAATTATATAATTAAGACACATTGATCATTGGGAAATAGTGGGCTATACATTTTAAAAATAAAACAATACGTCCCTTTCAAGAAATTGGGGCTCTTGGCAGCTCTGAGCCTGTGATTGCTCTCTGTACAATGAGCCAGGTGCTGGAAATGGACATCTCATTCCTTTCCAGTCTTATCTTTGCCTAATTCTTTGCTCATTATCAGATCCTTCTCAGGTGCCACATAGTAGAGATATGGAGCCTTGGCATTTCAGACTGAGCTAAGGCTCAAAATTTTCCCAACACATTTACAGACTTCTGTTTTCACAGGAGTCACGGACTTTGAAAGCGGTGATGGTGGCTGGATGGACTGGAGCGTCGGGAGGCTGAAATGGACACCAGTAAATGCAAGTGGGACACTACCTGACAAAGATCACACCACTAACTCTTCTGCAGGTAAACTGCACCCCACACTTCCACCTCAGCACTGACTCCCTGGAAGCAAGAGCGTATTGTTTGTTTTCTAGTTTTGCTGGTAACTTTTTTGGCTAATTATTATGCGAAGTATTTGGTTGTACTAACAATTGTTGCTATATGGTTTTATAGTTCATGATGTTCACTTTCTTAAATAAAAACATGTCAATAAAAACATTTTTAAAGAAATTTTAAAGCAAGCAAGCAAGAGCATCCTTCATTTCGTCCAGATCATCTTAACAGGAAAATATTAGCAGGGTAATTCTATAAAGAAGATGCATAAATTTAGGCACCAAATACATATACAATACAATAGCATACTGGCATATACATGCCCATGTCTGCATATATGCATGTATAAGCTGAGTTTCTGCCTAAATGCTATTCTGTAAATACACTTGTATTTTACATAGCATGTAGTTTGAGGATGGGCATACACATAGGTGGAGTGTGGGCAAGGGACTCAAAGTTGCATGTGTAACTTATAGAATACTGTAAGTTACATGTGTATCACTAGAACTTAGGTGTACATACTTAATCAGGCCTGTGGCTGGTGAAAGTTTTCATGCCTAAGCTATATGCATGTATCTGACCTGGTATGTTAATATTCTATACTGGAAAGTGGGTACCTATGTTTCTTTATAGAATAGGCTCCTACCAGGTGCCCTCAGGGCACCCATATATAGACACCCAGTTATAGAATTACCCCCAAAATGGCCTGATTATTGGAATGATCATTGCATTACAGATCTTATGTTCAAATCTGTGTTATTGGCCTCAATGCAGTGAAAGAGACTTCATAAATAGTGTCTCTTCTGATTATTGCTGTGCTCTGACCAAAAATACTGTACTTTCACCTCAGGAGCATGTGTCTAATGTCAGGCCTGGTACAGAGCAGCAGCACTTTGGCTCTTCCCTATATGTTATTGACTAATGTTAAATTAAGCAACACATAATGTGAGGCAAATCAGAGTCATCCAAGATCCCTGGAATTTATCCCATTGTCTCACAGATACATCTGCTGCTTTAGGAGAGAGAGTGTCATTTTTTGTTCCCTAAACTGCTTCTTTGGCAATTTTCAAGGAGTTCAGGTAGGTTGTCAGACTTGGAAGCTCTCCCCAGGAGATGTGGAATTACCAGTGAAAGGTTCCTTACCCAGGAGGAGAATGACCCAACAGAGGCATTGGCAGTGCCAAATCAAGCTATGCATATCAGCATAGGGTTGCCAGTGCCAAATTGAGCTGTGCACACTCAGCGAGAGGGTACCAGTGCCAGACTGAGCTGTACACATTCAGTGGCAGGTTGCCAGTGTCAGACCAAGCTGTGCACACTCAACAAGGGGGTGTCAGTGCCAGACTAAGATGTGCACATTCAGAAAGGGGGTGCCAGTGGCAAACTGTGCTATACACACTCAGCAAGGGGGTACCTAGGGCACCTGTATTCTTGACACAGCATATTATTGCTTTTGTTTTACTTCCCCAGGTCATTTCCTGAGCTTGCAAAGAGCTGGGGGACAGCATCTTACTGCAGCTAAAGTTCGAAGTCCTCTTCTGGGCCCCTCTGGCCTGGCCTGTACAATGGAGATGTACTATTACCTTCGCAGTGAACATGCAGGTACCATCACTAATTCACCAGCCATGTTAACTTCATTCTCTCGGTTTTCTTGGGCACCCATGATTTCAGTGTTTTATTCCACTCTGTGCCTTGGCATTGCAGGAAAGGAATGACCATTGGTCTCTTGATTGTTAGGGTGATGATGGTTAACATCATGAGATGCTGAGAGTATAGAGCAGATAAAGTGAGGATTGTATATTGGATGCTGCTCAGTGTCTTAGAGGTTTTGCATCCCTCTCCCTATTGCTGCATTGACTCTGCATCTTCTTGCTTGGGGTTGCAATACTGGACTGAACCATTACCTGCTCAGGACTGCTCAGTGATTACCCACACTTATATGCTTGGTACAGAAAGATTTTTCTCATACAGACTAAATGGCAGAAAACCAAGACAGCCGGCTCCTCCCCAGCACTATCTAAAATCCTATCTAGGTGACGTGTGAGGTCCACCACCTTCGCACCAGGCAGGCAAGTCACCAGGCGATCCTCACGTCCACCAGCCACCCAGCTATCTATATGCCTAATGATTGAATCACCAACTATAACAGCTGTCCTAACCTTTCCCTCCCGGGCAGCACTTGGAGACATATCCTTGGTGAGAGAGGATAGTACATCCCCTGGTGGGCAGGTCCTGGCTACAGGAGTACTTCCTACTTCAACAGGGTGATGCTCTCCTTCTAGGAGACCTCCCTCCTCCAAGGTAGCACAGGGGCTACCAGACTTGAGGTGGGACTTCTCTACAACATCCCTGTAGGTCTCCTCTATGTACCTATCTGTCTCCCTCAGCTCCACCAAGTCTGCTACTCTAGCCTCAAAAGAACGGACACGTTCTCTGAGAGCTAGGAGCTCTTTGCATCAGGCACACACATATGACATCTCACCAACTGGGAGATAATCATACATGTGACACTCAATGCAAAAGACTGGATAGCACCCCTCTCGCTGCTGGACTGCTGACTCCATCTTAGTGTTTTTGAGTTTTTCAATAATTTAAAACTTGCTTAAGGATATTAGCCTAATATAAAACTGTCTTTTAGTTTATATAGTATATTGTATGATTTATTTAGTGTTTCCTTCTTAGATGGTAATGAAATGTATTTAAAATTCTGTAAGAGCACTCCTTGCTTGTTACCCTAATTACAATAACTGACCATAAATGAAGAGTTGTCAAGTACTAAGCATGATGCAAATAGGAACAACAAACATAGTTTGAAATGTCTATATGCGAATGCCAGGAACCTAAGAAATAAGATGGGAGAGTGTCCGGCTTTCAAGGCAGAAACTAGGTTTGTGAGCCCTTGGGCCACTGCCATGGAGCAGCAGTGGCAGGCAAAACCACCCCACACCAGAGACAAGGCAGAACTCTGACAGGAACAGCTAGACTTCACCTGCACTTGACCGCCGTTCCTCAGGAGTTGAGCCCCTGGGTGCAGGCGGCCGGCAGGACTTACCGGACAGGGCAGGAACTGAATACCAACTAGGCTGAACAGAGCATGAGGGTCATAGGGGAAAGGAATATACATGGGCAGCAAGGCAAGAAACTGGGCTAGGACTCACAGACAGACAATACTACACAAAGCAGGAAATGGACAAGCTAAAGGACAGGAACTGAAAGCTGACAGGCAGCCACTGAAACAGGGTACAAATACTGACAGACAAGAGACAGGACTGAAAGCTGCAGAGCAGCCACTAAGCCAGAACAAAGACAGAAAAGAGTTGGGACTGAATGTTGCAGAGCAGCCACTAAGCAAGAGACACAGACAAACAGAAACTAGACCAAGAATACAAACCAGAAACAAGACTAAGAAATAAGCAATAAACCTAAGCTAAACTACACACAGACTAACTAGAATCAGACACGGAACTCAAACAAGAAACCAGACTAGGCAGAAGTGCAACAAAGCACCAACAAACCAGGGTCCTTAGATGATACAAAGGCAAACACAGAAGTTTCCAGGTGATTAATAAAGCCCATCAGCTGCTGAAGTTCAGCTGCAGGAATCACAAGGCAGCTACAGGTGCTGTTCAGGCACAAACAAGAGAAGCAAGTCTGGCAGCCTGAAAGATCCGGACCGGACTGGGCTGAAGTCTGGAACGTGTGACAATTCATAGCAGCAACCAGTTCTGGCCACCAGAGGGCAAGGTGAGCACAGACAAGGAAACAGTCACAAACGTGACAGAGAGTTAGAATATTTTGCACTAAATGAAAATTTAGATATAATAGGCATCTCTGAGACCTGGTGGAAGGAGGATAACCAGTGAGATACCGGGGTACAAATTATATCATAGTGATAGGGTGGATTGAATTGGTGGAGGGGTAGCATTGTAAATTAACGAGAGCCTTGAATCAAATAGATTGAAAATTCTGCAGGAAGCAAAACACTTCTTGGAATCACTGTGGATTGGAATTCCATGTGTAAAGGGGAAAAGGATAGTGATAGACGTGTACTACCGTCCGCCTGGCCAGGATGAACAGACAGATGCAGAAATGTTAAAGGAAATTAGGGACGCAAACAAACTGGGCAACACAATAATAATGGGTGATTTCAATTACCCCGATATTGACTGGGTAAATGTAACATCGGGGCATGCTAGGGAGGTAAAATTCCTTGATGAAATCAAGGACAGCTTTATGGAGCAGCTGGTACAGGAGCCGACAAGAGAAGGAAAAATTCTAGACCTTGTCCTTAGTGGAGTGCATGATCTGGTGCGGGAGGTAATGGTGCTGGGGCTGCTTGATAACAGTGATCATAATATGATCGGATTTGATATTAGTTTTGAAGTAAGTATACATAGGAAATCAAATACGTTAGCTTTTAACTTTAAAAAAGGAGAATATGATAAAATGAGAAGAATGGTGAAAATAAATTTAGAGGAGTGGCTGCAAGGGTCAAAAATTTACATCAGGCATGGATGCTGTTCAAAAACACCATCCTGGAAGCCCAAGGAGGACAGAAGACCAAATGACAGCCGGTGTGGTTAAAAAGTGAGGTGAAGGAAGATATTAGAGCTAAAAGAAAATCCTTCAGAAAATGGAAGAAGGAACCGACTGAAAATAATAAGAAACAGCATAAGGAATGTCAAGTCAAATGCAAAGCGCTGATAAGGAAGGCTAAGAGGGACTTCGAAAAAAAGATTGCGTTGGAGGCAAAAACACATTTTTTTGGTATATTCAAAGCAGGAAGCCGGCAAAAGAATCAGTTGGACCGCTAGATGACCGAGGGGTAAAGGGGCGATCAGGGAAGACAAAGCCGTAGCGGAGAGATTAAATGAATTCTTTGCTTCGGTCTTCACCGAGGAAGATTTGGGTGGGATACCGGTGCCAGAAATGGTATTCGAAGCTGACGAATCAGAGAAACTCAATGAATTCTCTGTAAATCTGGAGGATGTAATGGTGCAGTTCTACAAACTAAAGAGTAGCAAATCTCCTGGACTGGATGGTATTCATCCCAGAGTACTGATAGAACTGAAAAATGAGCTTGCGGAGCTATTGTTAGTAATATGTAATTTATCCTTAAAATCAAGTGTGGTACCGGAAGATTGGAGGGTGGCCAATGTAACGCCGATTTTTTTATTTTATTTTTATAAGTATTAACAATTTTTCAAGAGACTCTTGACATGCAAAAATAGGAGATAAGCAATACATTTCTCAAGAAAAAAAAATCAGTTAGCCACATATTCCCCCACTCATCTATTTCAAGTCCAAACTATTGGGGAAGACAAGGTATAATTCCATGAAATATTTGTTCCACTAATGTAAGTTTGGAAAATTAAAGAGATACATTATATGCCATATGAACTATAATTACAGAGTACATAAGTACATAAGTACCGCCATACTGGGAAAAGACCAAGGGTCCATCAAGCCCAGTATCCTGTCTCTGACAGCGGCCAATCCAGGCTTCAAGAACCCGGCAACCCCCCACAAAAAAAATTAATAATGTTCAATGGACTTTTCCCTCAGAGTAGATGTAGATAATGCTGCTAGTTGTTGATTGGGAGTAACAATCACCTTCAAGTCTAGAAAAGAGTTCAAATGAATTGGCTCATAAAAAATATATTTAAATGAATTAATTTTCAACACACATTTACACGGGAAATTTAGCGAAAATAAGCCGCCCATCTGGGGCAAAGCTTTAGAAATAATTGATACCTCTTTTGTGTTGTTCTGGCAATACCAGGAAATATACTAATTTTGTTATTCATAAAGAGTTCATCTCTATGATGGAAAAATTGTTTCAGGATCCAATCCCGATCAGGTTCCAGAACAAAAGTCACAATCAAAGTTGCTGGTGTCCCCGTTTCATCTTCTTAAATTATTTGTGTTCAATTCAGTGTATCAAATGAGATCTCCACTCCTTGTTCAGTCTGAATATTGTCTTTTTGTTTTTCTGTTTTGAATGGTGGTAAATAGTAAATCTTTGAAACAGGCGGAAATGCCTGTTCAGGAATCTTCAAAATTTCTGACAGATATTTTTTAAACGTTATCAAAGGAGCCAATGATGATATTTTAGAAAAATTAATCAACCTAAGAGTTTTAGCTCTTAGTTGATTTTCCAAATTTTCAGTCTTAACATATAGTAATGCATTTTCTTTAATCAAGTTAATCTGTGTTTGCTGACAGGATTTTATTGTCTCAGTATTCAACTGTGTTGTTTTCTCAATATTACTTATTCTTGTTTCCAAGTTTACAATCTTTTCCAATGGTATCTTTGAAGCTTGGGTCACCAGTAACAGTTTCTGTGAAAAAGAGTTTTCTAACCCCATAAAGGCCTCCCATATTGAGTCTAAGGTTATAACTGCAGGTCTTACAGGCAAAACAGACTTACTAGGTGTTGTTAATTCAGCAAGAATTTCCCCGAACGGTAGTACTCCTCCTGTTGCATTGGAGTCTGCCAGAACGCTGGCTCTCTCCATTTTCTTGTCTCCGGCATTGATTTCCAGCACGTCCAGGCTTCCAGTTGACCCCACCACAGGAAACACTTCCTGGTCGATTACTCTAGGGGTTTCCTGCCCCTGCTGCAGTTCCAGCACTGGCATTGTCAGAGGCCTCCGTTCGTCAGGGCTGAACATGATCTCTGCCTCATGCTGGGGGAGCGGGACACCTCCCACCACTCCCTCCAGCAGCGAGGTACCTAGCCCCAGACTTCTTCCTGGCAAAGCAAAGCGGTCCATCGGTCCCGTCGATCTCACAGGTGTAGCGGGGCTCACACGTTGCTTGCCCCTCCGTTTCAGCATGAAATCAGGTAAAGGGTATCAATTATGGAGGAATCGGGTGAAGAGCTGCCTTACAATGTTCCCTTCAGGACGCCATCTTCTCTCCCCTGTAATGCCGATTTTTAAAAAAGGTTCCAGAGTAGATCCGGGAAATTATAGACCGGTGAGTCTGACGTCGGTGCCGGGCAAAATGGTAGAGACTATTATTAAGAACAAAATTACAGAGCATATTCAAAAGCATGGATTAATGAGACAAAGTCAACATGGATTTAATGAAGGGAAATCTTGTCTCACCAATCTACTACATTTCTTTGGTGACCAAACATGTGGATAAAGGTGAGCCGGTTGACATTGTGAATCTGGATTTTCAGAAGGCGTTTGACAAAGTACCTCATGAAAGACTCCAGAGGAAATTGGAGAGCCATGGGATAGGAGGTAGTGTTCTACTGTGGATTAAAAACTGGTTTATTTATTTATTTATTTATTGGTTATTTATTTATTGGTTAAAAAATAGAAAACAGAGAGTAGGGTTAAATGGTCAGTATTCTCAATGGAGAAGGGTAGTTAGTAGGGTTCCCCAGGGGTCTGTGCTGGGACCGCTGCTTTTTAACATATTTATAAATGACCTAGAGATGGGAGTAACTAGTGAGGTAATTACATTTGCTGATGACACAAAGTTATTCAAAGTCGTTAAATCGCGGGAGGATTGTAAAAAATTACAAGAGGACCTTACGAGACTGGACGTCTAAATGGCAGATGACTTTTAATGTGAGCAAGTGCAAAGTGATGCATGTGGGAAAGAGGAACCCGAATTATAGCTACGTCATGCAAGGTTCCACGTTAGGAGTCATGGACTAAGAAAGGGATCTAGGTGTCGTCGTTGATGATACGTTGAAACTTTCTGCTCAGTTTGCTGCTGCAGCTAAGAAAGCAAATAGAATGTTGGGTATTATTAGGAAAGGAATGGAAAACAAAAATGAGGATGTTATAATGCCTTTGTATCGCTCCATGGTGCGACCGCACCTTGAATATTGTGCTCAATTCTGGTCGCCGCATCTCAAAAAAGATACAGCGGAATTAGAAAAGGTGCAGAGAAGGGTGACAAAAATGATAAAGGGGATGGGACGATTACCCTATGAGGAAAGGCTAAAGCGGCTAGGGTTCTTCAGCTTGGAGAAAAGGCGGCTGAGGGGAGATATGATAGAGGTCTATAAAATAATGAGTGGAGTGGAACGGGTAGATGTGAAGCATCTGTTTACACTTTCCAAAAATACTAGGACTAGGGAGCATGCGATGAAGCTACAATGTAGTAAATTTAAAACGAATCGGAGAAAATGTTTCTTCACTCAACGTGTAATTAAACTCTGGAATTCATTGCCAGAGAATGTGGTAAAGGCGGTTAGCTTAGTGGAGTTTTAAAAAGGTTTAAAAAGGAAAATTCCATAGACATTTATTAAATGGACTTGGGGAAAATCCACTATTTCTCGGATAAGCAGTATAAAATGTTTTGTACTTTTTTGGGATCTTGTCAGGTATCTGTGACCTGGATTGGCCACTGTTGGAAACAGGATGCTGGGCTTGATGGACCTTTGGTCTTTCCCAGTATGTCAATACTTATGTACTTAACCTTTAAAGGGGACCTATGTGAGGTCATGTGACATACTCTGCAACCCTCTAGGTCAGGAGTGGGCAACCTTGGTCCTCGAGGGCCATAACCGAATCAAGTTTTCAGGATTTTCCTAATGAATAGACATGAGACCTATTTGCATACATTGAAAACAATGCATGCAAATAGATCTTCCTGAAAACTCGACTGGGTTGCGGCTCTTGAGGACCGAGATTAGCCACCCCTGCTCTTGGTTCTTGGGAGTCTGTGACCACTAAGTCATTGGTTTCCAACCTTTTCCATGTAAAAGGCTGCAAAGTGGACATGAGAAAGCTCTGGGGGGGGGGGGGGGGGGGGGGGCACCAAAAGATTTTAAGCTTACAAAGGGTCTGCACCAGCTCCAATTGATTCAGAATGCTGCAGCAACAGTCGTAGAAGGTTACAAGTGACGTGACCACACCACACCATTTTTGCAAAAACTTTATTTGCTACTAGTACAATACAGGGCTAAATTTAAAACTCTATATATGATCTTCAAGGCTCTTAAAGGAAACGGTCCCAAATACTTGAAGAACAGGATGACCCTCTACACACCTCCAAGGACACTAAGGTCCTTCTTAGGACTATCCATAACCATAACCTCTCCAAAAGACATTACACGATGTGATACCTGCAAGCGAGCCTTCTCCGGAGTAGCCCCCACAATCTGGAATACACTGCCTGAAAGGCTCCGCTTAACACAAGACTATCTCTACTTCAGAAAGTAGGTAAAAGCTTGACTTTTCAACCAGGCCTTTAAGGGAAGAAGTAACTAACTTCTTAGTCTCACACACACACACACAAGGAGTGACACAGGCTGCACATACTGCAGCAGGCCATGTTTATCCACTCCTACCCTAGCTGAGATAACATTTAATTATCTCTCTGACCTCATGTGCAACTTTCTTTATATTAGTCATCTTATTTTCTAACTCCTCTTACTCTCTTATCTATCTATATGTTCCATCTTTGCTTATACCCTACACTGTCTATTAAAATGTTCTATTATGTATTGTGTTGACATTGTAAGTAGTATACTATGCCATACTTTGTATTGTTATTTGAATATTTTTGTTGTTGTAAATGTCCATTGCTTATGTTTGATTTATTCTTATTGTACACCACCTTTGAGTGAATTCTTTAAAAAAGGCAATGTAATTTTAAATACTAACTTTGATTCTACAAGCATACCGCCATCCAACAGTGCAACATCATGCAGGTAAATGAAAGCGATGAAGGTGCACAAAACACAGCTACTACATTCCATTGCTGCCTGACAGCCCACCATGGTGCAAAGTATCACAGACCTTTTCTCTAATTTTCAAACCTATCAAGCCAATATTCAAATGGGAGGTGTATGTTCACTAGCAACCAGTAAACCCGTAATTCTACTTTTCTTAGATTTTTGGACCTGATCTGGAGCAGAGGTGCATCATTGGGAGGTTTTGCTGCTATTGCAAGTAGAGAAAAGGCCCCGTGAAGCTCCACTGGTTGCGTGTGACTGCATGGTCACGTTGATGCACACACACATGCACAGGAAGAGGCAAGTCAACTGGTATTTGCGTGCATGTATGCGCATACACATCAATGTGATCACACAGGTGCATGCGACCTATTGGAGATTCACTGGGCCTTATATCTACCCACAATAGTGGCAGATGTCACTGGATATTAGAGCTTGTAAAAATAGACTGCAGGAGCCACGTGCATGTGTGTTAGAGACCTCTACACTAAGATATGTTCTATTAAGCTGATAGCAGGTTTGCCTTCAGCTGGCACCTTGGCCATCCTTGACAAAGAATTGCCATGACTGAATCCATGATGTGGTTTTGCTGTTACTCCCATAGCTGTCTTGCATTTAACATAGTTTTTTAAATCTTCTCTTCTGTAGGCTCCATTACTGTCCATATTATAGATCCCACATTGGGAACACACAGATTATCCTGGTACATCCAAGGTGATCAAGGTCTGGACTGGCAGTACATTAAAATCCCAGTAGGAGAAAACACCAGGCGCTTTCAGGTATGGTAAGAATTCTGGCACTGCTGGTCTTTATCCTGAATGAAAGATCAGTTGTGTGAATATTACTCTATATAATTAGTTAGGGAAGCCAAATCTTACTAATCTGATAAAATTCTACAAAGATATGAAAATGTATGTTGATTGGTATTGATTGCTTGGGAACTATCTCTAATCAAGCAATAACCCCCAATCCTTTTCTCTATCCTGGGAGAGGACAAGGAAAAAGAAAACTCACAAAAGACAAAAGGTTGTAGTTAGTATATACAGAAGCTTCCAGGAGAAAGTATGGGTCACACTTAATGACAGTGAGCTTACCTAGGACTGTCTCAAATCTTTCTGGTCCTCTACTCTGTTTTATTGGCAAAAAGCATTAAGTCATGATTACAGGTCAACAGGTTTACATCATAAATCACAGGATACAAACTCTGTAAAATCAATGGCTAGGTTATATTCTGCTTACATCTGCAAATTAGAGGGGGTTCAGGACAAAGTTCAACAAGAACTTCAAGAATTCCTGTAAGGTCTATGTCCACTATAAGATTTATATGCATGAGGAACTCTGCTTGGAGCTGGTCCATGTTATTTCTGCGTGGCCATGGGTACAAAAGGCTAAAGTATAGATGTACATAAACAACCTAGTTCCTTTTTCTTTATTTCTTCTTGCATAGGTTAATATTTTTGGTAATTTATAACATCTGCTCTGGATGTAGTTGATGGTATAGCTATACAACATGCTTAACAGAGAGTGTGTGTCCTATATTATATCTCTTTTATCCTAATATTTAATTCTTAATATTCCCTTCTGAGGGATTAAAAATTAATGGAATAGGAGACATAGGGGCTCATTTTCAAAGCACTTAGACTTACAAAGTTCCATAGGTTACTATGGGCTTCTTTTACAAAGTGATTCCCATTCGGCAAATGAGAGGAAGCCCATGGGAATTGAATGGGCTTTCTCTCATTTGCCACACCGAGAATCAGTAGCGCAGCTTTGTAAAAGAAGCCCTATGTAACTTTTAAGACTAAGTGGAGGAGTGACCTAGTGGTTAGGGTGGTAGACTTTGGTCCTGAGGAACTGAGTTTGATTCCCAGCACAGGCAGCTCCTTGTGACTCTGGGCAAGTCACTTAACCCTCCACTGCCTACCACATTGAGCCTGCCATGAGTGGGAAAGCACGGGGTACAAATGTAACAAAAAATATATACCTCATTGCCCTGTTTTGGACTAGGACCTTGTTAAAAGATTAGAAACCGAAAATAGGACTTAACGGTCAGTTCTGCCAGTGGAAGAAACGATTTACTGGAATGACTCAGGCATTCATACAGGAACTGGTATTGCTTAACTTATTAACAATTTGGAAAAGGAAGCAGATTGAAGTGATCATATGTGGATAAAAATATTCAAAATTATTAAAACGGGCTGATTGTGAAGATCTGCAGAAGGATCCTGTGAGACTTGGAGACTGGGTATCTAAATGGCAGATGAAACTGAACGTAATATGCACAGGGAAAAATAATTCTAAATGTAGGTACATGACAATAGGTTCCACATTAGGAATCATCACACAGGAAAAGGATCTTGGACAACACATTGAAATCTTCAGCTCAGTAAAATGTTAGGAATTTTTGAAAAAGGAATGGAGAGCAAAACAGAGGAAATTCTAATGTCTCTGTATCAATCCACGGTACAAGCACACTTTGAGTATTGTGTGAAGATCTGGTTGACTCATCTCAAAGAAAGATATAGCCAATCTTGAAAATGTACAGAAAAGGCAACAAATATGATAAAGGGAAAAGGCTAAACAGGTTAGGGCATTTCAGCTTGGAGAAAAGACGACTGAAAGGGGACATAATAGAAATTTATAAAATCATGAGTAGGGTGGAACAGTTAACTTGTCAAACACAAAAACAAGAAGACATTCTAAGAAATTGATGACCAGCAGATTGAAAATAAATTGTGGAATTTTTTTCACTCAGTGCATAATTAAGCTGAGGAATCTGTTTCTGTAGGATGCGGTCGAGGCAACTAATATAGTAGGGTTCAAAAAAGTATTAGACTTTTCCTCCAGGAACTTGACCCTAAAAAATTGTTAGCCAGGTAGAGTTCAGAGAACCATTGCTCAACCCTGGAATTGAACTAGGACAAAGATATACTTTTTGGAATCTGTTGGGTCCATATGACCTGGATTGGCTGCTCTCAGAGACCTCACTCTGACTCAGCATGGCTTTTTTTATGAGCAGCGCACAGACACAGTGAACATGTGTGTTAGGCCTTGCTATTACTGAGATCCAAGGGAGAACAACATCAAAGGATAGGAGAAAAAAGAGAGAAGATCAAAGCCAGGAAGAGAAAGAGAGAAGCCTAAGGAGAACATAACATAAGAACATAAGTGTTGCCATACTGAGACAAACCAAAGGTCCATCAGGCTCAGTATCCTGTTTCCAACAGTGACCAATCCAGGCAAGATCCCAGAACGGTAAAACAGAATTTATGTTGCTTATTCTAGGAATAAGTAGTGGATTTTCCTAAGTCCATCCTAATAATGGCTTATTGACTATTCTTTTAGGAAATTATCTGTAACCAGAGAGGGAAAAAAAACTAAACATTTTTAAAATTCATTTTACTTGCCTGAGGCTTGGGAAGTTTGGAAGGTGTTCAGGATGGATTCCAGAGTTGGCCCCATGTTGAGGGTGGACCCAATGTGGGTGCCATGCTCCATCACGACCTGTGACAATAATAATAATAATAATAATAAAACATTATTTCTAGCCTGCTGTGTCTAAAATAATCTAAGCGGGGAACAAAAGAACAAGTTAGAAGAGGCAGGCAGGACTTTCTAGGAAAACCCTTGGCTTTCCTGAGTCCTGCTGTGAGCTGAGGAAGCAGGGTTGCCAAAAAAAAAAAAAAATTCCCACACAAAACAGCCCAAAACCCGCCCAAAAACCGCACACACCCTACCCCCGCCGTCATCAACCCCGCCCCCACTGTCATCAACCCCGCCCCTTCCGTCATCACCCCCGCCCCGCCATCATCAGCCCCGCCATCATCGTCATCGCCCCACCCAATACGTCACCAAACCCCGCCCAAAATGTCACAAACCCCGCCTCTGTCGCCATTAGCCCCACCCCCGCCGGCCGAAAAACCGCCCCAAAATCCGCACAAAAAAAAAACGAGCCCATCTAGCAACCGTGTGAGGAAGCTGCAGGGAGGTGGCATGACAATGTGGTGTGTGGTGATGTCACTGATGATTCACACACACATGCAAAAATGGAAGGGAGAGGCCCCAGAGCTCCAGGAGTTTCCTGGAGATGTCTACACCTCTGACAACCAATGAAATTTATAAAAATAATAAAAGAAGCCCCAGAGAGAAAGAGAGAGAGAGATAAAGGGTGTGTCACAATATGCATGATTGCGCAGTCGTGCATATGCAGATAAAACCCCCGTATTATGGAAATTGTGCCCAATTGGTTGCTGGAAGATGAGGGGGGGCTGTTCTGATGCCCTGAAGTCCTCTGAGTCCTGAGCATACTCAGTACAATTGGTGGAGACCTGCACTGGCACCTGCAAAAAAAATATAGAGTGTAGAATTTATGTGTTTGTGTTGCTGATTGGCTGCACAAGTCATAAAAGGGACTTAGCAAAAACAGTTGTTGATGAAGAGTAACAGAAGACATCTAAAAGTAAGGAGGTCCTGCTCAAGGTGTCTGTGTGAAAGGGTGTCCTTGTGAGAAATAAATGTGAAATTTGAAAAAAATAATAAAGAATTGAGTGAATTGGAAGTGTATGACAAATACTGAGGATTTTGAGTAAGACTAGAGTTATTTTTGAGAAGGGAAATGTATTTTTACTTCTTCTCTGAAGGGAGAATTAGCAGTTGATCTGCTTAATTAACAAAAATATTTGAAGAAATATAGCTGTGAGAAGAATTTAGCCAAATTTTGGGTATTTAAAGAAAATATTCCTGACATAAATTCTGTTGTAAGTTGGGGCCTTTTTACAACGCCATGGTAGAGGTACCGAGGCGTTGTTGCATGCCAAACTGGGACTACCATCGGACTACTACAGGAGTCCAGTGGTAGTTCCCACCCCCAACACGTGCTATTTCTGTCATGACAAAAATATTTTTTTATTTTTGTAGCACCAGGGCTTACCCTAAATAGGTGGTGGTAAGGGCTCCCCCTGGTAATAGCCGCACACCAATCCCTGTGATTAGCACAGGGCCATTTCTTTTTTTTGGCCCAAACCAACCTTTTACCCACTATGGTAAAAAGGAGGCCTTGACACACGGTAAATCCATGCACCAATGCCACCACTGTAGAACCCCTTTTACCGTAGCTTGGTAAACCCCGTTTATGGTAGGTTGGTAAAAGGGGCCCTAAAGATGTAGAAGGCACTTTGAGAGGTTTCAGAGAAGAAATAATTAGAACTGATATAGTATTGTTCCTGGAAATATATCATTATTTTCCAGCTAAAAATATTTGAAGCTGACAGAGAAAGAAACCAAACTGGCTAATAGCTTTTTGACTTATACAACACCTTCAATACTATAATACACACAGCACTTAGCTTAGGCAGGTTGGTGCGCTCTTAAACCCCGACAGGTGCCCGTTTCGTTTTCACTTTGTCAAGGGGGAGTGCCACCAAATCTGATTACTGCCTCAGAAAACTATGTGTGCTGGCTTTTGTTTTCTGAGGCAGTAATCGGATTTGGTGGCACTCCCCCTTGACAAAATGAAAACGAAACGGGGACCTGTCGGGGTTTAAAAGCGCACCAACCTGCCTAAGCTAAGTGCTGTGTGTATTATAGTATTGAGGGTGTTGTATAAGTCAAAAAGCTATTAGCCACATACGATTTTGTTAGTAGATTTAGAATGGTGGAGGCTGAGTCAATGATTAAGAAACAAACACGAACAAGCGATTCACTTGATAAGTGAGATAAACACTATCGTGTACAATATATGAGACTCTACCTCGCCTTAGTTTATTATTATAGCCCTTGTGGTTATTCTGTTTGCATTTATACACTCTGTGTATATTTTTTGTTATTTTGTACAATTGGACAGAGTGACGGTCTGCAATTGTTTGACAGTATTTCTAGGATAAGCAGCATAAAATGTATTGTACTGTTTTGGGATCTTGCCAGGTACTTGTAACCTGGATTGACCACTGTTGGAAACAGGATGCTGGGCTTGATGGATCTTCAGTCTGCCCCAGTATGGCAACACTTATGTTCTTAAGAACCTGAGAGACATTTAAATGTTTCAGAGACTGAGTTATTAAAAAAAAAATTAACATATACTTACCCAAAAAGAAAACCAGCGCTGATTCTTCACTGAAAGAAACATATTACTATTCTGAAGGAAAATAATTTAATTCTAATTGGAACTGGAAAGTAAAAATTAATACTTATCTAAACCTCTGATGTTTAATCCTCTGTAAGAATTCCATTGTGTACACACTTAGAAATAGTTCTAGTTGAATAGATAAACGCAGGATTCAGTATAGGAAAATTTTTAAGGCACATGTAAAAGGATTTTAATGTGAAGTTTTTCCCATATTTATTGAAAATATTGTTTTAGACTGAATTTTAATTGGTTTTGTTTTGTTTTACCTTATTTAATTACCCAGTGCAGTAAAACACATACTTGCACGTTATTAAGAGTCATTCCTCATTATTGAGAAACTTGTAACCAGGGGCGTATCTGAACTGCGGCGGTAGGGGGGGCCAGGGCCAGAGTGAGGGGGCACATTATAGGACCCCCCCCCCCCCGCCGCCGCCGCCGCCGCCATTGCCGATCCCCCTCCCCCCAGCCGCTACCATTGCCAACCCTCCCCCTCCGTTGCTCGCTTACCTTCGCTGGCGGGGGACCCCAACCCCCGCCAGCCGAGGTCCGCGTCCTCCTGCCGCTGCCGCTGCCGGCTGCCTTTGGTGCTTTCATTTGTCCATTGAAGCTGGCACCAACTAAAGTTTCTTTTGACTCTGACGTCGCTGCACGTTGTACGTGCAGGACGTCAGACTCAGAAAATGTTTCTGAGTCTGACGTCCTGCACGTACAACGTGCAGCGACGTCAGACTCAAAAGAAACTTTCATCGGCGCCAGCTTCAATGGACAAATGAAAGCACCAAAGGCAGCCGGCAGCGGCAGGAGGACGCGGACCTCGGCTGGCGGGGGTTGGGGTCCCCCGCCAGCGAAGGTAGGCGAGCAACGGAGGGGGAGGGTTGGCAGCGGTAGGGGGGTCCAGGGCGAAATCTGCGGGGGCCCAGGCCCCTGAGGCCCCACGCAGATACGCCCCTGCTTGTAACATCTTGTCTGATTCTATAACTCACCAACCCCCCCCCCCCCCCCCACCCCATTTACAAAGCTGCACTTGCAGCTGCTGTGCAGCAATGCCGACACAGTCCATTCAAAGTGAATGGGCTGTGTCGGCATTAGTGCACCAGCAAGGGCAAATTATTCCAACAGTTTTCAACCAGTTTTCCCTGAACACATTTTGTTCTGAGGTGGTTGGGGATTTTCTTTTGTAGCACCTATCCTCACTGCCCCCTTTTTACAAAGCCGTACTAATGGCTGCCGGTGCAGTAATGCTGACACAGCCCATTCAAAGTGATTGGGCTGTGTTGGCATTACCGTGCTGCTTTGTAAAAGGGGGGGGGGAGGGTGAGAGAACACCTGGTCAGAGGTATTGGCCATGACTGAGATGCGCTAAAGACTGAGGTGTTCTTCCCAGGAGAGGGAAGGCTATATATATATCCAAACATTTTTAAACACTGTTAAACTAACCGCTTTTACCACATTTTCTGGCAACGAATTTGAGTTGAATTACTCATTGAGTGAAGAAATATTTTCTCCAATTTGTTTTAAATTTACTACTTAGTAACTTTGTTACTACTTAGTAGCTTCGTTGCATGCCCCCTATTTTTAGAAAGAGTAAACAAGCGATTCACATCTACCTGTTCCACTTCACTCAGTATTTTATAGAGAGAAGTGGGAAAAAGATAAGATCCTGAAGGGAAGAAGACAGGAATGTGATGAGGAAGCTGGAAAAGTAGCTGTAGTGAAGGGAAGACAGAGAGAGAAGAGGAGAAGAAATGACAGGAACTGAAAGGAGGAAGAAGAGAGTCTGAAAGAGAGACAAATTTTATTTATTTATTTATTTATTTATTTATCTTATTTCCAGTGTTTGTAGTTCATCTGTACCTGTTCAGTTCAAGGATGGATCACAATTACTTAAGAGCTGGCCTAATCATGACCAGGAATTACAGAGGATTGGAGGGCTGAATCTGAAGAAGAAGAGGGCAGGGGAAAGAGTATATAGGAACGTAGAGATTATTATCATTTTTTAATTCCCTAAGCTGCTTCTTAGGCAATTTCCAAGGATTTCAGGTAGGTTGGGCTGGGGAAGGCAGGAGAAGAAATATGGCAAAAGAAAATAGGGGCAGTGAGGGAAACAAGTGTCAGGGAAAAGAGGAAAAGAATTACAGGTGATGGAGAAAAGAGAAGAAAAAAATGAAAGATTGCTCAAGTTATAGGTAGGACACTGGAAGAGTGGCAGATATGGAGGAAGGGACAAGAAGATGGAGAAAAGAGTAGGATCTATCTAATCCATGTACTACTGTTCCTGACAGTAAATCATCTTGAAGTGTGGCACTAAAGAAGTCTATGACTCATAGTTTAGGATTTGTATTGAACTGATCCATATGGACTGCAGGATTCTGTACAGAAGAGCTATTTTTGATCTGATGAGGTATGAATGGAGTGCTGTGGACAAAAAGTTTATACCATCTCTCTCTCTTTTTGCAGGTAGAGCTGGCCAGCTCTGCAGATTCCTCTATCATTGCTGTGGATGACATTCTGTTTGTTGACTGTCATCCGAACACCTCTCTCAGTGAGGAAGGTATTTACCAGTGCACTAGCACAGAATGGCAGTGGGATCAGCACTTATACACACACACACACACACACACACACACACACACACACACATATATATATGCTAATTCCAATGACACATACGTGCACAAAGTTCCCCCTGCCTCTGGGAAGGTATAACTTTATGTAGGAACTTTTGGGAAGGTAATTTTATAAAAGACACATCTAGGGGCATAATCGAAAGGGGCGCCCAAGTTTTCCTGAGGATGTCCTCGCAGGACGTCCCGGCAAAGAAACCCGTATTATCGAAACAGGATGGGCGTCCATCTTTCGTTTCGATAATACGGTCGGGGACGCCCAAATCTGGAAATTTAGGTCAACCTTAGAGATGGTCGTCCCCAATTTTCGGCGATAATGGAAACCGAGACGCCCATCTCAGAAACGACCGCCCCCCCTGACATGCCAGGACACCAACCGGGCACCCTAGGGGACACTGCAGTGGACTTCAGAAATTGTTCCCAGGTGCATAGCTCCCTTACCTTGTGTGCTGAGCCCCCCAAAACTCACTCCCCACAACTGCACACCACTGCCATAGCCCTAAGGGGTGAAGGGGGGCACCTACATGTGGATACAGTGGGTTTCTGGTGGGTTTTGAAGGGCTCACATTTACCACCACAAGTGTAACAGGTGGGGGGGGGGGGTGGGCCTGGGTCCGCCTGCCTGAAGTGCACTGCACCCACTAAAACTGCTCCAGGGACCTGCATACTTCTGTCAGGGAGCTAGGTATGACATTTGAGGCTTGCATAGAAGCTGGTAAAAATATTTTTAAAGTTTTTTTTTAGGATGGGAGGGGGTTGGTGACCACTGGGGGAGTAACGGGAGGTCATCCCTGATTCCCTCCGGTTGTCATCTGGTCAGTTCGGGCACCTTTTTGAGGCTTGGTCGCAAGAAAAAATGGGCCAAGTAAAGTCGCCCAAGTGTTCGTCAGGGACGCCCTTCTTTTTTCCATTATCGGTCGAGGACGCCCATGTGTTAGGCACGCCCCAGTCTCGCCCTCACTGCGCTTCCAACATGCCCCCATGAAATTTGGTCGTCCCCATGACAGAAAGCAGCTGAGGATGCCCAAAATCAGCTTTCGATTATGCCGATTTGTGCGACCCTGGGAGAAGGACGCCCATCTCCCGATTTGTGCCAAAAGATAGACGCCCTTCTCTTTCGAAAATAAGCCTGATAGGCACATATGTTGTTTTATAGGACAGGAGCAACAAATGCACCTATGTGCCTTCCTTGTTAGCAGAATTCAAGGAGGCTAACAAACTGGGTAACATAATTCTGTTAGCAGAAATCAGGGAGGCTGACAAACCGGGTGCACAATAATAATGGATGATTTCAGTTACCCAAAGATTGATTGAGTAAATGTAATATCATGGCATGCTAGGGAGGTAATGTTCCTAGATGAAATCAAGGATGGCTTTATGGAGCAGCTGGTTCAAGAACCAACAAGAAGGGAAGCAATTCTTGACTTGGTCCTTATTGGAGCTCATGATCTAGTGCAGGAGGTAATGATGATGGGGCCACTTGATAACTTTGATCATAACATGATCAAATTTGATAAAATAACTGGAGTAAATACACACAGGAAATCCAATATGTTAGATTTAACTTTCAAAAAGAAGACTATGATAAAATGAGGAGCAGCTGCAAAGGTGAAAACTTTGCTTTAGGCGTGGATGTTATTCAAAAATACCATCCTGGAAGCCTAGACTAAACATATTCCACCTATTAAAAAAGGCAGCAGAAAGGCCAAACAACAGCCAGCATCGTTATAAAGTAAGGTGAAGGAAGCTTTTACAGCTAAAAGAACATCCTTCAGAAAATGTAAGAAGGATCCATCTGAAGATAATAGGAAACAGCATAAGGAATAGCAAGTCAGATGCAAAGCACTGATAAGGAAGGCAAAGAGAGATTATAAAAAGATTTCATTGGAGGCAAACACACACAATAAAAATATTTTTTAGGTATATTAGAAGCAAGAAGCCGATAAAAGAATCAGTTGGACCACTAGATAACCAAGGGGTAAAAGGGGAACTCAAGGACGACAAGGCCATAATGGAGAGACTAAATTAATTCTTTGCTTCGGTCTTCACTGAGGAAGATTTGGGGGAGATACCAGTACCAAAAATGGTATTCAATGGTGATGAGTCAGAGGAACTGAAACACACCTCAGTAAATCTGAAAGATATAATGGGGCAATTTGATAAATTAAAGAGTAGAAAATTGCCTGGACCAGATGGTATACATCCCAGAGTACTGACAGAACTAAAAAATGACCTTGCAGAGCTATTGTTAGTAATATGTAATTTATCATTAAAAATAAGCATGGTTCTGGAAGATTAGAGGGTGGCAAATGTAACGCCAGTTTTTAAAAAGGGTTTTAGATGTGATCCTGGAAATTATAGACTGATGAGCTTGGCATCTGTGCCAGGCAAAATGGTAAAGAAGAACAAAATTACTGAATTACTGTGTATCTGGATTCTCAAAAGGTGTTTGACAAAGCATCTCATGAATGACTCCATGAAATTAGGAAGTCATGGGACACGAGACAGTGTCCTAGTTTGGATTAAGAACTGGTTAAAAAATAGGAAACAGAAAGTAAATAGTGGGGTTCCCAGGGGTCTGTGCTGGGACTGCTGCTTTTTAATGTATTTATAACTGATCTAGAAATGGGAATAACTATGAGGCAATTAAATTTGCTGATGAAACAAAGTTATTTAAAGTTGTTAAATTGTTGGAAAAACAATGCAAGAAGACCTTATGAGACTGGACATCCAAATGGCAGATGACATGTAATGAGAACAAGCGCAAAGTGATGCATGTAGGAAAGAGGAACCCAAACTATAGCTAAGTGATGTAAGGTTCCACATTAGGAGTCACAGCCAAGGAAACGGATCCAGATGTCATTGTTGATGATATGTCGAAACCCTCTGCTCAGTGTGCAGTGGCAGCTAAGTAAGCAAATAGAATGTTAGCCATTATTAGGAAAGGAATGGAGAACAAAACTGAGAACATTATAATGCCTTTGTATCACTCCATGGTGCGACCACACCTCGACTATTATGTGCAGTTTTGGTCACCGCATCTTAAAAAAGGTATAGAAGAATTAGAAAAGGTACAGAGAAGGGTGACAAAAAAGTTAAAGGGGTTAGGGCTACTTCCCTTTGTTAAAGAGGCTAGGGCTTTTCAGCTTGGAGAAGAGACGGCTGAGGGGAGATATGATACAAGTCTATAAAATACTGAGTGAAGCAGAAATGGTAGACCTGAATCTCTTGTTTACTCTTTCCAGAAATAGAAGGTCTAGGGGGTACACAATGAAGCTACTAAGTAGTAAATTTAAAAGAAATCCAAGAAAATAATTCTTCACTCAACTTGTAATTAAACTCTGAAATTCATTGCTGTCACAAACCTGGAGTGTTACTTGTGAAGCCAGACATACGCGCCCATGACGTTGTGGATCCAAATGCTACACACGTAGATCCCTTTCCTCCAGTGTGCCTACATTCCGGCGCATCTATAGTCTGGGCGCGTCTACAGTTTGAGTGCGCCTACATTCCGGCACATCTACAGTCTGGGTGCATCATTCCAGCATGCCTACAGTCTGGGCATGTACCTACGGGCAAGCCTACAGTGACGTCAGACGCCTTCAGCTTAAAACCAGGAACCTTTCACTGTCACTTTGCCTTGGCTACTACCTTATTGGATTGAGCTGGCACATTTCTTCTTGCTGACTTGACCTGACTTGACCTGTGCCTGAACCTGACTCAGCTTATTGGATTGCCACCTGACGACCTGTGCCTGAACCTGACTCTGCTTATTGGATCGCCGTCTGCCTTGACCTGTGCCTGAACCTGACTCTGCTTTTTGGATTGCTACCTGCCTTCACTTGTGCCTGAACCTGACTCTGCTTATTGGATCGCCACCTGCCTTGACCTGAGTCTGAACCTGACACTGCCTTTTGGACCGCTGCCTGCCTAGACCTGCTTGAACCCAGTCCTTCCTGGGTAGTCTCTCCTGGCCCTTTTTCCCTCTAAGTCCTGCTGGCCGCCTGAACCTAGGGGCTCAACCTCTGGGGAACGGCAGTCACCGCAGGTGAAGCCTTGGGCCTATCCGACTGCCTGCTGGGACCGATTCCTTGCCTTTGGGCCTGGTTCTCTGCTCTGGGATCGGCATAAGGGCTCACATCATGGGTCTGTGTCCGATATTCAAGTGACCGACCGAAAAAGACCGTGACAATTGCCAGAGAATGTGGTAAAAGCAATTAGCATAGCAGGGTTTAAAAAAAGGTTTGGATAATTTCCTACAAGAAAAGTCCATAAGCCATTATTAAGATGGACTTGGGAAAATCCACTACTTTTTTTCTAGGATAAGCAGCAGAAAAACCTTTTACTCTTTTGCTATATTGCCAGGTACTTGTGACCTGGATTAGCCACTGTTGGAAACAGGATGCTAGACTTGATAGATCTTTGGTCTGTCCCAGTATGGCAAGGCTTATGTTCTCATGTTCTTGTTGTATTATAAAATGAATCACCTCCCCTCTGCTACCCTACCTTCTAGATAATTATAGAATTGCCCACCTTAATGAAAAGAATGTGTGTACTTTTCACTATGCGGACTCTGCCAAATTTTCAAAGGAAAAGCAGTTGTATGCTTTCACTTTGCATATATACGTACACCTGTTATTGGATGTGCACAATCTTTTGGCAGTAAAACATGCATGCCTACTACTACTACTATTTAGCATTTCTATAGCGCTACAAGGCGTACGCAGCGCTGCACAAACATAGAAGAAAGACAGTCCCTGCTCAAAGAGCTTACAATCTAATAGACTGATATTCAAAAGAAACAGAGCTCCTAGTTTATGCTCCTAAATTTGTGCCCTATTTTTAGCCACATATAGGTGCCTAAGAAAGGCATTTCAAAAAGGACATCCAGCTCAGAATAAGGACATCCAGGTCAGTACATCACTGGTGGTGTAAACTAAAGTATGTAGTGCAGCAGGATTTAACAGTTTCTTCAACAAACATAATCTATGAAGAGCCAGAAAGCCTTGCTGTAATACTTTTGAAACTTGTTTGTGGAAAGAAAGAGAAGTATCAAAGATGGCACTGAGATACCTAAAGGAATCGACTATTCGCATTGGGGAGTCAAATAAAATAGGGGTGGTAATAGGGTTAATTGAACAGCCAGTGAGCCAGCAGGCCACCGTTTTTTGTGGATTGAGCACCAGCTTGTGATTAAAGAACCAGGTTGTCATTGCTTTGAGGCAGACCTGGAGCTTAGAGAAATCAGAAGAAGAATGAGAAACCAGATAGACCAATAAAATGTCATCAGTATATGAGGAAATTGCATGATCCTGAATAAGCATAAGCAGGGAGCTGAGGAAAAAATTGAAAAGCAAAGGTGAGAGAACAGAACCTTGTGGACACCACACATGAGTGGATGAGATGATGAGGTAGAGGAAGAGGTCTTGACTGAGAAAGTTCGGTCCGAAAGAAAAGAGGAGAACCATCAAGAACCATGCCTGAGATCCCAAATTCAGAAAGTTGAGGGTGGTCAATAAGATCATAACAACCTTACCAGTTTCAAAAGTGGAGTGAACTTCACTCAAAGAGCTATAATAATGGTCTCGGTACTGTGGTCTATTCAAAAGCCAGGCTGTCTGGGGTGTAATGCGAGAACTTGGTCAGGGTAAACTGATTAATACTGCAGAATATCCACATTTAGTACCTAAACCAAAACCAGCTAATCTGTGGGCAGTCTAGGGGTAGAGTCGGCACTTATACAGTTAAGTACATAACTACATAAATAGGACCACATAAACTCAGTCCTATCTTTATGCAGTTTACCTTATGCAATTAAGTACTCAATATTGCACTTAACCGCATAAGTTTCAGCCAGCCATGTATGCCTGGATATTCAATGCCAGTGCCCAGACATGGCCTGGCATTGAATATCTAAGAATAATGCTGCTGCCAGCTGAATATTTACTCCATAATAACAGGAAAATTGTTATGTGGAGGGCAGATAGGCTGTTGGAATTTCACTTTTTAAACTTTGTTGAGTGCAGTAGCCAAACAGATTAATTTTAATGGTCAACCTGTAAAGCAATGATTCCATGTTCCAGCACTTTCCAGTTCCTGATTTTCTTTCTTTCTGATGCTGTAGTCTCTTGTAACTTTGAAATGGGCTCCTGTGACTGGTACCAAGACCAGAGTGATGATTTTGACTGGGCACGAGACAATGGACGTGGTGCTGTATTTTCAAGCCACAGACCTGGGTTTGATCACACCTTGAGCACAGGTATGTAAACCTGCCAAAACCAGGTAAACACATTCATTGGATTATTACAGAGATGCCAAACCTTACTCATTATGAGTATGTCACACTCATTTGAAGGCTCTCCCACACTCGTACTCTGAGCTCCTTCTTTTACTCATTAGGAAGGTGTTGCACTTATTTGAAAGCTTTCTTACTCTCACACACCCTGAGGCCATTATTTCACTCATTAGCTCATTTGAAGGCTATCTCACACTTTGAACCTCTTCTCTCACTCAGTAGGAATGTGTCTCACTCATTTGAAGCTTCTATCATAATCACACCCTGAGTCCTTTCTTTTAATCAGTAGTGTGTCACACTCATTTGAAGGCTCTCTTACTCTCACATTCTGTGAGCCTCTTTTCCTCACTCATTAGGAGCATGTCATATGACACACCCATTTGTAGATTTTCTCACTCTCACTCTTTGAACCCTTTCTCTCACTCAGTAGGAAAGTGTCTCACTCATTTGAAGCTTCTGTCACACTCACACTTTGAGCCCTTTCTTTTACTCTCTGAGCCCCATACCTCATTTCAGCAGCTTGAATAAAGAGCTTTGTATTAGCCTCAGGTAGGCATGCTGCTTTATTTCCTCAATTTTGCACACAGCTATTGTAAATCCCTGTGACACTAGTCTGCTATTGAGATAGACATGGGAGAAGCCACTGTTTGCCCTGGGATTAGTAGCATGGAATCTTGTTACTATCTGGGATTCTGCCAGGTACTTGTGACCTGGATTGATGGACCATCAATCTGACACAGTATGGCTTTTCTTATGTTATGTATTATCCATATTGCTCTATAGAGGGTGCTCTTGCCTTTGAGTCACGTGTATGCATTTTCAGATGAACAATGGGTCTTGGGCTAATGCCTAGGGTAGAATCAGGAAATGGAAAAGGGTGAAGGACTAGGATGTTGTGTTGCTAAGGTGCAGTTCTGCAGATGAAACACACACCCCAGTTTTTTAATATTACGATCAATGTTGACTTCAATCACTGACTGCAATGTTTACATTTATACCTGAATTTTCAGCACTGGTCTCTACCTGGATACCAGCACTAAATACCTGGGTATAAAGTGGCTGCCTGAAGCGATCTAGGTACCACTGATATTCAGCACCAGACCATTAATTTTCAATGGCATTATCTGGATATTGCCACTGAAAATCAGTGGCTGGCTCTGTGAATGGCACTTATCCCATAAAAACCAGGGTTTAGCTTTCAAAGAGCTGGAGATGCATATAGTTGTGGTTGATTTCCACTTTCCCTACTTGGAATGATATTTAGCAATGTTTTGAGCTGCCACCTTCTGCTTTATCATATTCTAGAAGTTTCCAAGAGTTTCTGATTGGATTTCTGTATGTTCAAGACTGTGTTTTTATTAGAAGATTTAAATGAATGCATTTTAAGATCCAGCTGTGTTTTCCATTCACCGGGGAAGTATGCTCTAGTTCTGATAAATCAGAGTGATCGGGTTTGACGAATTTATTTTTGCCAAAATGCTGTCTCTGCACTAGGTTTCACTGTCAGCTAGAACGGACAATGCTGGAGATGGTGCTTCTCTGTCCATACTCTTCCTGTCCAGGGTGCTTTGATAAAGTTGCCTCTTATACTGTTGGTTATTTATGAGAGGTTGACTGCAGTCAGTGTCCACCAATTCACTTCATGTAAGCCATCTGCAAACTCTTAGCTAGTAAAATGATCTGAAGGTTAGTAGCCAAGTCAAATCTGAATTAGTGACCTATGTGTGAACTGTTCCATGTTTCTGCATGAACCTAGTATTTCTACATCTCTCTGCATTTTTAAAGGTTACTTCTTGTATGTTGACAAAAAAGTAAAACGTGGCTGGACAGCACGATTCATTGCACATCTAATATCGTCAGAAGTAAAAATGCAGTGCCTCTCATTCTGGTATCACATGTATGGACCTCACATTGGTAAGTGCCATCCCTGGCTTAGGGTTGAATCTCATGTGGGCATGGCAGTTGTGACCTTCTTACACTGTGTTCTTCTGCTTAAAGTACAATTTTTAGGAGCTATGAAAGAGGCAGCTTGACTAATTGCTGGTGTAAAATTACAGTGAAGGCATTTGCTGGTTAGGTGTCTTAAAACTATTATCTCTAGTCTGTACCAAGCAGCAGAGGCAGTCTGAGACCTGAATTTATTACTCATTTACACCAGTAAAGTTCCTCTTTAAAAAGAAGTATCTTCTATTCTTTTTTCCCATTCCCAGTGCTGGCTTAACCAATAGGCAGACTACATGGTCACTTAAGTCATCAGTTTTGTTTTTTGGTTTTTTTTCTGTGTGTGGGGGGGGGGGGGGGGGGGCAGCAAAGAGTAGCTGCAGAACAATAAGTCCTGTTAGACACACAAACTCAAAGAACCATCAATGTATACTTTTATCCACAGGGAGATAGATAGATAGATAGATAGATAGATAGATAGATAGATAGATAGATAGATAGATAGATAGATAGATAGATAGATAGATAGATAGATAGATAGATAGATAGATAGAGAACGGGTGATGTTAGGGTGATCAGAATTGCTGAACTTATCAAAATCTCAGGAAGGGGGTGCCAGGGCCTGAAAGTTAATTAAGGAGGAGTGCAAGACTAAAGGTTTGCCTAGGGAAGTGTTCTTTATTGCAAGGCCCTGGTGCCAGTGGTGGCCCCCACTGACCCCAGCTGTGGCTCCCTACTTCCATAGCATCCATACCAGACCAGTCCAGAACCTATGGGTTATGTCCGTCAACCAGCAGATGAAGACAGAGAAAAAAAATAGTTCTGTGTGAGTCGTCTGTTAAGGGCACTGTGCGGCCTTAGAATGATGAGTATTTCTCTGTCTCTAGCAGATGGGACGGATGAACCGTGCAGCTGCTGGACTGTTTCTGAGAAGCTCCTGACCCAGTAGATCATAGGAATTCCACATTTGAGTTTATGCTCCATTTTAAAATAAATAAATAGAGAAGAGGTGAAAGCGGTCTTGAAGCAGGTTTTTTTTACTGATGTTCCTGGATGAATTGAAAAGTTTATTCTGGTTGAGCATGAGGTGGTCATAATTAAGTTTCAGATCTTAATTTAGGTATTTGAATAAGCAACATTTTTTAAAGAGAGCTGAGGGGATAACACAGTGGAGTCTGGGTCCCCTGAAACCCCTCTCCCCCTGCACTTCTCATGGCTGAATTTCTTTCTGCAATAATCCTGCACTAGATGAGAAATTACTTCTACATGGTACCTGTGGAAATATTTTTGTTGTGGCTAGTCCTGAGGGAACTCAGATTCTAAGCCTCAAATCAATGTTGCTATGCACAGGGCCAGTGTTAGACATGCTGGGGCCCAGGGCAGAAATTAAGGAGGCGACCCCCAATCCCCAGCCTCCTCCCTCGATTTCCCTACCCATCATTACTACCACACATAAAGCTACCTTAAATGACTTCTTCATACACAAAACACAGACAAACCCTCACCAAATACAGAACAGGGGATCACAGATTAGAAATGTGAACTCCAGAATGGAACTGGGAACCCCAAGAAGTTAAACTCGGCAAGTACTGCAACACTGGAGAAATAAAAATAGAAATGCACTTCATTTTCTACTGAACATAATCAGTAGCATAACCACGAAGTGGGGGGGGGAGGGGAGAGGACTTAGACCCCCCCCCCCAGATTAACATCTCCCTTACTGTGGCTGGTGGGGCTCCCCAAGCCTCACCAGCTGACCACCTCCTTCCCCTCCTCAAGTCCAGCAATCTGAAGTCTCCAAGCTCTTTAGCTAGCAGCAGTATTTCAGAGCTGCTTCCCCCACCACCACCACACACACACCTTGCTCGTCTTTCACACATTCATGAAATCTGAACATGTGTGTTGGGGGGCTGCAGAGCTTGGAGATTTCTGGCTGCCAGACTGGAGGAGGAGGCTTCAATTGGTGGGGCATGGGGGATCCCCACCAGTGCAAGTATTTATATTTTGCATTCTAGTAGGGAGAAAATTTGGTGCCCACCCATTTTGGGCTCAAGCCCCCTCCCTCCCCCTAATCAGCCATCTGGCTATACCACAGAATATAATACAAAACCATCTGTGATGCACATATCCCAAAGTTAACATATTCCAGTTAATAAATTCAAAATAAAACACATTTTCTACCTTTGTTGTCTGGACATTTTATTTTTTCATCATCTTGGTCCCAGTTTCACTTTTTCAGCTTTCTTCTCTATCTTTTGCTAATTCTCTTTCCAGTGTCTGCTTTCCATTTTGATTTTCTCCTCGCTTGTTCAATTCCCTCACTACACCTGTCTCTAACATATTGATTTTTCCCTTTCAGTTATTTCTTCTGTAGCCTAGTGGTTAGTGCAGTGGACTTTGATCCTGGGGAACTGGGTTCAATTCCCACTACAGCTCCTTGTGACTGTGGGCAAGTCACTTAACCCTCCATTGCCCCAGGTACAAAATAAGTACCAGTATATATGTAAACCACTTTGAATGTAGTTGCAAAATACCACAGAAAAGCAATATATCATTTCCCTTTCCCTTCCCTTTTCTGCCTCTGTCCACTCAAATTTCACTCTCTCTAGCTCACACTTCTTCTTTTTAATTTTCAGCTACCTAACAATTTTCCATCTCCTCTCAGTCCCCAGCTCTCCCATTTCCCATCTCACTCATTTCCCAACCTTCTAGTCCCTTCCATCTACTCCCCATTACCACATTTCTACCTCTGTACTGACTGTTCACCTCTCACTTCTTGCCACATCCTTTTTGATTCTCCCACATGGTTCCACCATTTCCAGAATCTCCTCTCCCTCTCTCTATTCTTGTAGCCCGCCCCAATCTCATTGCATAATATCTCCCTGTCCCTTTCCCTCCACCCCCACCACGGGTCCATCTCTCCTCCTCTCTCTCTCCACCCCATGGTCCAACATTACTCTCTCTCTCTCTCTTTTCTGTTTTTCTTCCCTCCCTTCTTGATGTAGCATGTATTTCCTCCCTCAATCTCATTGTTCAGCATCTATCTCTCCCTTCTACCTCCAGACTCAATATTTCTCCATCTCTCTTCTCTCCCTCCCTTCCCCAGTTCCAACTTCTTTCTCCTTCTTCCTGAATGCCCTCCCATTCAGCATCTCTCCTTCCTTCCACACCACCCCGGGTCCACCATCTCTCCCTTTTTCTTTGTAACTGCCCTCCCATCTAATATTTATTTTTGTTACATTTGTACCCCGTACTTTCCCACTCATGGCAGGCTCAATGCGGCTTACATATTGTATATAGGTACTTATTTGTACCTGGGGCAATGGAGGGTTAAGTGACTTGCCCAGAGTCACAAGGAGCTGCCTGTGCCTCTGCACCACCCCCAGGTCCACCATCTCTTCCTTTCTTTTCCCAACTGCCCTCCCATCAAGTATCTCTGTCCCTCTCCTTCCACACCCTGAGTCCAACGTCTTTCCCTTTCTCTTGCCTCCTTCCATACTACTGTCCATCATCTCTCTCCCTCTCTTCTTCCAAGCCCATTATTTCTTCCCTTTCACCTCCCCCACCACACATTCCAGCATCTACCCTTCTCTTTGAACCCTACCTCCCCCTCAGTTTAGTTCAAAAACAGCTGCTCCAGGGTGACCCCCCCATGGGCTGCATGTCTTTCCCTTCTCTCCACCCCAGTCCGGCATCTTCCTCACCTTCCCGGTCTAGCTTAAAAATGTTTTTTTTCTATGCAGAGAGTTTCTGGCATGGGAACGATTGAAACATGTTACTTTTGGCAAAATTAGGCCTCCTCGGCACTCTTTCTCTGCCTTCTACCGCGGCCAGTCCGCCCAATCTCTGACACAACTTCCTGTTTCTGCTTGGGCAGACTGCGCAGCAGAGGAAGTTGTGCCAAGGATGCCGAATTTCGCAGAAGGCAGCATGTTTCTCAAGTGTTCCCGTGCCAGAAACCCTCTGCTTAGAAAAAAATATTTTTAAGCTAGACCAGGAAGCTGAGGGAGACATCGGATGGGGGTAGAGAGAAGGGGAGGACATGCTAGCCCACGGGGGCCCGCTGGTGCTGTGGGGCCCAAGGCAACTGCCCTGTTTGCCCCACCTAACGCTAGCTCTGCTGAGGACCTTGAAAATCAAATTTAGCCCTGTAAGGTATTGGTAGCCAGTGTGGCTTTTGCAGGAAGGGTGTGATGTGATCATTCCACTTCCAGCCTTCTATCAGTCGTGCTGCAGCATTCTGAATTAGTTGGAGCTAATACAAACTCTTTTTGGTTTGGCTAGTGTACAGGGCATTACAGTAGTCTAGTTGTGATGTTATCATGGCATGGACCACTGTGGTCAAACTCATCTTTTCAATATATGGAGACAGATTTTGTAACTGCCGTAGGTGATAGAGACAATTTTTTAAGGTTGTCTGAATTTGTGGGATCAAAATCTAGCAGTATCCCAAGATTCTGTGATTTTAGGGGGAGTTCATAGTTCCCAAAAGGTATTTTGACGTTGGGTTTTTGTTCGCTTATGTTTGGTACCCAAAGCATCTCTGTTTTATTTGGGTTCAGGCCAGTGGTGTGCTGGTAAATGTTTAACAACAGGCTCTCTCCCCGATCCCCCTCTGCGCCCCCCCCCCCCCCAAATTGCAGAGCTGGCTATAGCCGTGGAGAGAGCCTGGGGGGGGGGAGGTGGCAATGCATTACTCCAGGAAAAAAATTAAATGATCCCAGGTTCCAATCTAATTCATGTTTAATGTGCGTTAAAATGCCATAAATAAGTAAATAAATATAAACTTTTAATGCTGAGCACTTGATTCTCAAAGTGAACATATTCCAAACACTATAATGAAAATAAAATGATTTTTTTTCTACCTTTGTTTTCTGGTGACTGTTTTTCTGATCATGCTGGCCCAGTATCCGATTCTGCTGTTATCTGTCCTCTTAACTCCGTTTCCAGGGCTTCCTTTCCATTTATTTCTTTCCTTTCCTCCTTTCTTCTTCATTTCTGGTCCTCAGCTTCTGCCTATTTTCTTCATCCATGTGCAGTTTTTCTCCTCTCTTCCTTTTACCTCATCTCATCTCCTTCCTCACTCTTCCCTCCCCTCCATCCATGTCAAGCATTTCTTCTCTGTCCCCTCCTCTCCCTTGCCCTCCATCCACCCATGTCCAGCGAACCTTCTCTCCCCCTGCCCTCTATCCACCCATGTCCAGCGACCCGCATGCACCCATACCCAGCGACCCCCCTCTCCCCTGCCCTGCATGCACCCATACCCAGTGACCCTCCTTTCCCTTGCCCTCCATCCACCCATGTCCAGTGACCCTCCTTTCCCCTGCCCTGCATGCACCCATACCCAGCGACCCTCCTCTCCCCTGCCCTGCATGCACCCATACCCAATGACCCTCCTTTCCCCTGCCCTCCATCCACCCATGTCCAGCAGCGACCCTCCTCTGCCCTGCCCTCCATGCACCCATACCCAGCGACCCTTCTCTCCCCTCCATCCACCCATGCCCAGCGACTCCCTGCTCTCCCCTGCCACCCCCTCCCGAGTTGTTCAGCGAATTCTCCTCCTTCCTCCCTCCCCCCAGATCCGGTCCCTCACCGACCTGACTCTGAGTCACTCTGCCTTGTCCTTCAAATTCTTCCTGGCAGGCAGTCTTGCCTGCCCGCTGCCAGCGCTGACTCTCCCCCGCCGCCGGATCGCGCTTCAAAGTGGCCGCCGAGACTTACAAGTGCGGCCTCCTAGACTTCAGCAGAAGTCTCGTGAGGCCGCCTCTGGAAGTCTCGGTGGCCATTTTTAAAGCACGAACCGGCAGCGGGGGAGAGTCAGCACTGGCAGCGGGCAGGCAAGACTGCCTATCCCGAAGAATTCGAAGGACAAGGGTGACTCCTCAGAGTCAGGTCGGTGAGGGACCGGATCCGGAGGGAGGGAGGAGGGAGGGAGGGAGGAGAGCCGGCTTGCGCTTTTTAACAACCGGCTCGCAAGTTGGAAGAAAATTTAACAACCAGCTCTTGCGAGCAAGTGCGAGCCGGCTCCAGCACACCACTAGTTCAGGCAAAGTTTGTGGTTGTTGATTGCCCATTCCTGAGTTACAGTTAGGCAGGCAGTCAGTTTACTCAGAGCTGTGGGTAGATCTGGTTCAATGGGTATGAGTAGTTGCACTCATCAGCATAGATGAAGAATTTTCTGTCCATTGACTGAAGCAGCTCAGCCAGAGGCTTGAGGTAGATATTAAATAAAATGGAAGACAGTATGGATTCCTGTGGTATCCCACTGTCCAGTGCCCAAGGAGATGATGTGCTGTTGCTGAACAGAACTGATTGTTGTCAATCTGACAGATAGGATTTGAATCAAGTAAATACTGTGTCACTGATACTTGTAAATACTGTGCCACTGATACTTGTAAATACTGTGCCACTGTGCCACTGATACAATCATTAGATTGTAAGCTCTTTGAGCAGGGACTGTCTTTCTTCTATGTTTGTGCAGCGCTGCGTACGCCTTGTAGCGCTATAGAAATGCTAAATAGTAGTAGTAGTAGTAGTTTCTGCCAGTCTTGTAAGCATGATATTATGAGCCACGGTGTCGAAGGCTGCCAAGAAATCGAGCAACATTAACATTGAGGCAGATCCCCTGTCACGGTTTCTGTGTAAATCATCAAGAAGGGACACAAGAACTGTATCTGTTCCGTACCCAGGTCTGAAGCCAGATTGTCTTGGGTCTAGTCAATTACTTTCAATTAGCCAGTCGTTGAGTTGACTACAGACTGTTCATTCTATACGTTTTGCCAGGAAAGGAATGTTAGAGACTGGTCGCTAGTTTTTGAGCTTATTCTGGTCCAGTGATCTCTATTTCATTAGGGGGAGCACCATAGCTCTTTTTAGTGTTGTTGGCAGCTGTCCTTCCATAGGAGAGAAGTTAACAATTTTAGTGGCCCCTTCAATGAGGCCTGTCTGCGCTTGTTTTACAATCTTTTACAATCTTTGCTGTGCAGGGATCAAGAGGGCAGGTTGTGGGCCATAGGCCTTTCAGGATATTTTCAAGAGCATCTGTGACCTGGTTTAATGAGTCCCAGATGGCTGTGCATGGCGGGGAAGATAAGTGTTTTCTTTATTAGCTGGTAGGTCCTGATGGAGACCTTTAATTTTATTGGAAAAATAAGTGGCAAAATCATTGCTAGTTAGTTGTGACTGGGAAGGCTGGTTCTGTTGTGGGGTTTCCAGTAGGCTGTTTACTATTTTAAATAGCTGCTTTACAATTATTCACAAGCAGGTGATATAGAATACACTTAAGTCACCAAAGTTCACTTAAACCAGTTTTTGATACAGCATCAAAACAGCGTACAAAGCAGCTGAGTTTGCAGAGCTCATTCTGGCACTGGTATCCTCTTGCTGAGTGTCCACAGCTCAGTCTGGTACTCATATCATATCACTGAGTGTGCACATCTCAGTCTGGCATTGGTACCCCCTTGCTGAATATGTAGAGTTCAGTCTGGCACTGGTACCACCTCGCTGTATGCATAGCTAAGTCTGGCACTGACACCCCCTCACTGAGTGTGCACAGCTCAGTCTGGCACTGGTACCCCCTTGTTGAGTGTACACAGTTCAGTCTGCCGTGGTACCCCCTTGCTGAATGTACACAGCACAGTATGGTACTGATACCACCACCTCACTGAATGTACACAGCTCAGTCTGGTACTGAGACCACCTCACTGATTGTGCACTTCTTAGTCTGGCACTGGTACCCCTTCGCTGAGTATGCAAAGTTTAGTCTGGCACTGGTACCTCTTCGCTGAATGCACAGCTAAGTCTGGCACCGGCACCCCCTTGCTGAGTATACACAGCTCGGTATGGTACTGATACCACCTCACTCAGTGTGCACAACTCAATCTGGCACCTCCTCAGTCAGGTCATTCCCCAACCTGAGTAAGGAACATTTCCCTGGTACATCAAAGCAGTGTATAAGAGGCAAATAAAAAAAATACGCAATAGAGGTAGATTCTATGTATGGTGCCTGAAAAATCTGTGCAGTAAAAAAATACACCTAAGTGTATTCTCTAAACTATGTCTAAATTTTATAGAATAGGCTTAAATTTCCTTGCGGTATATAGAATAACGCCAAGTGCCTCAGCACACGACCAAATTTGGTCATGTCCATTTAGGCAATGTTTTACTTGACATAAATCCAGACAGCTATATTAGGTGCAGAGCAGATATATTCTATACTAGATTTTAGGAATGCCTATTCCATGTCTATAACCATGCCCCCTTTTCAACTGTGTGACTTGGAATTTCTGTAGTGTTTTTACACATACCATAGCAATAAACTTTTAACTTCATTGTTCCTGAGATTCGTCTATCCTTCCTCCGTTCCCACTTCCTTGTGTATTGGAATTCAGATACACCACATTATAGAATACACTTAGCGAGTTGTGCACGTAAATCGTAATTAATGTCAATTAGTGCTGATAATTGCTTGTTAACATCCAACAGCGCTAATTAGCTAGTTTACCAATAAGTTACAGCATTTTTATAGAATACACTGTAAACACTTCCCACGCCGCTTGACTGTGCTTCAAACTGGGCACAACTCCACACCAGGTTTACTAGGTAACTCTGGATACTTGGCAGTTCAAACACTATCAAACCAGTCAGAAATTTCCTGTATTTAATTAGGAATAGTCTCTTCCCTGGGGCTACATGCCTCCCCAGGCTCAGTACATAGCTCCAGCACTCTTGTAGCTTCAACTCAGCAACAAAAAGGAAAACAAAAAACAAGCTCTTTTCCCACAGGTATTAACCCAGCCCTGAGTCCCACAGTCCAAATCCTTCCCTCCCCGAGCTTCATCAAGTCCACTAATCCTTGGCAAAAGTTCCAGCACTTTCCCCAGGAAAAAGGTTCCCCAAAGTCCTTTCAGCAAAAAGCCCCAAAGTTCTTTCACCCAAAAGTTCCCCAAAGTTCATTCAGCAAAAGGTTCTACTGCGCGCTTCACACTCACCCTAGGAAACCCTCACCTCAGAGCAACCTGAGGAAAAGGGACCCCCTCCCATTTATACCAGCCATTAACTCCTGGTATCCTCACCAAGGGTAATGCTGGAGCCCAGGGCCAGGTGGAAACTACTTCCCCAGGGAACCCGCTCAGATACTTCTCTGGGCTTTTCTCTCAATGAATTGAATTAACTGGTTCATCAAGGTTGCTCACAGGCCCTGAGATTGCCCCTTTTCCACCTGGACTAAGGCAGAAATATCCATGGACTCTATCTGCATTCCTTCACCAACCTCTTTGGCCTCGGTAATCACCTCCTCAAGCATCCATTCCATAGGCTCTATCTGTCTCTCCCTTCTCCCCAGCTGCTCCCAATCTTTATCATGAGCCTGCTCAAAAGCCTCCTCCTCCCCGATGGGAACCTGGGAGTTGTAGTCTGGTTCACCTTCTCTAAGGGAGTCTAGTGGCCTCCTCTGGGAGTCAGGGGCATTGCAGCGCTGGTTAGCCTTTCTAGAGGGCTCAGGTGATCCTTCCTGAGGATGCTGGGATTGGTAGTCCCTCCATTGTTCCCACTCACGCCGGCCTTTCCAGCGCCCCAATCCAGAGTTCCAGTTCCTGAATCTACCTAACCCTTCACAAGTGTCACAACGCTTAATTTCCACATGGAAATTAAGGCACGATATATAGAATTTGGGGATAAAGATAAGAGAAGGAGAAAGAGGGACTAGATGAAGACCCTAAAGAATCCACGTCACAGCTGATTCTGTTCATGGTGCTTAGTCACTGGATGCCTGATGTACTGGCCAGGTATTTAAGCCTGCCTTTGACCTGGGAAGGGAAACATCAGTTGTGAGATAAGATAGCAGTATATTACATAAAAATGGATAAGATAAGAAAACCCTTACTTACTGCGCCCTTCCAGGCATACACTAGATAGAAAAGGAAGTGATAAGAGATTACTTTGAGATGAGTATAGAGCCTTTGACAGGTATAGGGAGTGAGCCAGGCTGCCAAATTATTAGCCCAGCCAGTGTTGCTGCCCAATGGATTATAATAAGAATCTTAAATTTAATTCTGTTGCCAATTCTGTAGCCAACAGGGTGCTAGTTTTGGCTAGCTAAGAGGGGACTGAAACACCACAGCACAAGAGTAGTACTCTGAATTAACTATGGCCATTTAAGGGAGCTGGTACTGGAACTCCATAAGGTGTTAGTTCTATGTATAACCCAGCGACTAGAGGTTCTTATTGTGACCACAACCTTTTTTCATTGTTCCACAGGCACGCTGATTCTAAAAATAAGGTATGATGGAGGGAATGAGAGCCTGCTGTGGACTGAGACAGGGTCCCATGGCAACGTGTGGCACCATGGATTCCATACACTCGAACCTCAAGATGGGAAAAAATATCAGGTAGGGCAGATACTGCCAGTAATATCAGCCTCCAACAAAGGGCACATCAGGTTTTTCTGGCAGCCACCCATGCATATATCTGATTAACTAATCATGCTCAGGGAAGTTATGGGACCCATGCATAGGCGGTCGGTGGCCCAACTTTTTGGGGAGGCTAAAGGAGGTAGGGTTAGGGGTGGGGCCAGGGGTGGAGCTTAAATCCATAATTGTCTGATAACACACAGAAAAAATAAATAAATAAAAATAAAAGTCACAATTAATACCTTTTATTAAATTTAGATATTAGATATGTATCATATGTCAAAGAATAAAGTGGTTGCTCAAAGCATATACTAACCACAATCGCTCAACTACAAAACACTATGCACAACTTTGTGCAAAAACACACTCAGAACCTTACTGTACCATAAATATTACACTGGGCAGCAGTGGCATACCAAGGGGGGGGGGGGGGCGGTGGGGGCGGTCCGCCCCGGGTGCACGCCACTGGGAAGGTGCCGCGGCACGTGCCTGTTGCCCTGTCTCAGTCCGAGAAAGTTCACAATTCGCATGTGTTCACTGCTCCCTCTGAGTCTGCCCCGGAACAGGTTACTTCCTGTTCCGGGGCAGACTCAGAGGGAGCAGTGAACACATGCGAATTGCGAACTTTCTCGGAGACAGGGCAACAGGCGCGTGCCGCGGCACCCCCCCCCCCCCCCCAGCGGCATGTACCCGGGGGGGTGTCATTTGGCCGGGGGGGGGGGGGGGGGAAGAGGTGTCAGTTGGCCTGGGGGGGGGCGTGCACCTGGGGGGTGCGCATCGGCGATCCGCCCCGGGTGTCAGCTAAGGTCAGAACGCCACTGCTGGGCAGAACCTAATACACCAATATACCACCCATACGGAAAATACAGACCGTCAACAATATGAAACAAGGATCATAATATCACAATTCTCATGTAGACCCACAAAAAATCCTAATTCATGTTTAATGTGGGATAAAATGCCATACTACTATTACTACTACTACTATTTAGCATTTCTATAGCGCTACAAGGCGTACGCAGCGCTGCACAAACATAGAAGAAAGACAGTCCCTGCTCAAAGAGCTTACAATCTAATAGACAAAAAATAAAGTAAGCAAATCAAATCAATTAATGTGTACAGGAAGGAGGAGAGGAGAGTGGGTGGAGGCGAGTGGTTACGAGTCAAAAGCAATGCTAAAGAAGTGGGCTTTCAGTCTAGATTTAAAGGTGGCCAAGGATGGGGCAAGACGTAGGAGCTCAGGACAGTGGCGTAGCCAGAAGGCAATTTTTGGGTGGGCCAACAGGTTGGATGGGTGGGCACTAGAGTTGCCAACTTTTTTGAAAAAGAAAAAAACAGCAAACCTGATGCACCCATGCTCTGTCCCTACCCCACTCCCCATAACTTCAATGAGGGTTGCAGTGCAGGCTTCAGTGGCTGCAGGCCAATTGAGAGCTAAGGGAAGTACAATAGACTACACTATTCAGCCCCACTGAGCCATGGTCCTCCAACACATATATGGTATTGAAGCCAAACACATTCTGCATCCAAAGAACCTCCTGGCCCTCCACCAACAATGGATACAGAGCACAGCAAGGACAATTCTCCATAAAACTCATCATACAAAGAAATTTTGTTTTCTAGTGTAATCTCAATTACAGACATAAATTAACTTTAAAAAAAATCTATAAAACAAAAATCACTCAGAACCTAGAGCAAATCTACCATGCCAACACTAACTTCCAAAAACAAAGATCCTACCTATGAAAAAGAAGTGCCTTAAATATTATAGTAGGGCCCTAAAATACAAATATATTTAACAGGAAAGCTGAACAAGCCAAATTACTACAGAATGCTACATGGAAACTTCATGCTAACAGAATACCTCAGTCACACACAAGACACAAATGCCAAATACAGAATAAGTGACCACAAACTCTAGAAATATAAATTAAACGGAAACACCAAGAAACTAGACCTTGCATGTAGTACAACACCAGAGAAACAAGAAAGAAAGGCATTTGCTCCTGTGCAAAATATAAAGATGGCACATGCCAGGGATGGTGTTAGAGGATGCAACTTGGGCAATTGTGCTTGGTTCCTTGGCCAGAGAAAGCCTGCATGCTGGAAGCTAAAGGCGCAGCCTGGTAATGGACTTTGGGGTCCTTTCCTAGATTTCTGTCCTGGACCCCAGCCATGTTTACCATCAACTTTGGCAAGATGTACATTCCAAATCCAACATATTATATTCACAACACTGAAAATAAAATACTTTTTATACCTTTTTGTTGTCTGGTCATTTTTTCTCAAATCATATTGGTCCCAGTCTCTGGTTTCTGCTTCCCTCTGTCTTCTCTTAACTCACTTGCCAGGGTCTCCTATTTGACATTTCTTCTTTCTTCATGTCCATCATCCATCTCCCATCTCTGTTTTCCTATATTTCCTTGTTCAGTATCTCCCCTGTGTTCATATCCCCTCATCCATCATCATTCCTCTGTGCACCTATGCACCCCATGCCCAGCATATCCCTTCTGCGTTCCTATTCTCTCCCTTGTCTGGTATCTCTCCCCACCCTGTGTCCATATACCCCCCTCTCCAGTGTCCAGCATTTTATCTGTATTCCATATCCCCGTTCCCCCCCCCCCCCCCCCCCCCCCCCCCCGTGGTCAGGCATTACCCCTCTGTGCCCATGTGCCATCCCCATACAGCATCTCACATTTGTGTCCCTGTCCCCATTCTCACCACCTAATGCCCATCATCTCCCTTCTGTATCTGTATACTTCCCTATGTCCCCTTTCTCCCTCCTCCACACCAATGTGTCCCTCTCCTCTCTGATCCCACCCCCCAACCAGCTTCTCTTCCTCTCTTTCCTTCCACTTATGCATCTGGCTCTTTCTCCCTGCATCTCTCTTCCTTCCCTCTGCATATCATCATCTGGATATCCAGCACCTCTCCTTCAGCCCCCCCCCCCCCCCCACACACACATCTAGCATCTCTCTCCCTTTCATGCAGCCCCCCTACATGTTCAGCACCTCTTTCCCTTTCATCCAGCCCCCATACATGTCCAGCACCTCTCCCCTTCACGTCAACCCTCTGCATATCCAGCACTTCTCCCCTTTCCCTCCACCCCCCCTGCATATCCAGCACCTCTCCCCTTCCTTCCACCCCCCCCCCTATATATCCAAAACCTCTCCCTTCCATCTGCAAATCCAAAACCTCTCCCCTTCCCTCCAACCTCCCCTCTGCAAATCCCAAAACCTCTCCCCTTCCTTCCAACCTCCCCTCTGCAAATCCCTAAACTTCTCTCCCTTCCCTCCAACCTCCCCTCTGCAAATTCCAAAACCTATCCCCTTCCTTCCAACCTCCCCTCTGCAAATCCCAAAACCTCTCTCCTTCCTTCCAACCTCCCCTCTGCAAATCCAAAACCTCTCCCCTTCCTTCCAACCTCCCTTCTGCAAATCCCAAAACCTCTCTCCCTTCCCTCCAACCCTCTGCCCCTGGCAAGTCCAGCACCCTTCTGTTCCCTCCCCTCCCTGCCTCCCCTTACTGGGCCAGCACGCAGCACCCCACTGACTTCCTCACCCTCTCCCACCCCTGCCGCAGCGCTTCATTTAATGTTGTCGACGCTGCTGTTACAGTTTCCCACCCCCGCGGCGGCGCTTTACACTTTACCTGACAGCAACGCTACAGATGCAGCGCTGACGTCTGACGTCCTGCTCCGGGGCCTTCCACGCTGATGTAACTTCCTGTTACGGAGGCGGGATGCGGAAGGCCCCGGAGCAGGACGTCGGATGTCAGCGCTGCATCTGTAGCGTTGCTGTCAGGTAAAGTGTAAAGCGCCGCCGCGGGGGTGGGAAACTGTAACAGCAGTGCCGACAACATTAAATGAAGCGCTGCGACAGGGATGGGAGACGGTCACGGTAAGGGTCTGCTTCTGGGCGGGCGGGCCTGAGGCTAAACTGGGTGGGCCTGGGCCCATCCAGGCCCACCCGTAGCTATGCCCCTGGCTCAGGAAGTTTATTCCAGGCGTAGGGTGCAGCGAGACAGAAGGCGCAAAGTCTGGAGTTGGCAGTAGTGGAGAAGGGAACAGATAAGAAGGATTTATCCATGGAGCGGAGTGCACGAGAAGGGGTGTAGGGAAGGACAAGTGTGGAGAGATACTGGGGAGCAGCAGAGTGAGTACATTTATAGGTTAGTAGAAGAAGTTTGAACAGGATGCGAAAACGGATAGGGAGCCAGTGAAGCGACTTAAGGAGAGGGGTAGTGTGAGTAAAGCAACCCTGGCGGAAGACGAGACGGGCAGCAGAGTTTTGAACTGATTGGAGAGGGGAGAGGTGTCTAAGTGGGAGGCCAACAAGAAGCAGATTGCAGTAGTCTAAACGAGAGGTGACAAGGGTGTGGATGAGGGTTTTGGTAGAATGCTCGGAAAGAAAGGGGCGGATTTTACGGATGTTGTAAAGAAAGAAATGACAGGTCTTGGCAATCTGCTGGATATGATCAGAGAAGGAGAGAGAAGAGTCCAAGATGACCCCAAGGTTTCGAGCTGAGGAGACAGGGAGAATGAGAGAGCCATCAACAGAAATAGAAAACGGGGGGAGTGGGGAGGTGGGTTTGGGGGGAAAATGAGAAGCTTGGTTTTGGTCATGTTTAATTTCAGGTTGAGACATCCAGATAGCAATGTCAGACAAGCACGCTGAAACTTTGGTTTGGATGCAAGGTGAGGTAGAAAGGGGTAGAAAGGTAGATTTGGGAGTCATCAGCATAGAGGTGGTAGAAAAAGCCATGGGATGAGATTAATGAACTAAGGGAAGAAGTGTAAATAGAAAAGAGGAGGGGACCAAGAACAGAACCCTGAGGTATGCCGACAGGCAGAGGGATAGAAGTAGAAGAGGATCTACCAGAGTGAACACTAAAGGTGCGGAGGGAGAGGTAGGAAGAGAACCAGGAAAGGACAGAGCCCTGGAATCCAAGTGAGGACAGGGTATCGAGAAGTATGCTGTGATCGACAGTGTCAAAAGCAGTGGAAAGATCAAGAAGAATGAGGATGGAATATTGCCCTCTGGATTTAGCCAGTAATAGGTCATTGGAGACTTTAGTAAGCGCAGTTTCGGTTGAGTGGAGAGGGCGAAAACCAGATTGTAGTGGGTCAAGAATAGCATGTGAGGAGAGAAAATCAAGGCAGCGGTGGTGAACAGCATGCTCAAGTAATTTGGAGAGAAAAGGGAGGAGGGAGATGGGTCGTTAATTAGAGGGACAAGTAGGGTCGAGTGAAGGCTTCTTAAGGAGAGGTGTGACCACAGCATGTTTAAAGGCAGTAGGGATAGTTGCAGTGGAAAGTGAGAGGTTGAGAATGTGACAGATAAAAGGAATAAGAGCAGGTGAGATGGCATTAAGAAGGTGGGTGGGAATGGGATCAGAGGAACAGGTGGTACATTTTGAGGAAGAAAGGATGTGTAGTTTCCTCTATAGTAACTTCAGGAAAGGAGGAAAAGGAATGAGGGGAAGGAGAGAGAGGGGAACGGACTAGTGGAGGGAGAGGTGGCGACGTAGAGAATTCAAGGTTTATCTTTTGAACCTTGTCGTGAAAGAATTCAGCAAGGGTCTGAGGAGATAATAAAGGAGGAGTTGGGGGAGGGGGCACCTTGAGGAGAGAGTTCAGTGTGGTGAAGAGAAGTCGAGGGTTAGAGCCAAGAGAGTTGGTCAGTTGGATATAATAATCTTGTTTGGCACATAAAAGAGCAGATTGGAAGGAGGTCAGCATGAACTTAAAGTGTAAGAAATCAGCAAGGGCCCGAGATTTCCGCCAGAGGCGTTCAGCGGAGCGGGTACAAGAACTTAGGTAGCAGATATTAGAAGTCAGCCAAGGTTGGGGTTTTGTACGCCTTATAGGGCGGGTCATCAAAGGTGCAAGTGTGTCTAAGGCAGAGGATAGAATATTGTTGTAAGAAGAAACAGCCTTGTTGACAGACGTGGATGGTGCCACAGTAGAGAGGAGGTTTGAAACATGGGAGAATAGAGATGAAGGGTCAATATCGTGAAGATTCCTAGATAAATTAGATAAGATAGGACGGGACTGGGAGGGAGGAGATTTAAGTGTGAAAGTTATAAGATGGTGATCAGAGAGGGGAAGATCAGAGGCAAGGAAACTAGAGGGTGAACAGTTGGAGGAGATGATAAGATCAAGACAGTGACCATTTTGATGAGTGGTTGTGTCCATCAACCAGCAGGGGGAGATAGAGAGCACTCAACTTTTCACAGTGCCTCATGGTCAGCTAGCTCCACTGCCTCTTCAGTATTTGAAGCTTTCAAAGCAGTATGGCAAACCGCAATGGGAATAACATGAACTTTCCTCACAGCGAACGATGGCCCCTTAACAAGGGCACGAACTCACAAAAGGAGGGAATGAACTCATCCTCCTGGAGGGAATAAACTCCACTTTGTATAAACGGAGGGAATACTTGCATCCTCCTGGAGGGAATAAACTCATCCTCCCAAAACATGAACTGGAGGGAATGAACTCATCCTCCTATAACTGTAACAAGAATCCTGAAGACTGTTTTCCGACTCCCCAAGGAAGGAATCTAACTTCAGGAAATAAGAACAGCACCTAAAATCAGAATCACTGCAATACAGACAATCATACAGGGAGGGCTCATGGCTTCATCTGCTATGACTAAAGGAAAGAAAATTACCAAGGTAAGAACCTAATTTTCCCTTCCTTGTCATCAAGCAGATGAAGCCATTACGTATGGGATGTAACAAAGCAATCCCTAAATAGGGTGGGAACAAGCCACACCACGCGCTAGCACCTGTGCTCCAAAACGCGCATCCCTCCTGGCAGCCACATCCAGCCTGTAATGTCGGGCGAAAGAGAGCTTAGAAGCCCATGTTGCAGCACTGCAAATCTCATGAAGAGATAGTGCTTCAGTTTCCGCCCAGGAAGAGGAAATCGCTCTTGTGGAATGTGCCTTAAAGGCTTCAGGCAGAGACCGGCAAGACAGCAGATATGCTAAAAAGATAGCTTCTTTGAGCCAACGGGCAATAGTGGCTTTTGACGCTGAAGACCCTCTGCGAGGACCTGCAAACAGCACAAAAAGATGATCAGAGGTCCTGAAAGAATTTGTAATTCGCAGATACTGCAACAGAGTCCTGTGCACATCCAAAAGGTGCAACTGCCCAAATGAATCTGGAAACTCCTCCTCAACAAAGGAGGGAAGAAAAACAGGCTGGTTTAGGTGAAACGCTGAAACCACCTTAGGCATGAAGGAAGGCACGGTCCGAACCGTGACCCCTGACTCTGAGAATTGCAGAAAAGGGTCTCTACAGGACAGCGCCTGGAGCTCTGACACCCGTCTCGCCGAGGTAATGGCCACTAGAAAGACGGCCTTCAGTGCATAGGCGGTCGGTGGCCCAACTGTTTGGAGAGGCTAAAGGGGGCGGGGTTAGGGGTGGGGTTAGGGAGCGGAGCTTACCTCCATAATTGTCTGACAACACACAGAAAAAAAATAAGTAAAAATAATAGTTACAATTAATACCTTTTATTAAATTTAAATATTAGATATGTATCATATGTCAAAGAATAAAGTGGTTGCTCAAAGCATATACTAACCACAATTGCTCGACTGCAAAACACTATGCACAACATTGTGCAAAAACACACTCAGAACCTTACTGTACCATAAATATTACACTGGGCAGACCCCAATACACCACCCATACGGAAAATGTAGACCGTCAACAATATGAAACAAGGGATCATGATATCACAATTCTCATGTAGAGCCATTGAACATCCTTTTAGGGTGGATAGTGTTCACAATGAGCTCCTTTTATTAACGACCATATGTAGATCCTTCAAGAGGTAGTGTGTCATGATTTAGGCTCTAAAACCCTTTCTGATGTTTTGGTGCCACACACAGGCCAATACACAATCTCTCCACCGCAAAACACTATACACAAACTTGTGCAAAAACACACTCATAACCTTACCAAACCATAACAGCACTAATTCCAAGGACAGGACGAGCTACAACCTTATGCATGGAAAGGCAGCACTGTAATTACACCGGGCTCTAAAACACCTAGTGAAACAACCTAGTGAAACAAAAAAAAAAAGAGCTGCAAATACTACTCGCTAGCAGAATACTGCACCTTGATCACACATGAAATACACGACACAACAGATATGAAGGCAAAATACTGAACTGGAAAGTTACCTCAAGAAGTCGGACTCAGCATGCAGCAATACTAGAAAAATTGAAACTTACATGCAAAATATCACAGATGCACATTTCCAAAAGCTGACATATTCCAATTAATAAATTCTGAATAAAAAAATGTTTTCTACCTTTGCTGTCTGAGCATTTAGTTTTTCTATTAGTGTCTTCTGTTTTATGCAGTGTCTTCTTTCCATTTGATATTTTTTCTCTCACCATGTCCTTTTTCAAGATCTTATTTCCATTTTGTTTCTTCATGACGCCCAACTCCTTTCTTTACCTTTCTTTTCCTTTCTCTCCTCTCCTATATCTGTCTCTGACACTGATCTTTGTTTCTCATCTATGTTTTTAGCTCTCCTCCAGTCCTCAGTCTCCCTCCACTTACCTCTCTAGTCCTCCCATTTTCATGTCTCTCATTCTTTGTCAGCCTCCTATTCCCTTGTCTTTCAGCTACTTTTTAGTTGCCCATTTCCACTCTTTGTGATCATCCTCTTCCTAGACTCATCTACATTCATCTGCCTCTCATCCCTTCACCAACCAGTTTCTTCCTCATCACTCATCCTCTCTCACCTTCAGTTCCTGACTTACATCACACCCCTTATCTACACTCCTACCCCACTTTTACTTCCCCATTTCTAACCTCTCACACCTCTATCAATAACTTCTCTTACCCCCTTAATAGCCCTCTGCCTCTTTCTTTTCATCCCTGTGTAATCTGAGGTTTAAAAAAAAAAAGAGGGAAAAAAAAGTTACTGTCCTTCTGATGGCTGCAATGTTTTTGAAGGATGGCTAGCAAGAGAGAGAACCCTGGGAGCACAACTGGCTTTGGGGGTTGCTCTGTAGCTGTGTGGTTGAGGTGGAAGCCAGCAGAAGACTGTCAGTATCAGCAGAAGAGAAGGTAGTGAAGGCAACAGCCACAAACCAGCGACGTCAATCAAGAAAAAGGCATTACAGGCTCACCTCCAGCTTCTCCCTTCACACAGTGTCCCGCCCTCGCTGAAACAGGAAATGCATCATCGGAGAAGGTGGGACACTGTGTGAAGGGAGAAGCTGGAGCCGGAGGCGAGCCTGTAGTGCTTTTTTCTTGATTGACGTCGCTGGGAAGTAAAAGGTTAAAGCACACGCGCGGAGGGGGGTGTAAGGGAGGAGGAGGGTGGGCTGCCGATCGGGAAGCCGGCGACTCGCGAGAGTGGGAAGGAAGGAGGCGGAGGGAGAGCTATCTGGCGAAAGTGCTGCCGCTGCGTTTGTGAAGGCAGCAGCCAAAGGAAGTCCACGATTGGGCTGGGGAGGCTTAGCCTCCCCAAGCCTCTTATACGGGGCGCCTATGCTTCAGTGTCAAATCTTTCTCTGAAGCACGCCGAAGCGGTTCAAAGGGATCCATACGTAATGGCTTCATCTGCTTGATGACAAGGAAATAAGAGTTGGAAGGATCATTAGCAGGAATATTAAAGTCACCAAGGATGAGAGAGGGTGAGGAAGGATCATGGAAGAAGGCAAGCCAGGCATCAAAGTCACTGAGAAAGGATGAAAGGGACTTATCAGGGGGACAATAAATAACCGCTATTCGAAGAGGCAGAGGAGAGAAAAGGCGGATAGACTTCAAAGGAGGAAAATCAGTGAGATTGAGGTGGAAGAAGGGGTTGAAATCTGGAGGAGGAAGAGAGAAGTAGTCCAACACCGTCCCCGCGACCAGCAGGGCGAGGAGTATGTGAAAAAAGATAACTGCCATGGCAGAGGGCTGCGACTGAAGCAGAGTCATCAGGGCAGAGCCAGGTTTCTGTTATGGCGAGCAGATGGAGGTGACGCGAGATAAAGAGGTTCTGGATATAGGGGAGTTTGTTACAGATAGAGCGGGCATTCCATAGGGCGCAAGAGAAGGGCAGAGAAGAAGAGGGGAGTAGAGGAATAGAGATGAGGTTAGAGAGGTCGCGGTGAGATCTGTAGAGTTGAGATAATAGTTGGTGAGGAGGGCCAGGATTGGGATTGATGTCACCGGCTGAGAGTAAGAGAAGGAGTAATGAGAGCGGAGGAGAGTAAGAGAGGTGTGGCCATGAAGGCGTCGAAGGCGAGAGGTATTTAGGTGGAATGGGGAAGGCAAAATAAGCAAATAAATATAAACATTTAATGTTGAGCACCTGATTCTCAAAGTGGACATATTCCAAACACTATAATGAAAATAAAATTATCTTTCCTACCTTTGTTGTCTGGTGACTTTGTTTTTCTGATCATGCTGGCCCAATATCCGATTCTGCTGCTATCTGTCCTCTTAACTCCGTTTCCAGGGCTTCCTTTCCATTTATTTCTTTACTTTCTGCCTTTCTTCTTCATTTCTTGTCCTCGCTCCCCTGCCCCCCCTCCAGCCATCCATAACCACCCATTGATTCTCTCCTCTCCCCTGCCCCCACTCCAGCCATCCACACCCACCCACCCATTGATTCTCTCCTCTCCTCTCTGTTCCCAGGCAGATTTTCTAACAGGAGCTGCTCATCCAATCAGAGAGCTCTATTTGAATGCAGATTAACATACAGACACTCTAATGGGAATTTTTAGTCAAAAACACTAGCTAAACCCTTCGTTTTTGGATCAAAGTTCACATTTTTGATCAGAGCCATGCCCTAACATTAAGGCTGTAAACATTTCCAACAATTTTTGCCCATAAATATGCAAATGAGAACCTCCCAAAAATGGACTAATTTGCATATGGCTTGAGCAAATTTGAGTACATAGCATACCAATCCCACTTCCTAGCACCTAAATTCTGCAATTAGATTTAATGCAAATACTTTTAAAACTTATTTTTAGCACTTTTAAAATTTCAGGGGTCAGTGCAAGTCTCTTTGGTGTGAACTGCTCATGTGCAGGAATTCATGATCCTAGTTAAATATCTCCCTGGCAATCCAGGACACCTCCAGCCAACCCCCCTGCTCTGCTCTTCCAGCAGTAAGATAATCAAATTACAACTGGTTATACACAAGGCTAGAGACAGCTTTCACTGCAGCTCAGTGGCGTAGCCATGGGTGGGCCTGGGTGGGCCAGGGCCCGCCCTATTTGGACTCTGGTCCACCCAAAATTGTGCACTCTTGCTATGGTTTGCAGAGGTCCCCAAACCCCGTTAGCTGAAGATTTCCTCCTTCTCAGGCAGCCAGTGCTCTTTCAAACGGCAGCTGGCAGTACTTGCCTCGAGCTGAAACCAACACCATCCCCTCTTCACATGCTTAGTTTTCATGCATGAACAGCCTGCTGGCCATGACATCAGCTCAAGGAAAGTGCTGCTGGCTTGTTTGGAAGAGTGCTGACTGTCTGAGCAGGAGGAAATCTTCAGCTGGCGGGGTTTGTAGATCCCCTCCTGCTCAGGTATTTAATATTGTGGGCTTGCAGGTGGAGGAAGGGATGAAGAGCAGAGCAGAGGGGGGCTAAGGATGGGAGGAGGGCATGAATTCCATGCCCACCCATCTTGTACTCAGACCCACCCAAAATTGGCTGCCTGGCTACACCCCTGCTGCAGCTGCTGCTATGTAAACCCCCCAGAGCAGCAGGATTCGCAGGAGAACTACTACTAATTCTATTTAGCATTTCTATAGAAACAGCTGATCCATCCTGCTGTGGCTGGGGAGGCACGCCAACCTTATTACAGCTTGCTTCGGGGCTTCTCGGCCTGACGGCATGATGTGCCCCGCCTCCTCTGACCAGCCTTCCTTATGATGCATCCAGCCATCGCGGAAGCAGGAAGGCTGGTCAGAGGAGGCGGGGCACGTCATGCCGTCAGGCCGAGAAGCCCCGAAGCAAGCTGTAATAAGGTTGGCGTGCCGCTACCGGCAGCGATGGGTGATCTAAAGCACATTGGAGGGGGAGAGAGGGATAGAGACACTAATTATAGGGACTGTAGGGAGGGAGTGCGAGGGATAAACAGTGCATCGGGGGGGGAGGGGGGAATGAGAGAGAGCCTGTCAGTAAAGGGGAGTGGGCTCATATAAAGGCAGGGCTACAGAAATTATAGGTACTTACCCTTTTTTTTGTGGGGGTGAGCAGGTTAATAAGGGGGAAGGGGAGGGGAGGCTGGGGGCAAGGGGGAGGGGAGGCTGGGGTGGAGGGGACATGAGTTGGGGCAATTGGGTTGTTAAGACACAAAGAGATTGTTTAAAGTAATATGGAGGGGTTGTTGGTATGAGTACAGGTTATGGGTATTGTTCTTATTATTAATATTGGGTTCTGTGGGCCTGATCTGGAATGTTGTAAGCAAGGACTCCATAGAGAGCCGCTGTGGATAACTTGTGTTGATGGGTTCATTGATGTTCTTGTTTTATAGTATGAAAATTTTTTTTCAGTATTATTATTATTATTAACATTTGTATAGCGCTACCAGACGCACGCAGAGCTGAACACCTGACACAGAGAGACAGTCCCTGCTCAATAGAGCTTACAATCTAATATAGTACAGACAGACAAGACAATTAAGGGCGAGGGAAGTACTGGGTGAGAAGGAAAAAGGGGAGGCATTTGAGTATTGGCTAGGAGCCAAAAGCAGTGGTGAAAAGGTGGGTTTTCAGCATAGATTTGAAAACAGGTAGAGATGGAGCTAGACGTATAGGCTCAGGAAGTCTATTCCAGGCATAAGGTGCCGCGAGGGAAAAGGAACAAAGCCTGCAGTTAGCAGTGGAAGAGAAGGGGGACGAAAATTAAAGTTAAAAAAAAATTAAAATTAAAAGTTAAAAATTTTTTTTTTAAATTAAAGTAAAAAAAAAGGATGGAGGGAAGGAAAGACAAAGGAAAGATGTATGTAAGGGGTCCCTTTACTAAGCCGCAGTAAAAAGTGACCTGTGGTAGTGTGGACACTTGTTTTGGGCATGCCCTGGGCCATTTTTACCACGTCTTTTTTTAATGGGCCGGGAAATGAGCGTTTACTGAAATTAAAACTAGTGCGTGCCTATTTACGGCCTGACCCCTTACCACCACCCATTGATCTAGCAGTAAGGGCTCATGTGTTGCCTACACACTAACCATGCAGCGCACGCCAACTGCTGATTACCACCAGGAACGCTGCCCGCAGTAGAAAATAGAAAATTATTTTCTACCACAGGAGTTGACACATATCAAACTCATAATTACCAGCAGCTGCATGCACTAGCCCGGCAGTAGTGCCAATTTGGTGTGTGCTACCCACGCGTTAGCCCTCCTGCATCTTAATAAAATGGTCCCTAAGTTAAGTGGGTATTTGCAGATTAGCACTAGGTGTCCTACTATCACGTTTGAGGATAAATGTACATTTACATAAATAAGTGCTAGTATTCTAGACATTTACATGTGCAAGAGGCACATATGTGAGTGCCTAGATCAGTGATGGCGAACCTTTCAGAGACCGAGTGCCCAAACAGCAACCCAAAATCGAATTATTTATCGCAAAGTGCCGGTACTCTTTATGGGCGGGGTCACCACTTATGACTCCACCCGTATGATAGCCACACCCCTTACACCAGCCATGGTGCATATAAACAGACATCATTGAAAATATTATACTAGTATAGGAAAAAAAATAACACAACTGTTTTTCATTATAAATCATTTCTGTAAGCTGTTACAACTCCAGTATACCCAGTACAAAATAAGACAGCAGATGTAAATTCTCAAACTGGACATATTCCAAACACTAAAATGAAAATAAAATGATTTTTTCTACCTTTGTTGTCTCTGATTCTGCTGCTCTCTTAACTCCATTTCCAGGGCTTCCTTTCCATTTCTTTACTTTCCTCCTTTCTTCTTCATTTCTTGCCCTCCATCCATGTCCAGCAACCCTCCTCTCCCCTCCAGCCACAAATGTCCAGCCACCCTCCTCTCCCCCCTGCCCTCCCGCCCACCCTCCCAGCACAAGGCCGCCCTCCCACTCAGCACCCAGTAGCACCCAGCACCAGGCCTGCCTCCCATCCAATACCCAGTAGCACCCAGCATCAGGCCTCTCTCCCAGCACCAGGCCTCCCTTCCACCACCCAGTAGCACCAAGCCTCCCTCCCTCCCTCCCTCCTACCCACCCAGCACCAGGCCTGCCTCCCACCCAGCACCAGGCCTGCCTGCCTCCCTCCCAGCACCACCCAGTAGCACCCAGCACCAGGCCTCCCTCCCACCCACCCAGCACCCAGCATCAGGCCTCCCTCCCACCACCCAGTAGCACCAAGCCTCCCTCCCTCCCACCCACCCAGCACCAGGCCTGCCTCCCTCCCAGCACCAGGCCTGCCTGCTTCCCTCCCAGCACCACCCAGTAGCACCCAGCATCAGGCCTCCCTCCCACCCAGCACCCAGTGGCACCAAGCCTCCCTCCCTCCCACCCAGCACCAGGCCTGCCTGCCTCCCTCCCTCTTCCAACCAACGAGGCACCAGGCTGCCCGCCCTCCCTCCCTCCCTCTTCCAACCAACGAAAAGCCACCAGGCCGCCCGCCCTCCCTCCCTCCCTCCCTCTTCCAACCAACGAAAAGCCACCAAGCCGCCCGTCCTTCCTCCCAGCACCTCTCAGCACCAGCGCTCGCCCTCCTCCTCTGAAATTGAAAAGGCGTCAGCAGCTGCAGCAAAACGCGTGGTCTTCGCTCGGCACGCCTTCAGTCTTCGCTTGTGCCTATGAGGGCGGGACCAGAGCTTGAGAGACACAAGCGAAGACCGAAGGCGTGCCAAGTGAAGACCACGCGTTTCGCTGCAGCAGCCGACACCTTTTCAATTTCAGAGGAGGAGGGCGAGCACTGGTGCTGAGAGGTGCTGGGAGGGAGAGCGGGCGGGCAGCCTGGTGGCTTTTCATTGGTTGGAAGAGGGAGGGAGGGCGGGCGGCCTGGTGGCTTTTCGTTGGTTGGAAGAGGGAGGGAGGGCAGGCGACCTGGTGCCTCGTTGGTTGGAAGAGGGAGGGAGGGCGGGCAGCCTGGTGCTTCGTTCGTTGGAAGAGGGAGGGAGGGAGAGTGGGCGGAGCGGACCACCGACGGCGCACGTGCCAAAGGAGAGGGCTCTGAGTGCCCTCTCTGGCACGCGTGCCATAGGTTCGCCATCACTGGCCTAGATTATAGAGTTGCCCTTTACGAGGATAATTTTGTAACACATCACCTAGGCAGGAAAGGCATATAGGAGCACATGTTGCACCAAATTTAGAAAAGAAACCTATGTGCTTCCTCGAAAGCACCTTCAGAAGTTTATACCTGCTCCCAGACAGGTGTAAGTCTATGTGTGTACACATACATAAGTGTCAGTTTTGTCTAGTCACTGCCACTGGGCAAGCTTTCAAATTTGGAGGGTAATTTTATTACAGGTTGCCTAAGTTAATTTGGCAGGAAGTTGTCTTTCCAGCTTATAATCGAAAGAGAAAAACGCCTATATTGCGACCCAAATCGGGAGATGGGCGTCGTTCTCCCATGGGCGCCCAAATCAGTATAATCGAAAACCGATTTGGGGCGTTTCCAACTGCAATCTGTCGCGGAAACAGGTAAAGTTGATGGGGCGTGTTGGAGGCGTGGTGAAGGCGGAACTGGGGTGTGATTATCGGCCGAGGAGAGATGGGCGTCTTTAGCTGATAATTCGAAAAAAAGGCGTTTTTACCGTGATTTTGGGTCACTTTTTTTGGACCCTTTTTTTTCACGAACAGGTCCCAAAAAAGTGTCCCAACTGACCAGATGACCACTGGAGGGAATTGGGGGTGACCTCCCCGGACTCCCCCAGTGGTCACTAACCCCCTCCCACCAAAAAACACCCACTTTACAAACTTTTTTTCCAGCCTCTATGCCAGGCTCAAATGCCGTACCCACCTCTATGACAGCAGAATGTGTTCTATCCTGTGACAGCCTTTCCCTGGTTCTGATGGTGCTCTCGGGTGAGTGTGACACCTTTTCTGTTATGCGCACTGCAGAGTCACATCAGCAATGCATTGTGGTGGGTGTAGAGTATTGGGCTCCGTGATTCCACTAGCTTGTGGCAGATGCTCACGATGTTGGTAGTTGGTAGGCTCTACTCCCATGGTGCTTTTCCCCCTGCTTACTGGGTCAGTGTGTGCCCTGTTTTGTTTCTGGTAGTCCATGAGGTAGTGGCCATTTTTGTAAGCCAGTTTTAGATCCCTTTCACGTGTTAGTCACATTACAGAACTTAGTTCTTACCTTGAATGTGGCTGAAAGAGGGCATTGTACACCATTCTGCCAGCTCTGACCTACTGCTCATCTCAGTACCAGGGAGACTCGTTGTCAGTGGGGCACAACCTCTGATCTGCAGTTAACTGTGAGAAAGCATGCTTATTCCAATAAAGGACGTTTTTGGAGAGATTAGTCTTCAGGTGTCAACTGGTGTGCCAATGTTATATAGCAGCAACCAGTCCTAGAGGCCTGCATGTATGCAGGTCCCTGGAGCACTTTTAGTGGGTACTGCACTGCACTTCAGCCAGGCGGACCCAGGCCCATCCCCCCCCCCCTACCTGTAACACTTGTACTGGTAAATAGGAGGCCTCCAAAACCCACTGTACCCACATGTAGGTGCCCCCTTCACCCCTAAGAGCTATGGTAGTGTTTTACATTTGTGGGTAGTGGGTTTTGGGGGAGGGGGGTTGGGGGCTCAGCACCCGTGGTAAGGGAGCTATGCATGTGAGAGCGATGTCTGAAGTCCACCGCACTGACCTCTAGGGTGCCCAGTTAGTGTCCTGGCATGTCAGGGGGGCGAGTGTACTACAAATCGTGGCCCCTCCCACGACCAAATGGCTCGGATTAGGACGTTTTTGAGCTGGGCGTTTTTAGTTTCCATTATCGCTAAAAAAAAAACACCCAGCTGAAAAATGTCCATTTTTTCGAAAATACGGTCTGTCCCACCTCTTCACGTACCCGTTTTCGGATAAAGACGCCCATGGAGATAGGCGTTCGCGTTCGATTATGCCCCTCCACGTGTCCTTATAAAATACTCGTAGAAATCGTACAGAAATTGTGCCTACTTTGAAGGTATAGACATTTATGGTTGCTTGTGAGCAGGCGTAAATGTTAGCACCATATATAAAGTACATGAGTAATTGATAATTGTACCCATGCTTTGCCTAAACTCCATCCCAAGCCATGCCTGCTATACAAATATGCACCTATGTGCACTGTGCGTACTGTTAGACTGTACCTAATTTATAAGAAACCTTTTATTTGTGAAAACATTTTATAAAATTACCTTCATGTTGATAAAACTAGGTACTATGTTTTCTGTGTGTATGTAGATCCAGATGTGCCCTTGAGTTGAACTGACTCTTGTTGACCACAAAATTAAGGGCCCCTCCCCCCTCTTTATGGTTTTATTGGTATGGTACAGGAATGATTTTTCATGCTGCTCCTGCCCAATTTTAGGGAGGTATGATCTGGACTGGCATTGCTACCAGAACATGCCCAGGATTTGACCCAAGGTAATGGAAAATTAAGTGACTTGGCCAAGGCTGCAAGGGGCTGCTCTAATCACTAGGCTATTCCTCTGCTCTTATGTGTGTATACTCCTAGGCAACTTTACAAGTACCTACATCAGCGTGTAAAACGTTCTACATGCTCAAGTCACTTATAAAATTAGCTCCTTAAAGTTTACTGAATGCCTCCCCCTGTCCTATAACTTGTCATTTCATGGGAGGCCCTATGTAACCAGAGATGATTTGTAGCAGAAAGAATTCTATGGAAGGTCTCTCACAGTCACTCAACCTGAGCCGGCACTTATAATTCTAGCTGGATGACATTTACATTATCCTGGGCTTTCTGTTCCAACTTACAGCTCATCTTCGAGGCCCTGTATGATGGTGACGTTGGAGACATTGCTCTGGATGACATCACCCTCAGATCAGAAGCATGTGCACCTCAGAAGCACTGCTCATTTGAGGTCGGCACTTGTGGTTACACCTCTGGTGGTGGCAAGTACACCTGGGAACGGCAGAATAGTATCATGGGAAGCACCATTACTGGCCCTGGCATGGATCACACAAGGCAAACAGTCAAAGGTAACAAAGTTCATACAAGACAAACACCGACAAATAGCAAGCAAATGGGAAGATATTATTAGGCAAGAGGGATGCTGTTGCCCTGGATTAACAGCTTACATGGGAGGGCTAGCCCTCAGAAGTCATAGATTAGACTGGGCATGAATTGGGAGTCAGGCAAGGACTAGAGCAACCAGATACAGATCAAGGACCAGAAGACATGGAGAAAAGTAGTACAGTTCAGAAACAAGCAGGAACCAGAACTAGAAGCAATAACAACATGAAGGTAGTAGCAAGGACAGACAAATAGCAATTCTGCAGGGCAAGCCCACTGGAAACTGGTAAACCAATATGAGTTCTGGTTCTGTGTATATTTTGGCTTTAACAAAGGCCACATCCTATGTGCCTTTTCCAAAAGAGCATGCACTCATTATAACAACACTTCCACTCCACTTCCACTCCAGACTATTAAACCCCCTTCAAGATTCGTCAGGTAAGAGGAGGATATAGAACTGCAGCGCTAGGTTGGGACCGGTGATCACTGCATACCGTAAGTGGCGCCAGCCATCAAAACAGAGAAGCGCACGTCCTGTAACTAAACTTTAATTATCCCAAGATCGCTAGATCCTGATAAACCACGCCCCTGTGACATAACGCTACCTTCGCAAGACGGAGACTTTGCAACTCAAAAGGAGGACACAATTGCTACGTAAATACAAGGGTCCGGGAGAATAACCTCCAACGCTGAATACAGCAACAATTTCTTCTAAATACTACTGAAATGATACCATAATGAACACCACCATACTGTTCCTTACAATCTACTCCTTATCCATGATCCACCTAACAATGACCACCCCTATCGCAGAAATCAACAAGATACCCAGACTAATCAATAACCGAATACCGACCAAACACACCACATCACACCAAATCGACATAAACCAAAACAAAGGAAAAGAACCAACAAGCATACAACCTCATAAGTACATAAGTACATAAGTACATAAGTAGTGCCATACTGGGAAAGACCAAAGGTCCATCTAGCCCAGCATCCTGTCACCGACAGTGGCCAATCCAGGTCAAGGGCACCTGGCACGCTCCCCAAACGTAAAAACATTCCAGACAAGTTATACCTAAAAATGCGGAATTTTTCCAAGTCCATTTAATAGCGGTCTATGGACTTGTCCTTTAGGAATCTATCTAACCCCTTTTTAAACTCCGTCAAGCTAACCGCCCGTACCACGTTCTCCGGCAACGAATTCCAGAGTCTAATTACACGTTGGGTGAAGAAAAATTTTCTCCGATTCGTTTTAAATTTATCACACTGTAACTTCAACTCATGCCCTCTAGTCCTAGTATTTTTGGATAGCGTGAACAGTCGCTTCACATCCACCCGATCCATTCCACTCATTATTTTATACACTTCTATCATATCTCCCCTCAGCCGTCTCTTCTCCAAGCTGAAAAGCCCTAGCCTTCTCAGCCTCTCTTCGTAGGAAAGTCGTCCCATCCCCACTATCATTTTCGTCGCCCTTCGCTGTACCTTTTCCAATTCTACTATATCTTTTTTGAGATACGGAGACCAGTACTGAACACAATACTCCAGGTGCGGTCGCACCATGGAGCGATACAACGGCATTATAACATCCGCACACCTGGACTCCATACCCTTCCTAATAACACCCAACATTCTATTCGCTTTCCTAGCCGCAGCAGCACACTGAGCAGAAGGTTTCAGCGTATCATCGACGACGACACCCAGATCCCTTTCTTGATCCGTAACTCCTAACGCGGAACCTTGCAAGACGTAGCTATAATTCGGGTTCCTCTTACCCACATGCATCACTTTGCACTTGTCAACATTGAACTTCATCTGCCACTTGCACGCCCATTCTCCCAGTCTCGCAAGGTCCTCCTGTAATCGTTCACATTCCTCCTGCGACTTGACGACCCTGAATAATTTTGTGTCATCGGCGAATTTAATTACCTCACTAGTTATTCCCATCTCTAGGTCATTTATAAATACATTAAAAAGCAACGGACCCAGCACAGACCCCTGCGGGACCCCACTAACTACCCTCCTCCACTGAGAATACTGGCCACGCAATCCTACTCTCTGCTTCCTATCTTTCAACCAGTTCTTAATCCATAATAATACCCTACCTCCGATTCCATGACTCTGCAATTTCTTCAGGAGTCTTTCGTGCGGCACTTTGTCAAACGCCTTCTGAAAATCCAGATATACAATATCAACCGGCTCCCCATTGTCCACATGTTTGCTTACTCCCTCAAAAAAATGCATTAGATTGGTGAGGCAAGACTTCCCTTCACTAAATCCGTGCTGACTTTGTCTCATCAGTCCATGTTTTTGTATATGCTCTGCAATTTTATTCTTAATAATAGCCTCCACCATCTTGCCCGGCACCGACGTCAGACTCACCGGTCTATAATTTCCCGGATCTCCTCTGGAACCCTTCTTAAAAATCGGAGTAACATTGGCTACCCTCCAGTCTTCCGGTACTACACTCGATTTTAGGGACAGATTGCATATTTCTAACAGTAGCTCCGCAAGTTCATTTTTTAGTTCTATTAATACTCTGGGATGAATACCATCAGGTCCCGGTGATTTACTACTCTTCAGCTTGCTGAACTGACCCATTACATCCTCCAAGGTTACAGAGAATTTGTTTAGTTTCTCCGACTCCCCCGCTTCAAATATTCTTTCCGGCACCGGTGTCCCCCCCAAATCCTCCTCGGTGAAGACCGAAGCAAAGAATTCATTTAATTTCTCCGCTACGGCTTTGTCCTCCTTGATCGCCCCTTTAACACCATTTTCGTCCAGCGGCCCAACCGACTCTTTGGCCGGTTTCCTGCTTTTAATGTATCTAAAAAAATTTTTACTATGTATTTTTGCTTCCAACGCTAATTTCTTCTCAAAGTCCTTTTTTGCCCTCCTTATCTCCGCTTTGCATTTGGCTTGGCATTCCTTATGATCTATCCTGTTACTTTCAGTTGGTTCTCTTCTCCACTTTCTGAAGGATTGTTTTTTGGCTCTAATGATTTCCTTTATCTTACTGTTTAGCCACGCCGGCTGACGTTTAGTCTTTTTTCCCTTTTTTCTAATACGTGGAATATATTTGTCCTGAACCTCCAGGATGGTGTTTTTAAACAGCATCCACGCCTGATGCAAGTTTTTTACTCTGCGAGCTGCTCCTTTCAGTCTTTTTTTCACCATTTTTCTCATTTTGTCGTAATCACCTTTTCTATAAAAAAGATCACAAAAAACCCACACAAACCAAGGAATGAGAACTCACAAAAGTCCACATAACACCGAACGTAGATGACCCATACCAAAAAATTCAAGTAGGCTACGTCAACGCCAGATCCGTAGTAAACAAAACAACAATAATAACAGACTGGATCACATCAGAGAAACTTGACCTACTCTTCATCACTGAAACCTGGATCCATGACCAGAAGGACCCTATCATCTTAAACCTATGTCCTCAAGGATACAAAATCACCCACTGGACAAGAAAAGAAAAAAGAGGAAGGGGCATAGCACTCATATACCGATCTCACCTCACAATTGAAACCACTGTGGAATCTATAACAGCCCAACTCAAAATAGCCTCAATCAGAATCCACCATAAAACCCTACTTGACTACCTAAATTGCGTCCTATTCCACAGACCACCATGTAACTGGAACGAAAGCCAGGCGGACGTCATGGACTTCGTTTCAAATACATGTGTATCTAATTCCAATACACTAATATTAGGAGACATTAACTTTCACCTTGAAGACCCAAACTCTACCAACACACGAGATTGCAAGGACTTCCTTCATTTATGCGACCTTACATGGCCAAACATGCAAACAACCCACATGAAGGGCCACACACTCGACCTCATCTCATACAAATTGTCCACTGACCAGAACCTAACCATAACACAAACTAGTTGGACAGAAACACCATGGACTGACCATTACAAACTAAACCTAGCCCTAAAATGGCGAAAAAGGGGTTCTCCCCACACATGAGAACACACAACTTATACCACGAGAGGACAAATAGACCTGGATACATTCTGGCAACAAATATACAACAATGACTGGACAGCACAAACGGAATCCATACATTACCTCTCAGAACGGGACAAAAGATGCAGACACATACTAGACGAAATAGCACCCCTACAAATAAGAACCTCACACAGACAAAACCTGCTCTACATGCACTGTTACCCAGTTCCTATCAGCCAATCTCCAGCCTACCTTTCTTAGCCAAATTGATAGAGCATATTGCATTGATGCAGTTAAAGAATTATTTTGATGTATTTCATTCTCTAGACCCACAGCAGTGTAGGTTTAGAAAAAAAACATGGTATTGAGACATCAATGACATCCATGTTCAATATGGAAACAAAAGGTACTGGTTTTGTCATGATTTTTTCTAGATGTTGCATTCAATCATATGGCAACTAAAGTCACTTGGGATTGGGTCAGTAATTCTAAAATGATTTCTTTCACATTTAACTGGGGTGAGAACAATAGGCATGAATAGGGAATAAAGCCTCAAGTTGGAGTAAGTTGATCCATGGAGTCCCCCCAGGGGTTAGCTGCTTTCTGCACTACTATTCAATATTTATTTTCAGTCATTTGATGACTTCTCATCAGATTACATAAGGTTTACTATCATCGTTATTCAGATGATATAATGATGTATTCCAAGCTCTATTGCAGATGAGGTTTAAACAACAATCATATCTGAATGTTTCCATGCTATGACACAATAATTGTCTTCTAAGTTAGACTCTGTAGCCAACTAGCTCCATGAAAATGAAGGAGAAATTAGACCTTATCTGCTAATTTTCATTTGTTGAGTCTCTCCAGACCATTCCTGATGAGTAGGAATGTGCCCTCCTACCAGCATATGGCCAGCCATCTTCCGACACAAATCGGGAGATGGTCGGCGATCTCCTGAACCCGGCCAAATCGGTATAATCGAAAGCTGATTTTGACCGGGTTCATCTGCTTTCCGTCGCGGAGTCGGCGAAACATCAAGGGGGCGTGTCGGTAGGGTAGTGAAGGCAGGATGGGGCCGGGACGGGGCAGGATGGGGGCGTGCTCACGAGATGGCCGGCTTCGCCCAATAATGAAAAAGCCAGGTTTATAGAGCATTTCGCCGGCTTTACTTGGTCCCTTTTTTTCACGACCAAGCTTCAAAAAGGAGCCCCAAATGACCACCAGAGGGAATCGGGGATGACCTCCCCTTACTCCCCCAGTGGTCACCAACCCCCTCCCACCCAGTATGCAAGTCCCTGGAGCAGTTTTTAGTGGGTGCAGTGTACTTCAGACAGGTGGACCTAGGCCCACCCCCCCCCCACCTGTTACACTTGTGGTGGTAAATGGGAGCCCTCCAAAACCCACCCAAAACCCACTGTTCCCACATGTAGGTGCCCCCTTCATCCCTTAGGGCTATGGTAATGGTGTAGAGTTGTGGGAAGTGGGTTTTGGGGGGGATTTGGGGGCTCAGCACCCAAGGGAAGCGAGCTATGCAGCTGGTTGGCCCCCCTCACACGACCAAATGCCTTGAATTTCGCCGGGTTTGAGATCGCCGGCATTATTTTCCATTATGGCTGAAAACTGATGCTGGCCATCGCAAACCTGGCGAACTCTGACATTTGGCCAGGCCGAACCGTATTAGCGAAAAAAAAGATGGCCGGCCATCTTTTTCGAAAATACAGTTGACTCCACCCACTTACGGCGCCGGCCCTGAAGATGGCCGGCCAGCTATATGGCCAGTGCCGTTTGATTATGCCCTTCCACGTGATACAAGGTTCCTCATTAGGAGTCACCAACCAGGAAAAGGATCTAGTTAGTCATTGCTGATGACACGTTGAAACCCTCTGCTCAGTGTGCAGCAGCGGCAAAGAAAGCAAATAGAATGTTAGATATTAATAGGAATGGAATGGAAAACAAAAATGAGGACATTATAATGCCCTTGAATTGCTCTATGGTGCAACTGCACCTCGAATACTGTGTGGAAATCTGGTTACTGCATCTCAAAAAAGATATAGTGGAATTAGAAAAAGTAGAAAGAACGGTGACGAAAATGATAAAGGGGATGGGATGACTTCCCTATGAGGAAAGGCTAAAGCAGCTAGGGCTCTTTAGCTTGGAGAAAAGATGGCTGAGGGGTGAGGTATGATAGAGGTCTATAAAGTAATGAGTGGAGTAGAACAGGTAGATATGAATCACTTGTTTACTCTTTCCAAAAATAGTAGGACTAAGGGGCACGCAATGAAGCTACAAAATAGTAAATTTAAAACAAATCAGAGAAAATATTTCTTCACTCAACGTGCATTTAAACACTGGAATTCATTGCCAGAGAATGTGGTAAATACGGTTAGCTTAGCAGGGTTTAAAAAAGGTTTGGATACCTTCTTAAAAGAAAAGTTCATAAGCCATTATTAAGATGGACACAGGGAAAATCCACTGCTTATTTCTAGGATAAACAGCATAACATGTATTGTACTGTTTTGGGATCTTGCCAGGTACTTGTAACCTGGATTGGTCACTGTTGGAAACAGGATACTGGGCTTGATGGTCTGTCCCAGTATGGCACTGCTTATGTTCTTATGACAAAGCAACATGGTTGAGAACAAATAACAACAGATCCCCAAATAACTCAGCGGAAGAAGGAAACAGCTATCAGAAATTAAACTGTTATAGTTCTATAGTTCAGCTTTATTTAATATGCCACAAATAAATACAAATATCTAAGTGGTTTACAAATCAAAAATATTAGGGTTGGAATGAGAGGATAGAAACAAAAGGTAAATTGGGTTACATGGGAGATTTAATAAAACCCAAAATGGATGTAAAATTTAATTAAAATTAACCTAGGGAGAGACAAAAGTTAGGAAAGGGAAGTGAAAGAAAGAAAATTGACAGGGCAGTGAAAGAGTAATTTCACTGTGAGGGGTGTGAAGTGTGAAAGGGGAGATCATTGTGATCATCAAGAAATAGGGTAAATGCTTTAGTGAAAAATGAGCTTTACGGATGGCTTGAAATCTTAAGAATGAAAGTTTGGTTCGTAAGTGAAGAGGGATGTCGTTCCATAGGGTAGGCAAAACAACTGAGAATGATGTGGTTCTTGCAAGATGAGCACACCTAGATAAATGAGAGTACAACCAGAAGATGATGTTGAGAGGTACAATAGTGTGCATACCAGAGAATAAAATATAAGGTGTTTGAATAGAAACAATGGAAGAACAGAGTGAAGAATTTGAAAGGTAATTACAATAATCTTAAAGAGAATTCGGTATTACATGGGTAACCAATGTTCTGCCTGAAGGAAAGGGGAAACACTGTTAATTTTTGCACTGTATATCAATTTAATGACTGTATTTTGAACCAACTGTAATCTGTGTAGTTAGTAAAATGGTAGGCCATAAAGGAGAGAGTTGTAGTAATCAAGGCGTGAAATTACAAGAGGTGGAGTGAAGATTTATCAGAGAGATCTTGCAAGACATATTTGACGGAGCACAAAGAATGATTTCTTAACAAATGCAGAGAGGTGTGGTAGTCGTGTTAGTCCACTTTTAAAGGTAATCAATAGAAATAAAACATGGAAAAGAAAATAAGATGATACCTTTTTTATTGGACATAACTTAATACATTTCTTGATTAGCTTTCGAAGGTTGCCCTTCTTATCATTTCTAAAGCGCTACTAGACGTACGCAGCGCTGTACACTTGAACATGAAGAGACAGTCCTTGCTCAACAGAGCTTACAAACTAATTTGGACAGACAGACAGAACAAACAAGAGATAAGGGAATATTAAAGTGAGGATGATAAAATAAGGGTTCTGAACAAAGTGAATAAGGGTTAGGAGTTAAAAGCAGCATCAAAAAGGTGGGCTTTTAGCTTAGATTTGAAGACAGCCAGAGATGGAGCTTGAGGTACCGGCTCAGGAAGTCTATTCCAGGCATATGGTGCAGCAAGATAAAAGGAATGGAGTTAGCAGTGGAGGAGAAGGGTGCAGATAAGATTTACCCAGTGAACGGAGTTCCCGGGGAGGAATGTAGGGAGAGATGAGAGTGGAGAGGTACTGAGAAGCTGCAGAGTGAATGCACTTATAGGTCAATAAGAGGAGTTTGAACTGTATGCGGAAACGGATAGGAAGCCAGTGAAGTGACTTGAGGAGAGGGTTAATATGAGCATAACGACCCTGGCGGAATATTAGTCGGGCAGCAGAATTTTGAACAGATTGAAGAGGAGAGAGATAGCTAAGTGGGAGACCTGTGAGAAGCGAGAGGTGATAAGAGTGTGGATGAGGGTTCTGGTAGTGTGTTCAGAAAGGAAAGGGCGAATTTTGCTGATATTATAGAGAAAGAAATGACAGGTTTTAGCAGTTTGCTGAATATGTGCAGAGAAGGAGAGGGAGGAGTTGAAGATGACACCAAGGTTACGAGGTGATGAGACAGGAAGGGTGAGAGTGTTATCCACAGAAATAAAGAATGGGGGAGGAGGAGAGGTTGGTTTAGGGGAAAGATTAGAAGCTCAGTCTTGGTCATGTTCAGTTTCAGATAGTGCTGAGACATCCATGCAGCAATGTCAGACAGGCAGGCTGATACTTTGGCCTGGATTTTGGCTGAGATTTCTGGTGTGGCAAGGTAGATCTGGGAGTCATCAGCGTAAAGATGATACTGAAAACCATGGGATGAGATCAGAGTACCAAGGGAAGAAGTATAAATGGAGAAAAGAAGAGGTCCCAGGACAGATCCCTGAGGTACACCAACTGACAGTGGGATAGAAGTAGAGGAGGATCCACTAGAGTATATGCTAAAGGTACGCTGGGAGAGATAAGAAGAAAACCAGGAAAGAACAGAGCCCTGAAATCCAAGTGAGGACAGCTTATCAAGGAGTAGGCTGTGATCAACAGTGTCAAAAGCAGAAGATAGATCGAGAAGGATGAGTATAGAATAGAGACCTTTGGATCTGGCCAGGAACAGATCATTGGAGACTTTAGCAAGCACTGTTTCAGTTGAATGAAGAGGGCGAAAGCCAGATTGAAGTGGATCAAGAATAGCTTGAGATGAAAGAAAGTCAAGGCAATGGCGGTGAACAGCACGTTCAAGTATCTTGGATAGGAAAGGGAGAAGGGAGATGGGGCGATAGTTGGAAGGACAGGTAGGGTCCAATGAAGGTTTTTTAAGGAGTGGTGTGACTACAGCATGTTTGAAGGCATCAGGAACAGTTGCAGTGGACAGTGAAAGATTGAGGGGATGACAGTAGGAGAGATAGTGTTAAGTAGCTGGGTGGGAATAGGATCAGAGGAACAGGTAGTTGGTTTCGAGGAGGAAATAAGATGTGTAGTTTCCTCTTCAGTGATTTCAGAAAAGAAAGAAAAGGAGGCAGGGGTTGGAGGGTTGAGAGAATGGACTAAGGGAAGGAGAGGTGGAGGTGACCTGGTTGAGAATTCAAGTTTAATCTTGTGAACCTTATCATGAAAGAACTCAGTAAGAGTCTGGGGGGAAAGTGAAAGGGGGGGTGGAGGTGAAGGCACTTTGAGGAGAGAGTTCAGTGTGGCAAACAGACGTCGAGGGTTTGAACCAAGAGAATTTGTCAACTGGATGTAATAGTCCTGTTTGGCAAGTAAAAGAGCAGACTGGAAGGAGGTCAGCAAGAATTTGAAATGTATGAAGTCAGCATGGGCACGGGATTTCAGCCAAAGGCATTCGGCAGAGCGGGCACAGGAACGTAGGTAGCGGATTCTAGAGGTCAGCCAAGGCTGGGGTTTGGTACGTTTTACAGAATGGGGAATGGGAGGAGCGAGAGTATCCAGAGCAGAGGAGAGAATAGTATTATAGGAAGAGACAGCCTCATTGACAGACTTAGATAACATAGTGGTAGAGAAGAGATTAGAAACATTGGAGGACAGAATAGAAGGGTTAATAGCCTGAAGATTCCTAAATGTATTGGTTAAGATTAGACGGGACTGGGGAGGGTGTTTAAGTGTGAAAGTTATCAGATGATGGTCAGAGAAGGGAAGAGTTGAGGCACAGAAACTGGAGATGACAGTATATATAAGTGAAACATCAAAGCATTCCAGTGACAGTCTAACAGGATGGGGGTGGATAGGTGAGAGACAGGAAGAGTCGGGTGGATGAGGGACAGGGAGATATGCATGGAGACAGGAGGGTGACAAGGCAGTACAATTTTATGGTTTATAATGGGCTAGAAAACCCAGATCTTTGTTAAGTCCTGTCTGGTGGGTGTCAAAATATGTAATCATTCTGACTTCAAAGGTCTTAGGTTCCTGTATTGTTTTAAAGTTCCCTTTCAGGATTCTTACCATGAAATCACTGGTACAGTGTTCTGGTGTTGTAAAATGCTGCCCCATCTGACTTGTTTCTCCAATGTAGCAGCCTCCGTTGCATTTTTTACACTGAATGATATATACCACATTGGAAGATGAGCATGTGAAAGATTACTTAATGTTGAATATTTTTCCTTTGTGAATGATCGTGGGGTCCTGTGAAATGTTTTGGCATAGTTTGCAGCTGGATATATTGCAAGGATGTGTGCCATTCTTTTCTTTTTGAATCTGTGTTGGGAGCTTACTTCTAATTAGCTTGTGTTTTAAGTTGGGTGGCTGTCGGAAGGCCAGCACTGGTGGGGATGGGAATATCTCTTTCAGTAATTCATCCTCCTGGAATAGAGGCTGCAAATCTTTTATTTTTTTTCTTAATTTTTCCAGCTCTGGGTTGTATGTCACTATAAGGGGGATTCTGTCTGTGGCTTTTTTTTCTATGTACTGTAGCAGCTTTTCCCTGGGTGTTTTGAGGGAGGAGGCAATATTCTTGGAGACTATTTTGGGGTTGTAGCCTTTCTGTTCGAAGGATGCAGTCAGGACTTCAAGGTGTCTGTCTCTGTCCCCTGGGTAAGAGCAGATACAGTGGTATCTTGTGGCTTGGCTGTAAATAATGGATCTTTTTGTATGTGAAGGGTGGAAGCTGGAGTTGTGGAGGTAGCTGCATTTGTCTGTGAGTTTCTTGTATATGGATGTTTGTAGATATCCATCGCTGATTGAGACTGTGGTGTCCAAAAATTGACTTTTTCTGGGGCGGTGTCAATTTTGAATCTGATTGTAGGATGGTATGTATTGAAGGAATTGTAAAATTGTTTCAGAGTTTCTTCCCCCTCAGTCCAAATCATAAAAATGTCGTCGATGTACCAGTAGTATTTTAGGGGTTTGGTCTGGTATGTATTCAGAAATGTCTCTTCCAGAAACCATTACAAAACTAATCAAATTTATTTTAACTCACAACTATTTCCGCTTTAACAATGATATCTATCTACAAATAATGGGCACTGCGATGGGCACCAGGACAGCACCCCAATATGCCAACCTCTTTATGGCTGAGCTGGAAGAGACTTTAAGTCCCAGAGGGTGCAACAGAACCATCCTGTGGGGCAGAAACTTGTTCAATTCACTTACCAGCCAAAAATGTAGGTAAATAAACAGGATTAAAAAATTTTAATTATACACCTACCGAACTTATGAGTGGGTTCAGAGATGTTCTGGAGAGACTGAAGGAATGAAAATTAGCAGGTAAGATCTAATTTCTCCTTCCTTATCATCTCACCAGACCATTCCCAATGAGTTGGAAGTACAAAAGCAGTACTCAACAAGGGCAGGATGCAGCCAACTCCTGAGCTAAAACTGAAGCTCCAAAGGATGCATCCTGTCTCACTTGTAATGTCCAATGGACTGAACCAGTTCACATCAGAATCTTTATTTACAGTAAAATGGACTCGACACGAATCGTGTTTCAGCCGCAAAGGCTTGCCTCAAGCCTGCCTCTGCGGCGAAACATGATTTGTGTCGAGTCCATTTTACTGTGAATAAAGCTTCTGATGTGAACTGGTTTAGTCCATTGGATGTTTTTATTCTGCATCATCCTTCGTGTCACCCCCGCTGTGTGTGTTTTCCTGAGGACTTTTGTTCTTCTGTGCTTGTCAATCCTGTCTCACTTGAACATCCAACCAGTAATGCTTGACAAACAAATGGAGGGTAGACCAGGTCACTGCTCTGCAAATAAACTGAGAAGGCATCAAGCCATGTTCTGCCCATGAAGAAGCATGAGCTGTTGTAGAATGTGCCTTCAATCCTTCAAGCTCCTGTTTGTCACTGAGCAATGTAAGCTGAAGTTATCGCCTTTGATCTACCTGGCAATTGTAGCCTTCAAGGCCACTTCTCCCTTTTTCCATTCCCCAACCAGTATAAAAGTCTGTCCAACTTCCAAAATTCCTCTGTCTTATGGAGATAACAGCACAATGCTCTGCGAACATCCAAACAATGAATAGCATCCTGACCATCTTCCCTGGGAAACACTAGAAAACTAATCACCTGATTGGGGTAGAAGGGAGAACAACTTTCAGTAGGAAGGCAGGCACTGGCTATAGAATCACTCTGTTTGAAAAAAAAAAGAGGAAAAATGGTTTGCGACAGAAAAGGGCCTGCAATTCTGAATTCACTAAGCTAAAGTAATTGCTACCAGAAAAAACACCTTCAGAGTAAGGTCTTTGAGAGTAGAGCACTTCAGAGGTTAAAACAGCACTTTGACTAAGGCTGTTAAGATTCACATCCCAGGGAGGCTGCAAAAGCTTAACACTCTTGAAGAACCAGTAAACACCTGGGTGAAGAGACAATGGCCAACCTTGAATGGAACCCCTAAAAATTGCAATAGCAGCTAATTGTACTTGAAAAGAGGACATCGCTAAACCTTTATCCATACCATCTTGAAAAAAATGTAGTACCTCTGTGACAGAGGCTTGTAACAGACAAACTTCCTTGTCTTCACACCAATCCTCAAAAACTCTCCAAACTCTCACATAAGCTAAGGAGGTAAACTACTTCTTGGAACCGAACAACGTACCAATAACTCTGGATGAGTAACCCTTCTTCAGCCACCAAGCCCTCTCAAGGGCTAAGTCATAAGTGCATGCTTGGTATTCAAATAGGACCCTGAGACAACAGGTCCAACTGGGAAAGACGAAGGGGGTCCCCAACCAGTAGCTGAACTAGGTCTCTGTACCATGGGTGTCATGGCCAATCCGGAACTACCAGAACCATCAGCCTTGGGTGTGCTTCGATCCACTGAACTACTAGGCCAATCAGAGGCCAAAGAGGGAAGATATAAAGCACCATGGGTGCACCAATGCATCTGTTCCCACCAACAACAGTTCCTTCCTACAACTGAAAAACTGACAAACCTTTCATTTGACACTGAAGCCATGAGATCCATCACCAGCAGACCTCAGCGCTGGACTATGGACTGGAATGATGCTTGGTTACAGTGTCCACTCCCCCTGGATCTAGAAGATTTATGCTGAGGAGGTCTGCCTCTACAATGTAAACTCCTGCCACTTGCATCTGAGATTTTGCTCTGCTCAGGCCATGAGCATTGCCGCTTCATAGTACCCCCTTGATGGTTCACATATGCCACTGCTGTCACATCATCCAATTAGTGACTGAGGAGATCCCAAAAGGCTAGAAGAGCCAGTCAGATGGCTCTCATTTCCAATCGATTGATCGACCACTGGGCTTCTTCCTTCAACCAGTGACTCTGCGCTATGAGACACAATGGGCCTCCCAGCCTGAAAGAATGGCATGTGTGGAAACTCTTATCCACACTGGAGTCTTAAGAAACATCCCCTGCTCCAGATGAGTCATGACTAGCCACTAATCCAGACTCCATAGTGCCACAGAACTGAGGGACAACCAGCAATGTAAGTCAATCTCCTGAGCAGACCAAGTCAACAACAATGCATTCTGAAGGAGGCATATGTGAGCTTTCACCCAAGGAACCACTTCAGTAGAGGCTGCCTTTGAGCCTAGGATTTGCAACACCTCCCGGGTTGAGGGTCTGTGGGAGCTGCATAGAGCCAAGATCTGTGAAATTAGCTTCTGAATCCTGCCATCCAGGAACAACATCTTCCACTGGAGGGTATCAAACCAGACTCCTAGATACTCTAGGGACTGATTCAGCTTGTGAGAGCTTTTGGCAAAATTCACTTTCAATCTGAGATGTTGCCAAACCATTTGACCCGGGCCCTGCACACTCTCTTCACAAGGTCTTCACTCGAATCAACCAATTATCTAAATAGGAGTGGACCAAGATTCCTTCCTTCCTGAGATGTGCTGTCACAAACACCATCACCTTTGAGAAGGTTCATGGCACCATTGTTAGACCGAAGGGGAGAACCTTGAATTGGTAGTGACCGTGGAGAATCAAAAAATGTAAGAACCTCTGGTAATCTGGACAAATAGGAATGTTCAAATTAGAGAGTTGCATAGGGACAGAAATCCAACCCGTCCCCTCCTGTCCCTGCTGGAATCTAACCCATCCTCGCCCATCCCCTCCAGAATCTAACCTGTCCCCACCCATCCCTATGAGTAATTTCCTCCACCCCCACCCAACCATGCGAGCAATCTTCATCCCCGCCCATCTCCATGAGTAATGTCCTCCTTTCTCACCCTTCACTATAAAAAAAGAAGTATCTACTTCTGAATGTTAATTAGTTTTATTGAGTTTTAATGAAAATACAAACACAAACATCCACCAAGGAAGAGGACAATAACCAGTCAGTCAGGAATATCGGACAGTTATTTCTTTAGTCCATTCAGAAACAGGAGTCCATCCACAGTATGTGGTCCTAGCTGTGATCATCTATCCTTGAGAACACGCCCTGCCGATGAAAATGACCGTTCAGATGATGTGCTGGCAGCAGACACTCCAAGGACTCGTCTAGTTTTTTCCACTTAGTTGATTTTGACTTCCAGTAAGATAAGATGTCATCAGTGATTTCGACAGTAATTGTCAAGTATGCATCCGCCTGAGAAAAAGCAAATGGTATCATTTTCACTGTGAGGGTGTTTTTTGCAAGCATTTCGCAAGTAATACTGTCATTACAATAGCTAAAATATATATATATATGCATACCTCAGATATATTTGAAGAAGATGAAGAAGAAGAATAGAGGTCTCCCAAGAAATTTTCCTCTAGTTTCGTCGTCTTACTGGATTGTTGTAAGACAGATGTGTCTGCTGCTGGCAGCCTATCTACCATCTCTTTCAAGTTGTACAGTGCCTCTGCATATTCAGTTGGTGCCAGTGTTCCAAAGTTGTTTTTAAACCATAGATCCAGCAAAGCAGTGATACAATGCAACTGATGAGCCGTGGAGTATTTATTCAGCATTTTAAGTAGATGATTTTTTAGTAATAAGATAATGCTACTGTCAGAGGCCTTTTTGGTGAAGTGCTTTTGCAGCTCTATTTTGTAGGTATCACCAGATGCAGTGAAAGGCTTTTGTCAGTAGAGAAACATTTTGTGGCCACATCAATTGGTTCCAAAATTTGAATGATATCAGCCAACAAGTCTTCATTGATATCAGCCAGCAGACAAAAAATATTTCTATTAAAACCTGGCTCAGTGTATGCAGATCTGAAAAATTTGTTGCCATTGATTTCAGTATTAACAGCACATTGTTGCTTCATCATACTGCACATTGTTTAAGTGTTATTACCAGCTGATTGTTAACTTTTGTTCGTTTTGCCAATTTCACTAGTTCTTTTGAGGTGTCAATAAGTTTGGATACCTCAGGTGGCAAAACAGTGCCATATGAATTTGTCTGTTTCAGTACATATGACAAAACAAGATTTAGATTGTGACATGCAGTGGCCACAAATGTCCTGTGGGCCCCTGGTTTTGCTGGTGGGGTCCACAACCCCCGCCAGCTGAAGCGTTGTCCAGTGCTGGACTCCAGCGCCGCCTCATTGCCTGCTCTGCTCTGTCTTCCCCTCACGTCCGGCATGCTCCTTTTAATGAAACAGCATCATCAATTTCACTAAAAGGACATGAGGGGAAGGCAGAGCAGGGCAGGCAATGCGGCAGCGCTGGACAAGGTTTCAGCTGGCGGGGGTTGGGGACCCCCCGCCAGCCAAAGTATTTGCTGTGGCAATGGGTGGAGAGCAGTGGGGTGGCAGGGGGGGTGGCTAGCCAGTGGAGGGTGGGCAGTGGCGGGCCAGCAGACCAATATATGCCCCCCCACCTTGGGCTCTGGCCCCCTCCCACCGTGAGGTCTGGCTGGGCCCCTGGTGACATGAACATCCAATCCACATGTTTTCTCGAAAGGCAGCCTTCATATTACTGGCATTGTCTGTAGTGAACACATTGTCTAGATATTGTACATAAAACTCATCCAAAATTGACTTCACTGTCAGTTTTATGTTTTCAAAGGTATAATTTTCATCCAGTAATCGAGTAGCCAAGATATATGATTCAGTTTGCCAGTTATCAAAATACTGTACTGTCACAGTTATATAGCTGTAGTTGCTTTGTGTGTCCAGAGGTTAGTTTTCACTGCAAACTGCGGCACTAAAGTTAGCTTGTCAATGAGTGCAATCTTCTCTTTCTCCACAACACCATGAAGATGACAAGTGACAGCTGTGACCAGTGCATCCACCTTTGGTAACTTGAAACTTTTCAGTTCCATCAAAGGAAGCTGATAAAGGTGAGCCATAGCTCTGCCAATTGTCAGAGCTGCATCTGAGGAGCGTCATTTGGCCTCCACCATCTCTTTGAGACCTTTGTTATATGGGAAGGTTCTCGCAGGCTTCCTTATCCCTTTGAAAAGTAGATCTCCTTTTTCAAGTTACTGGAGGCTCCTGATCTGGCAAACGAAGCACCAGTAGAACTTGATGTCCCCATGCATACCTCCTACCCACCCCCATCCTCCCACCCTGTCAGACTGTCATAGTAATGCTTGAATGTTTTCACTTATATACACTGTCAGCTAGCACATTTGCTTATTTCCGATCTGACGAAGAAGGGCAACCTTCGAAAGCTAATCAAGAAATGTATTAAGTTATGTCCAATAAAAAAGGTATCATCTTATTTTCTTTTCCATGTTTTATTTTGTTTGATTTCTATTGATAACCTTAAGAGTGGACTAACACGGCTACCACACTCCTCTACTTAATCAAGAAGGGAAGCTCCAGTCTACGGAAATTTCAAACTACAGTACAGTCTTCATCTGGAGGAACCTCTGATCTTCTAGCCTCTAGGTCATCCTCCCAATCAGCTTCCTTGTCTAAAATTTCAACCAGGAATGTCAAAGAATCCTCTGAAATCATCCAGATCCTGTTTTTCTTATAAGCACTGCCTTTTTCACCCTGAGGGCTTCTCCTTTTCTCTGACATCCACGGACTCCAGAGAAGAGGGGATCAGCAAGCCTTGCTTCATACAGAAAGCCTGATGCAACAATAATATAAACTCTGGGGGAAAATTAGAAGACACCCCACTAGAATCCTGCCCATGCAGCACCAGAGGTTCTTCTGAATGGGGCTGTGTAGAAGTTAAGGCACTCAAAACTGCTTTCCACCAACATATTCCCCTCTGAATCCTGATGGAGCAACTCTGCCAGGAAGGTCTTCTGGAGCCGCTCAAGCCAACATCGGCGTGCCACCAGGAGTCTCCTGCAACCCTAAAGCTGGCAGCATTGACTCAGCACAAACAGAGAAAAGGACTAAGTGCAGACATAAGTACATAAGTATTGCCACACTGGGACAGACCGAAGGTCCATCAAGCACAGCATCCTGTTTCCAACAGTGGCCAATCCAGGTTTCAAGTACCTGGCAAGATCCCAAAACAGTACAATACATTTTATACTGTTTATCCAAAAAATTAACTGGATTTTCCCCAAGTCCATTTTAATAAGATCTCTTAAGAGAGAGATACATCTGGCAAAAGCGGAAGAACAAATGGCTAGAAATGTAAGGAGGGGCAGCAAAAATTTCTTCAGGTAGTGAAAGGAGGAAGACTAAAAATGGAATTGTGAGACTGAAAGGTGCTACAAACCGCTATATGGATAATGATGAAGAAAAAGCAAATTTGCTAAACAAATACTTTTGTTCTGTTTTCACTGAAGAAAATCCTGGAGAAGGACCACGATTGACTGGCAATAGTACATATGAGAATGGAGCAGATATAGCACCATTCACGGAACAGAGGGGTATGAACAACTTGAAAATCTAAAGGTGGACAAAGCCATGGGACCGGATGGCATCCACCCCAGGATATTGAGGGAGTTCAGAGAGGTTCTGGCGGGTCCTCTTAAAGATTTGTTTAATAAATCCTTGGAGACGGGAGAGGTTCTGTGTGCTTGGAGAAGAGCGGATGTGGTCCCTCTTCACAAAAGTGGTGATAGAGAAGAAGCTGGAAACTATAGGCCGGTAAGCCTCACTTCGGTTATTGGAAAAGTAATGGAAGCGATGCTGAAGGAAAGGATAGTAAATTTCCTGGAAGCCAATAAGTTGTAAGATCCGAGACAACATGGTTTTACCAAAGGTAAATCATGCCAAACGAATCTCATTGAATTCTTTGACTAGGTGACCAGAGAATTGAATCAAGGATGTGCTATAGATGTAATCTACTTAGATTTCAGCAAAGCTTTTGACACGGTTCCCCACAGGAGGCTCATGAATAAACTTGACAGGTTGAAGATAGGACCCAACGTGGTGAACTGCATTAGGAACTGGTTGACGGACAGATGCCAGAGGGTGGTGGTTAATGGAATTTACTCAGTTGAGGGAAAGGTGAGTAGTGGAGTGCCTCAGGGATCGGTGCTGGGGCCAATTCTGTTCAATATATTTGTGAGTGACATTGCCGAAGGGTTAGAAGGTAAAGTTTGCCTTTTTGCAGATCATACCAAGATTTGTAATAGAGTGGATACCCCGGAGGGAGTGGAAAACATGAAAAAGGATCTGCAGAAACTAGAAGAATGGTCTAATGTTTGGCAATTAAAATTCAATGCAAAGAAATGCAAAGTGATGCACTTAGGGAGTAGAAATCCACAGGAGACATATGTGTTAGGCGGTGAGAGTCTGATATGTACAGACAGGAAGAGGGATCTTAGGGGTGATAGTATCTGAGGATCTGAAGGCGACAAAACAGTGTGACAAGGTGGTGGCCATAGCCAGAAGGTTGCTAGGCTATATAGAGAGAGATGTGACCAGCAGAAGAAAGGAGGTGTTGATGCCCCTGTACAAGTCGTTTGTGAGGCTCCACTTGGAGTATTGTGTTCAGTTTTGGAGGCCGTATCTTGTTAAGGATGTAAAAAGAATAGAAGCGGTGCAAAGAAAAGCTACGAAAATGGTATGGGATTTGCGTTACAAGACGTATGAGGAGAGATTTGCTGACCTGAACATGTATACCCAGGAGGAAAGGAGAAACAGGGGTGCTATGATACTGACATTCAAATATTTGAAAGGTATTAATCCGCAAACAAACCTTTTCTGGAGATGGGAAGGTGGTAGGACATGAAATGAGGTTGAAGGGGGGCAGACTCAAGAAAAATGTCAGGAAGTATTTTTTCACAGAGAGAGTGGTGGATACTTGGAATGCCCTCCCACGGGAGGGTGGAGATGAAAACGGTAACGGAATTCAAAAGTACGTGGGATAAACGTAAAGGAATCCTGTTCAGATGGAATGGATCCTCAGAAGCTTAGCAGAGATTGGGTGGCAGCAACAGTTTTTGGGAGGCAGGGCTAGTGCTGGGCAGACTTCCACGGTCTGTGCCCTGAAAATGGCAGATACAAATCAAGGTCAGGTATACATATAAAGTAGCACACATGAGTTTATCTTGTTGGACAGACTGGATGGACTGTACAGGTCTTTCTCTGCCATCATCTACTATGTGACTATCAGGCTTATTTTCGAAAGAGAAGGGCGCCCATCTTCCGACACAAATCGGGAGATGGGCTTCCTTCTCCCAGGGCCGCCCAAATCGGCATAATCGAAAGCCGATTTTGGGCGTCTTCAACTGCTTTCCGTCGCGAGGTTAACCAAAGTTTAAGGGGGCGTGTCAGCACCGTAGCGAAGGCGGGACTGGGGCGTGATTAAGAGATGGGCGTCCTCGGCCAATAATGGAAAAAAGAAGGGCGTCCCTGACGAGCAGTTGGCCGACTTTACTTGGTCCATTTTTTTCTTGCGACCAAGCCTCAAAAAGGTGACCGAACTGACCAGATGACCACCAGAGGGAATCAGGGATGACCTCCCCTTACTCCCCCAGTGGTCACCAACCCCCTCCCACCCTAAAAAAAAACTTTAAAAAAATTTTTTAACAGCCTCTATGCCAGCCTCAATTGTCATACCCAGCTCCATGACAGCAGTATGCAGGTCCCTGGAGCAGTTTTAGTGAGTAAAGTGCACTTCAGGCAGGCGGACCCAGGCCCATCCCCCCCCCCCCCACCTGTTACACTTGTGGTGGTAAATGTGAGCCCTCCAAAACCCACCCGATACCCACTGTACCTACATGTAGGTGCCCCCCTTCTCCCCTTAGGGCTATGGTAGTGGTGTAGAGTTGTGGGGAGTGGGTTTTTTTTTGGGGGGGGGGGTTGGGGGGCGCAGCACACAAGGTAAGGGAGCTATGCACCTGGGAGCAATTTGTGAAGTCCACTGCAGTGCCCCCTAAGGTGCCCGGTTGGTGTCCTGGCATGTGAGGGGGACCAGTGCACTATGAATTCTGGCTCCTCCCATGACCAAAGGGCTTGGATTTGGTCGTTTTTGAGATGGGTGTCCTCGGTTTCCTTTATGGCCGAAAACCAGAGACGACCATCTCTAAGGTCGACCATCTCAACATTCAGGTTGACCATCTCTAAGGTCGACCTAAATGTTGAGATTTGGGCGTGCCCGACAGTATTATCGAAACAAAAGATGGACGCCCATCTTGTTTCGATAATACAGGTTTCCCCAGCCCCTTCGTGGGTCCGTCCTGCAAGGACACCCTCATGAAAACTTGGGCGCCCCGTTCGATTATGCCCCTCCACGTTAATAATGTTTTATGGATTTTTCTTTTAGGAAGCTATCCAAACATTTTTAAAACTCTGCTAAGCTAACTGCTTTTACCACATTCTCTGGCAACAAATTCCAGAGTTTAAGTACACGTTGAGTGAAGAAATATTTTCTCCGATTCGTTTTATATTTACTACTTTGTAGCTTTATTGCATGCCTCTTAGTCCTAGAATTTTTGGAAAAAGTAAACAAGTGATTCACGCACTCCACTCATTATTTTATAGACCTCCATCATATCTCCCTTCAGCTTTCTTTTCTCCAGCAAAAGAGCCCTAGCCACTTTAGCCTTTCCTCATAGGGAAGTCGTCCCATCCCCTTCATCATTTTCGTCTCTGTACCTTATCTAATTCCACATATCTTTTTTGAGATACAGTGCTCAGAAATGCACACAATATTCGAGGTGTTTTCATACCATGGAGCGATACAAAGGCATTATAATGTCCTCATTTTTGTTTTCCATTTCTTTCCTAATAATACCTAACATTCTATTTGCTTTCTTAGCTGCCATTACATACTGAGCAGAGGGTTTCAATGCATCATCAACGATGACGCTTAGATCCATTTCCTGGTCGGTGACTCCTAATGTGGAACCTTGCATTATGTAGCTATAGTTTGGGTTCCTCTTTTCCGAATGCATCACTTTGCACTTGCCAACATCTGCCATTTGGATGCCCAGTTTCCCAGTCTCGTAAGGTCTTCTTGTAAGTTTTCGCAATCCTCTTGCTATTTAACATCTTTGAATATCTTTGTGTCGTCAGCAAATTTAATTACCTCACTAGTTACTCCCATATCTAGATAATTTATAAATATGTTAAAAAGCAATGGTTGCATCATAGACCCCTGTGGAACCCCACTATCTACCCTTCTGCATTGAGAATACTGACCATTTAACTACTCTCTGTTACCTCCTATCCCATGACTCTCCAATTTCCTCTGGAGTCTTTCATGAGGTACTTTGTCAAACACCTTTTGAAAACCCAGATACACAATTTCGATCAGCTCACCTTTATCCACATGTTTGTTCACCCCTTCAAAGAAATGTAGTAGATTGATGAGGCAAGATTTCCCTTCACTAAATCCATGTTGGCTTTGTCTCATTAATCCATGCTTTTGACTATGCTCTGTAATTTTGTTCTTTATAATAGTTTCTACCATTTTGCCCAGCACTGACATCAGGCTCACCAGTGTATAATTTCCTGGATCTCCTCTGGAACCTTTTTAAAAAACTGGTGTTACATTGACCATCCTCCAGTCTTCCGGTACCATGCTTGATTATAACGATAAATTACATATTATCAACAGTAGTTCTGTACATTCATTTTTCAGTTCTTTCAGTACTCTGGGATGAATAGTATCTGGTCCAGGTGATTTACTACTCTTCAGTTTGTCAAACTGGGCTATTACATCTTCCAGGTTTATAGAGATTTCATTCAGTTTCTCTGACTCGTCAGCTTTGAATTTATTTGTATTTTTGTTACATTTGTACCCCGCGCTTTCCCACTCATGGCAGGCTCAATGCGGCTTACATGGGGCAATGGAGGGTTAAGTGACTTGCCCAGAGTCACAAGGAGCTGCCTGTGCCTGAAGTAGGAATTGAACTCAGTTCTTCAGTTCCCCAGGACCAAAGTCCACCACCCTAACCACTAATACCATTTCTGGAGCCGGTATCTCTCCCAAATGTTTCTTGGTGAAGACCGAAGCAAAGAATTCATCTAATCTCTCTGCTATGGCTTTGTCTTCACTGAGTGCCCTTTTTACCCCTTGGTCATCTAGCGGACCAACCAATTCTTTTGCCGGCTTCTTGCTTTTAATATACCTAAAAAAAATTTACTATCTGTTTTTGCCTCCAACACAATTTTTTTTTCAAACTCCCACTTTGCCTTCCTTATCAGCCCTTTGCATTTGACTTGCCATTCCTTATGCTGTTTTTTTTTATTATTTTCAGTCAAATCCTTCTTCCATTTTCTGAAGGATTTTCTTTTAGCTCTAATAGCTTCCTTCACCTCACTTTTTAACCATGCCAGCTGTTGTTTGGTCTTCCTTCCTCCTTTTTTAATACACAGAATATATCTGGCCTGACCTTCCAGGATATTATTTTTGAACAGAATCCACACCTGATGTAAATTTTTGACCTTCGCAGCTTCACCGTTCTTTTCATTTTATCATAGTCTCCTTTTTCAAAGTTAAATGCTAACGTATTGGATTTCTTGTGTGTACTTACTCCAAAGCTGATATCAAATCTGATCATAATATGATCACTGCTTTCAAGCGGTGCTGAGCCAGATGCTCAGCAGTGTGGTTTCTCTGAAGAAGCTGCCATTTTGGTTCAGCGGTCCCCACTGTACCCAGCAGAAAGTTTCTCACCACAGAACAAAGCATATCTCTACCCCCAAAATGAGAGCTAAGCCACAGGGATAAGAAAACTCTGAAGTCCTCTGCATGATCACCTTTTCAGTAAGAGTAGTGTACTTACGTCTCTCTCTCTCTCTCTCTCTCTCTCTCTCTCTCTCTCTCTCTCTCTCTCTTTTGGCAGCTCTTTCTTTCTGTTCCCAGATGGCACTCAAGGAATCCCTCCCAGTAGCAGGAGCACAGGACAACTCCACGAGAAAGTCGGGGGAAAGGGACCCAAATTACAGAGTGTGCATTTTAGGGGCACATTTAAGCCTTCCACAATAATAACTTTCTTTTGTTGTTTGTTTGTTTCTTTCATTTTCTTTTTTTTTATATTTGGGGTCAAAAAGCGCATCCAAACTAGGCCAGACTCAACGAGAGCTGCTCATGTACTCACCTACCGGAGAATGAGAAATACAGGCAGGCTCTAAGCTGCACAGGTGTTTATATGATGACATCACAGTATTTCTCATTCTCCCATCTGCAGGTAGCAGGGCACCAATGTTCCAGGCGCAAACCCACTCATCGGAAATAGTCTGGAGAAATGATAAGGAACTTAAATACTACTATGCCTGACGCTCTGATCTTTTTCCATTACCCTTCCTCTTCCACTTTCTCTGCACTCACCATTAAGGGGTCCCCCTCTCCTACAAAATTGCTGTCAAGAATCTAGGCATTACCCTTGATCATAGCCTTTCTTTCCAAACACATTTCTTACATTATTTCCTCCTGTTTTTTTACTCTATGCTAGATTAGGTTAAGTCCACTGCTTGAGCTGCCCTCACTCCATACTTTGTTCTGTGCTTTAGTTATTTCTAAATTTGATAACTACAACTCCCTTTTAGTCATCTCCCTTTCACTCAAATTTGGAGGTTACGGCTTGTACGAAATGGGGGAGATTCAATATATGGTGCCTAAAAAATCGGTGCTGAAATCAATGCCGACTAAGCGTATTTTATAATTGGCACTTAGACTTAGGCGCCATTTATAGAATATGCTTAGTTGATATTTCAGTGCCTAAATCTATGCACAACCATTTACACCAACGAAAACGTGACGTTAATCCCAGTGCAATTTAGGTGCACTGGGCCATATTCTATAAGTAGGCACATAACATTCAGAACGCCCATGAAACACCCATTTCCACGCCCATAGCCATGCCCCCTTTTGCCTGCATGCGTTAGAAGTTTAGCGCATGTCATTACAGAATACACTTAGCAAGTTGTGCGCCTAAATTCTAATCAGTGCTGATTAGTGCTCATTATTGCTTTTTAAGTGCTGTTATCAGCGCTCATGAGCTTATTAAAGCAACTGAGTTGCATGCGTTGTTATAGAATATTATAAGACAATACTGGAAATTTTAGAGGTTATGAAGTTACTCATGTTGATCTTTGTAATATATCTTGTCGAAGAGATAGGTTTTCAGTAGTTTTCGGAAATTGGTCAGTTCATAAGTCGTTTTCAGGTTCCGTGGCAACGCGTTCCATAGCTGCGAGCTCGAATAGGAAAAAGTAGATGCATGCATCAATTTGTATTTCAGACCTTTACACTTGGGAGGATGAAGATTAAGGAAAGTGCGAGAAGATCTTTTTGCATTCCTTGGTGGTAATTCTATTAGGTCTGACATGTAGGCAGGAGCGTTACCATGGATTATTTTATGGACTAGGGTGCAGAGTTTGAATGTGATGCATTCTTTTAGTGGAAGCCAGTATAGTTTTTCTCGTAGGGGTTTCGCGCTTTCGTATTTTGATGAGCCGAATATTAGTCTGGCTGCCGTGTTCTGGGCCGTTTGGAGTTTTTTAAGTATTTGCTCTTTGCAACCAGCGTAGAGTGAGTTACAGTAGTCCAGATGACTGAGTACCAATGATTGTACCAGATTGCGGAAGACAGTCCTTGGGAAAAATGCTCTAACTCTTTTTAGTTTCCACATTGAATGAAACATCTTTTTAGTTATGTTTTTCGCATGATACTCAAGTGTTAGGTGTCAATCAATAGTGACTCCAAGAATTTTTAGGGTGTTCGAAACTGGTAGATTTAGTTTCGGTGTGATAATAGTAGTAAATTTATTCTTATTGTATTGCGAGGTGAGTACTAGACATTGCGTTTTCTCTGCATTCAGTTTAAACTGAAATGCATCTGCCCAGGCGTTCATGATGTGCATGCTTTGCGTGATTTCATTGGAGATTTCTCTTAGATCCTGTTTGAATGGGATGAAGATCGTTACATCTTCAGCGTATACATATGGGTTTAGGTTCTGATTTGATAGTAGTTTGGCCAAGGGTGTCATCATTAGGTTGAATATAGTTGGTGAAAGGGGGGATCCCTGTGGAACTCCGCATTCAGGTGTCCATGTAGCTGATGTGGTCGAATTTGATGTCACTTGATATGAACGTGAGGTTAGGAACCCCTTGAACCAATGAGAACATTACCTCCGATTCCGAAGTATTCGAGGATGTGTAGTAAAATTCCATGGTCAACCATGTCAAATGCGCTTGACATGTCAAATTGTAGCAGTAGAATATTATTGCCGTTTGCTATCAGTTGTTTGAGTTTGGTCATGAGCGTGACTAGTACGGTTTTGGTGCTGTGATTAGCGCGAAATTCTGATTGGGAGTCGTGTAAAATTGAGAACTTGTCTAGATAATCCGTAAGTTGATTGGTTACCAAGCCTTCTGTTATTTTGGTAATTAAGGGAATGGATGCTACTGGTCTGTAGTTCGTTAGTTCATTAGCATTTTTCTTTGCATCCTTGGGTATAGGGGTGAGTAAACTATTACCTTTCTCTCTTGGGAAGAGTCCGTTTTGTAGCATAAAGTTCACGTGGTTTGTTAGGTCCGTTATAAATTGTTGAGGGGCCGACTTCATGAGGTTGTTTGGGCATATGTCCAATTTGCAGTGAGATTTGGCGAATCTTTTAAGTGTTTGTGAGATGAGAACTTCCGGTAGAATTGTGAATTCGGTCCAGATCCTGTCAACTGGATAGATTCCGGGGTCTGGGTCTAGGAAGTCTAGGATTGTGGTGTATTCGATGGGGCTGGCAGGTATTTTGAGTCGCAATTGTATGATTTTCTCCTTGAAGTACTTCGCCAAGTCATCAGCTCCTGGTGTGTCTTTGCTGTTGTTGGTGACTGGGGTGGTGTCCAGAAGTTTATTCACGAGTTGGAAGAGTTTGTGTGTGTCTTTGTAATTTGGTCCAATTTCAGTTTTGTAGTATTGTCTTTTGGTTTGTCTTATGGTATATTTATATTTCCTTCGGAGTTGCTTCCAAGCGTTAAGTGTGGGCTCGTCTTTCTTTTTGTTCCACGCACGTTCTAGTTTCCTGACTTGTGTTTTGAGTACAAAAAATGTATACAATCACACCATTAAAAATGCAAATAGTAATGATAATTTTTTCAATTAAAAATCATGACCATATATATAAACATTTAAAATCATCTATAAATGATATATAAAAAAAGCATATAGGTAAATAACTTCTGTTCAGAAAAACTTAAAAACATATATAGAATGCAATAAAAACACATATCGAATACACATTCAGATAAATAATAAAATTCTAATACAGAAAAGATTCTAACTTTTTTCCTAAAAACATATAGAGAAAAGACATCAAAGGTAAATTCAAAAAGAGTGAAACACATACCTAACCAAGGAAAAACAATTTAATTCCTGGAATCAACCAACTTTCAAGATGACTTGCAGGAATGCACAAAAAACAGTTTGAATAACACTGAACTTCAAACAGAGCATACTTAAACTCCCATTCTTAAAAATCAAAAAAAGAGGCAAAGACACTTACTTTACTTCTTAATCACTTCTCCCAGCCTTACTGTGGCAAAGCCACCCAGCTTCACAACTTGATTGAAACATAAACAAACAACAAAAAATTACTATGCTGTGCCTAAATAAATTCATCACAAGTTGTTTAAGAAGGCATGATAATCGGTAGCACTGCTTTGTAAAAGGAGCCCTGTGTTTGTAAACTGTACTAGAGAATGACACGGGGACGGGAACCCCAGTAACCGCGGGGTTGGGGACGGGGACAGAGCCCACCGGGATGGGGCAGGGACAGGTTCCATGGGGACGGGGTGGGGATGGGGACAGAGCCCGTGAGGACGGGGACAAACTTTGTCCCCATGTCACTTTCTACTTTGAAGCCTATTAATGAACTGGACTGTTATTTATGTTTGTTTAATGCAGATGACAATATTTTTATTTTTTGGAAGAACAAGCAAACATTCTGGCCACAGTTAGCAAAATTTGCATCGGGGACCCTGTACATCCTGCTACCAGCACACCTTCTAAGAAGACATTTTCTATTGCAGGAGGGACTGTGGAAGACAGGAGAGCTAGACTGAATCCTGAGATTGTTGATGACTTCTTATTCATCCACAGATTTAAAAATCGTAACAGTGCTTCATAGGGCATATTTCTCCCCTCTAGGTCATACAGAACAGGTTGTATTTTGTACCCCTAGACATTTTAACAGGGTAGATTAGGATTCCTTGGGGTAGTAGAAGTCAGCTATTGTTGGGATTGGAAGGGTAGAGGGTGGTGGTGGTGGGAGGGTTTATTATAGCTGCTCATTGTTATTATTGTTTTCTATTTCTAATTTATACACAACAGTTACACAGCATATTGTTCCTTTTTACACTTTAATAAAAAGATTTAAATATAAAATCATAAGTGTTCGAGGCTTCTGCAGATGAGACCAGAGCCCATGGGGATGGGGTGGGGACAGGGACAGAACCTGCGGGGACAGGGACAGAGACAGGGCCTGCGGGGACAGGGCAGGGACAGAGACAGGGCCTGCAAGGCCCGGGACCGGGTTGGAGAACGGGGCATGTGGGGATGGGGTGGGGATGGAGACAGAACCTATGGGGACGGCGACAAATTTGATCCCCTTGTCATTCTCTAAACTGTACACCAATCGTCTGGTTGTTTTTTAGGGTATTATATGATAGCTGATACAAGTAAGACTGTCTTGCCCACTGGACAAGCTGTGCTGATGAACTCAGAACCATATGAGCCCTTTCCTCAGGAACGGTGCCTGGAATTCTGGTATCACATGAGCACCAAAAGCCCAGGTAGGTTTCTCTGCCTTCTTCTCAGCTTTTATCTCTTTCTGCCCTTTTCAGACCCAATATGAAAGTGGCTCAAGCTATCGCAGTGCAGATGGCAAATTGTGGGTTTCATATCTTCATAAATAAGCTATTGCACTATTACAGCTTGAAAGTTCAGCTCTAGAGGCCAGTCTGATGACTGTGTGGCAGTGCTGTGTATTGTCCTGCAGGGGGACCTAGGTTCAGTCCTTGAGCTGAGTCTTCTGCTTCTTGAAGACGTTTCACAGTCAGTTTTCAACGCCCCCTGCAGGGAAGTAAGCTTAGTCATTACATAACAGTGACACCTAGTGGCTGGATGTAGGCCACAAGATTGCAGGGTTCCAGAAGTAGCCCTGGTGCATGGCTCCATAAAAAAGTTCAGCTATGAGAGATAATTACTTGGACCAGGGCTGAAACCACAGTTACCTCATTAGAACTTACTTTGAACACAGAAGTTGTCTTAAAGTCTCGTAGGTAACCCTGCCTCTCCGATGTCCAGCACAGGGCTCATCATGTGTATGTTGTAGCATTAGCCCTCAATAAGATCGAAGGACCACCCACTGATGGACTCCTCTCCTGATCACCCGCACCAGCAGTCCTTTGTCCATCTGAAACATCCCTCGGGTAGCATACAATACTCTTAGCTCCTCGTTATCCTCAGTTTCCACATAAGTGATAGGATTCTTCTCGGCGAAATGTAAACATAAAACCCCCCAATGGCTGGGTCCTTCTGTTGTGCAGTGATCAGATCAAATGAGTGATCATCAGCAAATCACTGCACTACCAGACTGTCTGCCAGAACTTTGGCTCGTTGTCGTGTGAATACTGTGACAGGGGTGGATTCAAGCTGTTCACTTATCCAATGTTCCCCCGATAAAGCACCTTCTTTAGTAGGCGAGCAAAGGTGGTATTAACGAGTGATTCATCACTAGATACAAGCAACTCTGCTTTTACCTTCCAGGCATTCCCTAGGGTCATATGCACTTGTAATATGTCTCCTTCCCTTAATATTTCACTCAGCATCCGTGGTGATTACTGAGGGTGGAGGGCGTGCAACATGACTCCACCTTGGGATTTTCTTGACTACCATTTTTCCAGGTTCCAGACTCTCTCAGTCTCACTATGAGACTATCTAGATCCCATGTCACCTCGGTTATTGCCCCTTTTGCCACCCTTACCACATTCTCCGAATGAAGGAGAGACAAAAGCCCTTAAAATGATGCAGTACAGGAGGAGGTCAGGAAGTAGATACAGAGCCCTTATGGCCCCAGCGCAAAGATGCATAACATGAAGGCAATGCAAAGGCAATGAAAGCCTTAGACAAAGCCAGGTGAAACAAACTCCTCTAAATTAACAGTCTGAGTATACAAACCATGCTCACGCTCATTCCGCAGCTGTCGAAAACTGAACGGTAAGAAATACAGGAAGCTATACTTACATGCTGAGAGGAAAAGTCCAGTGAAGAGAGTTACTTTCCATGAGAAAACTTCCTCAACTCACATACCCACTTGTAGTCTGACTAAACAACTCCTGAAGACCACTAAATAGCTGGGAAGTGAAGGAAGGGGGAGGGACCTGGCACCACCAGGTGTCACCTAGCTGCACCTAGAGTTGCAAAGAGTAAAGGAGCTAATATAATCCAATAGGAAAACCCCTTGCTCAACTGTCACTTGCTCAACTGTCAACTGGAACTGGGTCAGGAGCTGGCTAAAAAGCACCAAAGAAGAGCTGCAAGCAGCATCAATCATATACTTGGAGAGAGAAAATACTGAGCATTCTAGGCTGCACAATGCCCTTAAGGGGCGAATAACAGGAACTACTTTTCTCTGTCTCCATCCATTGGTGGGTGGTCATAACCCATTAGTCTGGACTGGTCTGGTATGACAACAAGGAATTCTAAATTGTAAAGAAACCTGTTCTAAAAATGGTCCAACCTAGATCACTAAATTGGCATGACTATGACTATAAAAGCTGAAATAAATTCACTTGAAGAGACTCAATAACCTAACCTAAAAACTCCAAAAAAAATAAAAATAAAAGTGCCAAGGTTGGGAAGTTATATTTAATCTGCTCACTAAGCTCAGTAGAATGCCTAACCCTCATGACTATGGTCCTTCTGGTGTTGACAGGCTCCCTGGATGTTTATGTGGAGGAAGAAGAGAAAGAGAAGAGGCATGTGCTGAGTGTGAACAGGAAGCAGGAGGATGCCTGGCACTACAGCAGTGTCACCATTCAAGCAGAAAGGAGCTGGAAGGTAATGTACCAGAGGCTTACGAACAGGCACAGACAAAGGTAGACAGTCAAAGACAGGGGAGCTTAACTATTAGGCAAGTTAGGCTGCAGCATCTTGGGGAGGGACTGTCTTTTTGTGTTTGATGTACAGCACTGCGTATGCCTTGTAGCGCTATAGAAGTGAGTAGTAGTAGTAGCAAAGAGCAGCTGCAGTCAAAGAAAGTAATAGATCTGACAGCCAGTGCATGCTTTTCCTGCAGGGAGGCTGGACAATTTTCATACAGCTCATTTACCAGGTAAATAGCTTTTGGAAATTGTTATTATGTGTTTATGTATGTCCTATTGGCATTTGATATATGCCTAAACCAGTACTTAAATGTTATCTTGCATATACAGACCTCTTGACATCCCCTTTGCTCATAGACTCCACATGGGATGAGTGTCATTTGCATCCTGTCTTTACAGGATATATAAATTAGATATTAACACCTGTACCACTAGTGTGATAGAAAATGGGTAAACATCTTTGTTTGAATCATGCGAATATTTCTGATTTCTGTACACACATCTGCAATGTTAACACTCCTGTAAAATTAAGCATAACATAACACTGTGTATTCAGACAGTTCTGCAAAAGTGTGTTGTAGAAAAAAATCGCAAGGTTCAGTGTCCCCATCCCAAAGAATTACATTGTAAATCTTAACAGAGGGAAGTTAAGTAAGAGGGGAGACCCACAGCTCCAAGTATTAACCTCTCTCCAACACTGTTAGCCCTGAAACTGAAATGAATTGAGTGGAGGAGTGGCCTAATGATTAGTTCAGCCTTTGATCCTGGCATCCTCCTGAGTTCAAGTCCCACTGCTGCTCCTTGTGACCTTGGACAAGTTACTTAACCCTCCATTTCCCCAGGTACAAAAACATAGATTGTGAGCCCACTAGGGACAGAGAAAGTACCTGCATATAATATGTACAGCACTGTGTATGTCTAGTAGTGCTTTAGAAATGATAAGTAGTTGTAGTTCTAATGCTTTGCAAGCACTTGTTTAGGAAAAGAGCTAGATTCTCTGGGCCTGATATTCAAAGTGATTTAAGCAGGCAGGAGAGGCTTGGAGATTTGAATTGGACTGAGGGAGAAGAGACTCTCAAACAATTTTACAGCTCCTTCAATACATACCAGCCTACAATCAAACTGAAAACTGACTACTCCTCAGAAAAAGTCAACTTTCTAGATACCACAGTTTCCATCAACAATGGCTATATACAGTGGTGTGCTGGTAAATTTTTAACAACAGGCTCTCTCCCCGGTCCACCTCGGCGCCCCCCTCCCCCCCGTCCACCTCTGCGCCCCCCCCAAAAAAAATTGCAGAGCTGGCTATAGCCAGGGGGGGCAATGCATTATTCTCTCCAAGAAAAAAAATGTAATGATCCCAGGTTCCAATCTAATTCATGTTTAATGTGGGATAAAATGCCATAAATAAGTAAATAAATAAATATAAACTTTTAATGTTGAGCACCTGATTCTCAAAGTGAACATATTCCAAACACTATAATAAAAATAAAATGATTTTTTTTTTCTACCTTTGTTGTCTGGTGACTGTTTTTCTGATCATGCTGGCCCAATATCTGATTCTGCTGCTATCTGTCCTCTTCACTCCGTTTCCAGGGCTTCCTTTCCACCTTTCTTCTTCATTTCTGGTCCTCAGCATCTGCCTATTTTCTTCATCCATGTGCAGTTTTTCTCCTTTCTTCCCTTTCCCTCATCTCATCTCCTTCCTCACTCTTCTCTCCCCTCCATCCATGTCCAGCATTTCTTCTCTCTCTCCTCCTCTCCCCTGCCCTGCGTGCATCCATGTCCAGCAGTGACCCTCCTCTCCCCTGCCCTGCATGCACCCATGCCCAGCGACCCTCCTCTGCCCTGCCCTGCATGCACCCAGATGTCCAGCAGTGACCCTTCTCTCCCCTGCATGCACCCATGTCCAGCAGTGACCCTCCTTTCCCCTGCCCTGCATGCACCCATGTCCAGCAGTGACCCTCCTCTCCCCTGCCGTGCATGCACCCATACCCAGCGACCCTCCTCTGCCCTGCCCTGCATGCACCCAGATGTCCAGCAGTGACCCTCCTCTCCCCTGCATGCACCCATGTCCAGCAGTGTACCCTCCTCTCCCCTGCCCTGCATGCACCCATACCCAGCGACCCCCTCCATCCACCCATGCCCAGCAGCGACTCCCTTTTCCACCCTCCCGAGTTGTTTCGCGAATTCTTCTCCTCCCTCCCTCCCTCCCGATCCGGTCCCTCACCGCCCGCTTGTTTTTTGAATTCTTCGGAGCAGGCAGTCTTGCCTGCCTGCTTCCAGTGCTGACTGTCCTCCCTTGCCGATTCGCGCTTCAAAATGGCCACCGAGACTTCAGCCGAAGTCTCACAAGGCCGCCTCTGGAAGTCTCGGCGGCCATTTTTAAAGCGCGAATCGGCAAGGGAGGACAGTCAGCTCTTAACTCTGTTTCCAGGGCTTCCTTTCCATTTATTTCTTTCCTCCTTTCTTCTTCATTTCTGGTCCTCAGCTTCTGCCTATTTTCTTCATCCATGTGCAGTTTTTCTCCTCTCTTCCTTTTCCCTCATCTCATCTCCTTCCTCACTCTTCTCTCCCCTCCATCCATGTCCAGCATTTCTTCTGTCCCCTGCCCTGCATACACCCATGTCCAGCAGTGACCCTCCTCTCCCCTGCCCTGCATGCACACATACCCAGCGACCCTCCTCTGCCCTGCCCTGCATGCACCCAGATGTCCAGCAGTGACTCTTCTCTCCCTTGCATGCACCCATGTCCAGCAGTGACCCTCCTTTCCCCTGCCCTGCATGCACCCATGTCCAGAAGTGTACCCTCCTCTCCCCTGCCCTGCATGCACCTATGTCCAGCAGTGACCCTCCTCTCCCCTGCCCTGCATGCACCCATACCCAGCAACCCTCCTCTGCCCTGCCCTGCATGCACCCAGATGTCCAGCAGTGACCCTCCTCTCCCCTGCATGCACCCATGTCCAGCAGTGACCCTCCTTTCCCCTGCCCTGCATGCACCCATGTCTAGCAGTGTACCCTCTTCTCCCCTGCCCTGCATGCACCCATACCCAGCGACCCCCTCCATTCACCCATGCCCAGCAGCGACTCTCTTTTCCACCCTCCCGAGTTGTTTCGCAAATTCTTCTCCTCCCTCTCTCCCTCCCTCCAGATCCGGTCCCTCACCGCCTGCTTGTTTTTTGAATTCTTCGGGGCAGGCAGTCTTGCCTGCCCGCTTCCAGCGCCGACTGTCCTCCCTTGCCGATTCGCGCTTTAAAATGGCCGCCGAGACTTCAGCCGAAGTCTCACGAGGCCGCCTCTGGAAGTCTCAGCGGCCATTTTTAAAGCGCAAATTGGCAAAGGAGGACAGTCAGCGCTGGAAGCAGGTAGGCAAGACTGCCTGCCACGAAGAATTCAAAAAACAAGCGGGCGGTGAGGCGGATCCGGAGGGAGGGAGGAGGGAGGGAGGAGAGCCAGAGCCGGCTCGCTATTTTCAACAACCAGCTCGCAAGCCGGAAGAAAATTTAACAACCGACTCTTGTGAGCCGGTGCGAGCCGGCTCCAGCACACCACTGGCTATATACAGACATCAATATATAGGAAACCTAGGGACAGAGAAAATACTTGCTTATAATGTGAGACTGTTCTCCACCTTGAACTTGATGGTTAAGCAGATTACAAATGCCAAAATTAGATTAAGATTAAGTGAACCAAAACCAGCAGTGTTTTCATTTCCTGTTTCTCTCCTTCTCTGTACAGCTGATTCTGGAGGCGATGACTGCTGGAGAAGACCACTCATATATAGCCATCGATGACATTCACCTGGGCAATCACCGTTGCCCCAAACCAGGTATAGCACAAAACAGCTATTAAGGTTCTCCACGTCAGAAGCACACAGGAAATCCACTCCTCTAACTTTCCTGGGAAAAGCAGAATTGTATTTGCCTATCTCCTTTGACATGTCTAATCACCTTAGCAAAGCAGGTCTCTCAAGGCAAAGTCACTGCAAAAAATGGAGGCTAATCTGTGACGTGCCAGATGACTACAAGTTTTTAGTTTATTTAATTATTAAGATTTATTACTGCCTTTTTGAAGAAATACACCCAAGGCAGTGTACAGCAAGTACACAGGCAATAAATAATTACAGCAGTTAACATATTTATTTATTTATTTTATTTATTTGTTACATTTGTATCCCACATTTTCCCACCTATTTGTAGGCTCAATGTGGCTTACATAGTACCGGAGAGGCCTTTGCAGGGTGGTGTTGTGGTAAGATCAAGTTCATGTGGCACAGCCACATTAGGGAACCAGAGAACGGAAGAGTTGTGTTATGTCCATTACATGCTTTAGTTTGGTTGTGTTGCAGAGATTAGTCATTTAAGTTGGATCGGTAGGGTATGCCTTTTTAAACAGGTTGGTTTTTAGTGATTTCCGGAATTTTAGATGGTCATACGTCATTTTCAAGGCTTTTGGTAATGCGTTCCACAGTTGTGTGCTTTTGTAGGAAAAACTAGATGCGTAAGTTGTTTTCTATTTAAGTCCTTTGCAGCTTGGGTAGTGCAGATTTCGATAAGATCGTGTTGATTTGGATTTATTTCTAATTGGTAAGTCGATCAAGTCTGTTATGTAACTCGGGGTTTCTCTGTAGATGATTTAGTGAACCAGGGTGCAGACTTTGAAGGTGATGCGTTCTTTGATTGGGAGCCAGTGTAGTTTTTTGCGGAGGGGTTTTGCGCTTTCAAATCGCGTTTTACCAAATATTAGTCTAGCTGCTGTGTTTTGAGCAGTCTGAAGTTTCTTTAAGGTTTGTCTTTATATCCCGCATAAATTCCATTGCAGTAATCTAAGTGGCTTAGTACCATTGATTGTATCAGGTTGCGAAATGTTTCCCTCGGGAAGAATTGCTTCACGCGTTTGAGTTGCCACATTGAGTGGAACATTTTCTTTGTTGTGGATGCCACTTGGCTCTCTAGTGTTAAGTTACGGTCCATTGTAACGCCGAGGATTTTCAAGCTGTCTGAGATAGGAAGGGTGTGATCGGGGGTGTTGATACTTGTGGGGATGTCCGCGCTGTGTTGGGATGAGGGGATGAGACAATGAGTTTTTTCTTTATTGAGTTTTAGTTGAAATGCACTTGCCCATGAATCCATGATGTTCAGGCCGAGCTTGATTTCGTTGGTGATTTCTGTCAGTTTGGTTTTGTAAGGAATGTATATTGTGACATTGTCTGCATATATGAAAGGGTTAAGGCCATGGTTGGATAAGGACTTGGCAAGTGGGGTCATCATTAAGTTGAATAGGATCGGTGATAGTGGTGATCCTTGCGGTACTCCACAGTCTGCTTTCCACGGTGATGATATGTTTGAATTTGATTTTACTCGATATGTTCTTGTGGTTAGGAAGCCCTTGATCCAGTTAAGTATGTTTCCACCAATCCCAAACTTATCTAGTAATCTTATTAATATATTATGGTTTACCATGTCGAATGCACTAGACATGCCGAATTGGAGGAGAAGGATGTTTTTGCCCGTTGCTATTTCCTGCTTGAATTTGGCTAGAAGAGTGAGTAATACTGTTTCCGTGCTGTGGAGGGGACGAAAGCCTGACTGTGAGTCGTGTATTGAGAATTTGTTTATGTAATCTGTAAGTTGTTTGGTTACCATCAGTTTGACCAGCAACAGATGCTACTAGACAGTAGTTAGTGATTTTGTTTGTTTTTTTTATGGTATCTTTTGGTATTGGGGTGAGTAGGATATTGGAATTTTCCTTAGGGAAGAGGCCTTGCTGAAGCATGTAATTTAGGTTGGATGTGAGGTCTGCTATGAAGCGGTCAGGAGCGGATTTCATTAGGTAGCTGGGGCAGGTATCTAGTTTACAGTGAGTGTTGGAAAACTTATTAATCGCCTGGGTAACTGTTTCGACGGTAAGGAGGGCGAAGTTTAACCAGATCCGATCTGCTGGGTATTCTCCAGTGGTTGGGTCCAATTCATTAAGGAAGTTTTCTGTGTCTGTGTTGTTCTGAGGTAACGTGTTGCATAGGTTTACAATTTTTTTCATTGAAGTTCTTCGCAAGTTTATCTGCAGATGGGATGTCTGTATTTGTGGTAGTGACCAAGTTGGTGTCTAGGAGTTTGTTCACAAGTTGGTATAATTTCTTCATGTTTTTGTAATCTGTCCCTATTTTGGTTTTATAGTATGATCTTTTGGATTGACTTATTGCGTATTTGTATTTTCTTTGTATTTTTTTTCCATGTGTTGAGTGTATGTTCATCTGTTGTTTTATTCCATGTTCGTTCGAGTTTCCTGGTTTGTGTTTTTAACTTTTTCAGTTCATCGTTGAACCATGGTGTCGAGTTATGCTTGCGTGGGGTTCTTGTTCGTAAGGGCGCAATTTCATCTAGTATGCTTTTGTCCCATTCTATGAGGTGGTATGTGGAGTCTGTTTGTGTTGCCCATTCGTTATTGTATATTAGTTGCCAGAATGTTTTCGTGTCTACTTGACCTCTTGTGCTGTAGGATGTGTGTTCTAGTTTTCGTTGTATACCCTTCTTCCACCAATGTAGGGATAAGTTTAGTTTGTAGTGGTCAGTCCAGGGTGTCTCTGGCCATTTCGTATTTGTTATTGTTAGGTTCTGGTCTGTTGAGAGTTTGTGTGAGATGAGATCAAGTGTGTGTCCTTTGACATGGGTTGCTTGCATTTGTGGCCATTTGAGATCGCATAAACGGAGAAATTCCTTACATTCTCGTGCGTTGATAGAGTTCGGGTCTTCTAAGTTAAGGTTGATGTCTCCTAGTACTAGTGTATTGGAGTTGGTTACACATGTGTTTGAAATGAAGTCCATTAAGTTGGTCTGGCCTTCGTTCCAATTACCTGGAGGTCTGTAAAACAAGACACAATTCACATGATCGCGTAGGGTTTTGTTGTGGATTCTGATTGAGGCAATTTCAAGTTGAGGTGTTATGGACTCTGCAGTAGTTTCGGTGGTAAAGTGGGACCGATAGATTAGTGCTATGCCTCCACCTCTCTTTTCTTTTCTGGTCCAGTGTGTGATTTTGTATCCTGGAGGGCACAGGTCTAGAATTATAGGGTCCTTTTGGTCATGGATCCAAGTTTCAGTGAGGAAGAGTAGGTCGATGTTTTCTGACATGATCCAGTCTGTTAGTATTGCTGTTTTATTTACAGCAGATCTGGCGTTGACATAGCCCACTTGGATTGTTTGGAATGAGTCTTCTGTATTTGGTGTTAAGTGGACTTTTGTTAGTTGTCATTTCTTTGTTGAGGTGAGTTTGTTTGGCCCTTCTTTCCCTTCTGTTGTGGTTGTTCGCATATAAGTGTTTTTCCTTTGTTTAGGTTGTTAACACTTTGGTGAGGTGTGGTGTATTTGATCAATCTATAATGCTTGTATAGTATGGGTATGATGTTGTTTTCTGCAAGTGGGGTGGTTAGTGTTAAGTGGATCAGTGTTAGGGAGTAGATTATTAGGAGTAGTTTGAGGGTATTCATTATGGCATATATTTCTTATGGGTACTATTAAGACCGTGTTGCTCCAATCTGCTCTCCTCACAAGCCTGCCTTCTCCAGTTGATCAAATGCAGTGCAAAAGGCTCCTTCTCAGGCATGCCCATACTGCTGAAGGTGTCTTCAGTTCACTAACAATTATTGAGTTTTTACTTTGGTTTTTACTGTCAGGCCTTTCAAGCCTTGTCAGTTGTAAAGTCTCAATATCTTGAAATATAATAGGCACTTTACTCATGCCCTGGTGATCGGACACGTTGCCCAAGGCACAGAGACTCCGCAACCCTGGGAGCTGTGTCTATGTTGGAGGTAGACACCAGAGGGGGGGCAGCAGCCTCAGGCTGCCACTACTGCTTTGCCCTGAGCCCCTCAGAGCCTGTCTCTGGGGCCACCGCCGCGTTGTCCCTTCTCCGCTTGTCTCTGCTGCTGTGCTCTGGTCTCGGTGCTGTCGACTGAGCTCTCAGTGACCTTGGCGGTTCCCTCCGAGAGCGTCCTCACATCTCCATAACTCCCATGCTTCTGGGGCAGCTCCACCAGACAGTGCTCCCCTTTCCTGCTACCGTCTGAGGAAACGGCGGGCGGGCAGGCAAGGAGGCAGAGCCGGGTGCACAACTGCTTCCACACAGCCCGTGGGGTCCCCCGTGGGAGGCTCGATCGTCTCTCCCTGCTCTGGGTGGGCGGATGGGTGAGGAGGTAGAATCGGGTGTGCCGTCACTGTCCCGCGAGCCTCGTGTGGTCCCCCATGGGGAGAGGTTTGGATGCTTCTCCCTGCTCTGAGGGCGACAGCGGTGCCGTTCACAGGACCCGCACAGGCTCCCCGAGCGCCGTCTGCTGCCTCATGACTGGTGCCCGATTAACTCAGCACAAGTTAGGGCAGCTGTTTTGCTTAACTTTATGCAATTGCTTAGATCGTAAGTGCAGGCTTGGAATTACTGCAGGCAGTGGAGAGGGGAAGAGGAGATTATCTGAGAGGTTCAGGAATTTGTAAGACAAAGAGGCGTCATTGACCATAACCATACCTTGGAATGTAGCAAGGGGAAATGCTTGGTAATTTGTGTCTAATATTTATTTATTTGTTACATTTGTACTCCACATTTTCCCACCTATTTGCAGGCTCAATGTGGCTTACATAGTACCGTAGAGGCTGTTGCCAATTCGGTTGATAACAGATACAAAGTTATATTGTGGTCAGATGAGGTAGGTGTGGATCAGGCATCAAGGGGTCGAAGGAAGTGAAGATTATAAATTGTCCAGTATGATCATTAGTTATGCTGTGTTGCTGGGTGCTGGATTGGTGGAATAGGCCTTTTTGAAGAGGTGAGTTTTGAGTGATTTCCTGAAGTTTAAGTGGTCATGGATTGTTCTCACAGCACTTGGGAGTCCGTTCCATAGTTGTGCGCTTATGTTGGAGAAGCTGGATGCGTAAGTTGTTTTGTATTTTAGTCCTTTACAATTTGGATAATGTAGGTTTAGGTATGATTGTGATGATCTGATTCTGTTTCTGGTTGGTAGATCTATTAGGTCTATCATGTATCCTGGTACTACGCCGTAGATGATTTTGTGTACCAAGGTGCAGATTTTGAAGATGGTCCGTTCTTTGATTGGGAGCCAGTGCAACTTTTCTCGTAGGGGTTTAGCACTTTCGAATCAAGTTTTACCATATATCAATCTGGCTGCTGTATTTTGGGCGGTCTGGAGTTTTTTTGTGAGTTGTGCTTTACATCCCGCTTAGATTCTGTTACAGTAATCTGCATGGCTTAGGACCATTGATTGTATTAGGTTTTGAAAAGTTTCCCTCGGGAAGAAAGATTTTATTCATTTGAGTTTCCACATTGCATAGAACATTTTCTTTATTACGGGTTTTACTTAGTTCTCGAGTGTGAGGTTGCGATCGAGTGTGACGCCGAGTATTTTTAAGCTATCTGAAGTAGGAAGTGTGTGTCCTGGGGTGCTTATAGTTGCGGGTTTGTATTTGTTGTGTTGTGATGAGAGGATGAGGCAGTGTGTTTTTTCAGTGTTCAGTTTCAGTTGGAATGAGTTTGCCCAGGAGTCCATGATGTTAAGGCCATCTTTAATTTCATTGGTTATTTCTGTCAAGTCCTCTCTGAAGGGAATGTATATTGTAACGTCATCTGCATAGATGAATGGGTTGAGACCTCTATTGGACAAGAACTTTGCCAGTGGGATCATCATCATGTTGAAGAGTATTGGTGATAATGGTGATCCTTGAGGTACTCCGCAGGCTGCTTTCCACGGTGGTGATATATTTGAGTTTGATTTTACTTGGTATGTTCTGGTGGTAAGAAAGCCCTTGATCCAGTTAAATACGTTTCCATCAATCCCAAAGTGGCCAAGGAGTCTCAGTAGTATGTTGTGGTTTACCATGTCGAATGCGCTCGACATGTCAAATTGGAGGAGAAGTATGCTTTTACCTATGACTATTTCCTGCTTGAATTTGGCCAGGAGAGTGACTAGTACGGTTTCAGTGCTATGGTGGGAGCAGAATCCTGATTGTGAATTATGCAGTATTGAGAACTTGTCCAAATATTCCGTAAGCTGTTTGGTTACCAAGCTCTCCATCAATTTTACTACTGGAGGGATAGATGCAACTGGTCGATAGTTGGTGAGATCATTTGTTTTTTTCTTGGTGTCTTTAGGTATTGGGGTAAGTAGGATGTTGCTATATTTCTTGGGGAAGGAGCCTTGTTGTAACATGAAGTTTAGGTAGGATGTGAGGTCTTCTATGAATCGGTTGGGGGCGTATTTAAGTAGGTGACTGGGACATGTGTCCAATTTGCAGTGGGTGCTGGCAAACCTGAGTCGCTTGTGTGACTGATTCAGTGGTGAGTGGATTGAATGTTGACCAGGTTCGGTCAGCTGGATATCCGCCCGGGATTAGGTCCAGGTTGTCGAAGAAGTTTTCGATATCGTTGTTGTGATGAGGAAGGGTGCTACGTAGTTTTGTTATTTTGTCTTTAAAGTAGGTGGCCAGTTTGTCTGCAGGTGGGATGTCTGTGTTGGATGTGGTGACAGGGGTGGTGTCTAATAGTTTATTTATGAGTTGAAATAGTTTCTTGAGATCTTTGTTATCCGGTCCTAGTTTGGTTTTATATTAGGACCTTTTGGTTTGTCTAATTGTATATTTGTATTTTCTGTGTATTTGTTTCCATGCATTGAGTGTGTGTTCATCTTTTGTTTTTTTCCATGCTCGTTCTAGTTTTCTGGTTTGTGTTTTGAATTTTTTAATTCGTCATTGTACCAAGGTATTGAGTTTTGTCTTCTTGATGTTCTCGTCTTTAAAGTTGCTATTTCATTTAGTACGGTTCTGCATCTATCCTCCCATTGATTGAGGTAATGTATGGAGTCAAATCTTGTTATCCATCTGTTGTCATATATTTGTTGCCAGAATATTTGTGGATCTATTTGCCCTCTCGTGGTGTAAGTTGTTTGTTCTGATGTGCGAGTTAATCCCTTCTTTCGCCAGTTTAGGGATAGGTTCAATTTGTAGTGGTCGGTCCAAGGTGTTTCTGACCATTTGATGTTTGTTATTGATAGGTTATGATCTGTGTACAGTTTGTGTGTTAGGAGGTCCAGTGTATGTCCCTTAGTGTGGGTAGTTTGCAGTGGCGTAGCCAGACCTGACCTTTTTGGGTGGGCCCAGAGCTAATATGGGTGGGCACTATGTATATAGGTATGAATAGTGCTTCTTGGGATATTACAAACTAATGCCTTAGAATGCTGCCCAACAGCTGCCCTGCATCAATATAAACCACATACATACTTAAAAAACGATATTTGTAAATACAGTTACATTATGCCATATCAAACTTGACCAGACGTAAGTCTACTATAATGGCAAACATCTCAACACACATGACAGTGAAGAGCCCACCCCCACCCCCACCCAGAAGCCCACCACCAGACCAGAGCCATCATTCTGATTACAAGAATAATCAAAATGCTGGCTGGTAGTGGGCTCTTCACTGCCTAGGACGAAAAAAAGGTATATTTTAATCATTAAATATACCTTTTTTGCCCTAGGCAGTGAAGTGCTTACCCCACCCAGAAGCCCACCACCACCAGCATTTTGAGTACAAAATAGCAAAATTACTACTGCATGACGACATGTAAAAAAATATTTAAACATATAATTTAATTTACTTTATTTCTTATGAATCGCAACATCCCCAAAGGAGTTCAGTGCGATTTACATAGTAAAAGAAGCTGGACATACCAGTTTCTTAGTTTCAAATACAGTTTGAAACTAATAAGAAAAAAAAAAACCCTCATCCTCAGACTTTACCCAGAACCTATGTTTCACACAAGTACATTTCCAAAGCCTTACGAAACATATAACAAGGGATAATCTTTATCTCAATTGATATAGATGCATTTATTACCTGGCTTCTGTAGCTAAGTGGTGCTGCGGGGGAGTGCTACTGTGATTGAACAAACTGACTGAAAACAATCACAGACCCGGCCGGCAGGGAACAAGCAGGCATAGTGTGGATTTGGCACTTATGCCAATCCTGTTTCCAAATGGCGTGCACTATTTCCAAAGAGTTGGAAACTGACAAAATGATGAAATGGCCAGCAAAACCTGACTAAAATGAAAATTCCTGTAAACAACACACACACACACACATACACACAAAAAACCAACAGCATAACAAACAAGCATTTTCTGGATGCCCATCCCTACATAGTAACATAGTAGATGACGGCAGAAAAAGACCTGCACGGTCCATCCAGTCTGCCCACAAGACAAACTTATATGTGCTACTTTTTGTGTATATCTTGCCTTGATTTGTAACTGTCATTTTCAGGGCAAAGACCGTACAAGTCTGCCCAGCACTATCCCCGCCTCCCACCACCGGCTCTGGCACAGACCGTATAAGTCTGCCCAGCCCTATCCCTGTCTCCCAACCATCAGCTCCGCCGCCCACCACCGGCCTGAAGGATTTCTTAATACAATGTTACTGTGTAGGGTGCGGCAATTACTCTAAGGTCAGCTCAGTTAAGCAAACTGGAGATAAATAATTGGAGGTTTTCTTCATTGCTGTTGAAGGTTGTATTAAAGGTTACTTTGAAAAAAAAGTTACACAGGACATTATAACAAGTTGTCTTACAAATGAAAATGATCTGCATTACACAATCATTTCAAACAGTTAGTAGTCCAAAATATAAAAAAGATAGACAAAAGGAAATAAAAAATGAATCCTGCAAAGTTCACACCACATTCTCACAGTATGCAATTCCAGTCTTGGTTTCCATAATTCACAGTTTGCACCTGAGTGGAAGAGCCAAGGCCAGACAGCAGCTACATTAACTCTGGAGTCTGAATATCCAGCATTTTTTGTCCCTGCCCCTTCTGTAATTTACTGGCGGTGTCTCCTCTACATTTTAATTCCCCTGCCCCTTCTGCATTTTACTGGAGTTTCCTATGGCATTTTCAGACCCTACCCCCTATGCATTTTTGCTGGGGTCTCCTCTGGCATTTTTAGCCCATGCCAGGGTTGCCAGGTGGAAAATTTTTTTCCCACCCAATCCAGCCTAAAAACAGCCCAAAACCCGCCCAAACTCAAACCCCGCCCCTGACACCCCCACCCCCGCATCATCACCCTTGCCCCCGCCGTCATCAACCCCGCCCCCGCAGTCATCAACCCCGCCCCCGCCGTCATCGGCCCCGCCTCCCTTGTCATCGGCCCCGCCTCCCCGTCATCGGCCCCGCCCAGAATGTCACTAACCCCGCCCAAAACGTCACTAACCCCGCCCCCTGTGGCCGAAAAAACCGCCTGAAAACCGCCCAAAAGAAAAAAAAGAAGCCCAAAAAACCACAACCCGCCACGGGCAAAAATTTCCCGCGGCGGGTCGCGGAAAACTGCCCAATTGGGCGGTAAAACCGCCCACCTGGCAACACTGGCCCATGCTTCTTCTGCATTTTACTGGGAGCCCAGACAGTATTCCTCTCACATAACAGAGGAGTGAGAAAAGCATGCCTGAATTAAGAAGTTAATGAGTAGTCAAGCTAGCAATACTGAAACTTCCAGAGAACAGAGAAACCAAAATCTTTCTGCAGTGAAAAGAAATTATGTGAGAGGGCACTCTCTTGGCGTGTTCCTACCTTCAGAGGCTTTGGTGTCACAGGTGCAAATTGAGCTGTGGTTTAGGCAGGCACAGTGTGGATTTGGAGCTGCCCCTAACCTTTCCCATGCGGCACTGCATGCGGCGCAGCCACAACGCCATCATGCCGTGCGGGGTGGGCCCCAGTCGGGCCCGAGGAGGAGGGAGACGGCAGAGAGTGCAGCGTGGTGGGGTGACGCACATGTGCAGCAGAGGTTGCTAACAGCAGCCGCGAATCTGCGACTCTGCGAAACTGTGTTTAGCTGGATAACAAGAGGCTGCGCTGGCGACGAGGAAGAGGAGCTCTCGTGCTGCCGATAAAAGCAGGTGGGAGGTGGCTGAGCGGGGCGGGCCGCGCCGCTGACCAACAGAATAAAATAAGTCTGTAGCAACACTGTGGCTGGCTGCTACTCAGCTGCTGTAAACTGGGCGGGCCTGAGTCGAGATTGGGTGGGCCTGGGCCCACCCAGGCCCACCCGTAGCTATACCCCTTGGTAGTTTGTACCGGGCCCAGGCCCACCCATAGCTATGCCCCTTGGTAGTTTGTACCAGAGGCGTAGCCAGGTTTTGATCTCAGGAGGAGCAGATTTATAAAATAGGCGCCAGTTGGGGTCAGCTAGACAGCAGTGTCTGTGTTGTTGCTCAAGGGCTGTTGCGGGCACTGATTAATACAGGCTGTCTCTGTTGCGTCCTGCCTACAAGGAAACAGTAAGCTACATCAGGATGCAGGAGGCAGAAGAGGTCCCTGGACTGTCCAGAGCAGGCAATCTGTCTTATTAACTACCTAGCACACACATTTACTCCACTGCTAGACACCTTGTTAATATTAGAGTAGCCATACTGGGTCAGACCAATGGTCCATCTAGCCCATTATCCTGTTTCCAACAATGGCCAACCCAGGTCACAAGCACCTGGCAGAAACCCAAATTGTGACAACATTCCACGATAACAATCTAATATAAAATAGGGAGCCACAAAAGAAAAAACAAAAAACAAAAATTGAAATAGATACCCCCTCCTCTCTGCCCAAGGAAACCAGACTCTATAAACAGTGCAATACTGGTAAAAAAGAAACAGAAATGCATTTTCTCCTGTACTTTGCAAAATAAAAATTGAAAAAAAATGTACCTTTTACAAAACAGGTATTTGTATTTTCAAATGTAAGCCACATTTAATCCGACTTTGCTTGGGGTAATGTGTGATATAAATGTGTAAAAAAAAAAATCCTTTATCCTCCACTTTTTAAGACACTGCCTATCCTGCTGGATAGTGATGGCACAAGGAAATAACCTGTTTCTTAGATGGGCCCTAGTATTACCATTATTAAAAACGCGACCATACCATGCCTCTGTGGCTATGTTCCACTAATGTTAAATGATTAACTGGATTTCTTGAAAGGATGCAAGACTAAGGACTAGGGACACAAATATACATTTATTTATACAATATCACAATTCCTCATGCACAGCCACAAAACAACTTTTTAGGGTGGATAGTGTTCCTTTTATTATCGACCAGATAGAGATAAGAGTTTTTAGTTTTGGCACAGTCATCACAAACAAAAAATTTAAGAAAACCAGTGGACTGCATTAGGGGCTTATAGCCCATTTATGTTTAAACAAAAGAGATCAGATGAAACAAAATATTTCTTTTTATTTTGACTTATAAAACCACTTGCCCCTGAAACACGTTCAAAACAGAATAATCCATTTGTGTATCTAAAAGAAAGTTCTACAAAATAGATGATGTGATTCCATGTGCCCCAATGAAAGGAGAGTTTAATTCTACTTTCATTTAATTTCAATATATTCTATCACCTTTAAAACACCAGGCTTCCCAAGGCAGATTACAACAACAGTTAAGATGAACCCATCAGGAAACAGGATATCCTCACTTGAAATCTGGACATCTGTATTGTATAGAACAAGAACAGTGAAGAAAAATGAGCTCAACCTATAGAGTTTATAATTGCAGTTTCTACCGGCTACAATATTTTTTGAAGCTGTTTTAGTGATATTCAATTGTTATTTCTTTTCTCCTCCTGCTTTTAAGGCACTGCCTATCTAACTGAAACAGCTTTAGACTTGCTACAGATGGACCAACAATAAAAAATTACAAGGTGGAGGCAGCAGCTCATAAGGTTGCTTGCTTTGTTTCGAGTGAACAGCAGTGACGGCTGCGCGGGGGAGTGGAAACAGATTAACCAAACCGGCTTCCTTGCTTACAATGGACTAGATAGGCTCACTTCCACTCCTATTAAAACCTCCTTGGGCAGCTCTTTCTCCCTTCTTCACCCCCTCCCCGAGTCTTACATCTTTTGCGTTTCGCCCACAGCCTCTCTACAGTCCACATGGTCATTTTCAGTGCCCTGAAGCGTTCTCCATCCGGCACCAGTGATTCAGATAGTCAGCCTTCTTGCCAGCGTCGGGGCCTCTCCTCAGGCGCATCCCGCCTACTGTAATGCAATGTCCTGTTTTCCGTAGAGGTGGGACGCACCTGAGGAGAGGCCCCGATGCTGGCAAGAAGGCTAACTATCTGAATCGCCGGTGCCGGACAGAGAACGCTTCAGGGCTGTAAAAACAGCCATGCGGATGGGAGAGGCAGAAATGACAGGAGAAGCTCGCAAGGGAGGAAAGAGGATGGAGGTAGAGAATGATATTGGCATGTGGCGGTGGCGCATAGGCGCCATTTTTTCTAAAAGTCTGTTTGGGGGAGCAACCGCTCCCCCTGCGCCCCACCTAGCTACGCTACTGGTTTGTATGTGAGGCCATTTGAGAACCCAGGATTGTAAGAATTCTTTACATTCACGTGCATTGGCGGAGTTGGGATCTTCTAGGTGAAGGTTTATGTCACCTAGTATTAGTGTATTGGAGTTATTAACACAAGTGTTTGAGATGAAGTCCGTGAAGATTGGCTGGCTTTCATTCCAATTGCTGGGTGGTCTATAGAACAGGACGCAGTTCACCTGATCAATCAGAGATTTGTTTTGGATTCTGAGTGAGGCGACTTCTAGTTGGGGTGTTTTGGACTCAGCGGTGGTTTCAGTAGTGAACTGTTCTCTATCTTTTCTGATCTGGTCCAGTGGGTGATTTTGTAACCTGGAGGGCATAGTTCGAGGATTATGGGGTCTTTTTCATTGTGGATCCAGGTTTCAATGAGGAAGATAAGATCAAGGTTTTCTGAATTAATCCAGTCTGATATTATTGTTGTTTTGTTAACTACGGACCTGGCATTAATGTAGCCCACTTGGATATTTTGGTATTGGGCTGTTAGGTTTGGTGTTGTATGGATTTGTGTAAGTTGTTGTTCGTTGGATGTTGTGTGTTTGTTGTGATCATTCGTGTCATTTTGGTGGTATTGACCATGTTTGGATAATTTTCCTTTGATTTGGTGGGTATCTGTTTGGTGGAGTATGTAGTGTTTGATCACTCTTTGGTGGTTTTGTAGGATGAGTATAATATTATATTCTGTAAGTGGGATGGATAGTGTTAGTTGGGTCAATGAGAGTGAGTATATTGCTAGGAGTATTTTGATTATATTCATATTGGTGTCAGTTTGGGATAGATACATTTGTACATTTGTCCTTTAGATTGTAAGCTCCTTGAGCAGGGACTGTCCTTCTATGTTAAACTGTACAGCGCTGCGTAACCCTAGTAGCGCTTTAGAAATGTTAAGTATTAGTAGTACTAGGTTACTCACAGTCAGATGCTGAGGGTGATGTCCTGGGTGCAGAAGAGTCCTGTAATTCTGGTCAGCGTTTTGCTGGTTGGAGGCAGAGAGGTTCCCTTAGAGAGGGCGTTCAGTGCAATTTGAACTGCCTATTAGATGAAGGATTTTCCAGAAATCTCTTGTACTGTATTCCATAGAAATACGGAGGAAAGTAAAATTTAGATGATCCTGCTCATGAAGCTCTTATACTGTATTCCACGGAAAGAAGGAAGAAAAATAACTTAGATAATCCTGCTCAAGAGTATTATTCTCTTATGCTGTATTCCACAGAAGAGGAGAGAAAAGTAGCTTAGGTGAGTTTGCTCACGAGGTATTAGAGTGCTCCCATCTACTGTATTCCACAGAAGAAGGAAAGACAGTAGCTTAGATGAATCTACTGTATTCCACAGAAGAAAGAAAGAAAGTAGCTTAGATGAACCTGCTCACAAGGTAATTAGGGTGCTCCACTCCGCTGTTGCAGTCATCTGGATCGGGGCGCTCCAGCCCGTTGCCACGCTGTTCCCATCTCTCCGCGCCTCCCTGCCGCTGCAGACGGTTGAGTTGTGAACGCCGTCACCCGGGCTCCAGGATGTCTCGGTGTCCGCCCCTGGAGTGGCTCCCGCCTCCTCTCCGATATCGCACCGGACTCTTCCTTTGGTTCTGTGGGGCACCAGCAAAGGCGGCAGGGTCGGACGCAGGGCCCGGTTCAGTCAGCCTCGTGGTGCACCGCTTGGGAGACCCGATTGTCCCTCGGCCCTCGGATGGGGGATGCGGTCACCCTCTGGCACCTTGGTTGGGAGGTGGGGGAACTGGTCACCCCGCGTTGCACGATCCTCCACGGCTCCCGGTGGTCGTAACGTGGGAGAGGGGTCAAGTTACCTCTCTTGTCTCTGGGGGCAGCATCGGCCTTGTTTATTGCCCCTCTTGCTAGGCCTTGGTGGTCATTCTGGTGCCATACGTTTTCTGCCGCTTTCATCCTGGCACCGTTCCCTAGGTGCCCAGAACACACGCGGGCCACATCGCTCTTCAACTGGCACCTCTCCCATCTGGTTCGGGGCTCAGAGCTCCGGTGGAGTTCAGAGGTCCGGTGGAGCTCAGGTGGATGCGACTAGCTCAGTCGCCATCTTTAGTAGCTCTTAACAGGCACTTCTGTTCATCAAAGACATGCAGTAGATGGATGTGTTTCACTCCTGTGAAATTATTTGGAAGTTTTAATGCTGAGGAAGCTTCAGCAAGATAACAGAGCTTTAGAGGTAGTATAAGTTATAGATATGAACATTATCTCAAAAGTTGTAGTGGGGGTTTAGTTAGCAGTTTCTGATCCTGGTGTCCTTTGTTCCAATTGATGCAGATCTCTGGAGGTTTTTCCAGTTGTAAATCCAGCTTATTTCACAAGCAAAGAGAGTCAAAGATCAAAGGCTTCCAACAGTAGAAAACAAATGGCTATACTTAGCACTTTTATGTGAATTTATTTGGAAACTTAATGCAGGGGCTGATGGTTGACTTTAGTTTTAAGAAATCTAACAGATTCAGAGTTTTAGAAATAGTTATGTGGTTAAAATAAAACTTTAACTCACGGATTGTAGGTATGAACTTTATAGTTTCTGGTTCTGATATCCTTGGATGGTCCAACTGAAGCAGGTTGCTGTAGGCTTTTTCTTTATTGTCCAGGAGGCGTGTTAGATGCAAATATAGATCCAGTATCAACCACATGGCATGAGGAGAGTTATTTGCAGTAGATAAAAGTTCTTTTCTCCAGCCAAAATAAAAGAAAGAAGTTCAAAGTAAAATTGAGGACTGGTGCCTCAATACAGACTGCGCAGAGGTCACTAAAAATTTGGGTTGTAAATAAGCAAAAAGTGTATTATTTGCAGAGCCTCATGTGAACCCAGCCTAGCATCAACTCCATGGATCCTATACATGGCACCCACATTTGGGCGCCAATCCAAAATGTGCATGCAATTTAATTGGATAACAAACCATTAATGAGCAATAATTGGATGCTAACTAATTATTGACATTAATTGGAACCCATTAGAATTTGTGCACATATCTGGCTGTGTGCTATTCTATAACATTAGGCGCCCAAATCCCATAGCGTGCAACCCAAAATAGGGTGTGGCCATGAGAGGGGCCTAGGCGGGTCAGGGGCATTCTGAAAAGTTGGGCACAGTGTTATAGAATATGGGGATTTCTCCCAGGCTAAGACTGAAGCAATAGCCAGTAGTACTGGGTAATTTCAAACTCCAGGCCAATCAGAGCTCAGTCAACAAGTTTTAAAAGTATACTGCTGCTTGCTTCCTGCTTGTGTTAATGAAAAAGAACATTCAGTTCCCTGTAACAGCTTTACAGCAAAGAAATACCGCCTGCTGGCCAAATAGGAGAAATACACCAGAAAAAATATACATTTTACAGGCTTAAAACACACTGTTTCTTCACAGTGTCTAGTTGATTTTAGGCTATTAGCGGTTGAAAATTGCAACAAGAACTGATTACAGTATTAGATTTGTGTAACAGGGTCACTAAGTTTGTCATATAGGGAGGAGCTTTACCAAATAAAATCTTAAACACCATTATGTATACCTTAAACTAAATACATTCCTTAATTAGTAACCAATGTAATTGTAGATAATGTTCTCTTACTGAGGCAAATCATAGTAGATTAAAAATCAGCCTAACTGCCATATTCTGCTTGACTTGCATTCAGTCAATTAATTTTGAGGAACAACCAATAAGAACCAAATTGCAGTAATCAAATCTTGCTAGAATAAGCAACTGGACGAGTAATCTAAATGTCTCAACTGAAAAATATTTGTTAACGGCCCTAAGCTTTCTAAGAACAATATAGATCTTCTTCAAAATGGAGTGGAGGAGTGGCCTAGTGGTTAGGGTGGTGGACTTTGGTCTTGGGGAACTGAGTTCAATTCCCACTTCAGGCACAGGCAGCTCCTTGTGACTCTGGGCAAGTCACTTAACCCTCCATTACCCCATATAAGCCACATTGAGCCTACCATGAGTGGGAAAGCACGGGGTACAAATTTAACAAAAAAAATGGTCAGTACATGTTGCTGTAATATTAAGAGATTGTCAAATTCAACTCCCAGTATTTTCAACTGTAAGTCTGAAGAAAAACAGTACTATCAACTGTAAAATACGGCACATATCGCTCATCATCACTTGAACCTAGCAAAGCAGGTCTCTCAAGGCAAAGTCAAGTTTTCTCTCTGTTTAGTTTTGAGCGATTGGAAGAGATCCAAGAGTGAAATAACTGACGTACATAACTGTATGCGAGACAAAGTTTCAGCCCAGAATAAAAGAACATGGTAGGAAGATGGTAATGTCATCCGCATAAATGAAATATAAAGATTTAGATTTATCAAGAGACATCCCAATGATCTCATTAACAGATTAAATAGCACCTGTGGGACACCACTTAATGCCTTCCATTTGGTGGATAAGACTCCGTCCTTCCTAACCATGTAACAACAGTTCATTAGAAAACCCTGCAGCCAAGATAAAGCTTTATCTTCAGTTCCACATTGTTGGCAAATGTCAGTTTAAATCTGCTAATCTACTAAATCAAACGCACAAGAGAGTTTGAACTGTAAAATAATAGCATTCTGTCCTTTACTCAGTATGTGCTTACCAAGGGCCACCAAAGTGCCCACGACTGCCGCCATGCTATAATTTGTTCTAAAGCCAGATTGAGCTGTATAAAGAAGTTCATGTTGATCCAAATAATCAACTAACTGCTCCGTGACATACCCTTCCATTATCTTGATAAACAAGGTGTTAGGTGGCTGATAGTTACTGACCTTGGAAAGATTACCCTTTGCTTTCTTCTGTGTCGAAGTCATAAGAACATAACAGTAGTCATACTGGGTCAGACCAATGGTCCATCTAGTCCAGTATTCTGTTTTCCAAACAGTGGCCAAGCCAGGTCACAAGTACCTGGCAGAAACCCAAATCGTGCCAACACTACAAATCCTAGGGCAAGCAGTTGCTTCCAATGTCTCTCTCAATAGCAGACTATGGACATTTCCTCCAGGAATTTGTCCAAACCTTTTTTAAACCCAGATACGCTAACTGCTCTTACCACCTCCTCCGGCAAAGAGTTCCAGAGCTTAATTATTCATTGAGTGAAAAAATATTTCCTCCTATTTATTTTAAAACTATTTCCATGTAACTTCCTTGAGTGTCCCCTAGTCTTTGTACTTTTGGAATCGATTTACTTCTACTCATTCTACACCACTCAGGATTTTGTAGACCATAATCATATCTCCCCTCAGTGGTCTCTTTTCCAAGCTGAAGAGCCCTAACCTCTTTAGCCTTTCCTCATACGAGAGGAGTTCCATCCCCTTTATCATTTTGCTTGCTCTTCTTTGAACCTTTTCTAATTCCACTATATAGTTTTTGAGTTACGGCGACCAGAACTAAGTGTAATACTGAAGGTACGGACACACCATGGAAAGATACAAAGGCATTATAGTGTTTTCAGTCTTATTCACCATCCCTTTCTTAATAATTCCTAGCATTCTATTTGCTTTTTTGGCTGCTGCCGAACACTGAGTAGAAGATTTCAGCGTATTATCTACAATGACACAAAGATCTTTTTCTTGAGCGCTGACCCCCAAGGTGGACCCTAGCATCAGATAACTGTGATTCGGAATATTCTTTCCAATGTGCATCACCTTGCATTTGTCCACATTAAATTTTATCTGCCATTTTGATGCCTAGTCTTCCAATTTCCTAAGGTCTTCCTGCAATATTTCATAGTCCGCACGTGTTTTAACAACCTTGAATAGTTTTGTATCATCTGCAAATTTAATCACCTCACTCGTAGTTCCGATTTCCATATCATTTGTAAATATGTTAAATATCACCGATCCCAATACAAATCCCTGCAGCACTCCACTCTTCTCCATTGAGAGAAATGGCCATTTAACCCTACCCTCTGTTTTCTGTCCAGTAACTAATTTCTAATCCACACCAGAACCTTGCCTCCTATCCCATGACTCTTTAATTTTCTCAGGAGTCTAAAGTGGGAAACAGTCCTCTCTCCAAATGAAAATTTAACCAGTCTGTTAATATGGATCCAAATTTTGAGGATGATGTTTTACATAAACATGGAGGACACATGGAGATCAGCCTTAGTGTGGTTGAAGATTCAATATTCTGAAATTGATCAGTCTGTTTGCAGGAATACCCAATAAAAGATTCTTCTGAGGCCTAGAGTGGTTTGTCAGGCAGTTGATTTCTATTCAGAAGACTCTTATTTTCAAAATAGGATGCTAAATCTAAAACTGATGGATTAGTCGAGGCTGTACAGTTCACAACATTAGTCATGTTGGTTACATTTTCCAAGAGTGAAAAAATTTCTTAATGTCTGTACGATCTGTTCCTATCAATTTAGAATAAAATTCTCTTTTCTTGACAGTCAAGATATATTAATTATTAATTTGCTTCATCCGATTAGTTTTATAATCTGCTGATGTATCTTCCCTTCACTTCCTCTCTAATTTTCTATATCTACGTTTTAATTCAAGCAATTCAGAGTCAAACCATTTTTCTGGTTTCAACTGTTTGACTTTGGTCTTAATAGGAGCTAGCATCCAAAATTACAGTGCCCAATTGTTTCCAATCATTCAAAAAATTCTTCATATTCTGAAGTTTTAAAATATGAGAATCCACTTCAGCCCAAAATAGTGGGAACTTAACCTTACTCCTACATTGTCTGGTAATAGTGATTTTAGTTGAATTTTTTGCTTTCCCTAGCCATAATAGTGAGAAGTGGAGTAAGAAATGATCAGACTATGGCACCTGAATGGGTGCCTGTTCCGTAGCAAGTTGAAGACTCTACTGATATTAGACACAGGACAGGTAAAGTTGAATTAGCATGGCCACTACACACAGATGCAGTCAGTAAGAGCAGCCGTCCATGAAGATGGTAGTAGCAAAAGGGCTGAGATGGAATAGCTTTTCCGGGCATCAGATTTAAATAGCAGCCATGTGTGATGTCAGTAGCAGGGCAGATCCAGCTCCCATACCACAAAAAGGCCTGCGCTAAGGTCCACGCCATTGGCTTGCACCTTAGGTGACATGCTGAGCAGCAGCACATTGCTGGGTGCCTGTTCTGTAGTAAGTTGAAGACTTACTTGTAGTAAGCTGATATTAGATGCAGGACAAGTTAAGTTGAACTAGCACAGCCACTACACACAGATACACCAAGTAAGAACAACAGCCTGCAAAGATGATAGTAGCAAAAGGGCTGAGATGGAGCAACTTTCTTGTGTGCCTCATTTAGGCCCAGATGCACAAAGCCTAACGAGCCAGCAGCATGGTTTTTATACCAGTTCTAGCCAGTTTAGCAAGCAAGGAGTAAAATGAGACATGCACAGAATTGAAAGCTATTATAATGAGCTAATTACTATACAAATGTGCATGCAAAGTGATGCACAGCCACTTTCCGAGCGATGAACAGAAGCAGCCCCTACCTTTACTGTCCAAATTTTAATGGGTGGTCAGGAGCTGTTGGTACTGCCTAGAATGACAGCTGAAACAGTGGAGGGAAGAATCAGCCCGTCAAATCATCGGGACCTGAGAATGACTTCCTGTCTTCCAGCACAGCAGTTCTGTTTATTTTAATCACCCGCTGCTGTGTTCAGAGAAGAAAGATTTGGAACAATTCAGAGAAGGAAGATCTGGAACAGTTTTCGTGTCCCGATGCTTCAATAAAGTATGCTGCTTTGACCCTGGAAGCTCAGCAGTTTTCAAAGTAAAAAAAGCTTGTGCACGGCTCTCATATACACAACTTCTTTGTGTGTATGAGCCAGTCACAGCACACTGCTAGCTTCTCATGTGCAGATCTCTGAAATCCTCCACCCCCACCCCCAGAGCTCCCTGCTTGAGCCGTTCCAGCCTGGTCTCAAGCTCTGTAGCCGCAGCTGCAAGTGAACACTGAAGTTTCTGTGAGTTTTGGTATCTTCTCCTCTCCCCCCACCCACCGGCAGGAGAGTGCAGGCTCCCAGCATGTGGACCGCGGCCCCCCGTTCCCTCCAGCAGGAGAGTGCAGCCTCCCGGCATCAGGCAGTTTTTCAAAAGAGAAAAAAAATGCTACGCCGGCTTTCATACACGCAGCTTGTCTGCATTTTTTTTTGTTACATTTGTACCCCGCACTTTCCCACTCATGGCAGGCTCAATGCGGCGGGCAATGGAGAGACTTCTTTAGCATGCGCAGAGCAGCGATACTTAGTGATGGGCTGCTCTGCGCATACTCAGCTGACTGACTGGCTTCTCCCATATCGCATGCAAATGAGCTGGATCTCAAAAAGCAATGAGCATCTCATTTGCATGCGATTCACTTTGGGAATCCATCTGTATTTCCAAATCAGTGGCGTACCAAGGGGGGGGTGGTGGGGGCGGTCCACCCCGGGTGCCAGTGGGTGGGGGGTGCTCCGCTCCCGCCGCCTCCCGTGGCCGTTCCCGCGGCGCCGCACATTTAAAAAACCGGCGAAGCAGCGTCGGCAGCGCCTCGTGCCCTGCTGTAAAAAAAAAAATCAAATCTCCTTCCCCTCCTCGTCTTGACGTCGACGCGGGCCTTCCAATCAATTTGATTGGAAGGCCCGAGTCGACGTCAAGACGAGGAGAAGGAAGGAGATTTGATTTTTTTTTTTTACAAGCAGGGCACGAGGCGCTGCCTGCGACGCTGCTTTGCCGGTTTTTAATGGGACTGAGGTGGGGAAGGAGAGGGGCGAAAGGGACTCGGGTGGGGGTGTTCAGAGGGGAGAAGGGGACTGGGGTGGGGGTCTCAGACAGGGGAGGGGAGAAGGGGACTGGGGTGGGGATCTCAGAGGGGAGAAGGGGAGGGGAGAAGGGGACTGGGGTGGGGGTGTTCAGAGGGGAGAAGGGGACTGGGGTGGGGAGAAGGGGACTGGGGTGGGGAGAAGGGGACTGGGGTGGGGATCTCAGACAGGGGAGGGAGAGGGGAGAAGGGGACTGGGGTGGGGATCTCAGAGGGGAGAAGGGGACTGGGGTGGGGATCTCAGACAGGGGAGGGAGAGGGGAGAAGGGGACTGGGGTGGGGATCTCAGAGGGGAGAAGGGGACTGGGGTGGGGATCTCAGAGGGGAGAAGGGGAGGGGAGAAGGGGAATGGGGTGGGGGTGTTCAGACGGGAAAAGGGGAGGGGAGAAGGGGACTGGGGTGGGGAGAAGGGGACTGGGGTGGGGGTCTCAGACGGGAGAAGGGGACTGGGGTGGGGGTGTTCAGAGGGGAGAAGGGGACTGGGGTGGGGATCTCAGACAGGGGAGGGGGAGGGGAGAAGGGGACTGGGGTGGGGGTCTCAGACAGGGGAGGGGAGAAGGGGACTGGGGTGGGGGTGTTCAGAGGGGAAAAGGGGAGGGGAGAAGGGGACGGGTGGGGAGAAGGGGACTGGGGTGGGGGTGTTCAGAGGGGAGAAGGGGACTGGGGTGGGGATCTCAAACAGGGGAGGGGGAGGGGAGAAGGGGACTGGGGTGGGGATCTCAGAGGGGAGAAGGGGACTGGGGTGGGGGTGTTCAGAGGGGAAAAGGGGAGGGGAGAAGGGGACTGGGGTGGGGAGAAGGGGACTGGGGTGGGGGTGTTCAGAGGGGAGAAGGGGACTGGGGTGGGGATCTCAGAGGGGAGAAGGGGACTGGGGTGGGGGTGTTCAGAGGGGAGAAGGGGACTGGGGTGGGGATCTCAGAGGGGATAAGGGGACTGGGGTGGGGATCTCAGAGGGGAGAAGGGGACTGGGGTGGGGGTGTTCAGAGGGGAAAAGGGGAGGGGAGAAGGGGACTGGGGTGGGGGTCTCAGACAGGGGAGGGGAGAAGGGGACTGTGGTGGGGTATCAGACAGGAGAAGGGAACTGGGGTGGGGGTGTTCAGAGGGGAGAAGGGGGCTGGAACTGGGGGCTGAAAAAAGGGGCAGAGAGAGAGAGGGGACAGATCCTAGATGGAAGGGGGAGCGAGAGGGAGGGCAGACCCTGGATGGATGGGAGAGGGAGGGCAAATGGTGGATTGAAGGGGCAGAGAGAAAGGGCAGGCAGTGGATGGAAGGGACGGCAGAGAGGGCAGACACTGGATGGCAGAGAGAGAGAGACAGTGAAGACAGATGCCGGAAGACGGTGAAAAGAAGATGAGGAAAGCAGAAACCAGAGACAACAAACTGTAAATAAAATATATTTTTTTATTTTTTTTGCTTTAGGATAAAGTATTGTAGATGTGTTAAATGTTTATAATAGAACATGTAAATAAGGTAATCTTTTTATTGGACTAATTTTAATACATTTTGACTAACTTTCGGAGCACAAAACCCCCTTCCTCAGGTCAGGATAGGATAGGATACTGTAACAGCACTATACTGTACTGACCCGAGGACGGAGGTTTTGGCCTCTGAAAGCTAAATGTATTAGTCCAATAAAATGGTATTATTTTACTTTCTATATTTGTTTTATTTCTATTTGTTAATTTGTAAAGTGGTGATTGGTACTTGTTAGGTTTTTTTTTTTCAAATTTACATCTGCTGTCTTTATATTTTGCACAGTACTAGGGGACAGTTTCTGTTTCTGTGGTGTTGCATTGTATGCAGAGTCTGGCATTGGGGGTTCAGTTTAATTTTTGTCTAAATAGAAAGTTTATGATTACTTATTCTATAGTGGATTAGGGTATATCTGTGTTTGTGAAAAGACATGGCTTTCAGTTGGCATTGACTGTGCAGGATCTACGATCTGTACTATTCTGTCTGGTTTCGTTTTACAATAGGTGAATTGATGTTCTAGTGCTCACTGTAGTGTTTAAGATGCTTTCCTTTTCCTTGTGTGACTCGTAGAAATGACTGCTTATGGTATGGTAGAATTGCTCTATAGGTCCTGAGTGTTTTGTATTCTCGGCATGCCTAGTACTGGATTTGGGGGGGGGGGGTGTTAAAAAATGACCGGCCCCAGGTGTCAACTACCCTAGGTACGCCACTGTTCCAAATCAGTCATTTTTACTGATTTGAAAATACGAATGGATTCTTAACGGGGATCTTAGTGCATCTTGCCCATAAATAACAGCCACATGTGATGCCAGTAGGAGGGCAGAGCAAGCTCTCTCACCCCCTGCACAGTTCTGTACCAAGTTGAAGACTCTGTGGATATTAGATGCAGGCAGGGCTGCCAAGAGTTGGGGGGTGGAGGGCAAGATTTCCCAGGCCCAACCTCCAGTTGGGGGTCTGTCTGTCTCCTTCTCCTGCGTGTTGGGTACTGGGTAATTGCGTTAATACAATAACTCGGTCCCGGCACACAGGAGCAGGAGAGTGACAAACCAAGGGAGGAGCAGATGCAGGAAGGTAGGGGGCAGGGCGTGGGTGAAGGTGGTGGTCCAAGTTGGAGGGCAGTGGTGACTGTGGCCTGAGTGGGGGAGGCAGCGGCGGCAATAGTGGTGGCCTTCCTCCGGGCCCGACTCTGTCTCTCGGTGGCCCTGAATTTAGGACAGCTCAAGTTCAACTAGTACAGCCACTACACACAGATGCAGCCAGTAAAAGCAGCCTGTGAAGATGGAAGTAGCAAAAGGGCTAAGATGGAATTCCCCTCCTTCTCATCCCCTTCCCAGACCCCCCAACCATTTAGGTAGGCCCTCCCCCCAGGCCTACCTATATACAGTACCTAATAGTCCCGCAGTGGTGGTTGGAAAAAGGAGCGCAGCCCCCTCTCTCCTGCCCTCTACAGCACTGGTCTAAAATGGCTGGACCACCAGGTATACAGGAAGGCCTGGGGGGAGAAGGGAGAATGTTAAAAAAAAAAAAAAAAAACAGTGTTACGCGGGTCCCAGCCCTGTATTCAGCCAGGGCCACATATCTTTTATGCAGCCCCGGTTCAATATCAACCAGACCTGCATAAGCTCCGAGTGGACAGGGTACCCAAAATTATTCCCAATATTAAGTGCCTGTGCCCGGACATGGCCATTCACTGAATATCTGGGAATAATTTAGCCGGCAATGATCAGTGTTTTAAAAAACGCTGACAGCCACCAGCTGAATATCAAAGAGCTAGTATTTAGTGATACTTAGGGCCCTGTTTACTAAGCTGTGCTGTAGGCGCACTAGCATTTTTAGCACACGCTACAAATTAGCACATGCTAGCGCTAGAGACACTCATAGGAATATATGGGTGTTTCTAGCATTAATGTGTGCTACATTTTAGCACGCACCTTTGTAAACAGGGCCTTTAGTGTTTATTTATTTATTGGGATTTATTAATTGCCTTTATAAAGAGATTGTCACCAGTGGCCTGGTAGATGGTGGTAGGCAAGGCTACGAATCAGAAGATGTACTATTCTATCAGCTATTTAGTACATGAGTACATAAGTATTTCATACTAGGACAGACCAAAGGTCCATCAAGCCCAGCATCCTGTTTCCAACACTGGCCAATCCAGGTCACAAATTTATCCTTAAAATCGAGCGTGGTACTGGAAGATTGGAGGGTGGCCAATGTAACGCCTATTTTTAAAAAAGGTTCCAGGGGAGATCCGGGAAATTATAGACCTGTGAGTCTGACATCGGAGCCGGGGAAAATGGTAGAGGCTATTATTAAAAACAAAATTACAGAGCACATCCGAGGACATGGATTACTGAGACCGAGTCAGCACGGCTTTTGTGTGGGGAAATCTTGCCTGACCAATTTACTTCAATTCTTTGAAGGAGTAAACAAACATGTGGACAAAGGGTAGGGTTACCATATGGCTCCAGAAAAAGGAGGACGGATTGAGCCAGCCGGGTTTTACTTCCATTGCTTTCAATGGAAAGCAATTGCGCCAGCCGGGTTTTACTTCCATTGCTTTCAATGGAAAGCAATGGAAGTAAAACCCGGCTGGCTCAATCCGTCCTCCTTTTTCTGGAGCCATATGGTAACCCTAACAAAGGGGAGCCTGTTGATATTGTGTATCTGGATTTTCAAAAGGCGTTTGACAAGGTACCTCATGAAAGGCTACAGAGGAAATTGGAGGGCCATGGGATAGGAGGAAAAGTCCTATTGTGGATTAAAAACTGGTTGAAGGATAGGAAACAGAGAATGGGGTTAAATGGACAGTATTCACAATGGAGAAGGGTAGTTAGTGGGGTTCCTCAGGGGTCTGTGCTAGGACCGCTGCTTTTTAATATATTTATAAATGATTTAGAGATGGGAATAACTAGCGAGGTAATTAAATTTGCTGATGACACAAAGTTATTCAAAGTCGTTAACTTGCGGCAGGATTGTGAAAAATTACAGAAGGACCTTACGAGACTGGGAGACTGGGCAGCTAAATGGCAGATGACGTTTAATGTGAGCAAGTGCAAGGTGATGCATGTGGGAAAAAAAACCCGAATTATAGCTACGTCATGCAAGGTTCCACATTAGGAGTTACGGACCAAGAAAGGGATCTGGGTGTCATCGTCGATAATACACTGAAACCTTCTGCTCAGTGTGCTGCTGCGGCTCGGAAAGCGAATAGAATGTTGGGTATTATTAGGAAAGGTATGGAAAACAGGTGTGAGGATGCTATAATGCCGTTATATCGCTCCATGGTGCAACCGCACCTTGAGTATTGTGTTCAGTTCTGGTCGCCGTATCTCAAGAAAGATATAGTGGAATTGGAAAAGGTGCAGCGAAGGGCGACTAAAATGATAGCGGGGATGGGACAACTTCCCTATGAAGAAAGACTAAGGAGGCTAGGGTTTTTCAGCTTGGAGAAGAGACGGCTGAGGGGAGACATGATAGAGGTATATAAAATAATGAGTGGAGTGGAACAGGTGGATGTGATGCGTCTGTTCACGCTTTCCAAAAATACTAGGTCTAGGGGGCATGCGATGAAACTACAGTGTAGTAAATTTAAAACAAATCGCAGAAAAGTTTTCTTCACCCAACGCGTAATTAAACTGGAATTCGTTGCCGGAGAACGTGGTGAAGGTGGTTAGCTTGGCAGAGTTTAAAAAGGGGTTAGACAATTTCCTAAAGGACAAGTCCATAAACCGCTACTAAATGGACTTGGGAAAAATCCACAATTCCAGGATTAACATGTATAGAATGTTTGTACGTTTGGGAAGCTTGCCAGGTGCCCTTGGCCTGGATTGGCCGCTGTTGTGGACAGGATGCTGGGCTCGATGGACCCTTGGTCTTTTCCCAGTGTGGCATTACTTATGTACTTATGTACTTGGCAAGATTCCAAAAAAAGTACAGGAGTGTGGTAGCCGTGTTAGTCCACTCTTAAGGTTATCAATAGAAATCAAACAAAATAAAACATGGAAAAGAAAATAAGATGATACCTTTTTTATTGGACATAACTTAATACATTTCTTGATTCGCTTTCGAAGGTTGCCCTTCTTCCTCAGATCGGAAATAAGCAAATGTGCCAGCTGACAGTGTATATAAGTGAAAACATTCAAGCATGACAGTCTGACAGGGTGGGAGGATGGGGGTGGGTAGGAGGTATGCATGGGGACATCAAAGCATATCATTGGTATTCTAACAGGATGGGTGTGGATAGGTGAGGGGTGGGGTGGGGTGATCAACAGAGACATACAGCTTTATGGTTTATAATGGGCTAGGAACCCCAGATCCTTGTTAAGTCCTTTTTGTTGGGTGTTAAAATATTCAATCATTCTGACTTCAAAGGTCTTACGTTCTTGTATGGTTTTAAAGTTACCTTTCAGTATTCTCACTGTGAAATCACTGGTACAGTGTCCTGGTTCTGTGAAGTGCTGTCCCACCGGGGTGGGGGCCCTACTGGCTGTATTGTTCATGTGATGTCTATGTAAATTGAATCTTGTCTTAAGCTTCTGGCCTGTTTCTCCAATATAGCATTCTTCGTTACATTATTTACACTGAATGATATATACCACATTGGAAGATGAGCAAGTGAAAGATCCCTTTATGTTGACTATCTTTCCTTTGTGGATAACTGTGGTGTCCTGTGAAATATTTTGGCATAGTTTGCAACTGGATAAATTACAGGGACGTGTACCCTTCTATTCCTTTTCAGTCTGTGATGGAAGTTTACTTCTGATTAGCTTGTGTTTTAAGTTGGGTGGGAAGGCCAGTACTGGTGGGGATGGGAATATCTCTTTCAGTAGTTCATCCTCCTGGAGTATAGGTTGTAGATCTCTTATGATTTTCCTCAGTTTTTCCAGCTCTGGATTGTATGTCACTACAAGGGGGATTCTGTCTGTGGATTTTTTCTCCTTGTACTGTAGCAGATTCTCCCTGGGTGTTTTGATGGAGGAGGCAATATTCTTGGAGATTATTTTGGGGTTGTAGCCTTTCTGTTTGAAGGATGCAGTCAGGCTTTTAAGGTGTCTGTCTCTGTCCCCTGGGTCAGAGCAGATACGGTGGTATCTTGTGGCTTGGCTGTAAATGATGGATCTTTTTGTATGTGAAGGATGGAAGCTGGAGTTGTGGAGGTAGCTGCATCTGTCTGTGGGTTTCTCGTATATAGATGTTTGTATACAGCCATCACTGATTGAGACCGTGGTGTCCAAAAAATTGACTTTTTCTGGGGAGTAGTCAATTTTGAATCTGATTGTAGGATGGTATGTATTGAAGGCAGAATAAAATTGTTTCAGAGTTTCTTCACCCTCCGTCCAAATCATAAAAATGTCATCGATGTACCGGTAGTATTTTAGAGGTTTGGTTGGTGTGTATTCAGAAATGTCTCTTCCAGCTCAGCCATAAAAAGGTTGGCATATTGGGGTGCTGTCCTGGTGCCCATCGCAGTGCCCATTATTTGTAGATAGATATCATTGTTAAAGCGGAAGTAGTTGTGAGTTAAAATGAATTTGATAAATTTTGTAATAGTTTCTGGTGAGTATTGATGGTCCAGTGTGGATTTTTTTAGGAGTCTTCCACATGCAGCTATGCCATCCGCATGTGGAATGTTGCTGTATACTATACAATTCATGTGGTATACTATACAGCAACATTCCACATGCGGATGGCATAGCTGCATGTGGAAGACTCCTAAAAAAATCCACACTGGACCATCAATACTCACCAGAAACTATTACAAAATTAATCAAATTCATTTTAACTCACAACTACTTCCGCTTTAACAATGATATCTATCTACAAATAATGGGCACTGCGTGTTGGATTATTTGTAGTAAATAATTAGCAGATTTTTATACACACAGCTTCAGCTTTAGAAATGTTAATTTCTTTTCTTCATCTCTCTCATACACCCCAGAATAATTCACTGCTGAGTCACTTTAAAGTTGAAGTAACAAAACATCTGTTTACTTACAGTTTGTAGTTAGATTATATTCAGACAGGCTTATATATACATAATACTATACATTTGGATTATCAGCTCTTTCCATGTGCTTAGATGGTAATGGATGCTCACACCACCATAGATCCTCTCAGCTTAGGAGAGATCATGAGCTCCATGTGCTGTGTCTAACCCCCACAGGAAGTTGCATGGGTGTGACCTCTCTAAGCAATTTACATCAGAGGTCACAGAGTAATCACAGAGAAAAACATTGGTGACAGGCAATGCATGTAAAATACAATACATTATTCCAACAAACCCCTTCTCATGCATAACTGTCATGCAATTATTAATTCATACAAAGTCCAAGCTTTATACGCAGATTCTCAAAACGTTCTCTGGGTAACGGTTTGGTCATGATGTCAGCTGTCATCTCACTGGTGTGACAATAGTGTAGACTGATGACCCCTTCTTTCGCCAACTCTCGCACGTTGTGGTATTTCATTGCGATGTGCTTGGTGCGTGACTGAACCTTGTCATTCTGTGACAGTCGGATGCAGCTCTGATTATCTTCCATTATCTGGATTGGTCTCTGTTCAGCTATTCCAAAATCCAGCAAAAGTTTTTCAATCCACATCAGTTCTCTGCATGCTTCCGATACGGCCACATATTCAGCTTCTGTAGAAGACAGACTCACAATACTTTGTTTATGACTGGCCCATGAAATTTGTACATTTCCATACATAAACACATATCCACTTGTGGATTTATAATCAGAATGATCCCCTGCCCAATCTGAATCACAGTAACATATTAGTTTTGGATTACTATTGGCTGAAATCTTTAATTTACAATCAATGGTACCTTTTAAATACCTTACCATCCTTTTAACTGCAGTCCAATCTGATTTGGTAGGTGAGCTGACCCTTCTGCTCAAAATTCCTACTGCATTTGCTATATCAGCCCTGTATGTGGTAGTTAGATATAAAAGCTTACCTATGGCTGATCTATATTGGATGTTATCTGGTAAAGGTTCTCTTACTGTTTCATCCTTCAGAAAATCAGTGATCATGGGAGTGCTTACAACTTGGGCATCTTGCATACCTAAACTTTCAATAAGCTCATTTATTTTCTGCTTCTGGCTTAGAAGATAAGAACCATCATTTTGTTTCTCAATTTCTATACCAAGATAGTATGACACATTACCAAGTTCTTTTATCTCAACATTCAGGTTTAAATATTTTACAATGTCCTTGTACTCTTGCTCACTTTCGCTTGCAATGAGCAGATCATCAACAAAAGCTAAAATGTATGCATATTGTCCATTTCTGCACCTAGTGTACAAGCATTTATCTGCTTCACCTTGCTTAAATCCTAAATTTGTCAATATTTCATGCAATTTGTCATTCCAACATTTTGCACTTTGCTTTAATCCATAAAGACCTTTGTTTAATTTACACACTAGCTGTCTTTGTTTTGTATTTATGAAACCTGTTGGCTGTTCCATGTACAAGTCTTCAGTTATATCTCCATGAAGAAATGCTGTTTTCACATCAATGTGGTTGACTTGCATGCCTTTTGAGACTGCAATGCTCAGAAGTGTTCTAATTGTCGTGTGTTTCACTACAGGTGCAAACACTTCATCAAAATCTTCTCCATATTTTTGAAGATATCCCTTTGCGACTAATCTGGCTTTATACCTTTCCACTTTTCCTTGTGCATTCCTTTTTAACTTGAATACCCATTTGCATCCTATAGCTTTCTTGCCAGGAGGTAATTTTGTAAGAATCCAAGTATTATTTTTATGCAATGCATCAATTTCTTCCTGTGCTGCTTTATGCCATTCAGCAGCTTCTTCTGCTGGCATTTTCTCAATCTCATCCCATGTTAAGGGCTCTTGAGCTTCTGCTGACTTTGTTAGGTAAGACAGTCTTGGGGGTGGAACACCTTTGTTTTCCCTGGATGAGCGTCTGACAACAGGTTGGTCCGACCTTTCCGCATCCTCAAAATCTGAGAGTACTTCTCCAATTGATTCCCCTTCTCCAACTGTACTGTCTCCTTCAATGATCCTTTCTGTGTCTGCTTCCTCTGCCTGTTCCTCGTTAGATACAGATGAGTTGCTTTCAGACATCTGCCTTGGTATGGCATTTATATACACTGGCATGTCTATTATGGTTCTAGTTTCATATTCTGGATGATAAGGCTCATCTGGGATAATCCAGCCTTTATCAACCCTTTTGTTTTCATCAAAATATGTAACATGTCTTATGCCAACAATGCCAGTTTTCAGATTCAAAATTCTATATCCTTTGTGTCCTGGAGCATAGCCAACTAAAATGCCCCTTTCTGTTGTGGAATCCAGCTTATGCCTTCTTTGCTTTGGTATATGAGCATATGCTGTACTTCCAAATGTTCTTATGTGTGACAGGTTTGGCTTTCTACCATGCCATGTCTCATGTGGTGTGCGCTCAGCGCCTTTAGTTGGCATTCTGTTTTGTAGGTACACTGCTGTGAGAATGGCTTCCCCCCATAGTCTTTTAGGGAGATTGCTATCTGACAGCATACATCTGGTCATTTCCACAAGTGACCTAAATTTTCTCTCTGCAACAGAATTTTGCTCTGGTGTATAAGCTACTGTTGTGATATGCTGAATGCCTTCTTGTTCTAGAAATGTGCGCATGCTTTGTGAAGTGAACTCACCACCATTGTCGGTCTGAAGAACCTTTGGTTTTCTTTCAAATTTATTGCTCACCATGGCTACGTATTTCTTCAGCATGTCTGTGACTTGACTTTTTTCTTTCAGCAAATAGGCCACACAGTATCTAGAGAAATCATCCAAGAATATTAGCACAAATCTGTTATTTCCCAATGATGGGATATTAAACGGTCCACATAAGTCACTGTGTATTAAGTCCAGTACTTTATTACTCCTATTTCCTGTGTATGCAGGAAATGAGGGTCTCACACCTTTTTGAGTAACACAGTCTATGCATTTCTCCATTTCACCAGTATCTGCACTTATCTGAATGCCAGTGGCTAGTTGCCCACTGTGAAGATCCTGGATCACCTTAAAATCACGATGTCCCAGGCGGCGATGCCAGATTTCCAGACTACATTTACCATCATTCTTCCTTACTTGCGCCATATGTGAGGCTTCACCTGAAATGCTCAGTTTATAAATATCATTATGCATAAAAGCTTCAGCATACACTTCATCATTTTTAGAGATTGTGCACTTACTGTTTTCAAAATGAATCACAAATCCCTTCTTATCTAATGTAGATATACTAAGCATATTGCAAACTGCTTGGGGAATATACAAGACATCACTTACAGGAATTTCTTTAACTTCATTAGACACTTTGCATTTTAAGAATCCAATGCCTTTTGCTTGGATCTTAGCAGTCCCTGCGTTTGCAGTATTAAGAATACCTTCTTCTGGACACATTTCCTGAAAGAAATCCTTACAATTGGTTAAATGGCATGTGCTCCCCGAATCCAAAATCCAAGTACTTTCATTTGAATTATTATTTACCATAGTCAAAGATTTTTCTACCATTAGAAAGCTCTTATGTTTATTATTGTCCTTCATACATTTCCTGGTTGGAGAATTCTTTTGTTCCATTGGCTTAGGTGAGCTAGAGGGAGTGTTTTGTGTTTCCTTACACCATTTAGATACATGTCCCTCCTTTCCACATGAGTAGCAAATCAGCTTGCCCTTGGGTGGAGTTTTCCCATAGCTCCGCCTTCCTCTGTTCTTTGCCAAGAAATTTGTTTCATTTCTCTCTGACTTGCTTTGAGAACACATCTCCTCAGAATCATTTATTATGCATTCCTGCCTCAGTTTTGATGCTGCCTGTTCAAAAGATTGCCCTTCAATGGCTTCATTTACAGACCTAAAAACATCAAACTTCTTTGATAGTGAGGTAAAAAGAAATGCTCTTTTCAATGCATCACACATGGGAATTCCAGAAAGTTCTAGCTTTTGAAATGAAGACATAAGATGCATAATGTGATCATTACACTTACTTTTATCCCTTAATTTGGTTTCATTCAACTCTGCCAACCAAATTGGTTGCTGTTTTGCATATGTAGTTGCATACATAGTTCTCAGTTTATATAAAATGTCCTTTGGTGTATGTTTTCCCTCCACTAATATGGCTTGTTTCTCTGAGAGAGCTTCCAAAAACATGCACTTCACATAATAGTTTGCATTGTCCCATTCAGCCATATTTTCAGCTGTTCTGTTTTGGTCTAAGCATATATTTAATTTCTTTGCTTGAAGGAGACATCTGAATCTTAGTTCCCACTGCTGATAATTAAATTCAGTTAATTTAGGCACCTTGAGAGAGTGGAAAAATGGTGAATTTCCTCCCTCAGCCATTTTCTTAGCCTTCTGTTTGGTGTGTGGGGGGAGAGAGAGACAGACTGAATCTTTCTTTTAAAACTTAAGAGAAAAATGTGGCTTTTTTACTGCCTGGTAATATTTCTCTTCTTTTTCAATTCCTGGGCCTGGGCCCATAACCCTTTTGTTGGATTATTTGTAGTAAATAATTAGCAGATTTTTATACACACAGCTTCAGCTTTAGAAATGTTAATTTCTTTTCTTCATCTCTCTCATACACCCCAGAATAATTCACTGCTGAGTCACTTTAAAGTTGAAGTAACAAAACATCTGTTTACTTACAGTTTGTAGTTAGATTATATTCAGACAGGCTTATATATACATAATACTATACATTTGGATTATCAGCTCTTTCCATGTGCTTAGATGGTAATGGATGCTCACACCACCATAGATCCTCTCAGCTTAGGAGAGATCATGAGCTCCATGTGCTGTGTCTAACCCCCACAGGAAGTTGCATGGGTGTGACCTCTCTAAGCAATTTACATCAGAGGTCACAGAGTAATCACAGAGAAAAACATTGGTGACAGGCAATGCATGTAAAATACAATACATTATTCCAACACTGCGATGGGCACCAGGACAGCACCCCAATATGCCAACCTTTTTATGGCTGAGCTGGAAGAGACATTTCTGAATACACACCAGACCAAACCTCTAAAATACTACCGGTACATCAATGACATTTTTATGATTTGGACGGAGGGTGAAGAAACTCTGAAACAATTTTATTCTGCCTTCAATACATACCATCCTAGAATCAGATTCAAAATTGACTACTCCCCAGAAAAAGTCAATTTTTTGGACACCACGGTCTCAATCAGTGATGGCTGTATACAAACATCTATATACGAGAAACCCACAGACAGATGCAGCTACCTCCACAACTCCAGCTTCCATCCATCACATACAAAAAGATCCATCATTTACAGCCAAGCCACAAGATACCACCGTATCTGCTCTGACCCAGGGGACAGAGACAGAAACCTTAAAAGCCTGACTGCATCCTTCAAACAGAAAGGCTACAACCCCAAAATAATCTCCAAGAATATTGCCTCCTCCTTCAAAACACCCAGGGAGAATCTGCTACAGTACAAGGAGAAAAAATCCACAGACAGAATCCCCCTTGTAGTGACATACAATCCAGAGCTGGAAAAACTGAGGAAAATCATAAGAGATCTACAACCTATACTCCAGGAGGATGAATTACTGAAAGAGATATTCCCATCCCCACCAGTACTGGCCTTCCGACAGCCACCCAACTTAAAACACAAGCTAATCAGAAGTAAACTTCCATCACAGACTGAAAAGGAACAGAAGGGCACACGTCCCTGTAATTTATCCAATTGCAAACTATGCCAAAATATTTCACAGGACTCCACAGTTATCCACAAAGGAAAGATAGTCAACATAAAGGGATCTTTCACTTGCTCATCTTCCAATGTGGTATATATCATTCAGTGTAAAAAATGTAACAAAGGATGCTATATTGGAGAAACAGGCCAGATGCTTAAGACAAGATTCAATTTACATAGACAACACATGAACAATACAGCCAGTAGGGCCCCCAGCCTGGTGGGACAGCACTTCACAGAACCAGGACACTGTACCAGTGATTTCACAGTGAGAATACTGAAAGGTAACTTTAAAACCATACAAGAACGTAAGACCTCTGAAGTCAGAATGATTGAATATTCTAACACCCAACAGAAAGGACTTAACAAGGATCTGGGGTTCCTAGCCCATTATAAACCATAAAGCTGTATGTCTCTGTTGATCACCCCACCCCTCACCTATCCACACCCATCCTGTTAGAATATCAATGATATGCTTTGATGTCCCCATGCATACCTCCTACCCACCCCCATCCTCCCACCCTGTCAGACTGTCATGCTTGAATGTTTTCACTTATATACACTGTCAGCTAGCACATTTGCTTATTTCCGATCTGACGAAGAAAGGCAACCTTCGAAAGCTAATCAAGAAATGTATTAAGTTATGTCCAATAAAAAAGGTATCATCTTATTTTCTTTTCCATGTTTTATTTTGTTTGATTTCTATTGATAACAAAAAATGTACAAAACATTGTATGCTGCTTACCCCAGAAATATTTTCCCCAAGTCCAATTTAATAATAGTCTATGGATTTTTTCTATAGGAAGCCGTCCAAACCTTTTTTAACTCTGCTAAGCTAACCGCCTTTACCATATTTTCTGGCAACGAATTCCAGAAGTGAATTACACGTTGAGTGAAAAAAATGTTTATCTGATTCGTTTTAAATTTACTACTTTGTAGCTTCATCGCATGCCCCCTAGTCCTAGTATTTTTGGAAAGCGTAAACAGACGCTTCATGTCCACCCGTTTTACTCCACTCATTATTTTATAGACCTCTATCATATTTCCCCTTAGCCGTCTTTTCTCCAAGCTGAAGAGCCCCAGCCGCTTTAGCCTTTCCTCATAGGGAAGTCGTCCCATTCCCTTTATCATTTTAGTCGCCCTTCTCTGTACCTTTTCTAATTCCATTATATCCTTTTTGAGATGCGACAACCAGAATTGAACACAATATTCAAGGTGTGGTCGCACCATGGAGCGATACAAAGGCATTATAATGTCCTCATTTTTGTTTTCCATTCCTTTCCTAATAATATCTAACATTCTATTTGTTTTCTTAGCCGCTGCCGCCACCGCACACTGTGCAGAGGGTTTCAACGTATCATCAACGATGACACCTAGATCCCTTTCTTGGTCAGTGACTCCTAACATAGTAACATAGTAGATGACGGCAGAAAAAGACCTGCACGGTCCACCCAGTCTGCCCAACAAGATAAACTCACATGTGCCATTTTTTGTGTATACCTTACCTTGATTTGTACCTGTCTTTTTCAGGGCACAGACCATATAAGTCTGCCCAGCACTATCCCTGCCTCCCAGCCACCAGCCCCACCTCCCACCACCGGCTCTGGCACAGACCGTATAAGTCTGCCCAGCACTATCCCCACCTCCCACCACCGGCTAAGCTTCTGGGGATCCCTTCTTTCTGAGCAGGATTCCTTTATGTTTATCCCACGCATGTTTGAATTCCATTACCGTTTTCCTCTCCACGACCTCCCGCGGGAAGGTATTCAAAGCATCCACCACCCTCTCCGTGAAAAAATACTTCCTGACATTTTTCTTGAGTCTGCCCCCCTTCAATCTCATTTCATGTCCTCTCGTTCTACCGCCTTCCCATCTCCGGAAAAGGTTCGTTTGCGGATTCATACCTTTCAAATATTTGAACGTCTGTATCATATCACCCCTGTTTTTCCTTTCCTCCAGGGTATACATGTTCAGGTCAACAAGTCTCTCCTCATACGTCTTGTAACGCAAATCCCATACCATTCTCGTAGCTTTTCTTTGCACCGCTTCCATTTTTTAAAAATCCTTCACAAGATACGGCCTCCAAAACTGAACACAATACTCCAGGCAGGGCCTCACCAACGTCTTATACAGGGGTATTAAAACCTCTTTTCTTCTGCTGGTCACACCTCTCTCTATACAGCCTAGCAATCTTCTAGCTATGGCCACCGCCTTGTCACACTGTTTCGTCGCCTTCAGGTCCACAGATACTATCACCCCAAGATCCCTCTCCCCGTCCGTACCTATCAGACTCTCACCGCCTAACACATACGTCTCCCGTGGATTTTTACTCCCTAAGTGCATCACTTTGCATTTCTTTGCATTGAATTTTAATTGCCAAACGTTAGACCATTCTTCTAGCTTCCGCAGATCTTTTTTCATGCTTTCCACTCCGTCCGGAGTGTCCACTCTGTTGCAAATCTTGGTGTCATCCGCAAAAAGGCAAACTTTACCTTCTAACCCTGGCCTTCAGCAATATCACTCACAAATATATTGAATAGAATCGGCCCCAGCACCGATCCCTGAGGCACTCCACTACTTACCTTTCTCTCCTCCGAGCGAACTCCATTTACCACCACCCTCTGGCATCTGCCCGTCAACCAGTTCCTAATCCAGTTCACCACTTCGGGTCCTATCTTCAGCCCGTCTAGTTTATTCAAGAGCCTCCTGTGGGGAACCGTGTCAAAAGCTTTACTGAAATCTAAGTAGATTACATCCATAGCACATCCTTGATTTAATTCTCCGGTCACCTAGTCAAAGAATTCAATGAGATTCGTTTGGCACGATTTCCCTTTGGTAAAACCATGTTGTCGTGGATCTTGCAACTTATTTGCTTCCAAGAAATTCACTATCCTTTCCTTCAGCATCGCTTCCATTACTTTTCCAATAATTGAAGTGAGGCTTACCGGCCTGTAGTTTCCAGCTTCTTCCCGATCACCACTTTTGTGAAGAGGGACCACCTCCGCCGTTCTCCAATCCCACGGAACCTCTCTCGTCTGCAAGGATTTATTAAACAAATCTTTAAGAGGACCCGCCAGAACCTCTCTGAGCTCCCTCAATATCCTGGGGTGGATCCCATCCAGTCCCACTGCTTTGTCCACCTTTAGATTCCACTTTCCCCCATACATCACTTTGCACTTGCACACATTAAACGTCATCTGCCATTTAGATGCCCAGTCTCCCGGTCTTGTAAGGTCCTCTTGTAATTTTTCACAATCCTCTCGCGATTTAACTACTTTGAATAACTTTGTGTTGTCAGCAAATTTAATTACCTCACTAGTTACGCCCATCTCTAGGTCATTTATAAATATGTTAAAAAGCAGCGGTCCCAGCACAGACCCCTGGGGAACCCCACTAACTACCCTTCTCCATTGAGAATAATGACCATTTAACCCTACTCTTTGTTTTCTATCTTTTAACCAGTTTTTAATCCACAATAGGACACTACCTCCTATCCCATGACTCTCCAATTTCCTCTGGAGTCTTTCATGAGATACTTTGTCAAACGCCTTCTGAAAATCTAGATACACAATATCAACCGATTCATCTTTATCCACATGTTTGTTCACCTCTTCAAAGAAATGTAATAGATTGGTGAGGCAAGATTTCCCTTCACTAAATCCATGTTGGCTTTGCCTCATTAATCCATGCTTTTGAATATGCTCTGTAATTTTGTTCTTTATAATAGTCTCTACCATTTTGCCCAGCACCGACGCAAGACTCAGTGGTCCATAATTTCCCGGATCTCCCCTGGAACCTTTTTTTAAAAATCGGCGTTACATTGCCCACCCTCCAATCTTCCAGTATTACACTCGATTTTAAGGATAAATTACATATTAGTAACAATAGTTCCGAAAGTTAATTTTTCAGTTCTAGCTGTACTCTGGGATGAATACCATCCATAATATTTTCACTATCCTACCTATTATGCAACGTGTTTGAGGGACATTCTATTTCCTATTTTTTATACTTTGCCTAAGATTCATAAACATTTGGAACATCCACCCGGCCGGCCTATTGTGTCGGCCAAGGGATCTTTACTGGAACGTGCTGCACAATATATTGACAAGATCTTGCAACCTCACATGTTAACAATACGCTCATATGTACGGGATAGTTCCCATTTTTTGATGCTGTTAGAATCTTTACGAATACATGAAGAATCAGAAGTTCTGCTAGTCACTCTTGACGTATGCGCTTTATACACGTCAATACCTCAAGATGAAGCCATTATAGTTTTGGAACAGATTTTAGAATCTAGACCACGTCCCCAGTTAATTCCTACTGAATTCATCATTGAATTAATTCGTATTACTTTGTCTTGAAATTACTTCACATGGAACCATAGATTCTATTTTCAGAAAACAGGGGTTTCCATTGGAGCAGCTTGCTCTCCTACCATCGCTAATCTTTTTATGGAATATTTTGAGAACCGATGGATTTATACTTCCGATTTATTTGTCCATGCCATATGTTGGTTTCGCTATATTGATGATATCTTCATGGTTTGGAGAGGGACATTAGAACAGTTGAATTTATTTATAGAAGAATTAAATACATGTCATAATACGATCAGATTTGAAGCTAAACATAGTGGTTCATCTATTGTCTTTTTGGATGTGAAAGTAAGTTTACAACAACACCACTTAGACACGTCCGTGTACATTAAACCCACGGATAGGAATACGACTTTACAATACAATAGTATGCATCCGCATCATTGCAGGACTAACATTCCTTTTGCGCAATTTCTTAGATATAGAAGGATTTGCTCTTCCAAAGATGGTTATGTACAACAAGCCACTCAATTAGAAGCTAAGTTAATAGATAGAGGCTATCCTAAAAAATTGGTGGCCAAAGCTAAGAAACGAGCTGGTAATAATCACAGAGATTGGCTATTACATCCTCCACATAGAATTCAGGAGGCAGAAGAAATATTGACCTTTGTTACGCGTTTTAATGCTCATTCAAACAGGATGATTAAAATTGTTAAACGCCACCTATCTGTTACAAGTTCATCCTTGTTTTCGAGATTTACGTGTGATTTTTGCCTTCCAACGAAACAGTAATCTTAATGACGTGTTATGTCCCGCGGATATCTGGAATCGAGACACCGTTGGGAGAAGAGAGGAAGGTGGTCACAGTTCTTGTGGCCACTGTTCTGTATGTAACATCATGATGGAGTCTAAAGTATTCATGGATCCTTGTTCAAAGAAAGTGTATACGCTACATGTTAAAACGAATTGTGCCTCAACGCATGTGATATATGTCATAACATGCCCATGTGGTTTGTGCTACGTGGGACAGACATCCCGGAATTTAAAAACACGGTTAATAGAACATAGACATTGTATCCATACTGGTAAAACTTATGAACCCATGGTATCGCATTGCCTGAAATATCAACATCAATTTTCAGATTTGAAATGTAACGTATTAGAGCAAATAAGAATAACTGAAAGGAAGGGAGACATCAGACGAATTTTAAGACAAAGAGAACAACGCTGGATATTTGATCTAGGGACTGTCATTCCAAGAGGTTTAAATGTTGCAATTGAATGGAAAGCGTTTCTTTGATCACTGCTCCGGTTGATTGGATGAATGTGAGATGACGTCAGACGCTGAGTATATAAACATTCAACGGATATAGAGAAGTCGTCCGCCATTTTCTGTTCCAGTGAGATTGGAGACGGAGATATTTTACAAGCTTGGGATTGCGATTATTTTGAAAGATTCCCCTGAAGCAGCTATATTATTTAGCGAAACAGGGCTTCCCTGTCGGGACCTTTTGAATGCCAAGAGCAGATTGGATAAGGCTGGACTTTTCAAGAATTTACACTTTGAGATAAGTACTCTTGCCAAGCTTTAATATATATGAAAATTGTGTCTCCTATGCATCTGCTTGTTGGGACTTGTGGTTAAACTTATGAGAAATTTAGTGAGTGGAGTTTTTTTTGAAGACCCATGACTGATAAGGCCTCCTCATTATACAAAAGGCTTGTCCTTTAAGAACGAGGAGTAGCCGAATGACCTGAGGTCTTTTTTCTCCACTTTTTTCTCTCCACTTTTTTGTGTTGTTACCAGAATGTCCCTCAAACACGTTGTATAATAGGTAGGATAGTGAAAATATTATTGATTATAGATCCTACTCATTCCGAATTATTACAATGAATACCATCCATCCCAGGAAATTTGCTGCTCTTCAATTTGTCTAATTGCCCCATTACATTCTCTAGGTCTTTAGAGATTTCATTCAGTTTCTCTGACTCATCAGCTTCGAATACCATTTCTGGCACCGGTATCTTTCCCAAATCTTCCTCGGTGAAGACCGAAGCAAAGAATTAATTTAATCTCTGCGCTACGATTTTGTCTTCCCTGATTACCCCTTTTACCCCTCGGTCATCTAGCAGTTCAACCAAATCTTCTGCTGGCTTCCTGCTTTTAATATACCTAAAAAAAAATTTACTATGTGTTTTTGCCTCCAACACAATCTTTTTTTCATAATCCCTCTTTGCCTTCCTTATCAGCGGTTTGCATTTGACTTGACATTCCTTATGCTGTTTCTTATTATTTTCAGTCGGTTTCTTCTTCCATTTTCTGAAGGATTTTCTTTTAGCTCTAATAGCTTCCTTCATCTCACTTTTTAACCATGCCAGCTGTCGTTTGGTCTTCTGTCCTCCTTTTTTAATACGCGGAATATATTTGGCCTGGGCTTCCAGGATAGTGTTTTTGAACAGCATTCACGCCTGATGTAAATTTTTGACCCTCAAAGCCACTCCTCTAAGTTTTTTTTTCACCGTTCTTCTCATTTTATCGTGGAGGGGCATAATCGAACAAAAACGTCTATCTCCATGGGCGTTTATCTCCAAGAACGGGTCCATGAAGGGGCGGACCGAACCGTATTTTAGGAAAAAATAGACGTCCATGTTTTATTCGACAATTTGTGAGCTGGGCGTTTTTGTTTTTCAGCGATAATAGAAAATGAAAGCGCCCAGCTCAAAAACGAATAAATCCAAGGCATTTGTTCGTGGGAGGGGCCAGGAGTCGTAGTGCACTGGTCCCCCTCACATGCCAGGACACCAACCGGGCACCCTAGGGGGCACTTTTACAAAAAAAAAAAAAAGGTAAAAGAGCTCCCAGGTGCATAGCACCCTTCCCTTGTGTGTTGAGCCCCCCAAATCCCCCTCAAAACCCACTGCCCACAAGTCTACACCATTACTATAGCCCTAAGGGGTGAAGGGGGGCACCTACATGTGGGTACAGTGGGTTTGGGGGGCGGTGTGGAGGGCTCCCATTTACCAGCACAAGTGTAACAGGTGGGGGGGGATGGGCCTGGGTCTACCTGCCTGACGTCCACTGCACCCCCCTAGTAACTGCTCCAGTGACCTGCATACTGCTGCCAGGGAGGTGGGTATGACATTTGAGGGTGAACATAAAAAGTTGTGAAACGGCATATGTTTGTGGTGGGAAGGGGTTTGTGACCACTGGGGGAGTCAGGGGAGGTCATCCCCGACTCCCTCCAGTGGTCATCTGGTCATTTAGGGCACTTTTTGGGGCCCTATTCGTGGAAAAACAGGGTCCAGGAAAAGTGCCCTAAATTCTCGCTAAAAACGCATATTTTTTTTCCATTATCGGCGAAAGGCGCCTATCTCTGATCGGCCGATAACCACGCCCCAGTTCCGCCTTCACCACGCCTTTGACACGCCCCCATCAACTTTGTCCGCATCCGCGATGGAGTGCAGTTGAAAACATCCAAATTTGGCTTTCGATTATACCGCTTTATTCGTTTTTGTGAGATAAACGTCTATCTCCCGATTTGGGTCGCAATATAGGCGTTTTTCTTTTTCAATTATAAACTGGATAGTCTCTTTTTTTAAAGTTAAACGCTAACGTATTGGATTTCCTGTGTATACTTACTTCAAAGCTAATATCAAATTTGATCATATTATGATCACTGTTATCAAGCGGCCACAGCACCATTACCTTCCGCACCAGATCATGCGCTCCACTAAGGACTGGGCCAGATGCACTAAACGAGCCTTTAATGAGCCATTAACAAGCAAGTAGTAAACCCTGGCATGCACTAAAGGCTTCTCTGAGCCTTTTTCCGACGACAGTAGCAGCTAACGAAAACGGAATGCAGATGAGCAAATTGTGTAGAAACCCTATTGTAATGAGATGCACTAACCTTTTCCGATTGCCTTAACGCTGGAAAATCTAATGAGAGGTCTGTACCTGTCGTTGGGGCTGCGCGGGATTGAAAAACGTCTATAAATGTTACAAAAAAAATCGGGGAAAAAGTGCTCGTCAGGGATGTCCTTTATGGACGTGCTTCACTATATATAAAAAAAAAGACGAGCTGTGCCTATGAACGTCCTTTATGGACGTCCTTCACTATATATATAAAAAAAAGACGAGCTATGCCTATGGACGTCCTTTATGGATGTCCATCGCCCCCCCCCCCCCCCGAGATCGCCACCGCGCCACCTCCCCCCTGCATTGAAATGACAGCTTCCCGCAGCCCCCACTGCCCCCCCTGAGGTCGTCACCACCGCCGCTCCCCCCCTCCACCCGCCCCCCTCCATCTGCCACCGGGCTGGGCCCTCACAGCGCCTCTCACCTCCCTGTGAAGGCGCTGTAGCAGGCAACAGCTGATCGCTTCCCTTCGGACTTCGCTCCTTTCCTCCTTGGCCCGCCCTCATGTGACGTAAGTAACTTAGGTAAGACGAGAGTGGGCCAGGGAGGAAAGGAGGGAAGTCCGAAGGGAAAGGTGAGAGGCACTGTGAGGGCCCGGCCCGGTGGCAGACTGAGAGGGGGGGCAGGTGGAGGGGGGAGCGGCGGCGGTGACGACCTCAGGGGGGGGCGGCAGGGGCGAGGCCTCAGGGTGCGGAGGATGGCGGGGAGGCCGGGGCTGCAGAAAGCTGTCATTTCAATGCAGGGGAGAGGGGGAGCGGCGGCGATCTGGGGGGGGGGCGAAGGACGTCCATAAAGGACGTCCATAGGCACAGCTCGTCTTTTTTTGTTATATATAGTGAAGGACGTCCATAAAGGACGTCCTTGGCATGCGCCGAGCAGCCAGCATAATGCTTGGCTGCTCTGCGCATGCTCGACTGGCCGACTATTTAACGATGTAATAGAGAATGCAAGTGAGCTACAATGAGCAGCTCATTTGCATTCCTATTCCTTGATGCATGCCTGTTCCTTACCGATTCACTAAGGGAATCGGTAAGGAAAGGGCTTTAACAAGTCTTTAGTGCATCTTGGCCCAGGTCTTTCTTTTCTTGCTCTGTTGATGAATTGTATGCTGCTTTTATTTTTTTTTCCTCCTAAATTTTTTTATTGATGTAAACTTCTCTGATTTTTGGAAATGTGGTATAGCAAATTCTTTAATAAACAAATATGAACGTATCAGGGCCATCTTAACCATTCAGGGTCATGTTTACTAAGGTGCGCTAGCATTTGTAGTGCATGCTAAAAATTAGTGCACACTGTGTAGACGCCCATAGGAATATTTTGGGCATCTTCATGGTTAGCGCGACTTAGTAAACAGGGCCCTAAGTGAACTAGGTGATCACCTAGGGCAGCAGCTTATGGAGAGTGGCAAAAAACAGCTGACAACCACATGGACACAAAGATCTATAAGTGCATACTTTTACCCATAGGGAGGATGGGCAGTTTTCAAATTGACCATTTGCCTGGATAAATCCTACCTAAACCTACACTACCCAAATTGCAAAGGACTGAAATATAAAACAACTCACGCAGCCGGCTTCTCCTACATAAGTGCACAACTATGAAACGGGCTCCCAAAAGCTGTGAAAACAATCCACGACCACTTGAACTTCAGGAAATCACTAAAAACCTACCTCTTCAAAAAGGCCTACCCCAACGACCCCATGTAACCCTCTTCACCTATCAACACAGCATGACTATGATCGAACAGGACATCACTCAATCTTCATCCATTCCGACCCTCCACTTATACCTCATACGATCACTATACAACTTTGTATTTGTTATCCACCGACTGGGCAAACGCCTTTGACGGTACTATGTAAGCCACATTGAGCCTGCAAATAGGTGGGAAAATGTGGGGTACAAATGCAACAAATAAATAAATAAATGGCTTTTGGCAATTGTCTTCATTATGCAAATTTATATTAAACAAAGTATGATATCCATTTTATCCTTCATTTTTCTGGAAACAGTGATGTTGGAGTAATCATGATTATAAGTTTTAATTATCAAAATCTGGGGGGGGGGGGGGGGGGGGAAATGAAAAAAGGGAGAGAAAAGCTGAATATTTGCACATAATACCCTTCTACTGGCCCTGATGGCTAAAACTTTAGGGCCTGATATGCAAAGGTGCCTGCCTACTTAAACCCTGCTGAGCTGGCCACCCAGAAATATTTACTGGCAAGCAAAGCAGTCACTACCACTGATTATTGTCTGCATCTACTGGCAGTCTGGGGCAGAACCTAGGTGGAGAAATATTCAGTCCAATAACCAGCTAAGTAAACAGATAAAGTTAGGACAGCAAAAAGATTCTTCTAATTTTATCCACCAAGCTAACCAGACACCAGTCTGATTATTGGCCAGTGCCTAGTTAACTTCGGGATGACCACACATCACCGGATTTTCAATGCTGGATCCCAGATATGGCCCAGCATTGAATATCCAGGGTTAATTCAGCCTGCAGCTGTATGTGGCTTAAAAACTGCTGACCACAGTGGGCTAAATTTCTATCCCTTAATTTTTAATTTGGAGGTTGTTTTGATTGCACATTTTACTGTCACATGGAGGGGCATAATCGAACGGGGGCGCCCATCTCTAAGGACGGCCCCTTAAAGGGGCGTTCCTGACCATATTGTTGAAACAAGATGGGCAGCCATCTTTCATTTCGATAATATGGTCAGGGACGGCCAAATCTCAACATTTGGGTTGACCTTAGAGATGACCGCCCTTAGAGATGGCCGCCATTGGTTTTTCGCCGATAATGGAAACTAAGGACAGCCATCTCAAAACCGGCCAAATCCAAGCCATTTGATCATGGGAGGAGCCAGCATTTGTAGTGCACTGGTCCCCCTCACATGCCAGGACACCAACCGGGCACCCTAGGGGGCACTGCAGTGGACTTCACAAATTGCTCCCAGGTGCATAGCTTCCTTACCTTGAGTTCTGAGCCCCCCAAAACCCACTACCCACAACTGTACAGCACTACCATAGCCCTTAAAGGGTAACGGGGGGCACCTAGATGTGGGTACAGTGGGTTTCGGGTGGGTTTTGGAGGGCTCCCATTTACCACCACAAGTGTAACAGGTGGGGGGGGGGGGGGTGAGCCTTGGTATGCCTGCCTGAAGTGCACTGCAGTACCCACTAAAAACTGCTCCAGGGACCTGCATAATAATGCTGTGATGGAGCTGGGTATGACATTTGAGGCTGGCAAAAAAATGTTTTTTAATTTGTTGTTTGGGTGGGAGGGGGTTGGTGACCACTGGGGGAGTAAGGGGAGGTCATCCCCGATTCCCTCCGGTGGTCATCTGGTCAGTTCAGGCACCTTTTCAAGGCTTGGTCATGAACAAAAAGGGACCAAGTAAAGTTGGCCAAATGCTTGTCAGGGACGCCCTTCTTTTTTCCATTATCGGCCGAAGACGGCCATCTCTTAAACCACACCCCAGTCCCGCCTTCGGTACACTGCCGACACGCCCCCTTGAACTTTGGCCGTCCCTGCGACAGAAAGCAGTTGAGGATGGCCAAAATCGGCTTTCGATTATGCCGATTTGGCCGCCCTTAGGAAAAGGGCGCCCATCTCCCGATTTGTGTCAGAAGATGGGCGCCCTTCTCCGAAAATAAGCTGGATAGTGTATATATTTGGATTTTGGGTGATTTTCTTGGGACTTAATATTATTAAGCAATAATCTAAACCTCTCATGAAGATTTACCTGTTTTTATTTTTAATTATCATAGTTCTTAATTTACTTTCAGTTTCACTCCATAAAGATTTACTTTTACTGTTCTCTGCTGGATCTACCTAGACCTGTGCAGGGCTCAAAGTTTCCCCTATTTGCATGCCGTAACTTCTCTCATGAAAGCTGACTACTCGAGACAGGGCTTCCATGTAACCAATACCGACTTTTGCAGGCTGCTGTGATTTTGAATCAGGGACTTGCGGCTGGAGTAACAAGCAGTCTCTGGATAGCTACAAGTGGGACTGGACAAAAGGGGAAGCACCCAGTAAATATCCTGGACCCAAAACAGACCATACTCTGGGAAGCAAGGAAGGTAAGATCCTCTGTTGTCTGATAGCCTGACAAATGGACCAGATCATCACTGTGAGTTGATAAAAGTTGGTACTACAAGACAGCCCCCTGTGTTTTGTATAAGAATGTACACTGTACTGAGCACGAACATCACATGATTCATTATTCAGAAGTGCTTTGTTAGGTGTGCTTTCTCCTAGGCGTGTGCGTGTGTGTGTGAGTGTTTGTGTGTCTACATTGTTATTATTCTTCTAAGTATTATTCATAGTTTGGGAGTGGGGTGGGAGGTGGGGAGAGATAATTCTGTAACACAATGCCTACATGAGAAGTCCAAAAAGTTTCTATTTAATAAGGGCAACATAAATACCCAGAACCAACTCCAACAGCATACAAATATCCATTCACACATTTTCACCTGCTCTGTAAAAGATTTTAAAAAGGCCTACAATTTAAATCCAGCCCTAAGCGGCGTGTACATTCTGGTCCCCTTCAGCAGACACCACTTTCCTGTCATAAGCTTATATGGGGTAATTCTATCCTGGATGCCTGCTAGGAGGCTATTCTGTAAAGAATGTAGGCACCTACTTACCTTTATAGAATACAAGCATAACAGCGAAAATAGGTGTCAGTATGACAGGCACAAACACTTACCGTATTTTTCGGACTATAAGACGCACCGGACCATAAGACGCACCTAGGTTTTAGAGGAGGGAAATAGGAAAAAAATGTTTTCCTTTTTCCCTCCTCTAAAACCTAGGTGCTTCGGTGCGTCTTGTCCGAGTTTTGGACCTCCGTCCCGTACTTACACGATTCCATGTTCCCTGGTGGTCTAGTGACGTCGGGGCAGGAAAGAGCCCCCTCTTTCCTGGCCATCGCGCTGCTCTCCGTGCTCCCCAATGCTTTCTGACGGTCTCGGCGAGATGGCCATTTTGAATCTCGCCGAGACCGTCAGAAAGCATTGAGGAGCACGGAGAGCAGCGCGATGGGCAGGAAAGAGACCACCAGGGAACATGGAATCGTGTAAGTACGGGACGGAGGTCCAAAAACGCTACCTTCGGACTATAAGACGCACCCCCCATTTTCCTCCCAAATTTTGGGGGAAAAAAGTGCGTCTTATAGTCCGAAAAATACGGTAAGTGTATGCACTTAAGTTCTGAAGATACATGTGTAAGTGTGAGTCCCATCCACATTCCACCTAGGCTCCACTTATATGTACTAGGTAAAATATATAAGTATTTACAGAATAGTGCTTAGGTGGAATTTTTATATTTACACATGCATGTGTGCACATATATGCCATTATTCCAATGACAAATGCATCTATAGATAAAGTTTTTTTCGCACTACGTCTAGGCAAATGTACATGAATGGGAGGAAACAAGACTTGTATTGAAGGGACTCTATTCAAAGAGATGGTTTTCTGGTCTTCTTTAGTATTGTGAATAAAGCTGACCATGGTGCTTGCTATCCAGGTATTTTCTGATCAGAAACCATTTGTAGACTACTGATTATTCTTGCCCCCTGATGTTCTCTATTCTTTTTGTTCCCTTCCTGGCTTTAGGTCACTATGCATTTTTTGACATGAGTCTATTAGATTCTAAGGGAACTAAGGCTGGCCTACTGAGTGAACACCTTCCAGCAACCAAAGGCTCCTGCTTCAAATTCTGGTACCACATGGACTTCTCTGAACACTTCCGTAAGTGAAGCTTCACATCATCTTCTTGGGATAATCAAACTCACCACAGCCTATTAACTTCTATTAGGCATGGCTGCTGTGGCTCTTGTAGCTGTACAGGTGATGCCATGTCTGCATTTGCTTGACCAACATTTCAGCCATCTTGCTGTTACTTTTTTCAGGGTGATGTCTATTAACTTGGTGTTGGTAGTAGACATGTTTATTCATCATTTTGAAAAATACTGTATCTTGGCAAAAAATCAACATGATTTGTATAGAATGAGTATAGTAAGTGCTTAGGAGATCATTGTGCAGCATAAAGTAATGAGACAATACATTTTATGCTGCTTATTCTAGAAATAAGCAGTGGATTTTCCCAAGTCCATCTTGATAATGGCTTATGAACTTTTCTTTTAAGATATCCAAATCTTTTTTAAAACCAACTTAGCTGACTGCTTTTACTACATTCTCTGGCAGCGAATTCCAGAGTTTAATTACATGTTGAGTGAAGAAATATTTTAATTAGTTAGTTTTAAATTTACTACTTTGTAGCTTCATTGCATGCCCCGGTCCTAGTATTTTTGGAAAAAGTAAACAAGCGAATCGTGTCTACCACTCCACTCATTTTATAGACCTCTATCATACCTCTATCATATCTCCTGTTTTTAAATTACTAGTCTTTTTATCACCTCCCCAAATTAGTACTCACCAACCACCTGCAATTTAGAGAGATAAAAGACTAGGAAGGCCACGTGTTATGAGAAAAGCAATTTTTTAATTTCTTATCTAGAGAAAGTTACAATTACAAATGCTAGTTTCTCATGTGGAGAGCAGGGGACACAAACATGTGATCTACCTCTGCCTCTCCAACATAATGCTCTGATTCAATTGTTTATATACCTTTTATGTTAAGCAAGGCTTCACATTACTTCAGCACTTATCTTCCTGAGAGATCATTCTGTTCTCTGTTCTCACAATATATTTTTCCCTTAAGTTGCTAAATCACATTCTTCTGTCCATCCATAATTGCACCTTTCCCAAGCCAGCCAACTTGCCTGTAAGGGTATCATAATAGATCATAAATTCCTGAGTTTACACAGGCTCATGTTCTTTAATAAATTACAGGCTTCTCAATCTCTGATAGATTCCAGAGTCGTACTGGCTTATCAGCCTCTGCCCTTTTTGACCTGTGCTGGGGTGCTGACCTGTGCTCATGATTCTATACTCCCCTCAGCTATCTTTTCTCCAAGCTGAGGAGCCCTATCCACTTTAGCCTTTCCTCATAGAGAAGTTGTCCCTTCCCCTTTATCATTTTTGTCGCCCTTTTTTGTACCTTTTCTACTTCCACTATATCTTTTTTGAGGTGCGGTGAGCAGAATTGCACACAAAATTTGAGATGCAATCGCACCATGGAGCAATACAAAGGCATTATAACACCCTCATTTTTCTTTTTCATTCCTTTCCTAATAATATCTAACATTCTATTTGCTTTCTTAGCCGCTGCGGCACACTGAGCAGAGAGTTTCAACGTATCATCAACGACACCTAGATCCCTTTCCTGCTCGGTGACTCTTAATGTGGAAACTTGCATTACTTAGCTATAGTTCGGGTTCTTCTTTCCCACATGCATCACTTTGCACTTGTTCACATTAAACATCATCTGCCATACAATTTACTAGTAACCAGTAGAATTAAGTATGGAATCAGTGCTAAGAATGAAGCGTCACTGACTGCTTCTTCCTACATAATGTCACAAAATTGTTGCTATGTATAGATGGCATTGACTCATCTACTCATATTTTTGGAAGTCAACACTTTGGAAGTCAACACTTGGAGTATTATGGTCAGTTTTGGAGGCCGTATCTTGCTAAAGATGTAAAAGGCTGGAAGCAGTTCAAAGAAAAGCAATGGAAATGGTATGCAGCTTGCGTAGCAAGACATAAGAGGGAAGACTTGATTTTTTTTATTGCATATTCATAATTTACCATACAAAGTAAAGAAACATCCTAGAATAATAATCGTCTAGAAACCAAGGACTAAAGTAAACTACGTAGGCTTATTCCACATCAAGGAAACTGCTGTAGACAAACAAGTGAGTTGAAACTAAAACAAAAGGAAAAGAGCAGAATAGCCAAATATTATTATTTTCCTTTATCACTCCATGAACCTCAAAAGCCATAATATTTCAAGAAACCTGTTCAGCAAGCACCGGTTTATCAGAAAGAAACAATTCTAACTGAGAAGAATCCACAAAAATGGGTTATTCTCAGAATTCTTTCTTTCCGCGGAAAGGCTTGATGACCTGAGCATGTATACCCTGGAGGAAAGAAGAACCAGGTGTGATATGATATAGACATTCAAATATTTGAAAGGTATTAATCCACAAACAATCCTCTTCCAGAAATGGGAAGGCTGGTAGAACTAGAGGACATGAATTAAGGTTGAAGGGGGGCTGAGTTGAAAGGGGACTGACTCAGAAATAATATCATGAAGTATTTTTTCACTGCTACGGTGGTGGATACTTGGAATGACTTCCCATGGCAGGTGGTGGAGATGAAAACCGTAACGGAATTCAAAAATGCATGAAATAGTCACACAGGAATCCTGTTTAGAAGGAATTGATCCAAAGAAGCTTAGCAGAAACTAAGTGGCAACACTGGTAATTGGGAAGCAAAGCCAGCACTAGGCAGACTTCTATGGTCTGTGACCTAATCGTGGCTGGATAGATATGGATGGGCTGCACTGGAGCTTTTCAAGTGCTTCGATGACAACTTCAGAAGTTTTAGAATAAGGACAGTGTCAGGCAGACCTCTACGGTCTATGCCCTGAAAATAACATGGACAAATCAAGATCAGAAGGAGGAGTGGCCTAGTGGTTAGGGTGGTGGACTTTGGTCCTGCGGAACTGAGGAACTGAGTTCGATTCCCACTTCAGGCACAGGCAGCTCCTTGTGACTCTGGGCAAGTCACTTAACCCTCCATTGCCTCATGTAAGCCGCATTGAGCCTGCCATGAGTGGGAAAGTGCGGGGTACAAATGTAACAAACAAAAAAAAAAAACAGTGACCATGGCAGAAATATATACAACAACCCAGTCTGAAGCTATCATTGTACCACCATGTCTACTCCTGCCAATTATCACTCCTTTCTTTGATTGAAAACCTTGGAACCTTTGCATTGGCTGCTATCACCACGAGATCCATGATGGACCTTCCCCACCACTGCACAATGTGTTCATGGATTCCCTTGCTAGACTCTATTCCCTCTATTGCCCTGGGTCCAGGGTATTCGTGCTCAAAAAATCCTCTCGGATATTTAATTGCTTATATACCGGCAAGCCGAAAAGCTATCAAAGTGGTATACAATCACAGATATATCCGTGCCAGCCACGTGTTATTGACAGCTCCAGCAGGTACCTCTCCACCTAATTTATGAGTAGCTTCATTTCCTATGACACCTGCAGGCTCTTGGTTCCTCCTCGACAATTGTCATATATTAGAAGTTCTGAGAGAAGAGGTTATTTCTCTGAGTAAGTGAGCTTTTTTTTTTTAATTGTGTGCTTTGGTGATTTAAAGGTTGGGATTTAAAAGAAGTATTATAAGTTTATTCATAAAGACAGAATTTAAACAAGCAAACTTTAAGGGGTCTCCTTACCCCTATAGTTTTAAAACTTGGACTTTGTGCCACAGCCTACAGCTTTGACAGCTTCTAGAAGGCACAACAAGGTCTAGTTCAGTCTTCATTTTTAAAAAAAAGGCAAGCGTTATTCTCCGAGGACAAGCAGGCTGCTTGTTCTCACTGATGGGTGACGTCCACGGCAGCCCCTCCAATCGGAAACTTCACTAGCAAAGGCCTTTGCTAGTCCTCACGCGCCTATGCGCACCGCGCATGCGCGGCCGTCTTCCCACCCGAACCGGCTCGTGTTCATCAGTCTTCTTTTGTCCGCGCTCGGGATGGTCGTGTTTTACCGCCGTTTCGCGCCCCTCAAGTTGACCCTCGCGCGTCTTCGCGATTTCGCAAAAAAAAAAAAAAGAAAGACCTCGGTCTTTGTCCCTTCCCGTGTGTCCAGTTTGTTTTCCCCGACGTAAGTTTCCTTTCACTTTCGGGGTAGGCCTTTTTTCTGGCCTCGGTACGGGTTTTTCTCTCTCCCTTATTTTTGGTGCCCTTCGTCACCATCAGGGATTTTGATTTCGCTGGCGTGATTTTTCCGCCCATGTCATCGAAGTCTTCCAGCGGCTTCAAGAAGTGCACCCAGTGCGCCCGGGTAATCTCGCTCACTAATAGGCACGCGTCGTGTCTTTTGTGTCTGGGGGCTGGGCATCGCCCGCAGGCCTGCAGTCTTTGTGCTCTTTTACAGAAGAGGACTCAGGTAGCGAGATTGGCCCAGTGGAACGTGTTGTTCTCGGGCTCTTCGTCGACAACAGCACCGGAGGCATCGAATGCATCGACGTCGACAGCATCAAGACCTTCGACCTCGGCATTGACTGCATCAACGGCATTGAGGTATCGACCCTCTGCATCGTCGGTACCGAGACATCGGAAGGCTGCGTAGGCGTCGGTGGTACCGGGACCTCCGCTGTTGCTGATGTCGTTGGACGGTGGTGCTTCGACTGGAGTGCAGGTGAGGGCTGTCCATTCCCCTGCTGGTGGCGGTGAGCCTTCGGGTGGGTCTCCCCCTACCCTGAGGGCTCCTGCGGTACAGCCCCCCCGAGACCGACCTTCTTCGGCCTTGGCCCCGAGGAAGAGACGGCTGGATTCTACGTCCTCCTCGTCGGTACCGGGAAGCTCCGGTGACATGCTTCGTTTGAAAAAATCAAAGAAGCATCGACACTGGTCACCTTCCCGCATCGGTACCGAGAGCTCTGAGTCGCCGAGGGAGTCGGCACCCAGTAGGCATCGGCACCGGGAGGACTGCTCACCCTCTGTTCAGGAGGTGTCGATGCGCTCCACCTTGGACAGCCCGGAACAGCCTCCACGCCCGGAACAGACTCTGACCTCGACGCCTGCATCGGCTTCCATGTCTTTCTCCACAGCCGCTCTGCACGAGAGTCTCCGGGCCGTTCTCCCGGAGATCCTGGGAAAGCTGTTGCGCCCTTCCCCTCCGGTACCGGGGGTGCTTGCGCCTCCGGTACCGTTGAGTGAGGCGCCGGCTGGCCCCTTGCCCGGGGTGAGGTCTCCGACATCGGTATCGCTTGCGGTACCGGCTGCGGCTCGACACTCCCACCGTGGTCATGTTTCCACGGAGTCGAGTCGGGTACGGCTTCAGACACAGGTTCATGAACTTGTGTCTGATACCGATGGTGAGGCCTCGTGGGAGGAGGAGGAGGACATCAGATATTTTTCTGACGAGGAGTCTGATGGCCTTCCTTCTGATCCCACTCCCTCCCCTGAAAGACAGCTTTCTCCTCCCGAGAGACTGTCTTTTGCGGCCTTTGTCCGGGAGATGTCTATGGCCATCCCCTTCCCGGTGGTCGTGGAGGATGAGCCCAGGGCTGAAATGTTTGAGCTCTTGGCATAGGCGGTCGGTGGCCCAACTGTTTGGGGAGGCTAAAGGGGGCGGGGTTAGGGGGTGGGGCCAGGGGTGGAGCTTAAATCCATAATTGTCTGATAACACACAGAAAAAAATAAATAAAAATAAAAGTCACAATTAATACCTTTTATTAAATTTAGATATTAGATATGTATCATATGTCAAAGAATAAAGTGGTTGCTCAAATCATATACTAACCACAATCGCTCAACTGCAAAACACTATGCACAAACTTGTGCAAAAACAAACTCAGAACCTTACTGTACCATAAATATTACATTGGGCAGACCCTAATACACCAATATACCACCCATACGGACAACATCACAGACCATCAACAATATGAAACAAGGGATCATATCACAATTCTCATGTACAGCCACAAAACATCATTTTAGGGTGGATGGAATTCACAATGAGCTCCTTTTATTAACAACCAGATAGAGATAAAGAGTTTTCAAATTTCAATTTTGGCACAGTATAAGTCATCAAAAACACATAGAACACAGATACATCCTCACTAAGTATAGAATAAGTAACCACAAACTAAAATAGAACTATATAGACAAAAATTAAATTGAACCCCCAAGAGGCCAGATTCCACATACAATGCAACGCCAGAGAAACAGTGATGCATATCCCTAGTACTGTGCAAAATATAAAGATAGCAGATGTAAATTTGAAAAAACTGACAAATATTAATCACCACTTTACAAATTAAAAAACAGAAATAAAACAAAACAAAACAGAGAAAATAAGATAATACCATTTTATTGGACTAATACTTTTTCAATTAGCATTCAGAGGCCAAAACCTCCTTCCTTAGGTCAGTACTGCTGTTATGGTCCTGTCCTGACCTAAGGTTGGAGGTTTTGGTCTCTGAAAGTTGCTCAAAACTGTATTAAAATTAGTCCAACAAAAAGATCACCTTATTTTCATTTCTATTTATCACCACAACTACAATACTACTTTATTCTAAAGCAAATAAATAAATCATTTTTTCTACCTTTGTTGTCTCTGGTTTCTGCTTTCCTCATCTTCTCTTCACTCTCTCCCTTTCATCCAGTGTCTGTCTGCTTTCTCTGCCCCAATCCACTGTCTGCCCTTTTCCCCTTTTCATATGGTGTCTGCCAGCTTTCTCTGCCCCTTCCATCCACTGCCTGCCTTTTCTTTCCCTTCTGCCTGTGTCTTCCTCTTTTCTTTTTACATATGCTTTCCAGTATCTCCCTCCTCCATCTTTATTTCTCCTCTCTCTGTTCCCCATCCATATCCATCTTCTGCTTACCTCCTATTTGACTTTTTTCTCTCCATGTCCACTGTCATTCCCTCTAACTCACTATCTCTCCTATCCATAACCTCCCCTGCCCCCTCTGTGTCCCTGTCCCTATTCCACCCATATTCAGCATTTGCTCTCTGTGCTCCCATCCCTGTTACCCCCAAGTTCAGCATCGGCCCTTTGTCCCCTTCCCATGATGTTCCTCACCCTTCTTTCTCCCTCTCTTTGCACTCCCACCCCCTTTTCCCTTTGGTCTGGCTGAAAAGAATCGCTCTCCCTCCCCCCCCCCCCATTAGTGCGGTATTACACTCCCCCTCCATGCATACTCCGCTCCTGCATGCCTCCAAGCTTCCAGGTTCGCCAGCAGCATCTCAGCAATGAATTTGCTGCCTTCTGCCTGCCCCGGAAGCCTCCTCTATACAACTTCCCGCGTAGGCGGGACACTGAACAGAGAATGCTTCCGGGGCTGGCTGAAGGCAGCATTCACATTGCTGATGCTGCCAGAGGCTTCGAAATTTAAAAACTAGTAGAGTGGGGCGAGTGAGGAGGAGGGGGAACGATGCCACACTAGTTGGGGGGGGGGGAGATGCTGGGACACACCATGCAGGACCGCACCAGTTGGGGAAGGGAGAAGACGTCAATGGATGGCATCACCGGATTACCCCCCTAACGAGTTACACCCGGGGCGGACCGCCCCGCCCTCGGTACGCTACTGCCCATAGGTCCCACCCCCCGCGTGCGCAGTGATGGCGCCGATCAGCAGGAGGACTCGAACTCGATGCAGCCGCCCAGCCTGAAGACAAGTGAGAGTCGCGCCGGGGAGGGAAACAGGAGAAACTGCGGAGCGCCGCTACTGCTGATCCTGCTGTTAACTTCTGGCTGGGGAGGCTTAGCCTCCCCAAGCCTCTTATACCGGGTGCCTATGGCTCTTGGACTATCCTTCTCCACCTAAGGAAGCGTCCACAGTACCCATGCATCATGTCCTAAAAAAGACATTGCTGGCGAACTGGACCAAGTCTTTAACTAATCCCTACATTCCCAAGAAGATCGAGTCCCAGTACCGGATCCATGGGGATCCAGAGCTGATGCGCACTCAGTTGCCTCACGACTCTGGTGTGGTGGATCTGGCCCTAAAGAAGGATAAGAGTTCTAGAGAGCATGCTTCGGCGCCCCCGGGCAAAGTCTCTAGAACCTTAGACTCCTTTGGGAGGAAGGCCTACCATTCTTCTATGCTCGTGGCCAAGATTCAGCCCTACCAGCTCTACACGAGCATCCATATGCGGAACAATGTGCGGCAGTTGGCGGGCTTGGTGGACAAGTTCCCTCCTGAGCAAGCCAAGCCATTTCAGGAGGTGGTCAGGCAGCTGAAGGCGTGCAGAAAATTCCTGGCCAGAGGGGTATATGATACCTTTGATGTTGCATCCAGGGCCGCTGCTCAAGGTGTGGTGATGCGCAGACTCTCATGGCTGCGTGCCTCCAACCTGGAGAATAGAATCCAACAGCGGATTGCGGACTCCCCTTGCCGAGCGGACAACATTTTTGGAGAGAAAGTCGAACAGGTGGTAGAGCAGCTCCACCAGCGGGATACCGCTTTCGACAAGTTCTCCCGCCGGCAGCCTTCAGCATCTACCTCCTCAGGTAGACGTTTTTATGGGGGAAGGAAGACTGTTCCCTACTCTTCTGGTAAGCGTAGGTACAATCCTCCTTCTCGACAGCCTGCGGCCCAGGCTAAGCCCCAGTGCGCTCGCTCTCGTCAGCAGCGTGCGCCTCAGCAAGGCCCAATGGCTCCCCAGCAAAAGCAGGGGGCGAGCTTTTGACTGGCTCCAGCAGAGCATAGCCGACATCAACGTATCAGTGCCGGGCGATCTGCTGGTCGGGGGGAGGTTGAAAGTTTTTCACCAAAGGTGGCCTCTCATAACCTCCGACCATTGGGTTCTTCAAATAGTCCAGCAAGGATACACCCTAAATTTGGCCTCAAAACCTCCAAATTGCCCACCGGGAGCTCAATCCTACAGCTTCCAGCACAAGCAGGTACTTGCAGAGGAACTCTCCGCCCTTCTCAGTGCCAATGCGGTCGAGCCCGTGCCATCCGGGCAAGAAGGGCTGGGATTCTATTCCAGGTACTTCCTTGTGGAAAAGAAAACAGAGGGGATGCGTCCCATCCTAGACCTAAGGGCCCTGAACAAATATCTAGTCAAGGAAAAGTTCAGGATGCTTTCCCTGGGCACCCTTCTTCCCATGATTCAGGAAAACGACTGGCTATGCTCTCTGGACTTGAAGGACACCTACACGCACATCCCGATACTGCCAGCTCACAGGCAGTATCTGCGATTTCAGCTGGGCACACGTCACTTCCAGTACTGTGTGCTACCCTTTGGGCTCGCCTCTGCGCCCAGAGTGTTCACGAAGTGCCTGGCTGTAGTAGCAGCGGCGCTTCGCAGGCTGGGAGTACACGTTTTCCCCTATCTCTACGATTGGCTGGTGAAGAACACATCCGAGGCAGGAGCTTTACAGTCCATGCAGATGACTATTCGCCTCCTGGAGCTACTGGGGTTTGTCATAAATTATCCAAAGTCCCATCTTCTTCCAGTACAGAGACTCAAATTCATAGGAGCTCTGCTGGATTCTTGGATGGCTCGTGCCTATCTCCCGGAGACAAGAGCCAACAACTTGTTGTCCCTCGTCTCTCGGGTGCGAGCGTCCCAGCAGATCACAGCTCGGCAGATGTTGAGATTGTTGGGCCGCATGGCCTCCACAGTTCATGTGACTCCCATGGCCCGCCTTCACATGTGATCTGCTCAATGGACCCTAGCTTCCCAGTGGTTTCAGGCTGCTGGGGATCTAGAAGACGTGATCCACCTGTCCACGAGTTTTCTCAAATCCCTGTATTGGTGGACCATTTGGTCCAATTTGACTCTGGGACGTCCTTTCCAAATTCCTCAGCCACAAAAAGTGCTGACTACGGATGCGTCTCTCCTGGGGTGGGGAGCTCATGTCGATGGGCTCCACACCCAAGGAAGCTGGTCCCTCCAGGAACGCGATCTGCAGATCAATCTTCTGGAGTTACGAGCGGTCTGGAACGCTCTGAAGGCTTTCAGAGATCCGCTGTCCCACCAAATTATCCAAATTCAGACAGACAACCAGGTTGCCATGTATTACATCAACAAGCAGGGGGGCACCAGATCTCGCCCCCTGTGTCAGGAAGCCGTCAGCATGTGGCTCTGGGCTCGCCGTCACGGCATGTTGCTCCAAGCCACATATCTGGCAGGCGTAAACAACAGTCTGGCCGACAGACTGAGCAGGATTATGCAACCTCACGAGTGGTCGCTCAACTCCTGAGTAGTGCGCCAGATCTTCCAGGTGTGGGGCACCCCCTTGGTAGATCTCTTTGCATCTCGAGCCAACCACAAAGTCCCTCAGTTCTGTTCCAGACTTCAGGCCCCCGGCAGACTGGCATCGGATGCCTTCCTCCTGGACTGGGGGGAAGGTCTGCTGTATGCTTATCCTCCCATACCTCTGGTGGGGAAGACTTTGTTGAAACTCAAGCAAGACCGAGGCACCATGATTCTGATTGCTCCGTTTTGGCCGCGTCAGATCTGGTTCCCTCTTCTTCTGGAGTTGTCCTCTGAAGAACCGTGGAGATTGGAGTGTTTTCCGACCCTCATCACACAGGACGAAGGGGCGCTTCTGCATCCCAACCTCCGGTCTCTGGCTCTCACGGCCTGGATGTTGAGAGCGTAGACTTTGCCTCTTTGGGTCTGTCAGAGGGTGTCTCCCGCATCTTGCTTGCTTCCAGGAAAGATTCCACTAAGAGGAGTTACTTCTTTTTATGGAGAAGGTTTGCCGACTGGTGTGACAGCAAGGCCCTAGATCCTCGCTCTTGTCCTACACAGACCCTGCTTGACTACCTTCTGCACTTGTCTGAGTCTGGTCTCAAGACCAACTCTGTAAGGGTTCACCTTAGTGCAATCAGTGCATACCATTACCGTGTGGAAGGTAAGCCGATCTCAGGACAGCCTTTAGTTGTTCGCTTCATGAGAGGTTTGCTTTTGTCAAAGCCCCCTGTCAAACCTCCTACAGTGTCATGGGATCTCAATGTCATTCTCGCCCAGCTGATGAAACCTCCTTTTGAGCCACTGAACTCCTGCCATCTGAAGTACTTGACCTGGAAGGTCATTTTCTTGGTGGCAGTTACTTCAGCTCGTAGAGTCAGTGAGCTTCAGGCCCTGGTAGCCCAGGCCCCTTACACCAAATTTCATCATAACAGAGTAGTCCTCCGCACTCACCTAAGTTCTTGCCGAAGGTAGTGTCGGAGTTCCATCTGAACCAGTCAATTGTCTTGCCAACATTCTTTCCTCGTCCTCATTCCTGCCCTGCTGAACGTCAGCTGCACACATTGGACTGCAAAAGAGCATTGGCCTATCTGGAGCGGACACAGCCCAACAGACAGTCCGCCCAATTGTTTGTTTCTTTTGATCCCAACAGGAGGGGAGTGGCTGTGGGGAAACACACCATATCCAATTGGCTAGCAGATTGCATTTCCTTCACTTACGCCCAGGCTGGGCTGGCTCTTGAGGGTCATGTCACGGCTCACAATGTCAGAGCCATGGCTGCGTCAGTGGCCCACTTGAAGTCAGCCACTATTGAAGAGATCTGCAAAGCTGCGACGTGGTCATCTGTCCACACATTCACATCTCATTACTGCCTGCAGCAGGATACCCAACGTGACAGTCGGTTCGGGCAGTCAGTGCTTCAGAATCTGTTCAGGGTTTAGAATCCAACTCCACCCCCCTAGGCCCATGTTTATTCTATTCCAGGCTACACTCTCAGTTAGTTGTATAAATTGTTAGGTCAATCTCAGTTATGTCTTCGCCGTTGCGAGGCCCAATTGACCATGTTTGTTGTTTTGAGTGAGCCTGGGGGCTAGGGATACCCCATCAGTGAGAACAAGCAGCCTGCTTGTCCTCGGAGAAAGCGAATGCTACATACCTGTAGAAGGTATTCTCCGAGGACAGCAGGCTGATTGTTCTCACAAACCCGCCCGCCTCCCATTTGGAGTTGTGTCTTCCCTTGTCTTTGTCTTGCTACATATGGGACTGACGAACACGAGCCGGTTCGGGCGGGAAGACGGCCGCGCATGCGCGGTGCGCATGGGCGGGCGAGGACTAGCAAAGGCCTTTGCTAGTGAAGTTTCCGATTGGAGGGGCTGCCGTGGACGTCACCCATCAGTGAGAACAATCAGCCTGCTGTCCTCGGAGAATACCTTCTACAGGTATGTAGCATTCGCTTTAACTAGTTGCCATAGTGTACAACCCTTTTCCCATAGTTTTAAACTGAAACTTTCTTCTTGAGCTATAAACTTAACTGTAACAGCCAAGAGCATTAAAAAGGATAGTATCAGGGCATAATAAACTTTGTCTTAAAAGACAGTTACTCTCTGTTCTTAGCCTGGAGGAGAGGTAGCAGTGCTACTAACTTGAATTAGGTGTTAATTAAGGTGTGAAGAAGGTAGAAGAATGGCTGCACATGTTGTTACTAGGGCTGATAACTCTGTTAGTTTCAAAGGGTTTGTTTGAAGCAGTCCACTTAGAATCAAAACTATAGAAAGAGGAAAGGTCCCAGGTAACTTGCTTTCAGGGTTACCAACTCCATGGTTTTCCAGTGGAATTGGGCATCTTTTTTAAGTTGGCCATGGGCACTTTTCCACACTCAAGGGTTGCAACTTTTTGGCCAGATTTTGGGTGTCCGCACCGGCTCTGTCTGTAGTGCTCACCCTATTGGTCAAATTTGGAGCCGGAATGAGGCTTGGTGACGTGAATGAGGAGGTCATCAGCTGATGACTCATCGCTGGACTCTGGAGCGAGTGAGGCAGGCACAGCAGCACATCATAGAGGTATGAGGAGAATCAGTAGCATAGTGGAGTGAGTAGGAGTCAGACAGAGGCACCGCAAGCTAAGCAGCACACAAGTGAGGCAGTGACTACAGCCCAAGTCATGCCCAAATAATATCTATGTGAGGAGGGGAGGGGATACTTCCCCCCACCCTGCTCCTCACATACCTGTTTTTGGTGTTGGGTTGTTTTTGGGCTACTTTGGGGGCATGACTTGAGCTGGAAATTTTTTCACATCTGGCAACTCTGCCTTTTGTCTGAGACGTTCTGAAAGAAGAGGACATTTCTCTGGGTAAGCAAACCTATTTCTTTTAATTCTGTGCTATGGTGATTTAAAGGTTCAGTTTAAAAGAGGTATTGTAGGTTTATTGATAAAAACAGTTAGAATTTAAACAAGCAAATTTTAACGGGTCTTCATACCCCTTTCCCCACAGTTTTAAAATTTGGACTTTGTGCCACAGCCTATAGTATTAATAGATAGCCTCTAGAAGGCACAGCAGGGCCTAGTTCAGTCTTCATTCCCACCCACCCCTAACACATCACTTTATTTATAGTCTTAACTTATAGTCAGTTATTCTGATTATGATAACAAGAGGGAAGTTTTCATTTGAGTTTTCATTTCATTTAATTATTTTCTGAGAAGGAAACAATAAATAAATCACACAGTATACCATATAATCTTAAGGTTCTTTATATTAATCTAATATCCCTAGTTTTAATTAAACAATACTAAGATGCAGACAGCAGTCCAGCAGTGAGAGGGGTGCTATTCAGTCTTTTGCATTGAGTATTACATGTATGATTATCTCCCAGTTGGCAAGAGGTTATGTCAGGTTCTCAGGTTCAGAGCCCGCGGGGCTGGGCTCTGGAGCAAACGTGAGCCCTTGGGCTGCTGCCGAGGAGTGACAGCAGCAGGCAAAACCCACCAACCAACACTGGGCAAGCACACCGGCAGGGACTGCAGGCACTGCCCAGCGAACCAGAACACATGGACTGGAATCCCCCGGACTGGAGGACACAGGACTGGAACACTGGACTGCAATCCCCCAGACTAGAGGACACGGGACTGGAACACACACCGGACCGGAACACACTGGAGTGGAGCACACTGGACTGGTCCGCACAGCTTCACCTGCGTTTGGCCACTACCCCCCCCCCCCCCCCAAGGGTTGAGCCCTTGGGTTCGAGTGGCCGGCAGGACTTACCGGATACCAGATGACACAGGGACCAGGACTGGAAACAGAAGTACTCCTAAACCTAAACTGATCTAAGTGCTCCCAAGCCCTAAACCAGCAGGAGTGTTCCTAACAGTAAACTGACAAAAGGACTTCCTAAGCCCTATACTAAACAGGAGCTCCTAAGCCCTTCTCAACAAAAGGACTTCCTAAGCCCTAAACTAACAGAGCAGGGAACTAAATACACAAGCTAGCAAAGGAGCTTCCTAAGCCCCCGCGCTACAGCAGTGCACCACCGCATAAACCTAACCCAGGTGCCACTAAGCACCAAGCTACAGGAGTACTTCTCACAGCAAACTGAAGTGCCTCTAACAGCACCAAACCCAGAAGTACTTCTAACAGTAAACTGAAGTGCTTTCTACAGCACCCAAAACCAGAAGTACTTCTAACAGCAAACTGAAGTGCTTCCTACAGCACCAAAACCCAGAAGTACTTCTAACAGCAAACTGAAGTGCTTCCTACAGCACCAAAACCAGAAGTACTTCTAACAGCAAACTAGCAGTGCTTCCTACAGCACCAAAACCAGAAGTACATCTAACAGCAAACTAACAGAGCTTCTAACCACACCCAAAGGGAAAGCAGGGGAGCACAAGGGAAAGGCAGGGAAGCTAAACACTTAAACACAGGTCAGATGTGCACACTGCACCAACACTAACCTGGACCTAAAGCAAACGCAAGCAGGGAAGCCAAACACATCAGAAGAAGTGCCCACTGCACTAACCCTACCTCAAGCACGCGTTGCAAAGGCCCTGAAGGAAAGAACACCACTTCCTTATCAAGGCCCTCCCAGATAATGTCACACTCCCTAGCCCCAGGCAATAGCACACTGACCCAGAGAGGCCCAACCCACACCAATGCAGTCCCGTGAAGCACTTGAAGCCAGTACACCCAGAAAGGGAGCAGAGCAACTCAGGCCACAGCTGCAGTAAAGTGAGACAATTAGCCCCATGCTGCTGGAAGCTGCCAGCACAGAGAGAGAGAGCCAGCTCAGAAAGGACAGACAAAAGAAACAGAAGCCAGCTAAAAAGCTGACCCCCAGGAAAAAGGTAAGTTTGAGAGGGGTTCTGACCATGATAATAACAGCACCTCCCCCTCAAGGCTCCCGTGTCCCCACGGGAGCTTCAGGTCTCCAAAGAAAATTTAGGTCTCCATGGGTAACTGTGATGAAATCTCCCAATGGGTTTCACAACATAAACCTGGACAGCTGGGCAGGAAGTAACAAGAACATCTGGAACTTGGAAACCAGAGTGGCTTTGGCCGCCACAAGGCTCTTTAGGACGGCTGCTAGGCAGGATCAGAGTCTTGGATGCAACAAGTGGAGTCCAATTCAATAGGAACCCTCTCCTGAAGGAGTCCACAACTTCCTTGATCCCCTGGCACTCCACTGTAGCAGCCGGAACTGGGCTAGAGCCAACTCCCATCTTGAAGCCCGAAGCCGGACAGGGACTCAAACTGGACTTCGGACTGGACCTCGCCTCTTGGCTGGAACTGGAACTCAGAAGGTGTTCAACATCTTGGCTGACATGGGAACTCAGAGTAGACTCAGCATCTTGCCTGAGACTGCAACCTGATCCGGCCTCAGCATCTTGGCCGGAACTGCCACTCAATTCGGACTCAGCCTCTTGGCAGGACTCGGTACTCAGCGTAGACTCAGCATCTTGGCCGGAACTGCAACTCACACCGGACTCAGCATCTTGGCCGGAACTGCAACTCGCTCCGGACTCAGCATCTTGGCCGGAACTGCAACTTGACCCGGACTCAGCATCTTGACCGGGACTGCAACTTGACCCAGACTCAGCATCTTGCCTGGGACTAGAACTCCAACTTGACCTGGACTCAGCATCCCGGCTGGGACTGCAACTCGATCCAGACTCAGCATCTTGACTGGAACTACAACTCGATCCAGACTCAGCATCTTGACTGCCACCGCTGCAACTCGCTCCAGACTCAGCATCTTGGCTGTCACTGCTGCAACTCGCTCCGGACTCAGCATCTTGGCTGCCACTGCTGCCACTCAATCCGGACTCAGCATCTTGGCTGCCACTGGAACTTGGCAGCGGCTTGGCTAGCAGGGCCACTCGAACTGGCATCGGAGGCTCGGTCAGAAGCGTCCCGTGGACTGGACTCAGGGACTTAACTGGCCATGCCACTTGAACTGGGACCGGAGGCTCGGCCAGAAGCGCCACTTGAACAGGGATCGGAGGCTCAATTAGAAGTGTCCCACGGACTGGACTCAGAGGCTTGACTGGAGGCACTACTTGAACTGGGATTGGAGGCTCGGTTAGAAGCGCTGCTCGGACAGGCCTCCGAACCTGGCTAGAATTGGGCCTCGGCTTGGACTCAGCATCTGGGCTGGAACTCAAAACAGACTCAGGCACTGGGCTGGAACTCAATGTGGACTCAGAAGCTTGGCAGGCAAAGCCCTTCAGGCTGGACTCAGAAGTTTGGCGGGAAAAATCAGGAAGCCACCTTCTTTCAGCTTGGGCTTCAGGAGTATCCCGCAGGGCTGGATCCGAGAGAAGCTGGAAGCGATAAAAGAAGAGCTTGGTAGAAGGATTAATAGCAGAAACTGGGTTTTCTTCGAACCCAAGCCAAGCGACACGCCTTCTCTCTGCTGCAGCTTCAGGAGTATTCTTCAGGGCTGGATCAGACAACAGTGCAACCCGGTAATCCTGGAGTGTCAGAAACGGATCCAGATCAAAAATGGGATCCAAACTGGGATCCAAAATGGGATCCAAACTGGTACTAGGAGGCTTGGTTTGAAGCGCCACTTGAACTGGACTCAGAGACTTGCCTGGAAGCACAGCTTGGACGGGACCCAGAGACTCGATTAACCGCCCCACACGGACTGGAATCAGGGGCTCGGTCAGCGTCCCTCGGACTGGACTCCGAGGCTTGCGTGGAGGTGCCCTCTGGACTGGCACCGGAGGCTCGGTGAGAAGCCCCCCTCGGACTGGAATCGGAGGCTCGGTCAGCAGCGTCCCACGGACTGAACTCCGAAGCTTGAGTGGAAGCGCCACTTGAACCGGCATCGGCAGCTCGGTCAGAAGCGTCCCTCGGACTGGACTCTGAAGCTTGGCTGGACGTGCTGCTCGGACTGGATTCAGAGGTTTGTTTGGGCGCACTGCTTGAACTGGACTGGACCCCTGCTGGGCCCAGAGCATGGAATTCCCAAGATGTCTCCTCTCAGCGACAGCTTCAGGAATATCCCACAAAGCTGGATTCAAGACCAGGCTGCGGTGATATTCAGCGAGTGTGACAAAAGGGTCCATATCTGAAACTGGGTTTTCAACAATCCCAAGCAGCCGGACACGTTTTCTCTCGGCTGCCGCTTCAGGGGTCTTCTTCAAAACAGGATGAGACAAAGGTTTATTCCGATATTGACGAAGGGTCATAGAAGGATCAAGAACAATGATGGAGCTGGACCCCAGCTGGGTCAGCTGGGCGGGGGTTCTTGCCAGGCTCATGGCCTTTGCAATCTGTCAGGTTCTCAGGTTCAGAGCCCGCGGGGCCGGGATCTGGAGCAAACGTGAGCCCTTGGGCTGCTGCCGAGGAGCGACAGCAGCAGGCAAAACCCACCAACCAACACTGGGCAAGCACACCGGCAGGGACTGCAGGCACTGCCCAGCGAACTGGAATCCTTCGGACTGGAGGACACAGGACTGGAACACTGGACTGCAATCCCCCGGACTAGAGGACACAGGACCGGAACACACTGGACTAGAGCGCACCAGACTGGAACACACACCGGACCGGAACACACTGGACTGGAGCACACTGGACTGGTCCACACCGCTTCACCTGCGCTTGGCCACTACCCCCCCCCCCCCAAGGGTTGAGCCCTTGGGTTCGAGTGGCCGGCAGGACTTACCGGATACCAGATGACACAGGGACCAGGACTGGAAACAGAAGTACTCCTAAACCTAAACTGATCTAAGTGCTCCCAAGCCCTAAACCAGCAGGAGTGTTCCTAACAGTAAACTGACAAAAGGACTTCCTAAGCCCTATACTAAACAGGAGCTCCTAAGCCCTGCTCAACAAAGGGACCTCCTAAGCCCTAAACTAACAGAGTAAGGAACTAAATACACAAGCTAGGAAAGGAGCTTCCTAAGCCCCCACGCTACAGCAGTGCACCACCGCATAAACCTAACCCAGGTGCCACTAAGCACCAAGCTACAGGAGTACTTCTCACAGCGAACTGAAGTGCCTCTAACAGCACCAAACCCAGAAGTACTTCTTTGTTTTTTTTAATATATCTTTATTAATTTTTATTCAAATTAACAATACGATTGTATTTGAATAAGCAATACAGAAAGGAAAATTTTAATTTAAGTAGAACATTTTTTCCAGAAGAAACAAAATTATCTTCTTTAGACCACAATTGGTGGGGGGTTGTCTAAGCAAATATGAAGACTACAACAAAGTAGAACAAAGTTAAGTAGGTAATATGCTTAGCATGTATACCTAGCTTATTAACAATTATTTATTCATCAAGACCTACGGTTTACCAAGTTTCTTCATATTTATAAATGCCTTCAACTGTTCAGGCTGGTAAAAATGATACTTAAGACCCAAATATTTAATAACACATTTACAAGGAAAATTAAGGTAAAAAGAGGCCCCTAAAGATGTTACTTCTGTTCTCATTACTAGGAACAGCTTCCTCCTTTCTTGGGTCTGCTTTGTAATATCGGGATATATCCAAACCCTCTTTCCCCTGAACAGAGTCTGCATTTTCTTAAAATATATACGCATCACCGCGTCCAAATCTTGTTGAAAAATAAACGATGCAATTAGGGTCGCTCTTTCAGAGTTTGAGTCCAAAGTTGTTTCTAATAATTCAGATATATTCAATCCTGGTTCTTCAGGTGGAATTACTGGAAGAGAGGTTTCAGGAGGCTTTTTAATTGGTATATAGTATACTTTATTCAATGGTGGAATGGTTTCTGGGGAAAAATGTAAAACCTCCTGTAAGTAGAGCTTAAAAGCATCCAATGGAGTAATTCCAAATTCCTTCGGGAAATTCAATAGTCTTAGATTGAGCCTCCGATTGTAATTTTCCATCATCTCTAACCTACGTTGCATGGAAGTGTTATCTTTTACAATTGTAGTCGTAACTTCATTTAATTTAGCAACGTTCTGCTTAAGAGCTCCCAATTGTTCTTTAGTTTCTTGTTTCACGGTGTTAAGCGAAAGGGAAAGGTTTTCAACAGTACTTACAAGATCTTTTGTCTCTTTTGCCGAATTGGCCACCGTAGCGTCCACCCTCTACAGAGCCTCCCAAATGCTCTCGAGGGTCACCGCAGCCGATTTCCTCATTGGAGCACTATGCTCTACCCGATATTCTCTCAGTATCGGGTCTCTCTCCGACGTTGTCTCTCCCACTCCTCGAGTCGCTTCCATGTCTTCAACCACTTCTGGGTCAAGTCGGTCGCGCCAGGAGATACACTCTTCGGGGAGCGGCGATGGATGAAATTCCGGAAGGGAGAGTGAAATTTCAAGCCCCAAATCCCCGAGGGAGTCTTCACCAACAGGGAACGCAGGGCCCCTCTCGGAAGCTAAGGTAGGTGGCTTCAAGGTATACTCGATCGTTTGCTGAATAGGTGAGGACGTCCCGGCAGTCGAGGAAACTACCTTAAGCTTCCCCTTACGCTTAGTATGAGGCATTTTTCTTTTACTGATAAAGAGGTAATTTCAGCAAGCTACGGAAGAGTTCCACCAAGAGCACTCAACATGCAGCCATCTTGAGACACGCCCCGGACTTGTCTCCTAGAAGTACTTCTAACAGCAAACTGAAGTGCTTCCTATAGCACCAAAACCCAGAAGTACTTCTAACAGCAAACTGAAGTGCTTCCTACAGCACCAAAACCAGAAGTACTTCTAACAGCAAACTAGCAGTGCTTCCTACAGCACCAAAACCAGAAGTACATCTAACAGCAAACTAACAGAGCTTCTAACCACACCCAAAGGGAAAGCAGGGAAGCACAAGGGAAAGGCAGGGAAGCTAAACACTTAAACACAGGTCAGATGTGCACACTGCACCAACACTAACCTGGACCTAAAGCAAACGCAAGCAGGGAAGCCAAACACATCAGAAGAAGTGCCCACTGCACTAACCCTACCTCAAGCACGCGTTGCAAAGGCCCTGAAGGAAAGAACACCACTTCCTTATCAAGGCCCTCCCAGATGATGTCACACTCCCTAGCCCCAGGCAACAGCACACTGACCCAGAGAGGCCCAACCCACACCAATGCAGTCCCGTGAAGCACTTGAAGCCAGTACACCCAGAAAGGGAGCAGAGCAACTCAAGCAACACCCACCGCTGCAGTAAAGTGAGACAATTAGCCCCATGCTGCTGGAAGCTGCCAGCACAGAGAGAGAGAGCCAGCTCAGAAAGGACAGACAAAAGAAACAGAAGCCAGCTAAGAAGCTGACCCCCAGGAAAAAGGTAAGTTTGAGAGGGGTTCTGACCACGATCATAACAGGTTATGTGTGTGTGCTTGATGCAAAGAGCTCCTAGCTGTCAGAGAATGAGTCCGTTCTCTTGAGGCTAGAGTAGTGGAGAAATGGAGGGAGACACAAAGGTACTTAGAGGAGGCCTACAGGGATGTTATAGAGAAGTCCCACCTCCTGGCAGCCTATGTGCTGCCTTAGAGGAGTGAGGTCTCATAAAAGGAGAGCATCACCCTGGTGAAGTAGGAAATAATCCTGTAGCCAGGACCTGCCCACCAGAGCACTGAGGATGTGTCTCTAAGGCGATTCCGCCCAAGAGGGAAGGGTTAGAACAGCTGTTCTAGTTGGTGATTCAATCATTAGGTATGTAGATTGATGGGTGGCTGGTGAACGTGAGGATTGCCTGGTCATTTGCCTGCCTGTTGCGAAGGTGGCAGACCTCATGCATCACCTAGATAGAATTTTACATAGTTCTGGGGAGGATCCAGCTGTCTTGGTACATGTGGGTACCCATGACACAGGAAAATGTGGGAGGGAAATTCTGGAAGCCAAATTTAGGCTCTTATAGGCTGATGATCAGAAGCAAATGTGAGCGCTAGAGGCTATTTGTGCCATACTAACAAAAGCATTTTCTTTTGCCCCATGATCAGACCCAGTGAGCTCGTAGCTGGCGTTAAGGTTTACGGAGCATTGGGGAAGAATGGGGAACCCTGTCCAGCATGCATTTGCATGCTTACAGGCCCCCTCCTCCAACACAGGGGCTGGAGGTCTGGTGGACTTCCAGCCCCCCTAACCCCCTGGACAAGTTTTCTTGGTGGCCCACTGGCCTTCTCCCCCCCCACCCCCACCCCAACCCTCTCAATACAAGGGGGCTGGAGGTCCAGTGGACCTCTACCCCCTGAATACCAAAAAAACGTCCCTGATGGCTCAGTGGGCAACCCTTCCCCCACCTGCCATTTTGAAGGCAGCACCCCAGGAGGAGGGAGAGCTACTCCCTCCTTCTTTCTAAAGGTATGGAGTGTTTGCGGGGGCTCTAGGCCACCAGGGCCGGTGGGGGGTAGGTGTAGTGTTGCCCATTGGGCCACCAGGATGTTTTTTTGGTATCAAAGGTTGGGGGGGCTAGAGGCCCATTGAATCTCCAGCTCCCTTGTGCCCTTGTGTCAGGGGGACTGAAGGTCCAGTGGACCTCCATCCTCCCATGTCCAGGGGGTGGGGAAGTGGGAGAAGGCCACTGGGCCACCTGAGAAACTTGTCTAGGAGGGTTAGAGGGGCTGGAGGTCCGGTAGACCTCCAGCCTCTTGCGTGCGGGGGGTGGGGCTCCTGTTTGACAGGATGGGTCCGGGCTTTTTTTTTTTGACAGCTCATACCTATCAAACAACTTCTGCAGGAGGATTGTGCCTTCGGCACATGCCCAGACATAATCCTTCCACAGAAATACCCACATGATCAAAAGTAATAGTGTGTATAAATTTGTATGCTATTAGTTTTGATCATTGGGGTTTTAATTCCCTGCACTGTTGTGGTGCTAATTTTTTAGTTCTGTTCTGAACAGCATGGGGAATTTGATCATCTGCCCCTTAGGAAGAAAGTTGAAATCCAGATTCTTCAGGGTAAAATTTTCGGAAATGCTGTCCGTTCCATGTGCGGAACCAAAGAAGCAGACAGAACTCCACAATCTGATTGGTTCAGAAATGATGGATTTAGATTTGATAGGAACTGGATAATATTCTGGGAAAGGGGGAGCCTGTTCCAAATTATGGATTCCACCTTAACCGGGGTGGAACCAGGTTGCTGGAGCTTTTAAACAAAAATGGAGGTGGTCGGGGGGGGGGGGGGGGGGGGAGCTGACATTTGCCCTGGAGCACATGGTTTGATGTCGACTATCCTTCAAGGATACCATTGAAACAGGATCTTTAGGGAATCCCAAAAGAGAGGTTTCAATAACTGAAAGAAAGCCAGGAGTGTTTATTGGGAGAACAGAATAAAGCTTGCACATACAAGGGAAAAAAACACAATTTGAAGTGTCTATATACAAATTCTAGAAGCCTGAAAAATAAGATGGGAGAGCTGGAGTATATAGTACTAAACGAAGAGTTAGATATAATAGGCATCTCAGAGACCTGGTGGATGAAGGACACTGTTGGGCTCATTTTCAAAAGAGAAGGACGCCCATCTTTCAACATAAATCGGAAGGTGGGCGTCCTTCTCACAGGGTCATCCAAATCGGTATAATCGAAAGCCGATTTTGGACGTCCCCAACTGCTTTCTGTCGCAGGGACAGCCAAAGTTCAAGGGGGCATATCGGAGGCATAGTGAAGGCGAGACTTGGGAGTGCCTAACACTAGGATGTCCTCGACCCATAATCGAAAGAAACAAGGACGTCCCTGACGAACACTTGGACGACTTTACCTGGTCATGTTTTTCTTAAGGAGGGAATCGGGGATTAACTCCCCTTACTCCCCCAGTGATCACTAACCCCCTCCCACCCTCAAAAATATCTTTAAAAATATGTCGTGCCAGCCTCTATGCCAGCCTCAGATGTCATACTCAGGTCCATCACAGCAGTATGCAGGTCCCTGGAGCAGTTTTAGTGGGTGCAGTGCACTTCAGGCAGGCGGACCCAGGACCCAGCCTCCCCCCCCCCCCCCACCTGTTACATTTGTGGAGGAAACAGCAAGCCCTCCACAAACCCACTGTACCCACATCTAGGTGCCCCCCTTCACCCATAAGGGCTATGGTAGTGGTGTACAGTTGTGGGTAGTGGGTTTTAGGGGGGGTTGGGGGGCTCAGCACACAAGGTAAGGGAGCTATGTTCCTGGGAGCAATTTATGAAGTCCACTGGAATGCCTTCTAGGTTGCCTGGTTGGTCTCCTGACATGTCAGTGGGACCAGTGCACTACAAATGCTGGCTCCTCCCACGACCAAATAGCTTGCATTTGGTCGTTTCTGAGATGGATGTCCTTGGTTTCGATTATCACCGAAAATCAGAAACGACCAAGTCTAGGGACGACCATCTCTAAGGACGACCAAATTTCAGGATTTGGGCGTCCCTGACTGTATTATCGAAACGAAAGATGGACGTCCATCTTGTTTCAAAAATACGGGTTTCCCCGCCCCTGGGTGGGACGTTTTGCGAGGACGTCCTCATCAAAACTTGGACGTCCCTTTCGAAAATGTCCATCTATGTTATCAGGCTGAAATTATATCACAATGGTAGAGTGGATCAGATTAGAGGGGAGATTGCACTGTATATTAAAGAGGGAATTGAGTCAAACAAAATAAATATTCTACATGAAAAAGATAGCTGCACGGAATCCTTGTAGATAGAAATTCCATGTGTGAAGAGCATACTAGTAGGACTGTACTACTGTCCACAGAACAAACAGACAGATTACAGAAATTAGGAAAGCTGGCAAATTGGGCAACGTTGTAATTCTGGGTGATTTCAGTTACCCAAATATTGACTGGGTAAATGTTAAGTCAGGGAGTGCTAGGGAGGTAAAATTCTTAGAATGACTGACTGCTTCTTGGTCCAAGAACCAACAAGAGGAGGAGCTATATTAGATCTAGTTCTTGGTGGCAGGGCTGCCGAGAGACTGGGCCGAGCCCCCCTGAATTCAAATCATAGCACCTCACCTCAACCTCGTTCCATGTGAAATTAGCACAGCAGCGGCAGTCTGCAGATCGCCTCCCTTCGGGCCTTCCCTCCCTGTGTCCCGCCCTCGTCTGGCGTAACTTGCACGACGGCTGAACACAGGGAGGGAAGGCTCGAAGGAGGTGATCTGCAGACTGCCGCTGCTGTGCTTCTTTCACACGGAGCGAGGTCGAGGTGAGGCTCTATGATTTGAATTCAGGGGAGTCAGGTCCGGTGGTGGATGGAGTGGGGCGGGTGGAGGGGACTGCGGCGCCGGGCCCCCCTTGGAGGCCCGGCCCGGGGAATTTTGTCCCCCCTGCCCCCCCTCTTGGCAACCCTGCTTGGTGGAATGCAGGGCATGGTACGAGAGGTAACTGTGTTGGATACGCTGGGAGGCGGTAATCATAACATGATCAAATTTGGGATGATATCTGGACTGAAGTCATTAAGGAGCAGCATTTAATTTTCGAAAGAGTAACTACAACAAAATGAGGAAAATGGTTAAAAAGAACATAGAAGAGTTGGCTGCAAAGGTGAGAGCTTTAAAGCAGGCATGGACTTTGTTTAAAAATACTATAGTGGGAGCCTAGCCCAGATGTATTCCACATATTTGCAAAGGTGGAAAGAAGAGAAAATGACAGCCAGCATGGTTAAAAGGTGAAGTGAAAGAGGCTATTAGAGACAAAAGAGCATCCTTCAAAGAATGGAAAAAGGGTCCGAATGAAGAAAATAAGAAGCAACTGTCAAACTAGATTGAAAGCACTGATAAAGAAGTTTAAAAGAGAATATGAAGAAAACCTTGCCGTGGAAACACTCATAGTAACAACTTTTTCAGGTACATCAGAAGCAGAAAGCTTGTGAGGGAATCCATGGGACCATTATATCATGAAGGAGCAAAAAGGACACTCAGGGAGAACAAGGCCATAATGGAAAGATTGAATGAATTCTTTGCTTTGGTTTTTATGGAAGAAGATGTATTAGATCTACCTGTACCAGAAATGGTTTTCAAGGGTGATGATGTGGAGGAACTGAAAGAAATCACAGTGAACTTGGAAGTTATACTGAGCCAAATCGACAAGTTAAAGAGTGATAAATCATCTGGACTGGATGGTACACACCCCTGGGTACTGAAAGAACTCAAATATGAAATTGCAGATCTGCTGTCAGTGATCTGAAACCTGTCATTACAATCATTCGTAGTACCTGAAGATTGGAGGGTGGCTAATGTAACGCCAGTTGTTAAAAAAGGGTTCCAAGGGTGATCCAGGAAATTAGAGACTGGTAAGCTTGATGTCAGTGCCGGGCAAGATTACGGAACACGTAGGCAAACACGGTTTAATGGGACAAAGTCAGCATGAGTTCAGACAAAGGAAGTGTTGTCTCACCAATTTGCTTCATATTTTGAAGGCATGAATAGACATGTGGATAATGGTGAGCCGGTTGATGTAGTGTATTTTCAGAAAGCCTTTGACAAATTCCTCATGAGAGAATCCTGAGAAAATTAAAAAGTCATGGTATAGGAGAAAATGTCCTTTGGTGGATTAGGAATTGGTTATTGGATAGAAAACAGAGGATAGGGTTAAATGGCCATTTTTCTCAATGGAGGAGGGTGAATAGTGGAGTGCCAAAGGTCTCTGTATTGGGACTGGTGCTATTAAACATATTTATAAATGATCTGGAAATCAGAATGATGAGTGAGCTGATTAAATTTGCAGATGACACAAAACTATTCAAAGTTGTCAAAACGCATGTGGATTGTGAAAAATTGCAGGAAGACCTTGAGAAACTGGAAGACTGAGCATCCAAATGGCAGATGAAATTTAATGTGGACAAATGCAAAGTGATGCATCTTTATTCCAGGGGCGTATCTGCGTGGGGCCTCAGGGGCCTGGGCCCCCGCAGATTTTGCCCTGGACCCCCCTACAGCCGTCAACCCTCCCCCGCCTACCACCATCACCTACCCCCGCCAAGGTCCGCTTCCTCCGGTTCGGTGCCTTTAAAAGTATTACTTCAGCTGGCGGGGGACCCCCAACCCCCGCCAGCCCAGCCGAGGTCTTGTTTTAAGAAGTTCTTCCATCCTCGTGCTATTGAAAACTGCCTGCCTGCATCCCTTCCAGTTTCAGACTGAGTCTGACGTCGCAGCACGTTGTACGTGCAGGACGTCAACGTGCTGCGACGTCAGACTCAGTCCGAAACTGGAAGGGATGCAGGCAGGCAGTTTTCAATAGCACGAGGATGGAAGAACTTCTTAAAACAAGACCTCGGCAGGGCTGGCGGGGGTTGGGGGTCCCCCGCCAGCTGAAGTAATACTTTTAAAGGCACGGACAGGAGGAAGCGGACCTCGGCGGGGGTAGGTGACGGCGGTAGGCGGGGGAGGGTTGACGGCAGTAGGGGAGGGTTGACAGCGGTAGGGGGGCGGCGGCCGGGGGGGCTATAATGTGCCCCCTCACTCTAGCCCTTGCCCCCCTACCGCCGAACCTCAGATACGCCCCTGCTTTATTCTACCCTCTCAGCATCAACTCATTTCACATGGACATACTCAATCCATGGCTCACATGCCTCTTCATCAGTCACTATAATAATTCATGTATTTAAATATTATTAGAAATTACTTTTTCTTATGTTTTTGTTGTCTCCTTTACAATAAAATATCATTGAATGAACTTATCTTAATGTGTCAAAAGGACCCACTGCAGGACTCAGCATGTGAGATCTATAAAATGGCAGAAGTTCCCACAAGAATCATGTCCCTCATACTGCCAGGAGCTCCATTTACTGCGACATCTCATTCCACATTGCTTTCTCACAGTACCTCACCCACTGAGCACCTGTCTTAGGCCCCGTGCTGGCTCTCTCTCTTTCACACATGAAGCACTAGGCATTAGAAGAAACGTCGTAGCAGCAAGCTCCACACCTCAAAAAATATGGCCACACTCCCAGTGCAGTACTGACTTACTGCCTGCCAGATCCAGTGGGCCTTGCGCCTCTGCACTCTCAACCCCACCCCCATACCCCTTCACAATGGCCTTTCAATGCCCTAGCTGCCACAAGCCCAGGAAAGTTATAAAGCCTCTATCTGCAGATTTTGCCGATTCAGGTCAGCTGCCCTTTTGCTCTATACTATCACCGTGCAAATTAACCCTTTTCTTTTTGTCAGCTGTTCTTTGTCCATGGTCCAGGCACTCAAGGGTCTCCTCCTGATAGCTGGGGAGGTGGGTTGAGGCATAGGCAGGGGCCAGCACAACCAGGTTTCACACCCCTAGGCTATCTGGAATGGCCCAGCCAAGCCCTCACTCTTTAAAATGTTATAACATAGTAACATAGTAGATGATGGCAGAAAAAGACCTGCACGGTCCATCCAGTCTGCCCAACAAGATAACTCATATATGCTACTTTTTGTGTATACCTTACCTTGATTTGTATCTGTCTTTTTCAGGGCACAGACCATATAAGTCTGCCCAGCACTAGCCCCGCCTCCCAACCACCAGCCCCGCCTCTGCCATCCAATCTCCGCTAAGCTCCTGAGGATTCCTTCCTTCTGAACAGGATTCCTTTATGTTTATCCCACGCATGTTTGAATTCCGTTACCGTTTTCATCTCCACCACCAAATTAAAAATAATTATTTTTCCCATCGTTTTTCTTTTACTACTCTTCCCTCACCAGCCAGACTCCACAGAATGCCTCAACCTCACATCTTTTGAAGCCTGATAAATATTGACTAGGTAAGGGACTACACAGGATGTTTCTTTGGTGACATCACTCAATCAGTAGTTCTAAGTCTCCAGTTGCTGGCAGGAGAAGGAATACTCACATATCTGTACTGGTCTGGAGAGACGATAAGGAAGAATTTCCAATTACCCAATAGAACAGAGAACAAAGAAAGTACAGAGTCAAATGAAGTACCAAAGTTTAAATTTTGTTTTGAATGTAAAATAATTTGTTTCCGACTAAACCTCTGACAACCACCTATTCTACACACACACAAAAAAAGCCAGCTACAATAAAGTCCCAGCATGTATCTTCCCTTGATTCTGTCACTATCTCGGGCTAAGACCATGTGCAAAAAAATCCCCCAAATGAACAAACAAATCCCCAGTGAGAGATGTCAGTTGACCTTCTAGAAAACTCTGATTGAAGATGGTGTTTGCATATAACTTGAATGAATAGTGGTTGGGCTGAGCATTTCTTCATTCACACCAACTCACATATATTTTCCTTTATTCTCCTGTTTCTTTGAGTCCTGCTGATTCTATTTTTATTCCATTTCTATCAGACAAAGGAGAGCTTACAGTGAAGCTCTACACCTCACTTGGTCAGCTTACAATATGGAGTACTGAAGGACATCAGAGCAGAGGCTGGTTAAACAAGAAAATCCTAATGGAGAGTCCAGTGGAGTTCCAGGTAACACAAACACGCCAACAAGAATTAGATGAACTAGGGAACCAGGTCAAAGAAAAGGGTGTCCTATACAAAGAATGGATTTAAATGTTCCTTCTTCAAGGAGTTCCCAAAAGTCGATTTTAAAACTCAGAACCCAGCTGGTTAGAAACTTACCATAGATTCTCGCGTATAGGTTGCTAAATTTATGACCAAAAGTCAAAAGTTCAGGAGGCAACCTATCTACAGGTCCAACATTTCCCTTCCCTTCCCTACCCTCCCTTGCCGGGTACAGCACCTCCTTCTTTCCCTCCTTATCTCCCCCCCCCCCCCCCCCCCCAAAAAAAAAAAACAGGTTTCAGTGTCTCAACTCCCGAGCACTGCCCTTATCCCATGGCCATCATCTTCTTCCCAACCTTCCCCATGCAGCCACTGTCCCCCATACCTATTCTGGCATAGGGCCACCGAGAGACTGAGCCGGGGCAGGGTCACTGCCCCCCTACGATCGTCGCCACTGCCGCATCCCACCACAATCATCGCCGCTGCCACCCTTATATCATTGCCGTAACTGCAATGTAAATACCTTGGCTGGCACTGAGGCTCCGCCAGCAGAAGACGTCTGTCTCCAGCGCTGCTCTTCAGTCTTCCGATTGCCTGCCCCTGCAGCTGCTTTTTCTCTCAGCACATGCTTGGTTTCAAAACCGAGCATGCACGGCCTGAGAGGAAAAGCAGCTGCTTGGCATTGGCAAGCAATGGGCAGAGTGAAGAGCAGCGCTGGAGGAAGACCTGAAGTGTCTGCTCCTTCGGTTCCTCCCCTGCCTCCAAGGGGGGCCCGGCACCAGAGTTTTCTCTCTCCTACTCCTGTCAGGACACGATCACCCAGGTCCCATCAGGAACAGGAGAGAGAGACCCCGACGCCAGGCTCCCCTTGGGGGCTCGGGCCTGGGAATTTTTGCCCCCCCCCCCTTGGCAGCCCTGTTCTGGCTCTCCAAAGGTGTTGTGCACCAACATGGGGCTTCCTGTACAGGCCCACACTCATGCACTGCAGCATCTTGTCCTTTTTCTGACAGGAAATACATCAAGGGAGCTCTTTCAAAAAGAGGGAGTACTCTTATGGAAAGGGAAAGGGGATGGGACTTGATATACTACCTTTCTGTGATAACAATCAAAGCAGTTTACATATTATATACAGGTACTTATTTTGTACCTGGGGCAATGGAGACTTGTGGGAAAAGGGCTGCTCTTTCAGGAGCTTGCATGATGTACTTCCTATGTGAGAGATGGTGGGATGCAGCAGCCTGCTTGAGCATAAGCCTGTATAGGAAGGTCCCATGCCAATGCACAATGTCTATAATTTTTAGCTATAAGCTATAAAGTTTTACTTCAGGTATACTGCATTATTTCCCATCCCCCAACTGTCTTTTCCAATCAGCCACATGAAGAAATTTCTGGCTGGTCACATGCTCTGATGGGGCCTCATGTTGCTAAGGCAACTCAGATACCTGGTATATCTTGTTACAAAAGTAATTTACTGAAAAGAGGAATGGCAAGGACACCAATTGCAAGCTTCCAGCACATATGAAAGTCCCAATTACAAGTCTCCAGCACATATGCAGCATCTATGATTGGTCCAGGGTATAGGAGAGGTGGATGCGCACCACAGCCTATAAAACCATGCTGCAGACAAAGAAACTCTGAAAAAACTAGACATGCTTGGAAACAGAGATTCAGATCCGTCCAATGGCCTATGGTTTTTCCCGAAGGGGTGCTCTCCCCCTTCGTAGAAACTAATTCTCTATATCTAAGAATCTTTCTTTCTTTCTCTCTCTTTTCTCTCTGTTCTGTGACCTTTGTATGAGGAACAAACACTTCTTCCTTCTTTTCTCTTCTTTATATAATTAGTCTAATTACTTATAATTACCAGAGGTACTGATGTTAGATTTTGTAAGTTTGTTATAACTTGAAACTGATGTCTGATGCTGTGCTGGTGGGTGAGTAATTAAAAGACTTTGATTCCTGTACAATTTTTTTTCTATAATATTTTATAAAATTCATAAGTTGTTTAGAGGATAGCGAACCAAATGCGCAGCCTAGTACAACAACACCTTTAGAGCAGCAGGAGAAGGAAAGGGGCACTGGCTTCATGGTGAAAGGAGGAGGAGAAGACAGGTGGGAAAAAGGAAATGAAGTGCTGGACCCTGGGAGGTATACGGCAGGGAGGGAGAGATTCTAGCGACAGGACCGAGGTCAGCACATTTTCACAGTACTTAAGAACCATAAGCACATAAGAGTTTGAAATACTGGGACAGACTGAAGATCCATCAAGCCCAGTATCATGTTTCCAACAGTGACCAACCCAGGTCACAAGTACCTGGCAAGAACTCAAAACAGTAGAATACATTTTATGGTGCTTAAGCAGTGGATTTTCTTTCTTTTAGGAAGTTATCCAAACTTTTTATTGAACCCCGCTAAGCTAACTGCTTTTACAACATTCTCTGGCAACGAATTCCAGAGTTTAATTACACGTTGAGTGAAGAAATATTTTCTTCAATTTGTTTTACAATTACTACTTTGTAACTTCATTGCATGCCCCCCAGTCCTAGTATTTTTGGAAAGAGTAAACAAGCGATTCCAGTGGTGTTCCCAGGGTAGCCGATGCACCCCCCCCCCCCCACCCGGGTGCAGCGCAACCCCCCCCCCCCCATCCCCGGCGAAAGGACCCCCCCCCCCCCGTGCATTTTTTTCCTGCTGGGGGGGGTGCCCGCGCGCCTGTCGGCTTAGCTCGTTCCATACTCCCTCTGCCCCAGAACAGGAAGTAACCTATCATCAACAATGACACCTAGATCATTTTCCTGATCGGTGACTTCTAACGGGGAACGTTGCATCACGTAACTATAGTTCGGGTTCCTCTTTCCCAAATGCATCACTTTGAACTTGCTCAAGTTAAACCTCATCTGCCATTTGGATGCCCAGTCTCGTAAGGGCCTCTTCCATATCATCAAGCTGATCAATCCATAGACTGGTGGGTTGTGTCCATCTACCAGCAGGTGGAGATAGAGAGCAAACTTTTGCCTCCCTATATGTGGTCATGTGCTGCCGGAAACTCCTCAGTATGTTCTCTATCTCAGCAGGTGGTGGTCACACACAGCAGCAGCTCTGGCTAGGCCTCCAAGCCTAATCCTTAGGTTTTGTTGAGGCCTGGGGTTGAGGGCTCTTTTGAGCAAGTGCAAACCTGGTGGTGCCAGGTCCCTCCTTTTCTCCCCCCTCCCGCTGGCTCCGTTTAAAAAAAAAAAAAAAAAAAATTTTAAACGTCTTTAAAGGCGTTTAATTCGACGTTTCTTTAAACGTTCATTGCAGCTACTCACTGGGACACCAGTTCGTTACAGCTCGGAGCGGCAAGCAGGTAATTTTACCTTTTTATGGCGGGCAGGGGGTTCCCCGATTCTTCTCCTCGTGGCATATGGCGTCGGAGGGCGAGGGCGCAAAGGGTCGCTCCCCGGATCGCTGGAGCGCTTCTAGAGGGGATGCGGGGGTTTTACAACCTGATTCGCCCTTGATGGGTGACAGTTTAGTGACCGATGAATGTCCCGGTCGTTCCTCCGGCGTGGCGGTTTTTTCCCGCCATAAACGCCCATCCCCTGCTCCTCGCCTCCGCCATCTTGGCCGGCCACGCGGCTCGGACGGCTTCTTCGTGGGCCGCCCTTGAGGTTGGAGACATTAATGCCATGAACGCCCTTAATTTGGGCGACGGCACAAAGCGGCTAAAGTTAAGCGCCGTTCTTCCCGCGCGGCTCCTTCGCGGAGTTTCGCGCCGGACGCCATTTTGGATGCGCAGCATGTCTCTCCCCCGCTATTGCGAGCGCCGGTTGAGAGTGCGTCTAGGGCTGTTGCCCAGGCTGCGGAAGTGCACAGTCTGGGGGGTTTCTCCCCCGAGTTTGTTTTGCTGCTGCATCAGGCTTTCCTCATGCAAAACGCTGCCCCTGCTCCCTCTTCTGATAAAGAGGTTGAGGTTCCCAGAGGTAAACGCCCTCGGGTTGATTTCCAGGCCTTGGAGGACTTTGTCTCCTCCGATGTAGATGAGGGCAGCGTGTCTGAGGTCTCCCAACGGTCCTTTGCGGATTCCTTGGAGGAGATAGATCCCCGCTCGGATGGAGCGGATGACCCCTCTGCAGCGCGGCTTTTTAGCCCAGAGGATTTGCCCAACCTGTTGTTACAGGCCATGGACACTTTGAAGATTTCCTCTCCGGAGGACGTCTCTCCCTCAGCCCCTGTTGGCTCTGCCATTATGCTGGGGACGAAGCGCCCGCCTAGATCCTTCCACGTGCATGATGCCATGCACACCTTAATTGCGGCTCAATGGGATGTCCCGGAAACGAGCCTTAAAGTGGCTAGGGCTATGTCCCGCCTCTATCCTTTGGCTGTGAGTGAACGTGAGGCCTATCTGTGGCCTACCGTGGATTCTTTAATCACTGCGGTGACTAAGAAAACGGCGTTGCCGGTGGAAGGTGGCACGGCCCTAAAGGACGCCCAAGACAGAAGATTGGAGGCGGCCTTAAGGTCGTCCTTTGAGGCAGCTGCTTTAAGTTTGCAGGCCTCAGTTTGCGGCTCCTATGTGGCCAGGGCGTGCCTGACTATGGTGCAGCGGGCTTCCCCCTCGGATCTTCCTTGAGGGCTGATTGGCCGGCCCTGGAATCGGGCTTAGCCTATTTGGCAGACTTGCTGTATGATGTCTTGAGAGCCTCAGCTAAAGGCATGGCTCAGACAGTCTCTGCGCGGCGGTGGCTTTGGCTGAAACATTGGTCTGCTGACCACGCCTCTAAATCCCGCCTGGCTAGATTGCCTTTTAAAGGCAAGCTGCTCTTTGGGGTCGAGCTGGACAAAATCGTGACCGATCTCGGCACGTCTAAGGGCAAGAAATTACCAGAGGTCAGGGCTCGGGCTAGTACTCGTCCCGGTACCTCCAGAGGACGGTTGCTGGAAGCCCGTCGGTACCGCCCGGGCAAGTCGGGTTCCTCTGCCCCCTCTTCCTTCAAGAGGAATTTCTCCCCCAAGCAGCATTCCTTTCGCAGAGACCGCCGTCCCGGAGGTGCTCCCTCCGGTCCTCCCCCAGGGTCTCGTACCCAATGACCCAGTGCAGATTGGAGGACGGCTGTCCTCGTTTCTGGGCGAGTGGACCACTATAACTTCAGACGCGTGGGTGCTGGAAGTCATCAGAGACGGCTACAAGCTAGAGTTCTGCCAACCCTTAAGAGACGGGTTTGTACTCTCTCCCTGCAAGTCTCCGGTCAAGCTGTGGCAGTGCAGCAGACCTTGGACAACCTGATCCGCCTGGGTGCGGTCGTTCCGGTGCCAAAAAATCAGATTGGCAAGGGACGTTACTCCATTTACTTTGTGGTTCCAAAGAAAGGAGGTTCTGTCCGGCCTATCCTCGACCTCAAAGGGGTCAATCGGGCCTGGAAAGTGAGGCACTTTCGCATGGAGACTCTCCGCTCTGTTATAGCGACAGTGAAGGCAGGAGAGTTCTTGGCTTCCTTGGACATCAAGGAAGCGTACCTGCATATTCCCATCTGGCCTCCTCTCCAACGCTTTCTGCGTTTTACAGTCCTGAGACGACACTTCCAGTTCAGAGCCCTCCCTTTCGGGTTGGCTACTGCTCCGCGGACCTTTTCCAAAGTAATGGGGGTCATAGCGGCCTTCCTGCTAAAGGAAGGAGTACAAGTCCATCCTTATCTGGACGACTGGTTGATCCGAGCCCCCTCTTATGCAGAGTGCGGCAAAGCTATGGACCGGGTAGTTGCTCTTGTGAGCTCCCTGGGATCGATCATCAACTGGAAGAAGAGCCAGCTGCGCCCGACTCAGTCCCTGGAGTATCTGGGAGTTCGATTCGACACCCAAGTGGGCAGAGTGTTCCTGCCAGACAATCGGATTGTCAAGCTTCAGGCTCAGGTGGACTAGTTCCTAGTAGCCTCTCCTATTCGGGCTTGGGACTACGTGCAGCTGTTGGGCTCTGTGACGGCCACGATGGAAGTAGTGCCCTGGGCCAGGGCTCATATGAGACCACTACAGCTATCTCTGCTGCTGCGCTGGACTCCGATGTCGGAGGATTATGCTGTGCACCTTCCCGTGGACCCAGCAGTGCGCAAGGCGCTGAGCTGGTGGACGCAGACAGACAAGTTGTCTGCAGGATTGCCTCTGGTGACCCCGGAGTGGATTGTCGTCACGACAGACGCCTCTTTGATGGGCTGGGGAGCCCACTGCTTGGGAAGGACAGTGCAGGGGCTCTAGTCTCCTGCAGAGGCAAGTGGTCTATCAACCTCCTGGAACTCAGAGCCATTCGGTTGGTGTTATTGGAGTTCATCCCGGTACTGGTGTTGTAGCCTGTACGGGTCCTGTCGGACAATGCCACGGCTGTGGCCTATATCAACCGCCAGGGAGGTACCAAGAGCGCCCCTCTAGCCAAGGAGGCTATGAGTCTTTGCCAGTGGGCGGAAGCGAACCTGGAGCAGCTTTCAGCGGCCCACATTGCCGGAGTCATGAATGTCAAGGCGGACTTTCTCAGTCGCCATACCTTGGAGCCCGGAGAGTGGCAACTATCTGCTCAGGCGTTCTTGGACATCACGAAGCGCTGGGGCCAGCCGAGCCTAGATCTGATGGCGTCATCGGCCAATTGCCAAGTGCCGCGCTTTTTCAGCAGAGGACGGGACCCTCGATCCCTGGGAGTAGATGCTCTTCTCCAACAGTGGCCGACACAAGAGCTCCTCTATGTGTTCCCACCCTGGCCCATGTTGGGCAGGGTGCTAGACCGGGTGGCAAAGCATCCCGGCAGGGTAATCCTGGTGGGTCCGGATTGGCCCAGATGTCCCTGGTATGCGGACTTGATCAGGCTCTCAGTCGACGATCCTCTGCGGCTGTCAGTGGAGCAGGGCCTGTTACATCAGGGTCCCGTGGTGATGGAGGATCCCTCTCCCTTTGGTCTTACGGCCTGGCTATTGAGCGGCAGCGTCTGAGGAAGAAGGGCTTCTCAGACAAGGTCATCGCCACTATGCTGAGAGCGAGGAAGCGCTCTACTTCTACTGCTTACGCCAGGGTTTGGCGTATCTTTGCAGCATGGTGTGAAGCAGGCTCACTTTCTCCCTTCACTGCTCCAATTTCATCAGTGTTGGCGTTCCTGCAAGAAGGTCTGGAGAAAGGCCTGTCGCTCAGTTCCCTTAAAGTCCAGGTAGCGGCTCTGGCTTGCTTCAGGGGCCGCCTGAAGGGTGCTTCCCTGGCTTCGCAGCCAGATGTGGTGCGCTTTCTCAAGGGAGTTAATCACCTGCGCCCTCCTCTGCACTCAGTGGTGCCTGCGTGGAATCTCAACCTGGTGCTAAGAGCATTGCAGAAGCCGCCTTTTGAACCCTTGTCGAGGGCATCTCTGAAAGACCTGACGTTGAAAGCAGTCTTATTGGTGGCTATCACTTCAGCCAGAAGAGTTTCCGAGCTCCAGGCGCTCTCATGTCGAGAGCCTTTTCTGCAGTTCACTGAGGCAGGAGTGACTATTCGCACAGTGCCTTCCTTCCTGCCCAAGATTGTTTCTCGCTTCCATGTGAATCAGCAGCTCTGTCTCCCTTCCTTTCGTAGGGAGGACTACCCAGAGGAGTACTCCGCTCTTGAATATCTGGATGTGAGACAAGTCATCATCAGATACTTGGAAGTGACCAATGATTTCCGGAAATCGGATCATCTGTTTGTCCTGTTTGCAGGTCCTCGTAAGGGTCTGCAGGCTGCTAAGCCTACAGTGGCAAGATGGGTCAAGGAAGCCATTGCAGCGGCTTATGTGGCCGCGGGGAAGGTGCCGCCTATCCAGCTGAAGGCTCACTCCACGAGAGCTCAGGCGGCCTCGATGGCAGAGGCCGGATCCGTCTCCTTGGAAGAGATATGCAAGGCGGCAACGGGGGCTTCGGCTCATACATTCTCCAAGCATTACCGTTTGACTGTGGCTGCACGGGCGGAGGCCCGGTTTGGAGCTTCAGTGTTGAGGTCAGGGATTTCAATGTTCCGCCCTGGGTGAGTACTGCTTCGGTACATCCCACCAGTCTATGGATTGATCAGCTTGATGATATGGAAGGTAAAATTATGTATAATCATACCTGATAATTTTCTTTCCATTAATCATAGCTGATCAATCCATAGCCCCTCCCAGATATCTGTACTGTTTATATTCTGGTTGAATTTTAGGTTCAAGTTTAGCCTTCAGTTACTTCAGGAGGACTTCGTGTTCAAGTTCTTCTTTCACTTGGATTCTTCAAGAGTTGAGACGAGTTTGTGTTACAGTGAGCTGCTGCATTCCTCTCCCCTCCGTTTTACGGGGCTGGATTGAGACATAAATTCTGCCGGCACTCCCTCCCGCTTCGTGCGGCTGTAGGGCAGCTTTGTACCCCTCCCGCTTCGGCGGTGTTAGGGTCAGTCAGCTCCTCCCGCGGTTGCGGTTGCAGGATAAGCCAGATCCCCCCGCATCGGCGGGTGTGGTGTCCCTCCCCCGCTCCGCGTGGATGAGCTGGACGGATTCCCCTCCCCCACTTGTGTGGGGATGAGCTGGGTTAATTCCCCTCCCCCGTTTCGGCGGTGGTGAGCTGGGCAGAGTGTCCCTTCGTGGGTGTAATTCTCTAAGTGCTGAGTCCTGCGGATGGAGCTTTGATATCGACATACTGAGGAGTTTCCGGCAGCACATGACCACATATAGGGAGGCAAAAGTTTGCTCTCTATCTCCACCTGCTGGTAGATGGACACAACCCACCAGTCTATGGATTGATCAGCTATGATTAATGGAAAGAAAATTATCAGGTATGATTATACATAATTTTACCTTGCAATTTTTCACGATCCTCTTGCGATTTAACAACTTTGAATAAAACTTTGTCTCATCAGCAGATGTAATTTACTCACTAGTTATTCCCATCTCTAGATCATTTATAAATATGTTAAAAAGCAGTGGTCCTTTGCAGGGCCGGAGCAGCACTGAAGGCAGCTCTCCCTCCGTCTCGCCCTCAGCTCTCAGCTCCGCGACCGTCAGCCTTCCTCTCCGTTCCTCCCCCCCCCCCCCCCCCGGCGTGTTTAACCTTTTATTTTCAGTGGCAGCGACGGCAGTAAAGTAGAAAGCACTGCGGGCTCGCCTCCAGCTTCTCTCTTCCCTCACACAGTGTCCCGCCCTCGCGGAAACAGGAAATGCATCATCGCAGAAGGTGGGACACTGTGTGAGGGAAGGGAGAAGCTGGAGGCGAGCCCACAGTGCTTTCTTCTTTACTGCTGTCATTGCCACTGAAAATAAAAAGGTTAAACGCGCCAGGGGGGCAGAAAGGAGGGTTGTCAGGGAGCTGAGGGAGGGCAGGGGAAATCGCTGGACATGGATGGGAGGGGAGGGCAGGGGGAGAGAAGAGATTGTTGGACATGGAGAGGAGAGGAGGGCGGGGGAGAAGAGATCGCTGGACATGGAGAGCAGGGGAGGGCAGGGGGAGAGATCACTGGACAATGAGAGGAGAGGAGGGCAGGGGGAGAAGAGATCGCTGGACATGGAGAGGAGGGGTGGGCAGGGGGAGAGAAGAGATCTCTGGACATGGAGAGGAGAGGAGGGCAGGGGGAGAGAAGAGATCGCTGGGCGAGGAGAGGAGGGGAGGGCAGGGGGAGAGAGGAGAATTGCTGGACATGGATGGATGGATGATGGGGGCAGGGGAGAGGAATTTTGCTGGAAATGGGTGGATGGAGGAGAGGGCAGGGGAGAATGGAGAGTTGCTGGACATGGATGGATGGAGGGGGCAGGGGAGAGAGGAAATTTGCTGGATATGGATGGATGGATGGGGAGGGCAGGGAAGAAGAGAGTTGCTGGACATGGATGGATGGAGGAGAGGGCAGGGAAGAATGGAGAGTTGCTGGACATGGATGGATGGATGAATTGGGGCAGCGGAGAGAAGAATTTTGCTGGATATGGGTGGATGGAAGAGAGGGCAGGGGAGAATGGAGAGTTGCTGGACATGGATGGATGGAGGGGGCAGGGGAGAGGAAATTTGCTGGATATGGATGGATGGAGGAGAGGGCAGGGAAGAATGGAGATTTGCTGGACATGGATGGATGGAGGAGAGGGCAGGGGAGAGAGGAGAATTGCTGGACATGGATAGATGAATGGAGGGGGCAGGGGAGAGGAAATTTACTTAATCTGCTAAGAGCATTGTAATATAGTAACATAGTAGATGACGGCAGAAAAAGACCTGCATGGTCCATCCAGCCTGCCCAACAAGATAAACTCATATGTGTATACCTTACCTTGATTTGTACCTGCCTTTTTTAGGGCACAGACCGTACAAGTCTGCCCAGCAGTATTTCCCGCCTCCCAACCACCAGTCCCGCCTCCCATCACTGGCTCTGGCACAGACCGTATAAGTCTGCCCTCCACTATCCTCGCCTCCCAACCACCAACCCCTCTTCCCCCACCTGCTCCGCCACCCAATTTCGGCTAAGCTTCTGAGGATCCATTCCTACTGCACAGGATTCCTTTATGCATTGAATTCTGTTACCGTTTTCATCTCCACCACCTCCCGTGGGAGGGCATTCCAAGCATCCACCACCCTCTCCGTGAAAAAATACTTCCTGACATCTTTCCTGAGTCTGCCCCCCTTCAATCTCATTTCATGTCCTCTCGTTCTACCGCCTTCCCATCTCCAGAAAATATTTGTTTGCGGATTAATACCTTTCAAGTATTTGAACGTCTGTATCATATCACCCCTGTTCCTCCTTTCCTCCAGGGTATACATGTTCAGGTCAGCAAGTCTCTGCTCATACGTCTTGGAACGCAAATCCCATACCATTCTCGTAGCTTTTCTTTGCACCGCTTCCATTTTTTTTAACATCCTTCGCAAGGTATGGCCTCCAAAACTGAACACAATACTCCAGGTGGGGCCTCAGCAATGACTTGTACAGGGGCATCAACACTTCCTTTCTTCTGCTGATCACACCTCTCTCTATAATATAAGAAACTAAAATAAACAATATGCTCTTAAATAGGCTATAAGACTTATCTGTGCCTTCTCTGGAAACAAATATAATGAAAGTTTTAAATAAAAGGCCTCATCAGCCAACAACTAAGTGGACACACCTGTATAGGCTTCAATCATGGGCCAACCACCACCATTGAAAAAATATCAAATGGAAAGAAGACACTGCATAAAACAGAAGACACTGACCAAAGCAAATAGAAAAACCAAATGCTCAGACAACAAAGGTAGAAAAAAGTATTTTATTCAGAATGTATTAATTGGAATGTCAGCTTTTGGAAATTTGCATCTGTGATATTTTGCATGTAAGTTTCAGTTTTTCTAGTATTGCTGCATGCCGAGTCTAACTTCTTGAGGTAACTTTTCAGTTCAGTATTTTGCCTTCATATTTTTTTATTTCTAGTTCCTTGTGTCATATCTGTTGTCATGTGTTTTTCATATGTGATCAAGGTGCAGTATTCTGTTAGTGTGTAGTATTTGCAGCCCTTTTTTTTTTCATTAGGTAGTGTACTGGTGTTTTAGAGCCCGGTGTAATTACAGTGCTGCCTTTCACACATAAGGTTTGTAGCTCGTCGTGTACTTGGAATTAGTTCTGTTATGGTTATGGTTTGGTAAGGTTATGAGTGGGTTTTTGCACAAATTTGTGTATAGTGTTTTGCAGTGGAGAGATTGTGTGTTGGCCTTACTGAGATGGCACCAAAACATCAGAAAGGGTATAGAGCCTAAATCATGACACACTACCTCTTGAAGGATCTACATATAGAGCTTATGCATTTCTAAGGTCTACACTGGCATGGTATGGGAAAGGGGGTGGGGAAATACTACTAGAGAGGACGAGGGAGTACTGGGTAAGGAGGAAAGAAGGAAGGAAGGAAGGGAGAAAGAGCTTTCTCCCTCCCTTCGTTCCTTCCTCCATATTAGCATATTCATATATCTATCTATCTATCTATCTATCTATCTATCTATCTATCTATCTATCTATATATATATATATATATATATATATATGCAAATTAATATGCTAATATGCCCCACCCCATCTTTTGCCCCCCCCCCCAAATGAAACAGTCAAACTATGCCCATGGTCCTAGTACAGACCCCTGCGGGACCCCACTATCTACCCATCTCCATTGGGAATACATTCTACTTGGTTTCTTAGCGATTGCTATACGCTGAGCAGAGGATTTTAATATATCATGAACGATGACACCTAGATTCCTTTCCTGGTCCATGATCAGTAAGTGTTCTTGAATCCTTGGAATCCTGTAAATGTAGTAGATGGTATAAGTAGATGTTTCTGGACCACTAGCATATGTGGCCAGATTACCTTGTAATTCACTATCTAAAGCCCAGACTCCCCTCCTCAGTGAAACAGAAGTGATATAGAGGGTTTCCCATGCCCTTCGGCATCCAAACAGTGGTTCTGACACCTGTGTACAAGTGGGCCGACTGCGCATTTGTGGAATGCTTTCCTGCCTGCTGTGTGACAGCACTCTTCAGTTCTCTTTTTTCCGTGTGGGGAGCAGCAGATTTTTATGTGGCTCCTTCGCCCGGGAACGAGCCTTCAGTGCCTTTTTGTGGTGTTTTTTTGTCTTTTTTCTCTTTATTTCTGTTTTATTTCTTTAAAAAAATGTTTCCTTTTGTTTTTCCCTAGATTCGTTTTGGCCTACATCAAGTTTTCTTTCTTTTTTCATCGCTGCCATAGGTAGGCCTGCTCAGTCGAGTTTCTTCTCCCTTTGTGCCTTTTTTTCTGGCACAATCGCGTTTTTTTTATTTCGCCAGAGCTGTCTTCCCTTCCATGTCATCGAAGATTCCCAGTGGCTTTGAAAGTTGTATTCTGTGCAATCAAACCATCTCAGGCACAGATACCCGTTCCTGGTGTATCCAGTGCCTTGGGCCTGACCATAGCCCGGCGAGTTGTCTCCTCTGTGTTCGTATGAAGAAGAGGACACAAATTGCTTGAAAGGCTCAGAGAGAAAAACTTTTTGGAGCCCGGTCCAGTCCTTCGACATCGGCATCGAGGGAGGCATCAACATCGGGAGTGGAGGTAGGGATGGCTGCTCAGAGACCCCGACACACTGGGAGCACTGAGTCATCGAGTGGGTCTCCACCTGTCTCGAGGCCGCCAGCTGTGCAGGTCCCCCGGGAACAACCGTTATCGGACCTGACCACAAGGCATCGTGAGGATTCCACGTCGTCCTTGTTGGCACCGAGGAGTTTCGGTGAGGTGCATCGGGCGAAGGCTAAGAAGCACCGACACCAATCTCCTTAAACGCATGGTGCCGGAAGCTCCAGGATGTCAAGGGATCCAGCTCCTGAGAAGTGGCACTGGCAGCCGAGATCCTGCTCCTGCACCCCAGGAGGTTTGGCAACCTTAGCCCACACTATCCATACAGCCTGTACTGATGTTGGCTCTCAACGAGTGACTCCGAGCCTTGCTCCCAGAGCTGTTGGAAGCCTCTATACAGCAGTGCATCAGCATTGGGGGGGGGGGGGGGCCTGCGCCTACCATGCCTTCCGCTGCGGCTCCACCTGGCCCCTAGCTCGTGACGCGGCCTCCAACACTGGTGCTGCTTACGGTTCCGATGTCGACTGCCACCCAGGCTGGTTCTCCTTCAACGTCTGTGGAGGAAGCTTCACTGGAGTCCAGGCATGAACCAACCTCTCAACGCCATTCTCGAGGCCATGGATCTTCGAAGTCGAGGTGGGCCCGGTCTCGGGCTTCCCTGAGGGAAGTGCTATCCGACACCAAAGAGGAGCATTCGTGGGAGTCTGAGGAGGATCCCAGGTACTTTTCTTCTGATGAGGCCTTTGGGATTCCTTCAGAACCTTCCCCTCCATCTGAGAGATGGATATCACCACTTGAGAGCCTCTCTTTCACCTCGTTTGTGCGGGAAATGGCTGAGGCCATACCCTTCCTGGTAGAAGTGGAGGATGAGCCCTGGCCTAAGATGCTTGAGGTCCTGAACTACACTTCTCCACTTAAGGAGGCAGTGATGACCCCCCTGTATGAAGTACTGAAGGTAGTCCTCGTGTGGAACTGGGTGTGTCCTCTCTTGTCTGTCCCTGTGGTCCCGAAGAAAATTGACACCCAATATCGGATCCACGGGGAACCTGGGTTGGTGAGGTCTCAGCTACCCCACAACTCCATGGTGGTGGATGCCGCTCTCAAGAGAGCTAAGAGTACTAGGGACTATACATCGGCTCTCCAAGGCAGAGAAGCTACAACCTTGGACTCTTTTCATAGGAAAATGTATCAGGCCATGATGCTTGTTGCCCGTATTCAAGCATACCAGCTCTTCACGAGCATCTGCTTGTGGAACTCGGTGAGGCAGCTATCTGGCTTGTTTAATGCACTTCCTCCGGAGCACGCCAAGCTCTTTCGCCAGCTGGTCAAGCAGCAGAAGGCGTGTCGCAAGTTCTTGGCCAGGGACACTTATGAATCCTTGGAATCCTGTAAATGTAGTAGATGATTTTGATGGGGCATCCAGAATCTCTGCCCAAGGTATAGCGATGCGCAGACTCTCATGGCTGTGCGTCTCTGACCTGGACCATTTGGTTCCACAGAGGATGGCGGATGCTCCATGCTGGGGGGATAATCTTTTCGGAGAGAAGGTCGAAGAACTGGCTGACCAGATCAAGAAGCATACCGATGCTATGTCTTCTCTCTCCCGCCGGGTGCCTCTGCTACCACCTCCTCATCCAGGAGGTATTTTGGTGGGTCCCAGGGTACCTCTTATTCTAGGTGTAGGCTAGAAGGCTACTCGGGCTACACCTCAGCGCGCTCATTCTCGTCAACACTGTGTGCCAAAGGCCCCTGCTGCTCCCCAGCACAAGGCAGAGACGAGCTTTTGACTGGCTCCAGCAGAGCACAGCACCATAAAAGTGTCCATGCTGGACAACTTACCAGTCGGGGAGAGGTTAAAATTTTTTAACCAAAGGTGGCCTCTCATAACCTCCGATTGGTGGGTTCTTCAAATAGTTTGGCTAGGATACACCCTCAATTTGAAATCCAAACCTCCAAATTGCCCACCGAGAGCTCATTCTTTCAGCTCACAGCACAAGCAGGTGCTTGCAGAGGAACTCTCTGCCCTTCTAAAGGCCCATGCAGTCGAACCCGTTCCACCAGGGGAAGAGCATAGTAACATAGTAGATGACAGCAGAGAAAGACCTGCACGGTGCATCCAGTTAGGGTTACCATTTTTTGTCCTCAAAAAAAGAGGACACTTGCCCTGCCCATGCCCTACCCACTTTCACACCCTCACCCAGCCCCTTTCATGCCTTCATCCCGCCCCTTGTCACACCTCATCCCGCCCCCCTGTCGCATTTTACCCTCCCCCTGGTCACCCCCTCACCTCCCCTTACTCACTATCTTCCTTAGAAGTGATTTATAGTAGTAATAGTATTTATAGTAGATACACCTGCTGAAAGTTTTGTTTTGTTCTGACCAATATGGCGGTTGCCGGGAGAGATGACTTCACTTCAGCTTTTTGACTTCGTGCCAATTCCTGTCTTGTTAAACCTGCTTGATACCGGCTTACACAACAGCACTCTGAAAGACTACTAATAACTACACTGAATGTAAAACTGGGGGTAAAAAGGAGAGACCAATTACTATTTTTTGGTGGCGGCCTTACGAGACTGTTTTCTGTATTATTATTATTATTATTAAATACCCTGTGCTCGTGCTTCCTTAAGTGAAGCACTTAGCGGAACTAGGGCTGCGCTGGGAGCGGTGTAGCAGGGGAAGAGGTTCCGCTCGGACCGCATGCGTGTCGGTGGTTCTTCCGCCGGCAACCAGCGTTCTGCTTGTCCCGCATGGTGTCCGCTGCTAATCTTACCTGTTAGCTTTCTGTCATGCAGTCGTTGCTGGTGCTGGCGGGTGCAGGGATACCTGGCGCGGCACACAGGCAGCTTAGGAATCTTCTTCGGCAGCTGGTTCTGATGAGGCCGGGCAGGTTGTACCAGGGTCGGGAGCCTGTACGGGAGGTCAGGCTGCAATATACAGCCTCAGATAACCACCACCTCCAGTCCCTCTAACTCCTCCTACTATCGCATCATTGGCTGGAGGGATTCACGTGCATAGAAATTGACGAGGACGAGGAGGACAGATGATGACGTGGTGATGATCCTGTCCCGAGTCCCGACGAAACCCAGACAAATCGGGGAAATGCGGAAATCCGCCCGGACTCCCCACAGCGCCCTCAAAAAGAGGACATGTCCGGGGAAATCCGGACGAATGGTAACCCGCCCAACAAGATAACTCATATGTGCTACTTTTTGTGTATACCTGACCTTGATTTGTATCTGCCATTTTCAGGGCACAGACCATAGATGTGTGCCCAGCACTAGCCCCGCCTCCCCCCACCGGCTCTGCCACCCAATCTCGGCTAAGCTTCTGAGGAACCATTCCTTCTGAACAGGATTCCTTTATGTTTATCCCACGCATGTTTGAATTCCATTACCGTTTTCATCTCCACCACCTCCCGCGGGAGGGCAACCCAAGTATCCACCACTCTCTCCGTGAAAAAATACTTCCTGACATTTTTCTTGAGTCTGCCCCCCTTCAATCTCATTTCATGTCTTCTCGTTCTACCGCCTTCCCATTTACGGAAAAGGTTCATTTGCGGATTAATGCCTTTCAAATATTTGAACGTCTGTATCATATCACCCCTGTTTCTCCTTTCCTCCTTTCCTCATACGTCTTGTAACACAAATCTCATACCATTTTCGTAGCTTTTCTTTGCACCACTTCTATTCTTTTTAAATCCTTAGCAAGATACAGCCTCCAAAACTGAACACAATACTCCAGGTGGGGCCTCACCAACGACTTATACAAGGGCATCAACACCTCCTTTCTTCTGCTGGTCACACCTCTCTCTATACAGCCTAGCAACCGTCTAGCTACAGCCACCGCCTTGTCACACTGTTTCGTCACCTTCAGATCCTCAGATACTATCACCTCAAGATCCCTCTCCCTGTCCGTACATACAGTGGTGGAAATAAGTATTTGATCCCTTGCTGATTTTGTAAGTTTGCCCACTGACAAAGACATGAGCAGCCCATAATTGAAGGGTAGGTTATTGGTAACAGTGAGAGATAGCACATCACAAATTAAATCCGGAAAATCACATTGTGGAAAGTATATGAATTTATTTGCATTCTGCAGAGGGAAATAAGTATTTAATCCCTCTGGCAAACAAGACCTAATACTTGGTGGCAAAACCCTTGTTGGCAAGCACAGCGGTCAGACGTCTTCTGTAGTTGATGATGAGGTTTGCACACATGTCAGGAGGAATTTTGGTCCACTCCTCTTTGCAGATCATCTCTAAATCATTAAGAGTTCTGGGCTGTCGCTTGGCAACTCGCAGCTTCAGCTCCCTCCATAAGTTTTCAATGGGATTAAGGTCTGGTGACTGGCTAGGCTACTCCATGACCCTAATGTGCTTCTTCCTGAGCCACTCCTTTGTTGCCTTGGCTGTATGTTTTGGGTCATTGTCGTGCTGGAAGACCCAGCCACGACCCATTTTTAAGGCCCTGGCGGAGGGAAGGAGGTTGTCACTCAGAATTGTACGGTACATGGCCCCATCCATTCTCCCATTGATGCGGTGAAGTAGTCCTGTGCCCTTAGCAGAGAAACACCCCCAAAACATAACATTTCCACCTCCATGCTTGACAGTGGGGACGGTGTTCTTTGGGTCATAGGCAGCATTTCTCTTCCTCCAAACACGGCGAGTTGAGTTCATGCCAAAGAGCTCAATTTTTGTCTCATCTGACCACAGCACCTTCTCCCAATCACTCTCGGCATCATCCAGGTGTTCACTGGCAAACTTCAGACGGGCCGTCACATGTGCCTTCCGGAGCAGGGGGACCTTGCGGGCACTGCAGGATTGCAATCCGTTATGTCGTAATGTGTTACCAATGGTTTTCGTGGTGACAGTGGTCCCAGCTGCCTTGAGATCATTGACAAGTTCCCCCCTTGTAGTTGTAGGCTGATTTCTAACCTTCCTCATGATCAAGGATACCCCACGAGGTGAGATTTTGCGTGGAGCCCCAGATCTTTGTCGATTGACAGTCATTTTGTACTTCTTCCATTTTCTTACTATGGCACCAACAGTTGTCTCCTTCTCGCCCAGCGTCTTACTGATGGTTTTGTAGCCCATTCCAGCCTTGTGCAGGTGTATGATCTTGTCCCTGACATCCTTAGACAGCTCCTTGCTCTTGGCCATTTTGTAGAGGTTAGAGTCTGACTGATTCACTGAGTCTGTGGACAGGTGGCTTTCATACAGGTGACCATTGCCGACAGCTGTCTGTCATGCAGGTAACGAGTTGATTTGGAGCATCTACCTGGTCTGTAGGGGCCAGATCTCTTACTGGTTGGTGGGGGATCAAATACTTATTTCCCTCTGCAGAATGCAAATAAATTCATATACTTTCCACAATGTGATTTTCCGGATTTAATTTGTGATGTGCTATCTCTCACTGTTACCAATAACCTACCCTTCAATTATGGGCTGCTCATGTCTTTGTCAGTGGGCAAACTTACAAAATCAGCAAGGGATCAAATACTTATTTCCACCACTGTATCAGACACTCCCCGCCTAACACATACATCTCCCATGGATTTCTACTCCCTAAGTGCATCACTTTGCATTTCTTCGCATTGAATTTTAATTGCCAACCCTTAGACCATTCCTCTAGCTTTCGCAGATCCTTTTTCATGTTTTCCACACCCTCCCGGGTGTCCATTCTGTTACAAATCTTAGTAACAAAGGGCAGGGATTCTGCTATGAGTGGGAAAGTGCGGGGTACAAATGTAACAAATAAATAAAGAAATAAAGAAATAAATAATCCAGGTACTTCCTTGTTCAGAAAAAGACAGGAGGGATGCATCCCATCCTAGACCTAAGGGCCCTGAACAAATTCCTGGTTTGAGAAAAGTTCAGGATGGTTTCCCTGGGCACCCTTCTTCCTATGATTTAGAAGAATGATTGGCTAAGCTCTCTGGACTTGAAGGATGTGTATACGCATATCCTGATGCTTCCAGCTCACCGAAAGTATCTTCAGTTTCGGCTGGGAACACATCATTTTCAGTACTGCGTGTTGTCTTTTGGTCTCGCGTCAGCTCCCAGGGTATTTACCAAATGTCTAGAGGTAGTTGCAGTGTTGCTGTGCAGACTGGGAGTGTGTGTGTTCCCTTATCTCGATGATTGGCTGGTAAAGAGCACCTCGGAGGATGGTGCTTGGGAGTCCATGCAGAAGACTATTCAAGTGCAAGAGCTACTAGGGTTCATAATAAATTACTCCAAGTCCCTGTCCAGCAATTGGAATTCATAGGAGCCCTGTTCGATACATGGACTGTTTGAGCTGTCACGATGAACCTCTTCTCCAGTGGTGTAGCGAGGGCAGCTGCCACCCGGAGTGGTTTGCTGCTGCGCTCCCTCCGCCCCCCGGGTGCAGCATGACACCCCCCCTCGGCGAATCAACCCCCCCCCCCCTCGGCACATCACCCAAGCCCCCCCCCGAGTGCATTTTTGCCTGCCGTGTGCACACCGCTGGGGGGGTGTCGTTTCCGCTGGTTCCCTGCTCCCTCTGCTCCGGAACAGGAAGTAACCTGGGAGCAGGGAACCAAGCGGAGCCAATACCCCCCCAACGGCGTGCACCCAGGGTGGACCGCACCCATGCCCCGCCCTTGCTACACCACTGCTCTTCTCCTTCTTTCTTTTGCTGGACCGAATATGAGATCAGCTTTCTCAGTCACCCTCGGGCAGTAAGTTCCCAGAACAAACAAAGAAACCAAGTTCAATCCAATCCCTTATGTTCCTTTAATCAACTTCTTTCATCATTCACTTTAGCCAAGTTTCAAAACACAGTTCAATTTAACCCGGCTTCAAAATCCAGTTCACTTTAGCCTAGGGTTACCATATTTTGTCCCCCCCCCCCCCCCAAAAGGAGGACACATGCCCCGCCCCCTTCCACACCCCGCCCCTTCCATGCCCTCACGCCGCCCCTTTCACATTTTCCCCTCCCCCCTGTCACACACCCCCTCACTCCCCCTCTTCATCACCCCCCTCCCATTACTACTGCCCTGGTGGTCTAGTGACCTCTTCGGAGCAGGAAAGAGCCCCCTCTTTCCTGCCCAGAGCACTGCCCTGCATGCAATCTTGCGAGATCACTTCAACTCTTGGTGGCCATTTTGAATCAGCGCCGAGATCACGAACAGGAAGGATGCATGCAGGGCAGCGCTCCGGGCAGGAAAGAGGGGGCCCTTTCCTGCCCCGAAGGCGGAAGAGGTCACTAGACAACCAGGGCAGTAGTAAGTAAGGGGAGGCTAGCAATCTGCCCGTTTGTCCAGATTTCTGAAATCCGAACGGGCAGATTGGAAAAACCCGCCCGGTTGCCCGGATATGCCCTCAAAAAGAGGACATGTCCGGGTAAATCCGGACATATGGTAACCCTACTTTAGCCAGGCTTCAAAACACAGTTCAATTTGACCAGGCTTCAAAACAATTTAGCCAGGCTTCAAAACACCACCCTCATCTGTCAGCATTTACCTCCTGACATCCACCCACCAGATCTCTGTTGGCCACTGTGATTTCTCCTCGTGTACCTCTAGTAGTCACTTTCCTCCCCCGGTACTCCCTGCTGAAACTTCCATCTCCTCCTCTAACTCCTCTTCCTCTACTTGTTCTGATTCCTCCCACTCTGTACACTCATTCCCCCCACCCTTTTTCAGGTGTTCCACACTCTCCTCATCTGATTCCATTTCCCAATCAAGCTCCTCCCCTCCCTCCTTTTGAACCTGGTGGTTTTCCCTGTCCTGATTCCTCCTGTCAATGCCCTCTGGGACCTGTAGTTTCCCCGTTCTGGATTCCTCCTGTCTTGCAATGCCCTCTGGGACCTGTAGTTCCCCAGTTCCTCATAGAGCCTATCTTCTGGAGGTGCATGCGGACAATCTTCTGTCCCTTGCATCCAAGGTTTGGACATCGCAGCAAGTAACAACTCGGCAGATGTTGAGGTTGTTGGGCCACATGGCTTCCACAGTATATGTTACACTCATGGTACGTCTTCACATGAGATCTGCTCAATGCACCCTGGCTTCCTGGTGGTATCAAGCCATGTGGAGTCTAGAAGATGTCATCCGTGTGTCCCCCGACCTGGAACGCTCTCTTCAGTGGTGGACAATTCGATCCAATCTGACCTTGTGACTACCATTCCAAATTCCTCAGCCACAAAAAATGCTGACGACGGATGCATCTCTCCGGGGGTGGGGAGCTCATTTAGATGGGCTTCACACTCAGGGAGTCTGGTCCCCCCCAAGAAACGGATCTTCAGATGACCCTCCTGGCGCTCCGAGCAATCTGGAACGTTCTAAAGGCTTTCAGAGATTGGCTGTCTAACCAAATTATCTTAATTCAAACAGACACAAGCAGGGGGGCACTGGATCTTGCCCTCTGTGTTAGGAAGCCATCCAGATATGGCTCTGGGCACGCCGTCACGGCATGTTTCTACAAGCCACTTATCTGGCAGGCATAAACAACAACCTGGTCGACGGGCTGAGCAGAGTAATGCAACCTCACGAGTGATCTCTGAAAATGGGCATAGCCCGCAAGATCTTTCGAGCGTGGGACACTCCCTCGTTGGATCTTTTTGCCACTCAAATCAATCACAAGTTTCCTCAGTTCTGTTCCAGGCTTCAGGCCCACGACAGACTAGCATCAGATGTCTTTCTCCTACATTGGGGAACAGGCCTTCTGTATGCGTATCCTCCCATACCTCTAATGGGGAAGACTTTGTTGAAACTCAAGCAAGACCATGGGACCATGATTCTGATTGCTCCATACTGGCTGCGTCAGATATGGTTCCCTCTTCTGGAATTGTCCTTTCACTTGGAGCAGACTAGACCCTATTAACAGTCCACCCAATTTTTTGTTTCTTTTGATCCTAACAGGATGGGGGTTGCAATCAGAAAACGCATCATTTCCAGTTGGCTGGCAAATTCCATATATTTTACTTATGCCCAGGCTGGGTTGATTCTTGAAGGTCATGTCAAGGTTCATGAAGTCCTTCTAGGAAACACAGCTACAGTTTAGCTTGGTTGCTGGGTCTGAGTCCTTTTTTTTTTTTTGCCCAGATGAGCTATTGATTGCCCTACTTCCTCATTTGATACTTAAATTTAATAGTGACTGTGACTGTGCTTTAAAGCTTGTCATAGCTTTAATGGAAACAACACGTGGTTCCTCCTCAGGTCAGTGGGTCTCAAAGAAAAGACACGTTCACAGCCAGTAGCAAGTGGCCTGCAACATCTGACTGCATGTAAGCTCTAGGCAGTGAAATTGTCTGGATATAGTTGCCTTGCCTTGTAATATTGATCTTTCCAGCTGCTTAATGGAAAAAACTGTAACAGCAGCAGGCAGAGATGCTGAGAACGTGATTCTTCTGCTTGTATCAGCCTTAAAAGTAAAGCATTTCTGATTCCATTAATGTGAGAACTTTGGCTGTTACTTGAATGGAGAGAATGCTGCATGTGCAAGGATCACTTTAGCCATATTGTTTTTTGTTCAGTAGATATGTAATTCATATCATGTTTTTGGTGACAGACAGTATTGTGGAGAAAGTTATGGATCAGTCCTGCTGCAATGGGGTGGATTGGGGAAAGAAGAGTATTGGCATGACATGAACAGATAAATACATCAACTGGTCCAAATGTAGCCTTGGCCAAAAATTGAGCAGTTTTGGAAGTCTCCATCAAGTTTAGCACACATCCATCATCATAAACCTATCATACAAATAGAAAAAATTGCAAGCCTTTGTCTCAGGTTGGTAGATAAGATATATTAGAGATCACAATTAAGTTGTAGATGGTTGTACTGGTAAAAGGCACCACAAGTCAGGACTGAAATTGGTCACATTGCTTGGGGGCTCAAAATGGAACAACAAACCAAGAGTGCAGTGCAATGAGAGATCTCTTGTATTTTGGGACCAAACAGAAGGCTAAACTATCCTGCTTAAAATGCATCCTCCTTAGGAATCAATTCAGTATAGGTTGCCAAACAACAGGTAACCAAAATGCTGGTGCTAAGCACTATTCTATAATTTTATTTTATTTATTTATTTGTAACATTTGTATCCCACATTTTCCCACATATTAGCAGGCTCAATGTGGCTTACAAAATACCATAATGGTAAACACCAAGTACGGTAGGTATTAAACAAATACAATTAGAAAAAGGGTCAGGTAAGGTAGGGGTAAATGGGAACAATAAGGGACAAGGAAATAAGAAATAAAAATGTCCATTGCAATGTATGTATAGATGCATTGTAGAGTTGAGGCATTTAAGTAGAATCAGTAGGGTAGGCCTTGCAAAACAGATAGGTCTTTAAAGATCGCCTGAAGTTTTGATGGTCATGCATTGTTTTCACACTCTTTGGTAATGCATTCCACATTTGCGTACTTAAGTAAGAAAAATTGGATGCATAGGTTGATTTGTATAATGACATCTGGACACCTAGATGTCCTCATAGAATAGAGCAGATAGAGGAGGTATGCCGTCTGGTGTGAAAGCAAGGCCCTGGCCTAGATCCTCTTGCTTGTCCTACACAGTCCCTGCTTGAATACCTTCTACAACTATCAGAGTCTGGTCTCAAGACCAACTCTGTAAGGGTTCACCTTAGTGCAATTAGTGCTTATCATCAGCGTGTAGAAGGTAAGCCCATCTCTGTACAGCCTTTAGTTGTTTGTTTCATAAGAGGTTTACTTTTGTCAACGCCCCCTGTCAAACCTCCATCAGTGTCATGGGATCTTCACATCTTTCTCACCCAACTGATGAAAGCTCCTTTCGAGCCACTGAATTCCTGCCATCTGAAGTACTTGACCTGGAAGGTTGTTTTCTTGGTGACTGTTACTTCAGCTCTTAGAGTCAGTCAGCTTCAGTCCTTAGTGGTGGATGCACCTTACACTAAGATTCATCACAACAGAGTAGTCCTCTGCACTCACCCTAAGTTCCTGCCAAAAGTGGTGTTGGAGTTCCATCTGAACCAGTCAATTATCTTGCCAACATTCTTTTCCCGACTTCATGCCTACTTGGAGTCGTCTCCTTTGCTATTTTTTATAGTATTAAACTGAGGAGATCGCATTCTCGCATAAGTGGTGGAGCACTCCAGAAAGTTCTACTTAAACTTGTTATAAGTCCTGGACCAGGCAACATGGGTCAGCGTCACCCACTTGTGAGAATATAAAGCCTGCTGTCCTCGGAGAATACCTGCTATAGGTAAGTACCTTAGCTTTCTGGGATCACCTCTAGAACCCTTTATAAAAATCGGCATTACATTGGCTACCCTCCAATCTTCTGGTACCATGCCTGATTTTAAAGATAAATTACACATGTTACTAACAATAGTTCCACAAGTTCATCTTTCTCTGTGAAGACCAAAGCAAAGAATTCATGTAATCTCTCCACTATTACCTTGTCTTCCCTGAGTGCCCCTTTTACCCCTCAGCCATCTAGCTATCCAACTGATTCTTTTACCGGCTTCTTGCTTCTAATGTTCCTAAAAAAAGATTTTACAATTGGGCTCATTTTTGAAAGAGAAGGACGCCCATCTTTGGACATAAATCGGAAGATGGACGTCCTTCTCACAGAAACATCCAAATCGGTATAATCAAAAGCCAATTTTGGACGTCCCCAACTGTACTCCGTCACAGGGACGAACAAAGTTCAAGGGGTCGTGTCAGAGGCATAGTGAAGGCGGGACTTGGGCATGCCTAACACTTGGACGTCCTTGACCCATAATCGAAAAAAATAAGGACATCCCTGATGTTTTCATCTGGACCAGTTTTTCTTACGGCTAAGGCACAAAAAGGTGCCTGAAGTTACCAGATGACCACCGGAGAGAATCGGGGATGACCTCCTGTTACTCCCCCAGTGGTCACTAACCCCCTCCCACCCTCAAAAAACCTCTTTAAAAATATGTCATGCCAGCCTCAGATGTCATACTCAGGTCCATGACAACAGTATGCAGGTCCCTGGAGCAGTTTTAGTGGGTGAGTGCACTTCAGACAGGTGGACCCAGCACCCCCCCCCCCCCCACCTGTTACGTTTGTGGAGGAAATAGTGAGCCCTCCAAAACCCACCACAAACCCACTGTACCACATGTAGGTGCCCCCTTTACTCGTAAGGGCTATGGTAGTGGTTTACAGTTGGGGGTAGTAGGTTTTTGGGGGGGCTCAGCACACAAGGTAAGGGAGCTATGTTCCTGGGAGCATTTTATGAAGTCCACTGCAGTGGCCCCTAGGGTTCCCGGTTGGTGTCCTGGCATGTCAGGGGGACCAGTGCACTACAAATGCTGGCTCCTCCCACAACCAAATGGCTTGCATTTGGTTGTTTCTGAGATGGACGTCCTTGGTTTCGAAAATCACCAAAAATCAGAAACGACCATGTCTAGGGACGTCCAAATCTAGGGAAGGTGAAATTTAAGGATTTGGACGTCACTGACGGTATTTTCAAAACAAAAGATGGCCGTCCATCTTGTTTCGAAAATACGGGTTTCCCCGCCCCTGGATTGGGACGTTTTGCAAGGACGTCCAAATTGAAACTTGGACATCCCTTTCAAAAATGCCCCTCCACATGTTTTTGCCTCCAACGCAATCTTATTTTCTTTTTTTTTAATTCTTTATTTATCCTTTTAAACATTTTACAAGCTTTTATACTTGAACAAGAAAAACAGATTAATTTGGTTTACAAAGAAAATTTCTTACAAGAAGTTAAAAGAAAAAACATCTTATCTTAGACCACCATAACGGGGGGAGTATGCCGATAACTCAGGAGAAGAGGTTACGAAAAATAGTAAATAATAAAGTAAGGCAATCTTATTTTCAAAGTCTCTCTTTGCCTTCCTTATCAGGGATTTGCATTTGACTTGCTATTCCTTATGGTGTTTCGTATTATTTTCATTAGAATTCTTTTTCTATTTTCTGAAGGATTTTTTTTTTAGCTCTATTAGCTTCCTTCACCTCATTTTTTAACCATTCTAGCTGTCATTTGGCCTTTCTTCCTCCTTTTTTATGTTTCAATCATTTTTATTGCAAATTTCAATAAACAGTGTACAGGTGTGCAATGATCTTTGCAGGATTAACATCTGAACCAACACTATTACAACGGTGCACTCCAGTTTGTCTAGCTAACAGTTCTTCTCTCTTTTCCCATCTTCCCCCCCTTCATAACTCCCCCCCACCTTCCCCTCCCTCCCCCCCCCCCCCCCCCCCCCCCCGGTTTCTCAATGGTCTACTATCAGTCTACAGGTATTCAGGGTCTCTCATTTGCATCCACACAGTCTCTCAATTTAGAATTTTACTTTTTGCATTTGGTTGTAGGGTATTCCAGAAATTCGCCCATGTGGTTTCCAGCTTTTTGCCTTCCACCGAGGAAATGTCTGTAATTCCACATCGTTCTAGTTTTAACAGTTCAATCATATTTGTCCTCCAAGCTCCCAGCGTGGGCCCCTCGTTCACTCTCCAATTGAGCAGGATTATCTTCTTGCCGATCAGCACTGCCCTGTGCAGAAAGGAGTTAAGTCCTGGTGGGGCATGTCCCGTGTAGCAGTATTTTCCAAAAAGCAATAAAGGCTGCCTCTGTATTGTGTTGCATCTCCAGTATTGTTTGACGGCCGCTAACAGCTGGGACCAAAAACGCACAACCCGAGGGCAAGACCAGAACATATGTCCTAGACCCACCAATGCCTGGGCACAATGAGGGCACGCACCTGTGCCACCATATCCTGCCTTGAACGCCCTAGCTGGTGGGATATAAAGTCGTAACGCAAATTTATATTGTATCTCCCAATATCTGGAATATATTGAGGTGCGTAATGCCAGGTGTAAAAAGTTCTGCAATACCTCCTCCGACACCTCCGCATTCAGATCCATTGCCCATTTCTGTGCTCTGCCTCTGTAGTCAATGTCCTCCGTAGAGTCCTGTAGATATCTGTGATGGAATCGCAGGGGCACTTTGTTTTGAGCCCCCAGTGTCAATGCTGTATTTAAAGTGTCCTGTACATCCTCGCTTAAGTTGGTCCAGCCTAATTCAGATAAGTAGTGTTGTATCTGCAAATGCGCAAACTGATCAGTCTCTGGTAAGTTGAATTCTGTTTGCAATTCCCGGAATGGTCGCGCTCTGCCCTCCTCTGTCAACAGCTGGTACAGATACTGAATTCCCTTTTTCCTCCATCTAGCAAACATCGCTGAGGTTGTGCCCTCTGTGAAATCTGGGTTATGAAGCAGAGGCAAAAAGGGGGTCGCAGACCACTTGAACCGGTGTCTCCTGCATAACCATCTCCACGCCGCCCTTGCTGAATGGACGAATGGATTGTTTCTTAAGTTGGGTTTAACTCTGCTGCTGCCCGATGCATGTAGCCACCACCCTAAATGTGTTGTGGGTGAGAGGGCCTGTTCTATTTGTGTGTTTGAAAACTCTCCATGACCTGTTAGCCAATCTCTAATGTGTCTCATCGAGCATGCTATGGTTAGATATCTTATGTTGAGTAGGCCCATCCCCCCGTGCAGTCTCGGCTTCTGAATAACACTCAAAGGGAGCCGAGGCTTCCGCCCCCTCCACAAGAATGTCTGAATCAATTTATTGAGGGCTTTTTCCTCTCTCTGTCTTAAATGTAATGGGAGCATCTGAAAGAGGTATAACCATTTAGGGGCTATCATCATGTTAACTAATCCTATGCGTCCTGATAAGGAAAGTGGGCATGTATTCCATAGGTTTAACATGCGTCTGGTCTCTTGTAGGACTGGAAGCACGTTCCTATCGTATAGGAGCCCTATGTCAGCAGGAACTATTACCCCCAGATACCTAATCTGATCCTCTGCCCATTGCAGAGGAAACGCTTCTCCCCATTCCTGCCTCAGTCTCTGATCTAGGGGCAATGCCAGAGATTTTGTCAGGTTCAGCTGGAAGCCCGAGAGCCTGCCATATCTGTGTACAGTGTCTAGGAGGTGTTTTAACGATGTTCGGGGAGTGCTCAGCAGCAACAGCAGGTCATCAGCGTATGCCAGCACCTTTATCTCGTACTGTCCTATTTTGACCCCTTGTATGCCCTCATGTAGTCGGATCTTGTTCAGCAAAGGTTCTAGGGTCAACAGGAAAAGTAACGGGGATAGCGGGCAACCTTGACGTGTTCCTTTCTCGATGTCAAATCCCTCTGTTCGAATTCCATTAACTAATAGCATGGCCCGGGGATCAGTGTATAGTGCTGTGACGGCCTGTAGTAGCCATCCCGTGACGCCTATCCATTTTAACGTTTCAAACAGAAAGGGCCATAACACCCGGTCGAATGCCCGTTCTGCGTCGAGGCTCACCGCCAATTTTTGAGAATGTGTGTTAGGAGCTACTAGTGTGGCTAATATAAATTTACGCACATTCAGAACTGACTGGCGCCCCCTAACGAATCCAGCCTGATCTTCTTTAACCAGCTGTGGAAGAAGAGGTGCCAGCCTGTCTGCTAATATCCTTGACAATAGTTTGGCTTCCACATTAATCAGGGAGATTGGTCTGTATGAGCTAGGTTGTAGTGAGTCTCTCCCTTTTTTTGGAATTAAGCTTATCAGGGCCGTATTAGCATGCAAGGGGAATCGACCGTTATCCACCACTTCGTTAAGATATTCCGTCAGGGGCCCCAGTATTTTTTGTTTAAGCATCTTATAGAATTCGCTAGATAGACCATCGGGCCCTGGTGCTGAGTGCGTTTTTAGTGCACCTATAGCCTTCTGGAGCTCTTTTGCTCCAATCGGCTTATTAAGTTGATCAAGGTGTTCTGGAGATATTTTCCCCATGTCAGCGTTATCTAGGTATGTTCTGATGGCTTCCTGAATGCCTCCCGTCTCTTTCTCCCCCTTATATAAAGTGGCAAAATGCTGTTGGAAGATTTGGGCTATCTCATCTGGTTTAGTGATGATCTCTCCCCTTTGTCCCCGTACCGCTGCGATGTAGTGGGTCTTTCGCGTGCCTTTAACTAGTCTCGCGAGCATCCCCCCTGCCTTATCTCCATATTTAAACAATCTATATTTTCTGAACAGCATTGAACGTGCCGTTCGTTCCTGGAGTAAGCTGTTTAATGCCACTTTCGTGGACGTAAGGAGCTCATAAGTGTATTGCGAGGGATGTCTGGCATACTGCTTTCTTGTTTCTCTTAGCTGCCTCTCCAGAGCTACTATGCCTTGGGCCATTCGCTTATTTCGTTTGCTCACATACGCCATGACCTGTCCCCGCAAGACCGCCTTGGCTGCGGACCAATACAGGATGGGATCTTCTACATGTGCCTGATTATGTGTGTGAAATTCTTCCCAGTGTTGGTGTAAATGTTCTGCAAATTCTTTCGATGCGTATAAGTATGCCGGGAATCTCCACCCCGGGGATTGCCGAAAACATGCCTCTCCCTCCAAGTCAACCCATATCAAGGCATGGTCAGAGATTTCTTCGGGGCCTATGACCGCCTCTGTTACTTTCTGAAATATGTCGGGGGAGGTTAGTATATAATCCAAGCGAGACTGGGTACGGTGTGCACGGGAGGTGTGAGTGTAGTCTCTCTCCTCGCCGTGTAATATCCTCCATGGATCTAGCAAGCCCGTTTTTTGACAGAACGAATCTAAAAGGGAAATGTCCGATGCGGCTCCAGAACTCGGTTTCCTCGTCCTGTCTAGGAGGGGGTCTAGCACTTGGTTCATATCCCCGGCAACCACCGCAGGGAGGCCTGCATGTGTATGGCAATGTGTTAGTAGCTGCGCATAGAAACGTTTAGCAGATGTATTAGGGCCATATGCTGAGATCAGAAGCATTTGTTTCCCTTGCAGGTTAAGCTGTATTCCCACTATTCTTCCCTCCCCATCTTTGAATAGCATTTTCGCGGTTCCTTTCAAAGTTTTGTGTAATAGGATAGCCGTCCCACCCCTTCTTCCTGTTGCCGGGGAATAGAATACCTCTCCCACCCATCCTCTTTTCAATTTTTCGCTCTCTTCTTTTGAGAGTCTCGTCTCCTGTAGGCAAGCTATACCCGCCCCGTGTCTTTTAAGAGCCGATAGTATTTTGGTTCTTTTGGTGGGAGATGTGATGCCACACACATTCCAAGATACTAACCTTGTCTTATCCACCCCACCCGTGTGCTTCCGCTATTGCCGAGGTAAACATGTTAGCCTGTGGCTCCCGGGCTCCCAGCCTGGCCCCGAAGACCTCTCCCTTCCATTTCTGTGTGTGTTCCACCCTATCTTTTAAGCTCCTCTGTTGTTTTTTGAGACTGTGTTGTATAGATTCTTTCCTCCCCTGAGAATACCTTGCAGCGTTAGTTTTAACTATTACTAAATCCCTCCTACCCACCCTGCCCTCCCCCCTTATTCTACTCCAACTACCCACTGTCCCCAACTTTCTTGACAGCAAATCTGTAGGAGCCCCTGCCATGCCCGAGACCCCCCCACCAGACCTGATGTGTTTGCGCCCTAGTCTGTTTTGTGTAATGTGTGCCCAACAGCAACTTTCTTATCATATCTCACCAGTTGAAATCTCCAGTCATTCTCCTGATTGTCCTTCCGCCAGCTGTTGTCTGTTCTGTTCTAGTTTGTATATATGATCTTTGGCAGCCGCCTCCGAATCAAATGATTTCCATTTTCCACTTTGTCGAATCTTTAATACCGCAGGGTATATCAACATGAATTGGATCTGTAGCTCCTGCAGCCGTCGACATAATGGTGTGAATTTCTTTCTGCGATCTTGTAAGGACACTGAGTAGTCTTGGAAGATTCTTACAATTTTCCCTTCGAATTTGGTGTCATCTCGTTTTAAGCGATAACCCCTCAAAATCTCCAGCTTGTGCAGGTAATTATGAACTTTTAAAACAACTGCACGTGGAGTCTGGCGGCCATCTTGGAATCGGCCTACTCGGTGCACTCTCTCTAGGCATAAAGCTCCAGCGTGATCGGACAACGCGAATTCATCTGTCAGCCATTTTTCAACCACTGTGGCTAGCACTGAGTCTTTTACTGATTCTGGGATGCCGATCAAGCGTAAGTTGCTCCGTCTGCCCCTGTTTTCTAGGTCGTCTACTTTCTGCTGCAGCGTTTCCACCGTCGCTTTTGTGGTTTGCTGCTGGCTATTTAGGGGGGCCTGCGTGTCTTCTATGTCTGACACTCGCCGCTCGAGTTCTCCAATGCGCTTCGTTGCGTCCGCCAGGCGGGAATCATACTGTTCTAGCTGCGCCGAGATTTTTGCTAGACGCGGTTCCAGCGCTTGTGTCACCGCGGCAGTCAGTTGTGCTAGCTGAGCTGTGGTGAAGTTCTGTTCGCCCTGTGGCGGGGCCTTCTCTTCAGCGTGGTCCGCCGCCTTAGCCTTGTCCTTCGCCGTTTTTGCGCTACGTGCCGGCATCGCTTTTGTTCCAGTTTCCACAAATTTATCCATCAGCTGTTTGTTGATCTTCCGCTGTTGTTGCGGTGATTAGCGTGGGTTTTTTGTGGTTTTTAGGGTAAATTCTGGCAGCGGGGCCTCGGAGAGCAAAGACGCACGTCTTCCTCTCTCACCGCATCACGTGACTCCCTTCCTCCTTTTTTAATACATGGAATACATCTGACCTGGGCTTCCAGGATGATATTTCTGAACAGCATCCACACCTGATGTAAATTTTTGGCCTTTGCAGCTGCTTCTCTAAGTTTTGTTTTAACCATTCTTCTCATTTTATCACAGTCTCCTTTTTGAAAGTTAAATGCTAAAGTATTGGATTTCCTGTGCGTACTTACTCCAGAGCTTATATCAAACCTGATCATGTTAGATCACTGTTATCAAGCGGCCCCAGCACCATTACTTACTGCACCAGATCATGCACTCCACTAAGGACTAGGTCTAGAATTCTTCCTTTCTTTTGTAGGCTCCTGAACCAGCTGCTCCATAAAACAGTTCTTGATTTCATCAAGGAATTTTACCTCCCTAGCATGCCCTGATCTTACATTTACCCAGTCAATATCGGGATAATTGAAAATCACCCATTATTATTGTGTTCCCCAGTTTGTTAGCCCCCCCTAATTTCTGATTACATTTCTACATTTGTCCGTTCATCCTGGCCAGGTGGACAGTAGTATACTCCTATCACTATCATTTTCCCCTTTACAAATGGAATTTTAATCCATAGGGATTCTAGGACGTGTTTCGTATCCTGCAGAATTTTTAGTCTATTTGATTCAAGGCCCTCCTTAACATATAATGCTACCCCTCCACCAATTCGATCCAACCTATCACTGCAATGTAATTTGTATCCTGGTATGACAGTGCCCCAATGGTTGTCCTCCTTCCACCAGGTCTCAGAGATGCCTATTATATCTATTTTTTTTTTCATTTAGTGCAATATATTCTAACTCTCCCATCTTATTTCTTAGGCTTCTGGAATTTGCATATAGACATTTCAAACTTTGTTTGTTGTTTCTATTTGCATCTTGCTCTGCAGTTGACAGTGATAATTTGCAATCTTGAAAGTCTGTCTGCTTTTTATTTAAAGACACCTGGTGTACTATTGTCTCTTTTGCCACCTCGCTATCGGGATGCCCTGTCTTCCCTGTTTTGCTGATATCTTTGAAAGATAACTTGTTCCGAACCATTCCACTTTTGAGTGTCTGTCGGTCTTCCCCCAGTTTCTAGTTTAAAAGCTACTCTATTTCCTTTTAAAATATCGATGCCAGCAGCCTGGTCCCACCTGGTTAAGGTGGAGCCCATCATTACGGAATAGCAGTGGCATTCCGACCCTAGCTGACACCCGGGGCGGATCGCCGATGCGCCCTCCTCAGGTGCAGCGCGACCCCCCTGGCAAAATGACACCTCTTTCCCCCCCCCCCCAGTGAAATGACACCCCCCGGGTGCACGCCGCTGGTGGGGGTGCTGCGGTGTGCGCCTGTTGCCCTGTCTCAGTCCAGTTTCGCAATTCGCTTGTGTTCATTGCTCCCTCTGAGTCTGCCCCAGAACAGGAAGTAACCTGTTCCGGAGCAGACTCAGAGGGAGCAGTGAACACAAGTGAATTGCGAAATCGGACTGAGACAGGGCAACAGGCGCGTGCACCCAGGGCGTGCACCCAGGGCGGACCACCCCCACCGCCCCCCCTTGGTACGCCACTGCGGAATAGGCTCCACCTTCACCAGAATGTTGCCCATTTCCTAACAAATCTAAAACCCTCCTCCCTGCACTATTGCCTCATCCACACATTGAGACTCCTGAGCCCTGCGCGTGGAACGGGGATCACTTCTGAAAATGCTACCCTAGAGGTTCTGGATTTCAGCTTTCTACCTAAGATCCTAAATTTGGCTTCTAGAACCTCCCTCACAAATTTTCCTATGTCATTGGTACCTATATGAACCAAGACAGCTAGCTCCTCCCCAGCACTGTCTAAAATCTTACCTAGGTGCCGCGTGAGGTCTGCCAACTTCGCACCGGGCAGGCAAGTGAGCAGGCGATTCTCATATCCACTAGTCACCCAACTATCTACATGCCTAATAATTGAATCTTCAACTACAATAGCACTCCTAACCTTTCCCTCCTGTGTAGAAACCCCTGGAGACACATCCTCGGTGCGAGAGGATGTTGGATCCCCTGGAGGGCAGGTCCTGGTTACAGGATCATTTCCTGCCTCTCTACAGTGATGCTCTCCCTTCAGGAGACCTTTCTCCTTCATGGCAGCACAGAGGTTGCCAGACTGGAGGTGGGACTTCTCTACTATGTCTCTATAGGCCTCTTCTATAATCCTCTCTGTTTGCCTCAGTTTCTCCAGGTCTGCTTTTCTGGCCTCCAGATATCAGACCCGTTCTCCGAATGCTACGAGCTCTTTGCACTGAGTATACACATACGACTTCTCACCAACTGGGAGATAATCAAACATGTGACAGTCAGTGCAAAAGACTGGATAGCCCCCATCTCACTTCTGGACTGCTGCTTGCATCTTATTATTGGTGATTTCCTAATTAAGTTACTAATGGAATTGTAACAGAATCTTCGGCTAAGTAAATCAGGAGACAAGAGGCAAATGGTTCCGAAGACAAGGCAGCTTTATTGCTAGCAATGAACAGTACTGAGTTCAGTCTCAGGATACTGCGTCACGAGCGTCACCTGACACTCGTTCTTATACAGATTACTGGTCATGCGCATAAAACGCACCATACATCACACATACACATGCGCAGTACAGGCACATGCGCAATACATTAGTAGTTCTGTAGTTCTCACAGAGAAAAGATACTTCAGTTTCATAGCTTTCATAGAAATTGTTACTTTGCAAGAAATGTAACTTATTGCAGTGTTCCAGCACATTTACACAATACAGCCTCTATGCATAGATCACGAGAGTGCGCTGGCAGAGCCAGCTGCCTTCCCTACAACCCTAAATTGCTGACTACTACAACTTGTTATCTAGCTGCTGGTTAACAAATACATACTACTAGTAAAAGTCCAAACTGCACAGGTTTAGGTCTTAGTCTAGGCTCATTATATGTAAGCTGAGGTTTTGGTACAAAGCAAAGGTGCAAGTGCGAATGCAAAGTCCAAATAGAAAATCCTATTAGTGCAAAAGTCCACAAAAGTCCAGATAAAATAAACAGTGTGTAACGCTGTTTATCTAATGTGTCTGCATCCTGTCCCAAACAGTTATCTATCTAGCTAGCAGGAGCTGACAATTAATGGTTAAGGCACAATACAAGAAGATGCAAATGTTCAGTCAACATTCAAGTATAAAGTATGCCACAAAGAAGGCAAAGTCCATAAGTTGTATGCAAGGAGCAAAGTCCATAGGTAGTATGCACAGAGCTTGAGGTTGTCCTGCTAGTCTAGTGATGGCTGCAGGCCGTGTACAGTGTTCGCTTGTCCACTCCTACAATTCCCCCCTTTTGATACTTGAACATCCGTTCTGGTGGAGAGTATCACCTTCATGAGCCCTAAAAGGGAAGAGAGAGACAGAGACAGTTAGAAAAGGAGGCAATAAGAGAGCCCTAAGCCCTTGCGCAGCCGTTGGTTACTTCGCCGGGGTCAAGACGGAGGGTCCCTAATGGATTCCCCCCCCCCCCCTTTGTAGCCGGACTTGCGCTGTCACAAGGGTGTCGGCCCATCGATCGCCTCGGGAGAAGAGACTTCAGCTTCATCAACATCGGATTGCGGTATGGGGGAATACATCTGGAGGGCCATGATGTGGGTGGCTGCACGCCGATCGGCAATGGTTTCCATGGTGGAACGGAGACATCTGAAAACAAAGGGAAGAGACAAGGGTATTAATAAACAGGACAACAAGAACAGGCCCCCCTGACAAAGATGCCCTTGAGGCTCCCAGAGGTAGGCAGCCAATCGGTTAGGGGAGAAGTCCAATCCCAGGCGCTGTTCCAGGTTTGGACAGGGACGTGGGCCAGCTTCCCCATTCGGTCGGTGATATCCTTGATGATGTGACTCTGGTCGTCGATCTGCAGGCAGCAGTTGCTGAGGTTGAATTTGCCACACACCCCGCCCTCCTGGGCCAACAGGTAATCAAGGGCAAGGCGGTTTTGGTACACCGCGGTGATCAGCTTGGTGTTCTGTCGTGCCAAGACGTTGAGCGCCAGGGCTGAGTCATTCATTAGTATTTCAAGCACTGCCTGCAGGCGGATGATGCGATTCAGCATATAGATAGGGGTGCAGTATCCATACGTGCCATCCTCAGCCCAGGTGGCCGGACCATAATAATGAATTATGCGTTCCGGCGGCCACTCGTTGTCCTTCCAATCCCCTATCCGGACTTTGGTGTCGCGGGTGGACCGTCTCCGTCTGTTTCTGGGCCCCTGTTCCATGTAGAGGGGAATACCAAGCGTCTCGCCCACCCGAAGGGGCAGGAGGAAGAAACTGGGTCAGACTGTGCCCAGGAGGCAGGTGCCAAACCAGCGGGCCGGGAGCTGTTCGTAGGCCCTGCGGCCGCATATGTAATAGTAGCCTTCCGGGGCTATCCATTTAAGGGAGGCGTTACCCCTGTGTGTCCACGTCGCGTTCAGAGTGGGTTCAGTCCAAATGGGCATCGGTATGGGCAGGTCGTCAGTTTGCCACCAGGTGGTCCGGCTGCCATTATACTGGATGACTCCCGTGCAGGCCGAGTCACCGACGGGGACAGAGTATCGTTTCGAGGGGGCCCGGCCGACACACAGAGTGCCTATAATGTTGGTTCTCAGTGCCCATTCATAAGGGCGCGGACGTTGTGGAAAGGTGATGTTAGTGGTATTCAGGGCATCCCACATATGCTGGTGGACTTCCTTTGCTTCCCAGGGCCATTGCTCACCCATGTCGGTGCCACCGCAGACAAAACAGTTAGTAACTCCAAGGGAGAGGGCAATGTTCTCGGCCAAATTGAGGAACATGTTCCGGGCTTCAGGGGAAACAGGAAACTTAGTGGCTACTTCCTCTGCGCGAGCGATTTCATCGAATACCTCCTGGAATCCAATGATTGTGGTCTGATAGTGCGTGGGAGACTTTTCTTCGAAGCTCTGGCAGATGGTGATATAGGTAAGCGGATCCGTCCCGGCCCCGTCAATGCCAAGACCCCAGGTTTGTTGCCAGGGGGTTCCGGGTCCTCTGAGGGGCCAATCCAGGAGCACAGTGTTGCCGGGACCCCGACGGAATTCACCCAGACCGGCGCATCCGGGATATCCGCCTCATGTGTAGGCGTACACTCGCTCCCATCCCGAGGCCCGGGTGTCTGCCCCACATGGAATCCATGCCCAAGGGGAACCATATCTCCAATCTAAAGTTAGGGGGCAAACATACTTGTGGTTGTCTGCATAGGCTTTTCGCCAGCTTTGGCTTCCGCACTTATGAGACCAAGGATGCTTGTCCATGGCAGCACAGACGTCAAAGGTGAGGGTGGCCGTAGTTTGTATACCGGCAACAAGGACACGGGTGGAGTTAACGTAATAGAGGATGCCACCTCCCTGGACCCCGGTAGATGACGTGATGATCCGCCCTCGATATGCTTGGCCCGGATACTGAGGAAGACCAACACTTAGGGTAACATTGTAGTATCTGGGGGCTGAGGGAGAATGGCAGACAGTGTGGTTCTTGCTCTCAAGGCATCCGTGGAACTGCTGGGGACCATCCGGTGTAGTAATGACACATGAAGCAAGGGGATGACAATCCTTCTCCGGGGGCTGAGACTGGTGAATGAGAGTGGTAACTAGGTTATACCCTTCAGCCGTTCGGTGACGCACCAGGCGCAAACACTCGGTACAGTTCAGACTAAGGGCAGCCGGCTCCACCGGGACTGGGCAGAGGTGGAGGATGAAGAGTAGTTTGAACATCATGGTTGATGGATGAGGTATCCGAGCTGTTGCAGTAGGAAGAGGACGAGGCTTAAAATGACAGCTCCAATAAACAGTGAACCAAAGGCGCAGAAGGTCCAAGGGTTAAGCTTCTGGCTAGGCATGGACCTGGTTCACTTCTTCTTCAGGGTTAATCACAGTGGAGCGTCTGGGTGGCTGTGGGCTGTCCAAACTGTGGGTGAGCCGTCGGTAGGTGCAGCTGGCTTCAGCCTGGTCCAATGTATCCACACGGGGCTTCTTGCAATTTTAACAGCGGTTGGGTTGGTTAGGAGAACAAGGGAGGGCCCCTTCCACTTGGGCTTCAAGCAGTCAGATTCGTCCCATTCTTTCACCCATACTTCATCTCCCACCCGAAACTGGTGTGTAGGGCTGGTAAGGACTAGGGGACCTACACTCTCAGTATACTGTTGGATGTCCTGCACTACCTCGCGTAAGGCCTTTAGCTGTTTTACTAAGGAACTCTCACCCTGTATCTGCAAGGAGTCGGGGAAGGAAGGCAGAGGTGGTGGCCTAGCGTACATCATCTCATAAGGGGTAAGACCTGTAGCTTTTGGTGTGCACCTAAGATGCAGCAACGCTAGTGGGAGCAGGTCGGGCCATTTGGCTTTAGCTTCTTGGCATAGTTTAGCAAGCTGGTTCTTCAGGGATCGGTTGGCTCTCTCCACTACCCCGCTGCTCTGGGGTCTCCAGGCACAATATAGCTTCCAATCGAGGCCCAGTCTAGTACTAAGTTGTTGGGTCACTTCACTGGCAAATGCAGGCCCATTATCAGAGTTGATCTGTTTAGGGAGCCCGTATCGAGGCAAGATGTGGTGAATGAGTAAGGAGGTAACTTCTTTAGCCATCTCTGTTCTAGTGGGTACGGCTTCAATCCATCCGGTATACGTACACACCGCCACGAGGACAGCTTTGTAGCCCCGGGCCGGGGGCATGTGCGTGAAGTCAATCTGGCAGACGTGAAATGGGCTGGTGCCCCGAAGGATGTGACCAGGAGCAGGACCTGGTCCTGTCCGTGGGTTATTCCGGGCACAAGTTGTGCATTGGCTGGAAGCATTCTTGGTCCAGAGGGATAGTTTGTTGACATAGTAGGTCTTCTCGAGCAGACGTCCCAAGGCGTCTCTGCCCAGGTGGGTGCGGTTGTGGGCTTCCCTGACCACCGTCCAGGCCAGGGCTTCAGGTATCCATATTCGGCCATCCTGTAGTATCCACCATCCATTGCGCGATTCCAGGCCCTCTTGTCGGGCCCACTCTGTTTCTTGTGGGGCATAGATGGGGGCTTCTGTGGGGAGATGGACGAAAAGCACGGGGTCAGAAGAATGAGGGAGCTGACTTGCCCTTTTTGCTGCATCATCCGCCCGCTGATTTCCCCGGGCGATGGGGTCCGTCCGGCCTGTGTGAGCCCTGCAATGTATCACAGCTACTTTCGTTGGTTTCCATACAGCCTCGAGCAGTTACATAAGTACATATAAGTACATAAGTAGTGCCATACTGGGAAAGACCAAAGGTCCATCTAGCCCAGCATCCTGTCACCGACAGTGGCCAATCCAGGTCAAGGGCACCTGGCACGCTCCCCAAACGTAAAAACATTCCAGACAAGTTATACCTAAAAATGAGGAATTTTTCCAGTCCATTTAATAGCGGTCTATGGACTTGTCCTTTAGGAATCTATCTAACCCCTTTTTAAACTCCGTCAAGCTAACCGCCCGTACCACGTTCTCCGGCAATGAATTCCAGAGTCTAATTACACGTTGGCAGATCTCAGTGGCATTTGCGAACCCTTTTCCCTCAGCTGTTAAGAAGCCTCTTTCTTTGTACAAGGCACCGTGTACCTGGAGGGTAAGGAAGGCATACTTGGAGTCAGTGTAAATATTCACAATTTTGCCTTCTGCCCAGAGGAGAGCCCTGATGAGGGCAATCAATTCGGCTTTCTGGGCTAATGTTCCGGATGGCAGGGCCATAGCCTCAATCACATGGTCCAGCTTTCCGGATTCCTTCAATCACTTGGCTACTTCCGTCCGTGAACAAGGTGATTCCCCCCTGCCAGGGCTGATCTTTCAGGTCAGGTCTGCTGGAATGTACAGTGGCCATTACTTCTGCACAGTCATGGAATGGGGGTTCCGGGGCCGGGAGAAGGGTAGCAGGGTTGAGGTTGGTGGTGTCCTGGATTTGCACCTCCGGGTTCTCGTACAGTAGGGCTTGGTACTTGACTAGTCGGGTGTTAGTCATCCATCGGGGCCCATGACTCTCGAGCAGGCCGCGGATGGTATGGGGCGTAGTCACAAGGAGCGTCTGGCCAAAAGTGAGCTTGTTGGCCTCGTGTATCAACAGGCATGCAGCCGCAATGCTTCGGAGACACCCCGGCCAACCTCTTGCCACATTGTCCATGCCCTTGGAAAAGTATGCTGCAGGTCGTTGCCAGGTGCCAACCATTTGGGTGAGGACCCCAAGTGCCAATCCCTTCTTCTCGTCGACGAACAAGTGGAACGGTTTAGTCACATCTGGCAATCCGAGCGCTGGTGGGGCCACGAGGGCCTCTTTGAGGTCCTGGAGAGCCTTCAGTTCATGTTTCTCCCACTGGAGGGTCTGGCCCTCGAGTTCAGGTCCCTTCAGCTTGGTGTACAAGTCCTGGGTCAAAACAGCGAAGTTAATGATCCAGATCCGGCAGTATCCAGCTGCTCCTAGTAACGCATGCAATTCTTTCTTATTTGCAGGAATGGGTTGGTTGCGAATAGCTTGGGTACGGGGTGTACCGAGCCTTCGGGTTCCTTCTCGGAGGCGAAATCCCAGATACTCGACTTCGATCTCACATATCTGGGCCTTCTTTCGGCTGGCTCGGTACCCTTGAGCTTCCAAGGTTTTCAAGAGGTAAAGGGTAGCTTCTGCACAATCCGTGTATGTTTCCCGGGCTACCAACAGGTCGTCCACGTATTGGACGACCGGCCCATACTCGTCCTGGTAGATCTTCAAGTCTTGGGCAAGTTGGTCACCGAAGAGGGTAGGTGAATTCTTGAATCCCTGGGGGAGCCGGGTCCATGTGAATTGCTGCTTACTCCCAGTCTGTAAGTCTTCCCACGTGAAGGCAAACAACTGCTGGCTATCGGCAGCAAGAGGGATGGAGAAGAAAGCATCCTTCAGATCTATGACACTATACCACTTGGTTTGGGCTGGCACTTGGGCTAGAATGGAATATGGGTTAGGTACGAGGGCAACTATGTCAGCCACCTGGTTGTTAACCTTCCTCAGGTCCTGGACGGGTCTGTACTCTGATGTTCCTGGCTTCTTAACGGGCAGCAGTGGGGTGTTCCAAGCAGATCTGGCCGGTTTAAGAACCCCTTGTTGAAGGAGTTTCTGTAGATGCGTTTGCATACTGTGTCGGGCTGCATAGGGGATGTGGTACTGTCCTTGGTTGACAATCTGGGCATTTGGTTTGAGTTCGACCCAGATGGGGATGGCGTTGACAGCAAGTCCGCCAGGGTTCACTTCTGCCCACATGCCAGGCACCCCAGCCATGAGGGTTCTTCTCTGCCGTGCAAAAAGGGGTATCCTGGCAATAGCGGCAGTCGTCAGGGCCTGCGAATAAGGGGGCGTGCAGTCTCCAGTCTTCTCGTACAGGGCAGATAAGTGTTACTGGCCGGTCTTCAAACTGGGCTTCTACTTCTCCTGTAGCCTTAAATCTTAAGGTGGCTTGGAGCTTGCACAGTAGGTCCCGACCAATGAGGGGGACTGGACATTCGGGGATGTGTATGAACTAATGAGACACCATCGTCCCTCCGATTTGGACATGGCGTTCCTTTAGGAGCGGGGCAGTGAGGGATTTTCCAGAGGCTCCCACAATCGGTATGGTTTCTTTCGTGGGAGCGGCTATGGCAGTGGTGATGACAGATCGTTGGGCCCCTGTGTCTAATAGGGCCTTCATTAGTTGTGTCCCCACTCGGATTTCCACCAGAGGGTCATTGGGGACTCTGCCCTCCCGGTCACTTCATGCAGGATAGCCCCGGACCGCGTCAAGGGCCATTTGCCATTCCTGTTGTTCAGTGTGTCCCCGGCCGCGGCCTCGGCCTCGCTGTCCTTGCCTGGGGCCTCGTGGGCGGTCGTCGTCCGCCCCCTCTCGATTCTGGTCTCGTGGCTTCTCCGGGCAGTCCGCCCACCAGTGCCCTTCTTGCCGGCAGTTGGCACACTGGTTCCGTCCTATAGGGGACCGCGTTCCTCTACCCCTTCGGCCCCTTCCTCTGCCGCACGGTCTTGATCCCAGGCGCTCTTCCAACACCGCGGCCAGTACATCCGCATTCTCACGCATCCGTCTGCTTACCTCTTTTCGAGCCTCAGATTTCTCCTCCTGATCGCGGTATCCGAACACGCGATTGGCTATGGCCTTCAGTTGGCTTATACTCATCCCCTCAAATCCTTCAGTCTTCTGGAGTTTCTTTCTTATGTCCGGTGCTGACTGACTGACAAAGCTCATGACCACTGTGGGGACATTTTTTGGATCTTCGGGATTTATTGGGCTGTGTCTTCTAAATGCTTCCATCAGGCATTCTAGGAAATCCCCTAGGCTCTCATGCTTTTGTTGAACAACGTTGTGAATTTTTCCCATATTAGTAATCTTCTGTTTGCCTTTTTTCAGGGCCGCCAGATAGGCCTGCTGGTATTGACGGGTGCGGGTTTGACCGTCCTCCGTCCGATAGTCCCAATCAGGACGTGCAGTGGGCACCTCCCTTCTTAAGCGGTCCTCTATCTACGCTTCATCCGGGTGGGCTCTCCGGACCGCTTCCTCCATATTCTGTTGTAGCAGGCGGCGTTCCTCAGTAGTCAAGATGTGGGCACTCAACTGCCTGAGATCACCCCAGGTTGGGTTATAGCTGTATTATGCCCTCCACCAGTTCTACAAGTTGTTCGGGTTTTTGGTCGTAGGAAGGCCCATGCACTTTCCAGTTATACAAGTCGACACTAGAGAATGGGACGTGACTGTAGACTGTTGACTCGATGGGCTGGCCTCCCGGGGTCGGAGTGTATGTTGTTGATTGTCGGATCGGAAACAGGTCGGTGACATCCGCCCTCTTGCTTGGAGGGAGGGTACTTATCGGGCTCGACTGGGGAAATCGGGTTATCGGTTTAGTGATCCTCTGGCTCTTCCTGGAGGTTCCGGGGCCCGTTGATTCGGGAGTACTTGCCCGGGAAGTTTCTTCCGCGTCCGACTCTGGGCCGGAGGCCTCGGCGTTATTCTGGCCCTCTGTCAAGTTCGCAAGATTAGGATATATGGGGCTATAGGGGGGGGCGCTGCCTCCTCCTCGTAGGCCTCTACCGTACTGAGTATAGGGGCCGCCGGAGGAACCTTTTCGGACTTCTGGGGGCCCTGAACTTTCCCTCGAATTTCTTTCGGAGGTCTGGGTCTTGGGAGGGTACTGGAAGTACTGGTAGTACGGGGCGTGGCTTCCGTGTTGGTAGTACAGGGCATGGCTTCAGTGATGGGGGTGTTCCCTACGGCCTTCGCGACGGCAACGGTTGCTGGGTAGTTGAGAATATTGGACGTGGTATGGGCTTTCAGCTTGGTCTTGCGACCCTTCCTCTGACTTATCACCATAAGGGCGGCCTTTTCCACCTTGTGCTGGGCCCAGACCGGCGGGTTCCGGACTACATCAAGCCACCCCTCCACATATGGGATATCCTCGGGACAGCCCGGATTTCCCTCAACTATAACCACATTCATGACTGCCGCCACTTTTTCATATTCGAATGACCCTTCCGGTGGCCAATCGACAAATCTCCCTAACCCGGGCCACATAAATTGACATCGCTGTATCATCCCAGCTTTACTGCATTGTTCCTGGTCGAACACTTTGCTAAAGTGTTCCGTCATTAAATCTAACGGAGTAGACCCACCCCCGCCCATCCTAACCTGAGTGCCAAAGGATAGGAGACAGACAAAGGGGGAAAGGGATGGTGGAGGAGTAAGGGGTCTCGTTCCACCGGACACAAAAGGGTCAACAGCCGGCCTGACCGGAATGCAGTCGCCTGATCCGAAACTGCAGGCCCACTCACTCAACTTTCATACGCCACAAGAAACCCTCCCGTTCGGTTCCTTCGCAGAGCCTAGTGGGTTTCGGGACCTAGTCCGTATTAGCCACTGGCCAAGAGGGTGATCAAGCCTCTTCTTCGACCCTTTACCGGGCCGGTCACTACCCAGAGTATACTCGCCTGTCCGCCGTCTTCGGACGTGGCCTGTTGGCGCGCTTCTCTCCGGAGTTCAAGGCAAAAAGGAAAAAAGAAAAGGTGCCTTGCCGGAACCACACGGCCCCACCGCCAGTCAGCCGACGTCTATCAGCCCTCCTTCGGGAGATGGACGCTGAAATCAGCGGTAGCCACTTACCACCATCTCGGAGGGGGGCAGATTACCCGACCCGACCGCGGCGGGGGAGGGGAAAGAATATAATCCGTTTCCCTCTATATGCTCCTGGCTGGCTCGCCAGAAAATGTAACAGAATCTTCGGCTAAGTAAATCAGGAGACAAGAGGCAAATGGTTCCGAAGACAAGGCAGCTTTATTGCTAGCAATGAACAGTACTGAGTTCAGTCTCAGGATACTGCGTCACGAGCGTCACCTGACACTCGTTCTTATACAGATTACTGGTCATGCGCATAAAACGCACCATACATCACACATACACATGCGCAGTACAGGCACATGCGCAATACATTAGTAGTTCTGTAGTTCTCACAGAGAAAAGATACGTCAGTTTCATAGCTTTCATAGAAATTGTTACTTTGCAAGAAATGTAACTTATTGCAGTGTTCCAGCACATTTACACAATACAGCCTCTATGCATAGATCACGAGAGTGCGCTGGCAGAGCCAGCTGCCTTCCCTACAACCCTAAATTGCTGACTACTACAACTTGTTATCTAGCTGCTGGTTAACAAATACATACTACTAGTAAAAGTCCAAACTGCACAGGTTTAGGTCTTAGTCTAGGCTCATTATATGTAAGCTGAGGTTTTGGTACAAAGCAAAGGTGCAAGTGCGAATGCAAAGTCCAAATAGAAAATCCTATTAGTGCAAAAGTCCACAAAAGTCCAGATAAAATAAACAGTGTGTAACGCTGTTTATCTAATGTGTCTGCATCCTGTCCCAAACAGTTATCTATCTAGCTAGCAAGAGCTGACAATTAATGGTTAAGGCACAATACAAGAAGATGCAAATGTTCAGTCAACATTCAAGTATAAAGTATGCCACAAAGAAGGCAAAGTCCATAAGTTGTATGCAAGGAGCAAAGTCCATAGGTAGTATGCACAGAGCTTGAGGTTGTCCTGCCAGTCTAGTGATGGCTGCAGGCCGTGTACAGTGTTCGCTTGTCCACTCCTACAGAATGGGAATATAGAAACTAATGTCCCCTAAGATTTCTAGTTATATGCTCTGCTAATATTTAGTTTTTATTGTTATTATTATTGTTTTAACGCTATTAGTAGGTACTCCTCTATGGATCTAAGTAGACTGTTTCTAAGAGGTAATTACTGGCAGGTAGAGATGTCCTAATTAAATATGTAGCCTCCTAATTGGTTGAAGTGCCTATAAATTAGAGATTAAGCCAGGGGTGGGCAGGAGGGAATTAAAGTCTAAGCTGAGGCTTCCTGTGCCTATTAGCTGTGTTTTATACTATTACTGTAGTAACTGTAAAAAAGCCCCCTTAAATGCTAGCCTATGGAACTGTAACAGAGACTTTATATGCTAAGAAAAACTATTCCCTACACTCCTATGCTAAGTGAGCAGAACAATTCAGAAATAAGGTCAGTGCAGTTACCTGTTTAATTCTAAACCTACCTTTCCCCAACTTTAAAAACAATTTCCTAGCAAATTCTTACCAACGAAGAACTCTCCTTCTCTGGAACTGTTCTCACAGCACTTCTACCAATCTAGGATGAAAGTAGTGAATGTAACTTATATGTGAGGGAGATCTATATGCAAGTATCTATGGTAATTATATTTAAATCATCTTTATTTTTGGCCACAGCAAATTCTTCCTCCTGCTTATTTAGTCTTCTAGCTCGCTTGGACCTAAGGCTGGGATCCGATTCCACAACCCTTCATTTGCAATTCTCTGGGGATTTTTCCCCCTAGTTTGCATCCTCTTGTAACTTACCCAAACTGGTCACTGCAGTAAGTTCTCAGCCAGGGGCCATGCACCAGGACTCTTTCTGGAACCCTGCAACCATGGATTTTAAATTTGGCCACTAGGTGCTGCTGTTGATCGATGACTAGGATCCCTTCCTCCCAGGGGCTATAAGTGCTGCCTCTGAAGCTTGCCCAACCCCAGCAGGCCCAGAGAATGGAAGACCTGACCTGGGAATAAAATTCAGCTCTTCTGCCTGGTAATGCACAGCATTGTAACTGACCTGTCCTTATACTGAATGTGTAAGTCAAAACTTCCACTATGTATGACTAGATCTCATAAGCTTTTCTACTTGTATCTTCCCTGTGGTACAGCAGCAAAATTATGCAAATTGAAACAGGATAGGCCAGCAGTTCTCAACTTGTGTGTCATAAAACATAGGGAGATATGTTGCAAGCCAGCAAAATACCTTCTTCTCTGTACCATAGCTGAGCACAGGCATGCTTGTGCTGCTGATGTCAGTGGGATCATGACTGAAGAGTAAAGCACCGGTGCTGTTGGAGCCAGCAATTCCAAAGCAGCGATCAAGCAACAGTAGTTGGCTGCACCCCAGGAGCACTCCCAAAATCTTCCACATGAGAAAGCAGTGCAGGGTCTTGGGGCCATTGATATGCTCCATATCCAACATATGTATCTCTGCCCTCCTCTGAAGCAACTTCCTATTGGTAGGGATGTTGGAATGGCAATGCCTGCATGGGTTCCAAGGCCCTACACTATTTTTTTTTCTTTTTCAACTTGGTGGCAGGGTCAGCAGCAAAAAGGTACAGGGGTGAGAGGACAGGAAGCCAATATCTAACCAGGGAAGAGAGAAGGAAGATGCTGGACTTGGTGGGTGGGAGTGGGGGTAGAGATGCTGGGCTAGAAAGGAAGAGAGATTTTGGAGATGCTGGCCTACAAGGGGGGATAGGTGGGTGGGAAGAGAAAGAAAGTGCAAAGATACTAGGTTACATGGAGATATGGGGACAGAAAGAGATTATGGATATGCTGGGCTACAAAGGAGGGGGACAGGAAGCTGCTGGACTACAGGGAGAAAGAAAAAGAGAAGAGATGCTGGACCATGGTGGTGGAGGGGAAGAATGAGGCAAAGAGGAATTGCTGGACTGTAGTGGGGGAGCAGCTCAAGAGAAAGGGAATATGTTGAGCATGGTAGAACCATGTGGGAGAATCAATGGTGTGTTGGCAAGTTGATGAGTGAGAAGACAGTGCTGACTACAGAGGTTAGAAATTTGAGAATAGGGAGCAAATGAAATATATAATGAATAAGAGGCTAGGGAAATGGAAGAGCTAGGGAAGATGGGTGGGCAGGAGGTGAGGAGGAGATGGAAATTATAATAGTTTGGTGAAAATTTAAAAAAGAGATTGAGGACTCGAAGGTGACATTTGAGTGGATAAGGAGACAAAAGGAGGACCAAACAAACAAGGTAAGATCAATATGTCTGAAATAGATGTAGGGAGGGGAAGAGAGAGGAGAAATGGTAAATAAACTGCGGATACTGGAAAGAAACAGAAAAAAAGCACAAGAAAGAGACAGACTAATACGAATGGCAAAATAAAATGCTAAGACAAGAAAAATAGAAATTTGAATTTTATTTTATTAATTGGAATATGTTAATTTTGGGAAATGTGCATCTTGAATGTCTTTGCATTTTGTCAGGAAATATATTTGTTTTTATTTCTCCAGTGTTGTGGTACATGCTGAGTTTGACAGTTTGAGGCTCCCATTTTTGTCTTAATATTTCTATTCCAATTTGTGCTGCCCTTTTCTGTATTTTGTCAGGAGCCTGTCTGTGTTTTTATGTATGTGCAGTTTTCTATGTGGAGATCTGTAGCAGACTCACTTGTTCTGTTTTTTTCCCAGTAGAAGATGCATTGGTGTTCTAGGGCCCACTGTAATATTTGTACTGCTACCTAGTCATAGATGAGGTTCTTACTGTTTGAATCATAGAACTTAGTGCTACTAAAGTTTGGCAGGTTTGCTACATGTGTGTTGAGGGGGAGTTTTTCATGTTTTGCATTATTTCACAATGTGCCTGGTAGTAGAGAGATTGTGTTGCTGTTATTCAGAAGATATACATAAGTACATAAGCACCGCCATACTGGGAAAGACCAAGGTTCCATCAAGCCCAGCATCCTGTCTCCGACAGCGGCCAATCCAGGCTTCACAAACCCAGCAACCCCCCCCCCCCCCCCCCAAAAAAAAAAAAAAAAAAAAAAAAAATTAATAATGTTCAATGGACTTTTCCCTCAGGAATCTGTCCAAACCCCCTTTAAATTCCGTAAGGCCAGCTGCTGTCACTACATTCTCCGGCAACGAGTTCCAGAGTCTAACTACATGCTGAGTAAAGAAAAACTTTCTCCTATTTGTTTTAAATCTACCATATTCTAGCTTCATCTTGTGTGCCCTGGTTTTGTTGTTGTTTGAAAGTGTAAACAACCGCTTCACATCTGTCCGCTGTACTCCGCTTATTATCTTGTAGACTTCTATCATATCACCCCTCAGCTGCCTTTTCTCCAAGCTGAAGAGCCCTAACCTTCTCAGCCTTTCCTCATAGGGAAGTCGTTCCATTCCCTTTATCATTTTCGTCGCCCTTCTCTGCACCTTTTCTAATTCCTTTATATCTTTTTTGAGATGTGGCGACCAGAATTGGACACAATACTCAAGGTGCGGTTGCACCATGGCGCGATACAATGGCATTATAACATCCTCGTGTTTGTTTTCCATCCCTTTCCTAATAATACTCAATATTCTGTGCACTTTCTTAGCCGCCACAGCACACTGGGCAGATGTTTTTAACGTCTTATCAACGATTACTCCCAGATCCCTTTCTAGGTCCGTAACTCCTAATGCGGAACCTTGCATGACATAGCTGTAATTTGGGTTCCTCTTACCCACATGCATCACTTTGCACTTGTCAACATTGAACTTCATCTGCAACTTGCACGCCCAATCCCCCAGTCTCACAAGGTCCTCCTGTAATCTTTCACACTCCTCCTGTGATGACCCTGAATAATTTTGTGTCATCTGCGAATTTAATTACCTCACTAGTTACTCCCATCTCTATGTCATTTATAAATATGTTAAAAAGCAGCAGTCCCAACACAGACCCCTGCGGGACCCCACTAACTACCCTTCTCCACTGAGAATACTGACCATTCAACCCTACTCTTTGCTTCCTATCTTTCAACCAGCTCTTAATCCATAGTAATACCCTACCTCCGATCCCATGACTCTCCAGTTTCCTCAGGAGTCTTTCATGAGGCACTTTGTCAAACGCCTTTTGAAAATACAGATACACAATATCCACCGGCTCCCCATTGTCCACATGTTTGTTCACCCCCTCAAAAAAATACAGTAGATTGGTGAGGCAAGACTTCCCTTCACTAAATCTGTGCTGACTTTGTCTCATCAGCCCATGTTTTTGTATGTGCTCTGTAATTTTATTCTTGATAATAGCCTCTACCATTTTGCCCGGTACCGACGTCAGACTCACCGGTCTATAATTTCCCGGATCTCCTCTGGAACCTTTTTTAAAAATCAGCGTAACATTGACTACCCTCCAGTCTTCCTGTACCACACTCGATTTTAGGGATAGATTGCATATTACTAACAGTAGCTCTACAAGTTCATTTTTCAGTTCTATTAATACTCTGGGATGAATACCATCAGGTCCTGGTGATTTACTACTCTTCAGTTTGCAGAACTGGCCCATTACATCCTCCAGGTTTACAGAGAATTCATTAAGTTTCTCCGACTCGTCAGCTTCGAATACCATTTCCGGCACTGGTATCACTCCCAAATCTTCCTCGGTGAAGACTGAAGCAAAGAATTAATTTAATTTCTCCGCTACGAATCAGATTTTATTTTGTGTAGTGAGTTCCAAGGAAAAATATCCTAGTTCTGTTCTGCAGCTGTTGTGGGGTGGGAGGATTTTTGTGAATGCAGAATATGTTTACATTTAACCCATGAGAACTGCTATACTGTGTCAGACCAAAGGTCCACAAGGGTCATGTGTGCACTGTGTTGAAAACCAGTGGGCTAGGCTGATCTTACTGAGCTCGATTAAAACTCTAAAATTGCTATTGCACTGGGGCACACCAAGGAACTAACAACTTCACATTTATACTAAGAAATGATGAAAAACCCCAAGGAAATATTACAGCAGAAGAGTGCTAAGGTCTGTCTTTCCATTATACTAGTCTTGGCAGTGTCTCTTTAGCATGCCAATGGATATGGAACAAGAGATAGTGACCTTGCTCACTGTGTCCCTACCATCCACTTACATGCTGCTTCTTCCTACAGATTGTATTTGAAGCTATTAAGGGCATCTGGGCTGGTGCTGGAACAATTGCTTTGGATGACATTGAATATACTGAAGGACAAAACTGTGATGTAGAACAAGCTGGAGACCAAGCTGAAAACACAAGTAAGACAAAGGACTGGGATGCTAACTGATATTGTAATGTCGTATAGTATGTAATCAGGGCTTAGTTTGTTGTAGGCACAAAAAGAGGGGAATTGTAGAGGTGGGCGAGAGGGTAGGCAGGCCAGTATTAGGAATAACAGGAGAAGAATGTTGGAATAGGGAGCCAAGTGACCATTCTGTGCTCCAGGGTCACCCCCTTCCTCCTATTCTCTCCATGCTGCCTGGAAAGGAGGAACTGGAACAGGGTACCCTTCCTGCTATGGAATCTGAAAATAAGTGCTAGAACTGCATTCCAGATTATCCCTCTAGAAATTAAACCTTGTGTGTAATAATCCTTAAATGTGGTGGGCTCCAATACGAGACACAATGGATTGTGACTAGACAGTGTCGCATATCAAAGGCAAGAATGCTCTCCCTACAGACCCTCAGAGCTGCCAAGTCATTTAGTTCCAGGAAGATAATGTTGGACCAGTCCTGGATTTCTGACAGACCCATCTTGGTGCATTAAGGAACCTATAGCACCAATTTCAATGGGTTGAAGTAGGGACTACAAATAGCACTCTGTTTTGAGATGAAAGTTTAAAAAGTCTCCCTCCTGGAACTCGGTAATTTGGTATGTCTGGAATCTTCATAAGAAGGGACTGATGTAAGCACTTTCTGTAATTGAGTTCCAATAGCTCTCATCTAGGCCAATAAAGCCAACTTATCAAAAAGATGTGAATGGGAGAACTACAATCCTGGGGATGTAAGGAAGTACTTAGGCAAATCCTAGTTTACCTTAAGGCATATTCCATGTTCACATGGAGACAAAGTGGTAGAGAGAAGTCAAGTTAATGTACAAGACAGGTTTTCTGACAAATTACAGCACAGTTCTCTAAACACGAGAACACTCATCATTGTTATACACACAGCCTCCACTTTCATACTGCAGTTGTCAAAATTCTGTATCAGTTATTTGACTCAGTTTCATAAGTGTGCTTTTATGTATATACTGTGTTGTTGTTGTTGTTGTTGTTGTTGTTGTTGTTGTTGTTGTTTTTTAAACCTTATAATAATGTCACTTTCTGGCATTTCTTATGTGCCCTGTTACTTTATTTGGCTCTTTTCAGGAGAAATAGTGATTGGTTCAGGGAAGGAGTACAGAGTTATTTGACTCAGTTTCATAAGTGTGCTTTTATGTGTATACTGTGTTGTTGTTGTTGTTGTTTTTTAAACCTTATAATAATGTCACTTTCTGGCATTTCTTATGTGCCCTGTTACTTTATTTGGCTCTTTTCAGGAGAAATAGTGATTGGTTCAGGGAAGGAGTACAGAATAAGGAAACGAGAAGGAATCAAGGAGCAAGGGGGGAGGAAAGAGAGAGAAGGGAGAATCTCAGCAGAGGAAAATGGAAAAGGGCTCTGGTAAGAGGGGGACATAAAGGGGGAGATGGGGAAAAACATGGGGCAGGAGAAAGATAACAGGGATGTGAAGAGAGAGAACATAAGCTTCGTCATATTGGGACACAACGAAAGTCATCAAGCCCAGCATCCTGTTTCCAACAGTGGCCAATCCAGGTTACAAGTACCTGGCAAGATCCCAAAACAGTACAATACATTTTATGCTGCTTATCCTAAAAATAAGCAGTGGATTTTTCCCCAAGTCCATCTTAATAATGGCTTATGAACTTTTCTTTTAGGAAGTTATCTAAACCTTTTTTAAACTCCGCTAAGCTAACTGCTTTTACCACATTCTCTGGCAACGAATTCCAGAGTAACCCTTCTTCAGATCGGAAATAAGTAAATTTTGACAAATAGAATATATAAGTGAAGCACAAAATCATTCCAATGACAGTCTCACAGGAAGAGGGAGGGCTAGTTTAGGTGACACAGTGCTTTTTTTGTGCCAGTACGCAACGGTACGGCGTACCGGCACCTTTTTTCTGAGGGCCAGCTCACCTGCCGGCCCTCAGCTCAACAATTTTCCATTTTTTCCCCCTGCAAATTTAATATTTAAGCGAAGTCCCAGCGCAAACCCGGTAGACAGTGAAACCAGCAAGCAGGCAGGCTCACCTCCTCCTCGCTTCCCTGCCCTCTCAGCTGCACAGCGTCCACTTCCGCGTTCGTCGCTGACTCGCTTCCCTTCCCTGCCGTAGTCTCAGCACAGCGTCCCACCTTCCTCTGATGTAATTTCCTTTCCGCTAGGGCGGGACGCTGTGCTGAGACTACGGCAGTCGGCAGGGAAGGGAAGCGAGTCAGCGACGAATGCGGAAGTGGACGCTGTGCAGCTGAGAGAGGGCAGGGAAGCGAGGAGGAGGTGAGCCCACCTGCTTGCTGGTTTCACCGTCTACCTGGAATGATCTCATGGGGGGGGGGGGGGTAGGTGGAGGCTGGGGCGAGTCGCGTCGCTGGACATGGAAAGGAGGGGGACGATGGGGGGGGAAGGAGAATCACTGGACATGGAGGGGAGGGCAGAGAATTGGTGAACATGGATGGGAGGGAAGGATAGGGGCAAAGGAGAATCGTTGGAGGGGAGGGCAGAGGAGAATCCTGGACATGGATGGGAGGGAAGAATAGGGGCAAAAGAGAATCACTGGACATGGAGGGGAGAAATGCTGGACATGGACAGGGGAGGGCAGGGGGGAGAGGTGAATTGCTGGGCATGGATGAGGGGAGGGCAGGGGAGAGAGGAGACATGCTGGACATGGAGAGGAGGGCAGGGAAGAGAGGAGAATCACTGGACATGGATAGGGGAGGGCAGGGGAGAGAGAATTGCTGGACATGGAGGGGAGGGCAGGGGAGAGAGGAGACTCGCTGGACATGGAGGGCAGGGGAGAGGGGAGACATGCTGGACATGGATGGGAGGGCAGGGAAGAGAGAATTGCTGGACATGGATGGGATGGGAGGGCAGGGGAAAGAGGAGAATCGCTGGACATGGATGGGAGGGGAGGACAGGGGGCAGAGGAGAATCGCTGGACATGGATGGCAGGAGAGGACAGGGGGCAGAGGAGACTCTCTGCACATGGATGAGAGGGGAGGGCAGGGGAGAGAGGAAACATACTGGACATGGATGAGAGGGGAGGTCAGTGAAGAGAGATTCGCTGGACATGGTTGGAAGGGGAGGGCAGGGTAGAGAGGAGAATCGGACATGGATGAGAGGGGAGGGAAGGGGAAAGAGGAGAATCGCTGGACAGGGGATAGAGGAGAATCGCTAGACATGGGAGGGCAGGGTACAGAAGAGACATGCTGGACATGGATGGAGGGAAGGAGAGAGGAGAAGTGCTGGACATGGATGGAGGGGAGGAAAGAAAAAAGAAGATGCACATGGATGGCGATGAGGAAAAGGGAAGAGAGGAGAAAAACTGCATGTGATGGAGAAAATAGGCAAAAGCTGGATCCACGTTATACCTCCTCCAGTCAATTCCACGGAGGAGGACCCAGCTTTGACTTATGGATGTCGGGCAAGAAATGAAGAAGAAAGGAGGAAAGTAAAGAAATAAATGGAAAGGAAGCCCTGGAAACGGAGTTAAGAGAACAGATAGAGAGCAGCAGAATCAGAGACTGGGGCCAATGTGGATAGAAAAACAAAGTCACCAGACAACAAAGGTAGAAAAAATCATTTTATTTTCATTTTAATGTTTGGAATATGTCCATTTTGAGAATTTACTTCTGCTGTCTTATTTTGCACGGGGTATACTGGAGCTGTAACAGCTTACAGAATTTATAATGAAAAAAAATCACGTTATTTTTTTCTCCTATACTAGTATAATATTTTCACTGATGTCTGTTTATATGCGCCATGGCTGGTATAAGGGTTGTGGCTAATGTGGGTGTGGCTATAATAGGGGTGGGGTCATATGTGGTGACCCTGCCCATAATGAGTACCAGCACCTTTTTTCTACAGAAAAAGCACTGGGTGAAAAACAAGGAGAGTTGGGTGGATGAGAGTCAGGGTGAGATGGATCATGGATGGTTGATAAAGGGCAACAAAACAGTAGAATTTTATGGGTTATAATGGGCTAGGAAACCCAGATCTTTCTTGAATCCTGTCTGGTGGGTGTCAACATATTTCATCATTTTGACTTCAATGGTCTTGCATTCCTGGATTGTCTTAAAATTTAATTTTAGTATTCTTACCATAAAATCATTGATGCAGTGTTCTGGTTTTATGACGTGCTGTCCCACAAAGGAGGCATCCTGGTTGGCACTGGAATGTTTAATATTGTAGCTATGTAAATTGAGCCTCATCTTTAGCATCTGGCTTGTTTCTCCAATATAGTACCCTTCTTCATACTTTTTGCATTGAATGATATATACAGTGCTTTTTTTGTAGAAAAAAAGGTGCCGGTACTCATTATGGGCGGGGTCACCACACATGGCTCCACCCCTATGATAGCCACACCCACATTAACCACACCCCCTATACCAGCCATGGCGCATATAAACAGACATCATTGAAAATATTATAGTACTATAGGAGAAAAAAATAAAGTGATTTTTTTCATTATAAATAATCTCTGTAAGCTCTTACAGCTCCAGTATACCCAGTGCAAAATAAGACAGACAATGTAAATTCTCAAATTGGACATAATTACAAACACTAAAATGAAAATAAAATGATTTTTTTCTACCTTTGTTGTCTGGTGACTGTTTTTCTTTCCATATTGGTCCCAGTCTGTGATTCTGCTTTCTTTTCTTTTCGCTTAACTCTTCTGTGCCATTTGTCATTTTTGTCTCCTTTTTCTTTGCTTTCTTCAATATTTTTCAGGCTCTCTCTCTGTCCAGATTTAATTCATTCTTACTATCCATTCTTTAATTTCCTTCATCTACCTGTGGCTTTTCATCTTTTCCTCACCCTTGTTCTCCCCATGCCCCTTCCTCTTATTCTCCAGTCTTTCTCTATTCCCCTTTTCCATCCAGCAGCTCTGCTTTCTCTCCCCATCCTTCCAGTGTCTCCCCTATTTCTTTCTGCATTCTTCCATCCAGCATCTTCCCTCTCTCTCTCCCCATCCTTCCATCTGTTTTCCCCCTCTCTCTCCCCATCCTTCCATCTGTTTTCCCTCTCTCTTTCCCCAATCCTTCCATCTGTTTTTCCCTCTCTCCCCAATCCTTCCATCTGTTTTTCCCTCTCTCCCCATCCTTCCATCTGTATTTCCCTCTCTCCCCATCCTTCCATCTGTTGTTTTCCCTCTCTCCCCAATCCTTCCCTCTGTTGTTTTCCCTTTCTCTCTCTCCCCAATCCTTCCCTGTTTTCCCTCTCTCTCTATCCCCATCCTTCCATCTGTTTTCCCCTCTCTCCCCAATCCTTCCCTGTTTTCCCTCTCTCTCTATCCCCATCCTTCCATCTGTTTTCCCCTCTCTCCCCATCCTTCCATCTGTTTTCCCCTCTCTCCCCAATCCTTCCATCTGTTTTTCCCTCTCTCTCCCCATCCTTCCATCTGTTTTTCCCTCTTTCTCTCTCCCCAATCCTTCCCTCTGTTGTTTTCCCTCTTTCTCTCTCTCCCCAATCCTTCCCTCTGTTGGATTCCCTCTCCCTGCCAAGTTTGGCGCGAACGGCGCGAAGACGCAACGCACGCGGCACCAGCCCCTATTTCCGGCCGCTGCTGCTTCTCCTGTTGTTGAGCAGCAGCGGCCGCTACACAAAGAAAAAGAAGATTAAAAAAAAATTGAAACCTGGCTGAAACGCGGCACCCCGGCACTGTAGACAGCCATTAGGCATTGGCTGTTGCCCCGCAACCGCTCCTCCTCTTGCCTTACGTCACTGCCCCTGGAGGAAGACCCCGGAGGAGCGCAGTGACGTAGAGGCAAGAGGAGGAGCGGCTGCGGGGCAACAGCCAATGCCTAATGGCTGTCTACAGTGCCGGGGTGCCGCGTTTCAGCCAGGTTTGAATTTTTTTTAAAATCTTTTTCTTTGTGTAGCGGCCGCTGCTGCTCAACAGGAGAAGCAGCAGCGGCCGGAAATGGGGGCTGGCACTGCGTGCGGGACATGGACTCACGGGGCGGGGGGAGCAAAAAAAAAAGGTGCCGGTACGCCGTACCGTTGCGTACCGGCACAAAAAAAGCACTGGATATATACCACATTTGAGGATAAGCATGTAAATGATTCCTGTATGCTGAATGTTTGTAGGATCCTGTGAGATGTGCTGGCACAGTTTGTAGCTAGGCATACTGCAGGGATGTGTGCCATTCTCTTCTTTTTGAGCTTGTATTGGGAGTTTACTTTTCACTAATTTCTGTTTCAAATTAGGTGACTGTCGGAAGGCCAGCACTGGTGGGGCTGGAAATATCTCTTTCAGTAATTATTCATGCTGGAGTAGTGGCTGTAGATCTTTTATGATTCTTAATTTTTCTAGCTCTGGATTGTATGTCACTACAAGAAGGATTCTCTGTGGCTTTCTTCTCTTTGTATTGCAGTAGGTTTTCTCTCAGTATTTTAATGGCAGAAGCCATTAGTATTCTTGGAGATTATTTTGGAGTTTATCTCTGTCTCTTGGGTCAGAGTAGATATGTGGTATCGTGTGGTTTGGCTGTGTGTACATGGATTTTTTTTTGTATGTGAAGGGTGGAAGCTGGAGTTGTGGAGTTAACTGCATCTGGCTGTAGGATTCCTGTAGATTGATGTTTGTATATAGCCATTGCTGATGAAAACTGTGGTGTCTATACTTTTTCTAATTCCACTATATCTTTTTTGAGATAAGGTGACCAGAACTGCACACAGTATTCGAGGTGCTGTCACAACATGGAGCAATACAAAGGCATAACAACGTCCTCATTTTTGTTTTCCATTCCTTTCCTAATAATACCCAACATTCTATTTGCATTTTTAGCCGCTGCTGCACACTGAGCAGAGGGTTTCAACTTATCATCAACAATCCCTTTCCTGGTCAGTGACTCTGTGGGACCAAAACAGATAGCACTCTTTTTGGGGTGTTACTGGGGTACCTGACACTTAGTGTAAATTATGACAGAAATGGGTCCCAAACAACACTAACATTAGTAAGTACAGTGTCAGGAGTAAATGTATCACCCCTTATCCTTAGATCCAAGCCCATTGTGCCAAAATAATAAAAGGAACTAACTCCACACCCAAATATTATAAAAATAGAGTATTATTTTATTTCTCCGAGGACAAGCAGGCTGCTTGTTCTCACTGATGGGTTGACGTCCTCGGCAGCCCCCTCCATCGGAAAGTTTACTAGCAAAGGCCTTTGCTAGTCCTCGCGCGCCCATGCGCACCGCGCATGCGCGGCCGTCTTCCCGCCCGAAACCGGCTCGAGCCGGCCAGTCTTCTTTCGTCCGCGCTCGGTACGGTCGTGTTACGCCGTTCGTGCCCCAGAGAGTCGACCTCGCGCGTCCTTTTCGACGTGTTTTTCCCTTGTTTTCTTTTAAAAAGTTCGGGAAGCGCTCCGGAAGTGTTCCGGAAGACCCTTTCGGGTTTTCTGCCCTTCCCGTAATTTTCACATTTGCCCCGTAAGTTTTATTTCGTTGTCGGGGTAGGCCTAGTTTGGCCTCGGTCGAGATTTTCTCCCTTTAAATTTTGGTGCTTCAATTTTCGCCATTTCGGCCTTTGATTTCGCCGGCGTGATTTTTCCGCCCATGACATCGAAGCCTTCCAGCGGCTTCAAGAAGTGCACCCAGTGCGCCCGGGTAATCTCGCTCACTGATAGGCACTCTGCGTGTCTTCAGTGTCTAGGGGCCCAGCACCGCCCTCAGAACTGCAGTCTGTGTTCCCTGTTACAAAGGCGGACTCAGGTAGCGAGATTAGCCCAGTGGAACGTTTTGTTCTCGGGCTCTTCGTCGACATCGGCACCAGAGGCATCGAGTGCATCGACGTCGTCAGCGTCCGGACCATCTTCCTTGGCTGCCGCTCCATCGACTGCATCGAGGCATCGGACCTCTGCATCGGCGCCGAGGCATCGGGCGACTGCATCGACGTCGGTGGTACCGAGACTTCGTCTGCTGATGTCGTCGGACGGAGGTGCATCGTCAGGAGTGCAGGTGAGGGCTGTCCATTCCCCTGCTGGTGGCGGTGAGCCTTCGGGTGGGTCTCCTCCTACCCTGAGGGCTCCTGCGGTACAGCCCCCCCGGGATCGACCTTCTTCGGTCTCGGCCCCGAGGAAGCGACGGATGGATTCTACGTCCTCCTCGTCGGTGCCGGGGAGCTCCGGTGACATGCTTCGGAAGAAGTCGAAGAAGCATCGACACCGGTCTCCTCCCCGTGTCGGCACCGAGAGCTCTGGGTCGCCGAGGGATTCGGCACCCAGCAGGCATCGGCACCGAGAGGACCGCTCACCCTCTGTTCAGGAGGTGTCGATGCGCTCCACTCTGGACAGCCCGGAACAGCCTCCTCGCCCGGAACAGGTTCTGACGTCGACGCCTGCATCGACCTCTCAGCCTTTTTCTGCAGCCACTCTGAACGAGAGCCTCCGGGCCGTTCTCCCAGAGATTCTGGGAGAGCTGTTGCGCCCTACCCCTCCGGTACCGGCGGTGCTTGCGCCTCCGGTACCGTCGAGCGTGGCGCCGGCTGGTCCATCGCCCAGGTTGAGGTCCCCGACGTCGGTACCGCGTGCGGTGCCGACCGCGGCCACCTCCCAGGAAGGCTCCCCGACTACGTCGGCGGAGGGAGCTTCGCCGATGCGGGCGAGGGAGTCTACCTCTCGACGCCCCCATCGTGGACGTGGCTCCACGGAGTCGAGCCGGGCGAGGTTGCAGACACAGGTCCGTGAACTTGTGTCTGACACCGAGGGTGAGGCCTCGTGGGAGGACGAAGAAGACCCCAGATATTTCTCTGACGAGGAGTCTGAGGGTCTTCCTTCTGATCCCACTCCCTCTCCTGAAAGACAGCTTTCTCCTCCTGAGAGTCTGTCTTTCGCTTCCTTTGTCCGGGAGATGTCTACGGCCATCCCCTTCCCGGTGGTTGTGGAGGACGAGCCCAGGGCTGAAATGTTTGAGCTCCTGGACTATCCTTCTCCACCTAAGGAAGCGTCCACTGTTCCCTTGCATCATGTCCTGAAAAAGACATTGCTTGCGAACTGGACCAAGCCATTAAGTAATCCCCACATTCCCAAGAAGATCGAGTCCCAGTACCGGATCCATGGGGACCCAGAGCTGATGCGCACTCAGTTGCCTCACGACTCTGGAGTTGTGGATTTGGCCCTAAAGAAGGTTAAGAGTTCTAGGGAGCATGCTTCGGCGCCCCCGGGCAAAGACCCTAGAACCTTAGACTCCTTTGGGAGGAAGGCCTACCATTCTTCTATGCTCGTGGCCAAGATCCAGTCTTACCAGCTCTACACGAGCATACACATGCGGAACAATGTGCGGCAGTTGGCGGGCTTGGTTGATGCTCTTCCCCCTGAGCAAGCCAAGCCTTTTCAGGAGGTGGTCAGGCAGCTGAAGGCGTGCAGAAAATTCCTGGCCAGAGGAGTTTATGACACTTTTGATGTTGCGTCCAGGGCCGCTGCTCAAGGTGTGGTGATGTGCAGGCTCTCATGGCTGCGTGCCACCGACCTGGAGAATAGAATCCAGCAGCGGATTGCGGACTCGCCTTGCCGTGCGGACAACATTTTTGGAGAAAAAGTCGAGCAGGTGGTAGAGTCTCTCCACCAGCGGGACACCGCATTCGACAAGTTCTCCCGCCGGCAGCCTTCAGCATCTACCTCTACAGGTAGAAGATTTTTCGGGGGAAGGAAGACTGGTCCCTATGCTTCTGGTAAGCGTAGGTACAATCCTCCTTCCCGACAGCCTGCGGCCCAGGCTAAGCCCCAGCGCGCTCGCTCTCGTCAGCAGCGTGCGCCTCAGCAAGGCCCCGCGGCTCCCCAGCAAAAGCAAGGGGCGAGCTTTTGACTGGCTCCAGCAGAGCATAGCCGATATCCAAGTGTCAGTGCCGGGCGACCTGCCAGTCGGAGGGAGGTTGAAAGCTTTTCACCAAAGGTGTCCTCTCGTAACCTCCGATCAGTGGGTTCTGCAAATAGTCCGGCAAGGATACACCCTCAATTTGGCCTCAAAACCTCCAAATTGTCCACCGGGAGCTCAGTCTTACAGCTTCCAGCACAAGCAGGTACTTGCAGAGGAACTCTCCGCCCTTCTCAGCGCCAATGCGGTCGAGCCCGTGCCATCCGGGCAGGAAGGGCTGGGATTCTATTCCAGGTACTTCCTTGTGGAAAAGAAAACAGGGGGGATGCGTCCCATCCTAGACCTAAGGGCCCTGAACAAATATCTCGTAAAAGAAAAGTTCAGGATGCTTTCCCTGGGCACCCTCCTTCCCATGATTCAGCAAAACGATTGGCTATGCTCTCTGGACTTGAAGGATGCCTACACTCACATCCCGATACTGCCAGCTCACAGACAGTATCTGCGATTTCAGCTGGGCACACGCCACTTCCAGTACTGTGTGCTACCCTTTGGGCTCGCCTCTGCGCCCAGGGTGTTCACAAAGTGCCTAGCTGTGGTAGCAGCGGCACTTCGCAGGCTGGGGGTGCACGTGTTCCCATATCTCGACGATTGGCTGGTGAAGAACACATCCGAGGCAGGAGCCCTGCAGTCCATGCAGATGACTATTCGCCTCCTGGAGCTACTGGGGTTTGTGATAAATTATCCAAAGTCCCATCTTCTCCCAGTGCAGAAACTCGAATTCATAGGAGCTCTGCTGGATTCTCGGACGGCTCGCGCCTATCTCCCAGAGACGAGGGCCAACAACTTGTTGTCCCTCGTCTCGCGGGTGCGAGCGTCCCAGCAGATCACAGCTCGGCAGATGTTGAGATTGCTGGGCCACATGGCCTCCACAGTTCATGTGACTCCCATGGCCCGCCTTCACATGAGATCTGCTCAATGGACCCTAGCCTCCCAGTGGTATCAGGCCGCCGGGGGTCTAGAGGACGTGATCCACCTGTCCACGAGTTTTCTCAAATCCCTATATTGGTGGACGATTTGCTCCAATTTGACTCTGGGACGTCCCTTCCAAATTCCTCAGCCACAAAAGGTGCTGACCACGGATGCGTCCCTCCTGGGATGGGGAGCTCATGTCGATGGGCTCCACACCCAAGGAAGCTGGTCCCTCCAGGAACGCGATCTGCAGATCAATCTTCTGGAGTTACGAGCGATCTGGAACGCTCTGAAGGCTTTCAGAGATCGGCTGTCCCACCAAATTATCCAAATTCAGACAGACAACCAGGTTGCCATGTACTATGTCAACAAGCAGGGGGGCACCGGATCTCGCCCCCTGTGTCAGGAAGCCGTCAGCATGTGGCTCTGGGCTCGCCGTCACGGCATGGGGCTCCAAGCCACATATCTGGCAGGCGTAAACAACAGTCTGGCCGACAGGTTGAGCAGGATTATGCAACCTCACGAGTGGTCGCTCAATTCCCGTGTGGTACGACAGATCTTCCAGGTGTGGGGCACCCCCTTGGTAGATCTCTTCGCATCTCGAGTGAACCACAAAGTCCCTCAGTTCTGTTCCAGGCTTCAGGCCCACGGCAGACTGGCATCGGATGCCTTCCTCCTGGACTGGGGGGAGGGTCTGCTGTATGCTTATCCTCCCATACCTCTGGTGGGGAAGACTTTGTTGAAACTCAAGCAAGACCGAGGCACCATGATTCTGATTGCTCCTTTTTGGCCGCGTCAGATCTGGTTCCCTCTTCTTCTGGAGTTGTCCTCCGAAGAACCGTGGAGATTGGAGTGTTTTCCGACCCTCATCACACAGGACGAAGGGGCACTTCTGCATCCCAGCCTCCAGTCGCTGGCTGTTACGGCCTGGATGTTGAGGGCGTAGACTTTGCCTCTTTGGGTCTGTCAGAGGGTGTCTCCCGCATCTTGCTTGCTTCCAGGAAAGATTCCACTAAGAGGAGTTACTTCTTCCATTGGAGGAGGTTTGCCGTCTGGTGTGACAGCAAGGCCCTAGATCCTCGCTCTTGTCCTACACAGACCCTGCTTGAATACCTTCTGCACTTGTCTGAGTCTGGTCTCAAGACCAACTCTGTAAGGGTTCACCTTAGTGCAATCAGTGCTTACCATTACCATGTGGAAGGTAAGCCGATCTCAGGACAGCCTTTAGTTGTTCGCTTCATGAGAGGCTTGCTGTTGTCAAAGCCCCCTATCAAGCCTCCTACAGTGTCATGGGATCTCAATGTCGTTCTCACCCAGCTGATGAAACCTCCTTTCGAGCCACTGAATTCCTGCCATCTGAAGTACTTGACTTGGAAGGTCATTTTCTTGGTGGCAGTTACTTCAGCTCGTAGAGTCAGTGAGCTTCAGGCCCTGGTAGCCCAGGCCCCTTACACCAAATTTCATCATAACAGAGTAGTCCTCCGCACTCACCCTAAGTTCTTGCCAAAGGTCGTGTCGGAGTTCCATCTAAACCAGTCAATTGTCTTGCCAACATTCTTTCCCCGTCCTCATTCCTGCCCTGCTGAACGTCAGCTGCACACATTGGACTGCAAGAGAGCATTGGCCTTCTACCTGGAGCGGACACAGCCCCACAGACAGTCCGCCCAATTGTTTGTTTCTTTTGATCCCAATAGGAGGGGAGTGGCTGTAGGGAAACGCACCATATCCAATTGGCTAGCAGATTGCATTTCCTTCACTTACGCCCAGGCGGGGCTGGCTCTTGAGGGTCATGTCACGGCTCATAATGTTAGAGCCATGGCTGCGTCGGTAGCCCACTTGAAGTCAGCCTCCATTGAAGAAATTTGCAAAGCTGCGACGTGGTCATCTGTCCACACATTCACATCTCATTACTGCCTGCAGCAGGATACCCGACGCGACAGTCGGTTCGGGCAGTCAGTTCTTCAGAACCTGTTTGGGCTTTAGGATCCAACTCCACCCCCCGAGGGCCCTGTTTGTTCTGTTCCAGGCTGCACTCTCAGTTAGTTGGTAAATTTTTTAGGTCAATTTCAGTTATGTCCTCGCCGTTGCGAGGCCCAATTGACCATGGTTGTTGTTTTGAGTGAGCCTGGGGGCTAGGGATACCCCATCAGTGAGAACAAGCAGCCTGCTTGTCCTCGGAGAAAGCGAATGCTACATACCTGTAGAAGGTATTCTCCGAGGACAGCAGGCTGATTGTTCTCACAAACCCGCCCGCCTCCCCTTTGGAGTTGAGTCTTCCCTTGAAGTGTATTGTCTTGCTACATACTGGACTGGCCGGCTCGAGCCGGTTTCGGGCGGGAAGACGGCCGCGCGAGGACTAGCAAAGGCCTTTGCTAGTAAACTTTCCGATGGAGGGGGCTGCCGAGGACGTCAACCCATCAGTGAGAACAATCAGCCTGCTGTCCTCGGAGAATACCTTCTACAGGTATGTAGCATTCGCTTTACACAGCAACAAATAATATAAAGGAAGACAGGAATAAATACAAAGACGATCCTATTCTAGAAATAGCTTGGAGGAAACGCATGTAAATCCCTAGCTAGACTCTGAAGTACAAAAAGTCACTCTAAACTCCAGAGCACTGATACAAGGATACATGGCACACATACAACCTGATGTAGTCCTTCAGATATTGGCAAATTCCTCAGATGTCAGTCCAGTCCAACACAGATTTTTGCCCCTCGAATGCGACATTGACACACACCTGCCTAGATCTGATAAGAGCTCTTTTATAGAGAAATCAGGAGCTTTATCTATACTGCTGACATATATTTTGGCCTTGAAGAACATATACAAATACATGTTGACCAGACACTCTGGCTCCAAAAGTCCTGCATTGCCATCAATTCTGATAACAGCTTGTTGGCAATGACATCAATTCCAAATTTGGTCTTATATACTGCTAAAATCCCCTTACAGGGTTCAGTACAGTTGACATCAATAGTTTACATGGAATGGAGATAGATTGCCTTGCCTATATTAGACTATACTCTTGGTGTTTGTCCACATTTGAACATACAAATCTTTAAATAAAGCAAGCAAACTATCTCTGTTATCAAGATAACCTTTTTACTTAATTGAGGAAAGGGCTTCAGAAACTCAACAACCGCTGATCCAACTTATAATTGGACCGCTGATTGCTTTACTCTGCTCTACGTGGCCAATTATTCGACCCACGTTGGCGAGAATCCTCATCAGTCACAATCCTCTTTACTAGCACTAGCAGTAATATATTTTTTTACACTTTTCTAAAAACATTTTTGCATATACATGCTGTTTAATATCGCAAAACAAATACTTAGCTGCGGCTGTGCTGGAATGGTAGCGAATGCCCGCACCCAACAGCGAGCCCCTGTTTCGCTCAATGCTTCTAAGGGGCCGGACTTTTACATCTTTTCACAGCACCTACGATAATAAGAACACATTCTTACTAACGATTATCCTTTCAGAGAGGAGCGCTCCTTACATCAACTATACCTATGGGACCGGGAGATACCTTCCACAAGCCATCAGCCAGCGTAATCCTACCTGCTGTACTGACCTGGGACAATTTAAACTACTTCCGGGTTGCTCTCTACCAATCCTAACCTTCAATCTACTTGGAAGTTAGAAGATTACTTATAGAATATTAATTAAAGGAAAGCCTTCCATTCAATTTTGTTGTTAAGACCTTGCGGTACTAAGGATTTTAATTTATAAATCCAACGCTGTTCTCTTTGTGTCAAATACCGATCACGATCTCCGCCCCGAATATGGGCGGGGACGTGATCTATCACAGTACATCTATAGTCTTCAAATTTGTGCGAATACTCTACACTATGTTGTACTAGCGGAGCTTCCGCTACACTATATTTTAAATTATGCTTGTGATCACAGAGCCTATTCTTCAACATACGTGTCGTTTTACCTACATAGATCTTGCGACATGGACAGATCAAGATATACACCACGTGATTAGTTTCACAATCCGTCTCATGTCGCAACTTATACCTTTTTCCATCTGTTGGATTTTGAAACACATTCTCTGATACCATTATCAAACAAAATATGCATCTAGTGCATGGTTTATGGCCCAAATCTATTGATCTCCCAGAGTTATCTCCCTTATCCTGAAACAGTTCCTTCAAATTCGGACCCCTAGAGTATGCTATTCTGAGCTCTTACTTATTAAACACCGGGTGAAGTTGCATTATCTTCCAGTGTTTCCTCAGAACTCGCACTGCACTCGTGGTCCCCTGCATATATTTAAGAACGCAGGTTTGCAGATTTTTCTCTTCCTCCTTCTTATCTACTACTACTATTTAGCATTTCTATAGCGCTACAAGGCATACGCAGCGCTGCACAAACATAGAAGAAAGACAGTCCCTGCTCAAAGAGCTTACAATCTAATAGACAAAAAATAAATAAAGTAAGCAAATCAAATCAATTAATGTGAATGGGAAGGAAGAGAGGAGGGTAGGTGGAGGCGAGTGGTTACAAGTGGTTACGAGTCAAAAGCAATGTTAAAGAGGTGGGCTTTCAGTCTAGATTTAAAGGTGGCCAAGGATGGGGCAAGACGTAGGGGCTCAGGAAGTTTATTCCAGGCGTAGGGTGCAGCGAGACAGAAGGCGCGAAGTCTGGAGTTGGCAGTAGTGGAGAAGGGAACAGATAAGAAGGATTTATCCATGGAGCGGAGTGCACGGGAAGGGGTGTAGGGAAGGACGAGTGTGGAGAGATACTGGGGAGCAGCAGAGTGAATACATTTATAGGTTAGTAGAAGAAGTTTGAACAGGATGCGAAAACGGATAGGGAGCCAGTGAAGGGTCTTGAGGAGAGGGGTAGTATGAGTAAAGCGACCCTGGCGGAAGATGAGACGGGCAGCAGAGTTTTGAACCGACTGGAGAGGGGAGAGGTGACTAAGTGGGAGGCCAGCAAGAAGCAGATTGCAGTAGTCTAAACGAGAGGTGACAAGGGTGTGGGTGAGGGTTTTGGTAGAGTGCTCGGAAAGAAAGGGGCGGATTTTACGGATGTTGTAAAGAAAGAAACGACAGGTTTTGGCGGTCTGCTGGATATGAGCAGAGAAGGAGAGAGAAGAGTCAAAGATGACCCCAAGGTTTCGAGCTGAGGAGACAGGGAGAATGAGAGAGCCATCAACAGAAATAGAAAACGGGGGGAGCGGGGAGGTGGGTTTGGGGGGGAAAATGAGAAGCTCGGTTTTGGTCATATTTAATTTCAGGTGGCGTTGAGACATCCAGGCAGCAATGTCAGACAAGCACGCTGAAACTTTGGTTTGGATGCAAGGTGAGATATCAGGGGTAGAAAGGTAGATTTGGGAGTCATCAGCATAGAGATGGTAGGAAAAGCCATGGGATGAGATTAATGAACCAAGGGAAGAAGTGTAGATAGAAAAGAGGAGGGGACCAAGAACAGAACCCTGAGGTACGCCGACAGGCAGAGGGATAGAAGTAGAAGAGGATCCACCAGAGTGAACACTAAAGGTGTGGAGGGAGAGGTAGGAAGAGAACCAGGAAAGGACAGAGCCCTGGAATCCAAGTGAGGACAGGGTGTCGAGAAGTATACTGTGATCAACAGTGTCAAAAGCAGCAGAAAGATCAAGAATGAGGATGGAATATTGACCTCTGGATTTAGCCAGTAATAGGTCATTAGTAAGCAAATATTCTCTATGGTTGTACTTAGCTCGAGAATAAGCTTGCTTTATAATCTGATCAGGGTATCCTCTAGCTTTTAATTTCTGCTTTAGCTTTTTAGCTTGCGTTTTAATTTCAGACATATGAGTACACAGTCTGCAAACTCTTAGAAACTGAGCAAAGGGTAGACTCTCTCTTGTACTTCTGGGGTGATAACTCATAAAATGCAACAACGTGTTGCGATCTGTAGATTTAACATACAGGGACGTATTTAATATACCTTGAGTTTGGGTAACCAAAACATCCAAAAAATGTATTTGCATAGCCGAATGTTGCATAGTAAACTTGATATTTTGATCCTGTGTATTTAACCACCCGTGGAACTGTTCTAACTGCTCTAAACTTCCATCCCACAGCATAAACACATCATCTATAAACCTGTGCCAACTTTTTACACAGGTGACCCATGGGTGGAGCTGTAACCATTGATCTTCAAAGTGCATCATATACAAACAAGCAGTGGATGGGGCACATGCTGCTCCCATCGCTACCCCTTTCTTTTGTAAATAAAATTGATTTTGAAACAGAAAAATTTTCTTTTGTTAATGCAATGTTTGCCAAACTCATCAAAAAAGAAGTAGGAACTTGATGTGGACGCTGCCGCTGTTCTAAACTATCCTCTAAAATTTGCAAACATCACATTAAGGGGAGAGATGTATAATGATACTATATCAAAAGTTACTAAAACTAAGGTATGCGCTCCTTGAGCTATAGTATTCAGAATATTCAAAAAATGAGAACTATCTCTAACATACATCTTCCCTTTCTGTACTAGGGGCTGCAAAAACCAGTCCACATATTGGGATAAAGGTTCTAGTACGGAATCAATTGAGGCAACTATCGGTCTCCCTGGGGGAGCCGTTTGATTCTTATGAATTTTTGGAACAGTATAAAAGTAAGGTACAAGAGGATGTTTTTTATTCAAAAAGGCAAATTCTTGCGATGTCAAAAAGCCCTCTTCAATATCGACTTTACTCGTATTGAAAATTAATTCTTGTAATTCTGTCGTCGGGTCTTGTTGTAATAACTGATAGGTGGTTGAATCTGATAGCTGGCTAAGTACTTCTGCTTCATAATATGATTTGTCCAGTAGGACCACTGCTCCCCCTTTGTCTGCTCTTCTGATAATAATATCTTCATCTGCTCTTATAGATTGCAACGCTGCCCATTGTTCTTTGGACAAATTCCGTGACAATCTTTTTTTATTTAATTTTGATACATCTTCTAAGACTAACTTTTTAAAAGCAGTCAATAATGGATCTACTTGGCCCGGGGGAGACCACGTGGATTTATTTTTCATAATGGACCTATCAATCTGTTCTTCTTTATCACTGAAGAATAATTTTAAATTCAATGTTCTAATAAATCTTTCAATGTCGATCTGGAACTGGAAGAAGTCGAACATCTGTGTTGGAACAAACGTTAATCCTTTACGTAATACTTCTTGTTGACTGATGAGGATTCTCGCCAACGTGGGTCGAATAATTGGCAACGTAGAACAGAGTAAAGCAATCAGCGGTCCAATTATAAGTTGGATCAGCGGTTGTTGAGTTTCTGAAGCCCTTTCCTCTATTAAGTAAAAAGGTTATTTTGATAACAGAGATAGTTTGCTTGCTTTATTTAAAAACTTGCCTATATTAGAGCAATGCAAAAGAGAGCAGGCTAGGAGCAGTCAGGGGAAAGGGGAGAGAAGGTCCTGTGAGTCGTGTTGTGGCAGTTAATGATGTGGTATGCTTTGGAAATAGGAAGGGTTTTAGTTTTTTCTGAAGCTGAGGTAGTTACCATCAGTTCTCACAACTATGGGAAGAGAGGTCCCTAAAACTGGGAAATAGTGAATTAAAAATCTTCTGGAATCTACATCCTTGAAATGACAGGGAGGAGAGTAACATTTGCTTCCTTAGTTGATTGGATCGAGCAAGGCATAATGAGGATATATTAATCAACAGACTGGATATGATACCATATAGAATGTGATAGACTAAACAAGCAGCTTTAAATTTGATTCTTTCGACTAAGGGGAGCCAGTGTAGGTTAGCCAGATATGGTAACACACTGCTGTGTCTATTTAGTCTAAAGATCAGTCTTGCCGTGGTATTTTGTATTATTTGAAATTTCTTTAGGTAGTGAGATTTAATGCCAAGGAATAGGATGTTGCCGTAGTCAAGGTGTGACAAGATTAACATCTGGACCAGCAATGTGAGCGCTTTCTTATCAAAGAGTGATTGCGTTAGGTGTAATTTTCTCATTTTAAACAGTGTTTTCTTCCATAAGAGGTTGATGTGGGAGGAGAGCGATAGCGATGAATCCAGTAATACTCCAAGTATTTTTGCTTCAGGTTCTACTGCAGGTGTTTTATTATTGTGCAACATGACTGACAATGGGACATTGACCCATTCTGATAACAACCTGTGTCAACGTGGATAACACTGACCTTGATCAACAACTTCTGTATAGTAAACAAGAGTTGTTATTCTTCTGTTAGACTTGATGTCTCCATAGTCTTAGAGTCTTTATAGAAGAAATGTCTGAGTTTACATGCTACAATCAGGATCTTGATGCTGGCTATGGAGGACCATATATGTTTTCATATAAGTATATGTACGACTGGGCATAGTGCTCATAATAGTGCTTCAGTACTGCTTGCTTTGCTCCTATAACTCCTAATGTGGAAACTTGCATCACGTAACTATAGTTCGGGTTCCTCTTTCCCATATGCATCATTTTGCACTTGCACACATTAAAAGTCATCTGCCATTGGATGCCCAATCTCCCAGTCTCATAAGGTCCACTTGTAATTTTTCACAATCCTCTTGCAATTTAACAACTTTGAGTAACTTTGTGTCATTGGCAAATTTAATTACCTCACTAGTTACTCCCATCTCCAGATCATTTATAAATATGTTAAAAGGCAGCAGTCTCAGTGCTATCTACCCTTCTCCATTGAGAATACTGACCATTTAACCCTCCTCTCTGTTTTCTATCTTTTAACCAGTTTTTAATCCACAGTACAACACTACTCCTATCCCATGACTCTCCAATTTCCTCTGGAGTCTTTCATTAGGTACTCTGTCAAATGCCTTTTGAAAATCCAGATACACAATATCAACTGGCTCACCTTTATCCACATGTTTGTTCACCCCTTCAAAGACGTGTAGTAGATTGGTGAGGCATGATTTCCCTTCACTAAATCCATGTTGGCTTTGTCTCATTAATCCATGCTTTTGAATATGCTCTGTAATTTTGCTTTTATAATAGTCTCTACCATTTTGCCCAGCATCGACGTCATGCTCACCGGATCATCTCTGGAACCTTCCTTAAAAATCGGCATTACATTCAATCTTCCAGTATCATGCTTGATGTTAAAGATACATTACATATTACTAACAATAGTTAGTTCTGCAAGTTCATTTTTCAATTCTATCAGTACTCTGGGATGAATACCACCTGGTTCAGGCAATTTGCTACTCTGTCAAACTGCTCCATTACATTTTCCAGGTTTACAGAGATTTGATTTAGTTTCTCTGACTTGTCAGCTTTGAATACCATTTCTGGCACCAGTATCTCTCCCAAATCTTCCTCGGTGAAGACCGAAGCAAAGAATTCATTTAATCTTCTGCTATGGCTTTGTCTTCCCTGAATGCCCCTTTTACCCCTCGGTCATCTATCAGTCTAACTGATTCTTTTGTCGGTTTCTTGCTTCCAATATACCTAAAAATGTTTTTAGTATGTGTTTTTGCCTCCAACGCAATCTTTTTTTCAAAGTCTCTCTTTGCCTTCCTTATCAGCACCTTGCATTTGATTTGCCATTCATTATGCAGTTTCGTATTATTTTCAATTCTTCCAATTTCTGAAGTTTTTATTTAACCTCACTTTTTAACCTTGCCAGCTGTAGTTTGGTCTTCCTTCCTCCGTTTTTAAAACAGTACTATAGCTGGATAAAATAATTCCAATATAGTTGCACTAATTACAAATTATTCAGTTCAACAACATACATATACCTTCTCAAGTAGATTATATTCTCCCACTACCTGAAACATCTTAATCCTTGCTGATATATATACACAGTGAACACCTGGCTCTATACACATAATAGTCACAACTACACATCACCCAGTCTACCATTGGGGCATTTGAATGTCCATGGCCCCAGATATCAAAAGTCATGAAAATCAACTTGCTGTTCATCCAAATGTCCAGTAGGAGTGTCTTAGAAGTATACCAGTCATTGCTTCTTCAACTGTGGATCATCCTCTAAGGAGGTTGGCACCCCAGCGCTGGTTTCTTCACCACTCACCTAGCGCTGTTTGCTGATTACATCTTTCCCCTCAACCGGTTTGCACTTTCTCCAAATACTTATTTCTCCATGCCCCAACCCTAAACGGTCCCTGTTCTGCTATGATATCGTCATCAGGGGATCGGATTCCTACAAATCACCCACGTTATAACCTACATGTATTCCTGAACACTCCCCCCAACCCATATATCATGAAATCATCCCCAACATTACTCACAAAAATGTTCTTGAACTTATTCATAGCCCCGAGCGGCGGTTAGCAACTCCAACACACGCTCTCCCCCAACTGCTGGGGCTGCAAAAACACCAATGCATGCGTACATCACTCTGGGTTCTCAGCGGTTCAAATACTCCAAGCCCCTTCCCTTCAAACATTCAGCCACTCCACTTCTCTGTTTAACCCATAAGGAATAATCATGTTCCAGGTAAAAATAAACCTTTGTTCTTTTCGCAAAAGTAACTTTGAGATGTTCCCACCTCTCATGCTATTATGACATTGATCCAACACCACAAATTTTAAATCATGGACATCATGTTGTTTCTCTAGCCAATGTAAAACTAAGGGGGCTTCTTGTCTCTGCATGCGGATATTACTCAAACGTTGAGCTATCCTAAACTTCACTTTGCGTATAGTTTGCCCTATGTACCGTAATCCACAAGGGCAACAAATCCCATAAACACATTGCTTATTTTTACAGTCAGTATAGGTATGCAATTTAAACATTTGACCTGTGGTGTGGGGCACTGTAATTTGAGTAACTTGCATAGCATGTTTGCAATAAATACATGCCCCACACCCACACACCTCAATCCTGTTTTCATCCCTATCCTGATGTGTATCATAACGTAACAATAATTCTCCCATATTTCTACCTCAAGTATATGTAAACCGTGGCTGATGTTGAAACTGGGCATGTACTGCTAAAATCGGCCAAAACTTCCTAATAATTATTTCCACCATTATTTATTTATTTATTTGTATCCCACATTTTCCCACCTATTTGTAGGCTCAATGTGGCTTACATAGTACCAGAGAGGCATTTGCAGATTCCGGTGTAAACAAATACAAAGTGATATTGTGGTTAGATAGAGTTCATGTGGTAGAGCCACATTATTGAATCGGACAACGGAAGAGTTGTGTTATGTCCATTACATACTTTAGTTTTGTTGTGTTGCAGAGATCAGGCATTTATGTTGGATTGGAAGAGTATGCCTGTTTAACAGGTTAGTTTTTATTTTTTTCCGGTAGTTTAGGTGGTCGTACATAGTTTCCACGGCTTTTGGTAATGCGTTCCACAGTTGTGTGCTTATGCAGGAGAAACTGGATGCATAAGTTGATTTGTATTTGAGTCCTTTGCAGCTTGGGTAGTGCAGATTTAGGTACGTTCGTGTTGATTTGGATGTGTTTCTAGTTAAGGCCTTGGTTGGATAAGGACTTGGCTAGTGGGGTCATCATTAGGTTGAAGAGGATCGATGATAGCGGTGATCCTTGTGGTACTCCGCAGTCTGCTTTCCACGGTGATGATATGTTTGAGTTTGTGTTATGATTGTGGTCATAACCCCTCTCAAACTTACCTTTTTCCTGGTGGTCAGCTTCTTAGCTGGCGTCTGTTTCCTGTGTCTGTCCTGTCTGAGCTGGCCCTGTCTCTCTGTGCTGGCAGCTTCCAGCAGCATGGGGTTAATTGTTTCACTTTACTACAGCTGTGTGGGTGGACCGAGTTAGCTCTACCTCTCTTTGGGTGTACTGGCTTCAAGTGCTTCACGGTGTTGCATTGGTGTGGGTTGGGCCTCTCTGGGTCAGTGTGCTTTTGCCTAGGTCTAGGGAGTGTGACATCATCAGGGAGGGCCTTGATAAGGAAGTGGTGTTGTTTCCTTCAGGGCCTTTGCAACGGTGGTGTTTGCTTTAGGTAGGGGGGGTGCAGTGTGCACTTCTGACTTTGTGTCTAGGTTCCCTGCTTGCTTTTGCTAAGGTCCAGGTTAGTGTTAGTGCAGTGTGCACTGGTGTTTGTGTGTTTAGCTTTCCTGCTTTTCCCTTATGGTTCCCCTGCTTTTCCCTCTTGGTTTTGGAAGCATTGCTGTGTGTAGGGCTTTGGAAGCTCTGTTACTGTTAGAAATACTTCAGGGTTTGGTGTTGTTAGGAACACTACAGATTTTGCTGTTAGAAGTACTCCTGGTGTTTGTGCTATTGGGAGCATTGCAGTCTTTGCTGTTTGGGTTTTGGTGCTGTAGGAAGCACCTTGTTAGTTTGGTGTCTAGCTTTCCAGATTAGTGCTTAGGAAGCACCTTGTTAGTTTTGTGTCTCGCTTGCTAGGGTAGGGCTTAGGAAACTCCTTGTTAGTTTTGTATCTAGCTTGCTAGAGCAGTGCTTAGGTAGCTTGTTAGTTTTGTGTTTAGCTTGTTAGTGTAGAGCTCTGCTTGTAGCTTGGTGCTTAGTAGCACCTGTGTTAGCATCTGCTCTGTTAGTTTAGGGCTTAGGAGCTCCTGTTTAGTATAGGGCTTAGGAAGTCCTTTTGTCAGTTTACTGTTAGGAACACTCCTGCTGGTTTAGGGCTTGGGAGCACGTAGATCAGTGTAGGTTTAGGAGCACTTCTGTTTCCAGTCCTGGTCCCTGTGTCATCCGGTATCCAGTAAGCCCTGCCGGCTACTCGAACCCAGGAGCTCAACTCCTGGGGGGCTTAGTAGCTTAGTGCAGGTGAAGCTGTGTGGACCAGTCCGGTGTGCTCCAGTCCGGTGTTCCAGTCCTGTGTCCTCCAGTCCGGGGGATTCCAGTCCATGTGTTCCGGTTCGCTGGGCAGTGCCTGCAGTCCCTGCCGGTGTGCTTGCCCAGTGTTGGTTGGTGGGTTTTGCCTGCTGCTGTCGCTCCTCGGCAGCAGCCCAAGGGCTCACGTTTGCTCCAGAGCCCGGCCCCGCGGGCTCTGAACCTGAGAACCTGACAGTTTGATTTTACTTGATATGTTCTTGTGGTTAGGAAACCCTGGAGCCAGCTTAGTATGTTTCCACCAATCCTGAACTTATCTAGTAATCTTATTAATATTGTAACCAGGTACCTCTAGGTGCAGCCAAGGATAGAACAATCTCCTCCAGCCACAGGCTCCTGGTACAGTCAAGAAATAAATGTCCACCAGCAACTTCAATCTTAAGGACTTTATTCCCTGCAGGTTTCTAGTAGACCTGATACATAGTTCCAACAGCAGCCTTCACCTTCAATCTTAAGCACATATAAGCCATCTGAAAGTGTGTGGCAAATAGTACCCTTTAAGCAGTAGGCTATCAGCACATACCAGGATTCAATACAGTCTCACAGTCATCTCCAGTCTGGGCTCTTTATCCAGTGCACAATAAACAGTAGTTCAATTCCAAATAGAAGCAGTTCTTTCAGTTCATCATCACAGTTAAATCACAAAGCAGCAGTTTCTACCTTCTACTCTCTTTATCTTCAGGAGAGTTCAATAATTTAGGGACTCCTCATACCCAAGGGATTTCACCCTGCATCAGCTTCACTGGTAAATTCAATACTTTAGGGACCTCTCTTACCCAAGGATTTTCAGCCTGTAAATACTTTTGGGACTTCCTCACACCCAAGGGATTTCAGCCTGCTTCAGTACTTTAGGGACCTCTCTTACCCAAGGGTTTTCAGCCTGCAACTGCTTTTTCTCTCCCTCTGCTTCTCTCTCCTCTTCTCTTCCCTCTGGGACTCCTTCGCACCTGCCTAATCAATCCCTGGCTTCTGCTCTCACAACCAATCATTCTCCTTCCATTAGCTTCCCCCACACCCATACCAACTGAGTTGAGCATTAGACTAATGATGAGCTCCTGCACACAGGGTTTCCTATCTCTGTTTCCCCCTAATGGCAGCCAATCTACACATCCTGCCAGCTTACACCCATGTCTTCCCCTATTGCAGCTAGGAGTCCAGTCCGGGTTCCTCATCTCACCCCCTGGCTCCTTGCCTGCAATGCCTTCTGGGATTTGTATTTCAGACTGAAACTGCCTTACTCCAACTGTCCTGGATGTGACTATCACAATATATTGTGGTTTACCATGTCGAATGCACTAGACTGTCGAATTGGAGGAGGAAGATGTTTTTGCCTATTGCTATTTCCTGCTTGAATTTGGCTAGCAGAGTGAGTAGTACTGTTTCTGTGCTGTGGAGGGGGCGAAAACCTGACTGTGGTTCGTGTAATATTGAGAATTTGTTTATATAATCTGTGAGTTGTTTTGCTACCATGCTTTCCATCAGTTTGACTGACAATGGGATAGATGCTACTGGACGGTAGTTAGTGATTTCGTTTGGTTTTTTTTCTTGGTGTCTTTTGGTATCGGTGTGAGTAGGATATTGCCATTTTCCTTAGGGAAGAGACCTTGCTGTAGCATGTAATTTAGGTGGGATGTGAGGTCTACTATGTAGCGGTCAGGGGCGGATTTCATTAGGTAGTTGGGGCAGTGAGTGTTGGAGAACCTGCTGATCGCCCGTGGAACTGTATCGACGGTGAGGCGGGCAAAATTTAGCCAAGTTCGGTCAGCTGGGTATCTCCAGTGGTTGGGTCCAACTCATTTAGTAAGTTTTCGATGTCAGTGTTGTCCTGAGGTAGCGTGTTGCGTAGGTTTACAATTTTTTCATTGAAATATTTGGCAAGTTTATCTGCAGATGGGATGTCTGTTGGTATAATTTCTTTGTGTCTTTGTAATCTGTCCCTATTTTAGTTTTATAGTAAGATCTTTTGGTTTGTCTTATAGCATATTTGTACTTTCTTTGTGATTGTTTCCATGTATTGAGTGTGTGTTCATCTTTTGTTTTTTTTCCATGCTCGTTCAAGTTTTCTGGTTTGTGTTTTTAGTTTTTTCAGTTCATCGTTGAACCATGGTATCGAGTTATGCTTACGTGAAGATCTTGTTCTTAAGGGTGCTATTTCATCTAGTATGCATTTGCATCTTTTATCCCATTCCATGGAGTCTGTTTGTGCTGTCCATTCATTGTTATATATCTGTTGCCAGAATGTTTTCGTGTCTTTTTGACCTCTTGTTCTGCAGGATGTGCGTTCTTGTATTTGGTATAATCCCTTCTTCCACCAATGTAGGGATAAGTTTAGTTTGTAGTGATCAGTCCAGGGTGTTTCTGGCCATTTAATATTAGTTATTATTAAGTTTTGGTCTGTTGAAAGTTTGTGTGAGATGAGATCAAGTGTGTGCCCTTTGACGTGGGTTGCTTGCATTTGTGGCAATTTTAGATCCCATGATTGGAGGAATTCCTTACATTCTCGTGCATTGATTGAGTTTGGGTCTTCTAAGTGAAGGTTGATGTCTCCTATTACTAGTACATTGGAGTTGGTTACACATGTGTTTGAAATGAAGTCCATGAAGTTAGTCTGGCTTTCGTTCCAATTACCTGGAGGTCTGTAGAACAGGACACAATTCAAATGATCGCGAAGGGTTTTGTTATGGATTCTGATTGAGGCCATTTCAAGTTGAGGTGTCATGTACTTGGCAGTGGTTTCAGTGGTAAAGTGGGATCGATAGATTAATGCTATGCCTCCGCCTCTCTTTTCCTTTCTGGTCCAGTGTGTGATTTTGTATCCTGAGGGACACAGATCTAGGATTATGGGGTCCTTTTGGTCATGGATCCAGGTTTCATTGATGAAGAGTAGGTCAAGGTCTTCTACCATGATCCAGTCTGTTAGTATTGCTGTTTTGTTTACTGCGGATCTGGCATTGATGTAGCCCACTTGGATTGTTTGGAATGGGTCTTCTACGTTTGGTGTTGTGTGGACTTTTATTAGTTCTCGTTTCTTTGTTGAGGTGAGTTTGTTTGGACCCTTCTTTGCATTCTGTGGTAGTTGTCCGCATGTTGGTGGTCCTCCTTTTTTTAAATTGTTGTCAGTTTGTTTAGGTGTGGTGTATATGATCAATCTTTGATGTTTGTATAGTATGCGTATAGTGTTGCTTTCTGCAAGAGGGATGGTTAGTGATAGGTGGGTCAGTGTTAGGGTTACCATTCGTCCGGATTTCCCCGGGCATGTCCGGGGCGTCCGGCGGGTTTTGCCTGCACGCACGTTTGTCCGGATTTATGGACAAATGTGCAGGCGAGCAGCGCGTGCGTCTCCCCTCCCCTTCCCTCTATCACTGTGTGAGAATACAAACCGGAAGAAGCAGACACGCAAACACTTCCCAACTTGCTTTTCAGGTTGCTAGCGGCTCTGAGTCACCAACACAGCTTTGCTTCTCCAGCCTCCTCCACTCCCCCCCTGCTCTGACGTTCGTTCACGTTCCTCTAACTTTTAACTTCCTGTTTCTGGCTGGGGGGGACGATCGAACGGTGCTGGAGTAGGAAAGTAGTAGGGCTGCTGCTGGCTGGCGATCTCAGACATGAGCTTGCTTGCTTAAAGGTAGGATTGGGTGGTAGCAGGGCAGTTCTAGGAATGTTGAAGGGAGGAGACATGCTGCACTGGGGAATTCCGGGGAGAGAGAGAGAGACAGAGATGACAGTTCAGTGGGGAGGTGAGGGGACGGTATTTGTAATTCTGACGTGCCTCGAGTCACTCCTAAGCCTGTGTTTGTGGCTGCAAAGAAAGTCAAAGTGAAGCCCGAAGCCGGCTGTTGTTGGACGTTGGTAGGCTTGTAGCCGCTGCCAAATAAATAGCAGATTAGAAGCCCAAAGCCGTACTGAACTGAAAACCAGCTGCAGCCAGCTCAGCTGTTTAACGCCTCCTGGGACTGGGGGGAGGCAGCGTTTGTCATTAGCCTGCCTGCTCAGTGCAGCCTGTTGCTGATCAGCAGATGAGTTAAGAAGAATCATATATGACTCCTAAATTCACAAACTCTAAGTAAACTGCTAAATCTTTTTGCAATCTGGATTCCTGTGATTCATCAATGATTAAAGAGATGAGTTATTTTTCATTCTAGGTGGAGATAAAGTGAAAAACACTGTGCAGGGAAACTTTGGGATTGACTTTCCAGTTTCTGAGTTTGTTTCAGGTCCTATTGTTTCTGAATCAGAAACTCACAAGCAGTACATGACAAACTTGCAGTAGACAGGCTGCGTGTCTGCAGACAAAAAAAAAACTAAGGCTCATGAAATTTATTTTCACAGAGAAAGAGGACTACATCGTCTGGGCTGTAGAGCTCTGATGAAGAAAAGCAGCATACAGAGCCTACAGCACTTCTATACTGTGAAATAGAACTAATTTCATGAGAAAATTAATTAAGCTTACTGTTTGCTCTGATAACATTCCCAACACCATGTTCCACGGGAACAAAACTAAAACTACTTGCTTGAAGTTTAATAACCATATAGCAAATAGAAACGAAATGGGAGCCAATTATTTATTTAAAAAAACTCTAGCAGAGAAGTTGAAACAGGAAAAAATGTCTCAGAAATCAGCCATTACATTTTTTTTAAGCTTGAGCTCTATAAGGCTGCCTAACACACTTCCAGCAATAATAATTCCCTGTAGTCAGTGTTTTCAGTTAAGTAGCAGGTGTGTCATTCAGCTTTGTGGAAAGGACGAGGTTTTAAATTTAGTTCACTCCTTTGGAACTTGTGAGTGACTTACAATCAGATACAGGGAGGTATTTTCCTGTCCTTCCAGGGCTTACAATTTAAGGGGCCAAATCAATAAGGTGTGCTCAGGCTTTACACAGGGTTAGCACAACTTGGGTACATAATGCGGAAAGGGGTTTCACGCACAAACTAACCCTGCAGAAAGCCTTGGTAACACAGCTAATTTACTATTCAGCACAGATACAGAAAAGTGTGCTGAAGAGTGAAGTGATAGCAGGCATAGAGGACCCACAACTTGGCTTTGTGATCTGAGGTGAAGTGCACAAGGGGGCTGAGTGATACATTTCTGGTGGTCAATGTATGGCCCACTGGTTGAATGTAGGGGAATATGTGACAAGGGGTAGTAGTAAGGGGGAGGGGAGGTGATGGGGGAGGGGAATATGTGACAGGGGGCAGGGTGAGAGCGAGAAAGGGTGGGGAGAGGATCCGAAACGGATATGTGTGGGCGGGGCAGGGGGCATGTTGTGGATGGGTCAGGGGCAGGGGTGTGGTGTGGGCAGGGCATGGGGCGGGGCATGTGTCCTCTTTTTCAGAGGCCAAAATATGGTAACCCTAGTCAGTGTTAAGTAGTAGATTATTAGGAGTAGTTTGAAGGTATTCATTTTGGTTTCTGTTCACTGTGGGCTACTAATAAGACCATGTTCTGATGACTGGATGCGTGATGATACTTTGTTTTTTGGAGTGGGGTCTGGTGTTCTGGTCTTGTGTGTTATTTCAGCTTGCCTTTCAAGCTGTGGAGGTCAGTGCTGGATCAGGTTTCAGTGATAAGTTAGTGAACAGAAGAGAAGGGGGAGAAGAGTGGTTCTGAGTTTGGGTCCTCCTTTAATTGGTCTCTTAGCAACTAATTGCTTCCCTCCCTACTTGGCCAGAGAATCTTCAGGGCTCCTATTTCTGGTTTTGGCTGGAGGTGATTAGCAGGGTGGTGTCACACATGCAACACAGAGAGCTCAAGTTGGAAGTTTCCTCCTTCAAGCACCTTCAGGTGTCATACATGCAACACAAGGAACTCAGTTGGAAGATTACTTCTCACTCTGATATCCTGCTTCAAAGTTTCTGATCAATTCTGGGACAGTCACTTTAAGCTAATTTCATTTCTTAATCTTATGCTTGCTTAAAATGTTAAAGTGTTCACAGTTTGCCAATACAAAGACAGTTTCTCCTTCTGACTTCTCTGGCTGTCTTTGGTTACTAACAAGTCGACCCAGGGGGTGGGGTGGCTCTTGATCAGGGAAAAGTATTTGAAAGACAATAGGAAGGTACTTGACTCAAATTGTTCTTTGCAATGTGGGCTTTGAGGAATGCTAGCACTTGAACACTGGTTTTAAACTTCCACAAAATCCTCTGCTTTTTCACAAACCGCTCTTCTAATAAATGTATTTAATCAGTACCAAACATTACTTTTCTTTGCTAAAAAGCTCACCTGTGTGCAGACCAGTTAGCATCCCGACTGATTCAAGCAGATTTATTTGATTCACTTTTTCTTTCTGGTTTGTTTAACCCAACACAAATCAGACTCTTCACAGCTTAACTTTTCTGGTTTAATCAAATGTAGTGAGAATGCTCTGTTAAAGGCACACTTCTCCTGCTGAAAATGTCTTCATCTCCTTCAGTAACTATTTAGTTTTTACTTTGGTTTTTTACTGTCGGGCCTCTTGAGACTTTTTAACTGTGGAGTCTCAATATCCTGAAGTATTAACTTGGTATACCAGCAGATACCTGAGGTCTCTTCATTCTCTGAAGTTTCTTTATTGAATGAACACAGATAATTTACTCACAGTTCCTAGTAGGCATGGGCTGCTCCCAGCACGGCAACTAGCGTGTGCGATGTGGTACAGCGCTGACTGGCCATGAGCTACTCAGGTCCCCCGCGTCGCGAAGTTGCTCCTCTCACCTCCCCACCCCTGGCTCTACAGCTGTGTGTGCAGCGATCCCCGCTTTCCTCCTCTCTTCGCAGCCTCAGGCGGGCAGCCTGCTGGCCGGCGCTCCTGTCAGTGTGCAGCGGAGGCCGTGGGCGTCACTGCCTGGCCGGTAATGTCAGAGGTGTGGACAAGTGCTGGCCGGCGCTCCTTTTACTGTGCAGCTGAGGTTGGGGGCATTGCTGCCTGGCTGGCGATTCCAGAGGTGCAGACGGGCGCCGAGGCTCGAGCTGTGGCAGCGCCACGGCCCCAAAGCAGGGGGAAGCCGCGGTCGGCTCTCAGCGACGACCTGGCCCGGACAGGATGTCCGAGAGATGCCTGAACTCAGCGGCGCCTCCTGTTTCACCTCCCAGGTGAGACCCGCCAGTCTAGTCCGGCGCATCCGACTCCCAGCCTGCTGACCTCTGTGCATTAAAGAAGTCTATGCGGTACGAGGCTATCAGAGACAAGGCCCTTTGCCCTTGCACTGTATTGTTTTGATTTGCATTGAAGAGTTTGCTGCAGATTCTTTATGTATTGCAAAATGTTCACTTCTATGTTCACTTTGTAAAATTAATAAACAGATTTAAATATAAAGAAGTCTATGCAGGGTGACTGCAGAAGCCCTCTCAGATTGCAGTCATCTCCATCTCCTCTCGGGGTCTCGGATCTAGGCTCACCTGGGTGGGATTGCGGGGGTCCGACTCGTCTGCTTTCTTCCCAGACTGCATTCAGCAAGTGCTCGGCAGGCTGGAGCGCTGGGCTGTATTTATAATTAACTGTCCTTCCTCGCTCGTTTGGGAAAGATTCTGCCAAAATTTGGTTTCTGTACAGGCCACTAACTATCCTTTGAGGTCATATAGCACTTGCCAGCCGGTTGCTGTGTCCCGGACGTTACACTTGCATGAGTGTATGGTAGAATACATGTCCATCTTTGCATTTCCTGTCTTACAACTGGGGGAACTAACCATTCCCGCTGGGCATTATATGCATGTTTGGCTGCCCTACGGATAATCCTGGGGGGATATCCCCTCTGTCTGAACCACAAGAACATTTTTTTTGTTACATTTGTACCCCGCGCTTTCCCACTCATGGCAGGCTCAATGCGGCTTACATGATGCAATGGAGGGTTAAGTGACTTGCCCAGAGTCACAAGGAGCTGCCTGTGCCGGGAATCGAACTCAGTTCCTCAGTTCCCCAGGACCAAAGTCCACCACCCTAACCACTAGGCCACTCCAAGTTTGATCTACAAACACCTCCCATGAGGTGTACAATCTCCGAATATGGAGGAACTGCCCCACCGGTATGCTATTCTTCAATGTCTGTGGATAGTGGCTGCGAAAATGTAATACAGCATTGCAATCTGTGTCCTTACAATAAGATTGGGTCACAAACCTCCCTTGTTGCCACCATATATTTACGTCCAAAAGGTTAACCTTAGACCCCCCCCCCCCCCACAATCTGATGAACAAATTGAATATTGGGGTCTTGGGCGTTCAAATATCTCAAAAACTGTTGTAACATTGGCCCATCCCCTTTCCAAATGAATAGGACATCGTCAATGTACCGCAGCCACCCTACCACTTGTGAAAAAAATGGAGAGGAATTAACAAATTTCTCCTCGTACTGATTCATATAAAGGCAAGCAACCGTGGGGGCAACTGCTGCCCCATGGCTACATCTTTAATCTGAAGAAAAAATTGATCCTTGAATACAAAAAAATTGTGAGAGATGATCAATTTAGCCATCTCCCACAATAGAATAACCATACCTTCTGACAACTGCAAAGTATTCAACAAATCACCCACCATCTGAACCGCAGCAGCCTGGGGGATGTTAGTATACAAAGCTGTAACATCCAGCGTAATTAGCATAATATTTTCTTCATCTTGTCTCGAAAATTGATCCAACAGCTCCAGTAAATGACCTGAATCCTTCACATAAGATTTAATCCTTTGCATACATGGCCTTAAATGAAAATCTAAAAATTGAGAGAGGGGTTCAAAAAGAGATCCTCTACTGGATCCATTGGATTATCATTCAGTGTTGATATTGTACCATTGGATTATTATTCAGTGTATCGCTGGCCAAGTGGTAAAGAAAAGCAAACCACGGTTGGAGGCAAGACCGAGTCCAAATGACCAGCCCAAACACTAAAATAAGAGCTTCAAAACAAGTTTATTAGGACCCAACACGGGTCTGTGTTTCGGCAGCAAAGCCTTCTTCAGGGGTCTTTAAAAGTGGACTAACACAGCTACCACATCTCCCTTCTCTCTAGGAAACAGCTGTCCAACTCCTGCTCCTTCCAACAGAGGGACTTCTTTTACTGGTGAACAGTTTCTAGCTCTCTGTCACCTCCTGTTGGAAGGAGAAGGAGTTGGACAGATGTTTCCTAGAGAGAAGGGAGATGTGGTAGCAGTGTTAGTCCACTTTTAAAGACCCCTGAAGAAGGCTTTGTTGCCAAAATACAGACTGTTTTGTGTCCTAATAAACTTGTTTTGAAGCTCTTACTTTAGTGTTTGGGCTGGTCATTTGGATTCAGTCTTGCCTCCACCCTTGGTTTGCTGTGCTTTGTGTCTTTGTGGAAGGCGTGGACTCCCTTTCCTGTTTCCATCGAGTGGTGAAGAAACCAGCGCTGGGGGTACCGACATCCTTAGAGGATGATCCACAGTTGAAGAAGCAACAATGATTGGTATATTTCTAAGACACTCCTACTGGACATTTGGATGAACAACAAGTTGATTTTCAGGACTTTTGATATCTGGGTCCATGGACATGCAAATGCCCCAGTAGTAGATTGGGTGAGGTGTAGTTGTGACTAATGTGTATAGGACCAGGTGTTCACTGTGTATGTATATCAGCAAGGATTAAGATGTTTCAGGTAGTGGGAGAATATAATCTACATGAGAAGGTATATGTATAATTTAATGGGTTTTAAGGTGTGTTATAATACTTAATAAAGCATTTGTAAAGGTTGATAGTTGTTGAACTGAGTAGTTTTTTTAATACATGGAATATAACTGGCCTGGACTTCCAGGATGGTAGTTTTGAACAGCATCCACGCCTGATTTTTTACCTTAGCAGCTGCTTCTCTAAGTTTTTCTTTTCCACTGTTCTTCTCATTTTATCATAGTCTCCTTTTTGAAAGTTAATGCTAACATATTGGATTTCCTGTGTGTACTAAACATAGTAAACATAGTAGATGACGGCAGAAAAAGACCTGCACGGTCCATCCAGTCTGCCCAAGAAGATAAATTCATATGTGCTACTTTTTTATTTGTACTGCCCTCTTCAGTGCACAGACCGTATAAGTCTGGCCAGCCCTATCCCCGCCTCCCAACCACCAGCTCTGGCACAGACCCTATAAGTCTGCCCAGCACTATCCCCGCCTCCCAACTACCAGTCCCGTCTCCCACCACCAGCTCTGGCACAGACCGTATAAGTCTGCCCAGCACTATCCCTGCCTCCCACCACCGGCTCTGGCACAGACCGTATAAGTCTGCCCAGCACTATCCCCGCCTCCCAACTACCAGTCCCGCCTCCCGCCACCAGCTCTGGCACAGACCGTATAAGTCTGCCCAGCACTATCCCTGCCTCCCACCACCGGCTCTGGCACAGACCGTATAAGTCTGCCCAGCACTATCCCCGCCGCCCAACCACCAGCTCTGGCACAGACCCTATAAGTCTGCCCAGCACTATCCCCGCCTCCCAACTACCAGTCCCGCCTCCCACCACCAGCTCTGGCACAGACCGTATAAGTCTGCCCAGCACTATCCCCGCCGCCCAACCACCAGCCCCGGCACAGACCGTATAAGTCTGCCCAGCACTAGTCCCGCCTCCCAACCACCAGCCCTAGCACAGACCGTATAAGTCTGCCCAGCACTAGCCCCGCCTCCCAACCACCAGCTCTGCCACCCAGTCTAGGCTAAGCTCCTGAGGATCCCTTCCTTCTGCACAGGATTCCTTTATGTTTATCCCACGCATGTTTGAATTCCGTTACCGTTTTCATCTCCACCACCTCCCGCGGGAGGGCATTCCAAGCATCCACCACCCTCTCCATGAAAAAATACTTCCTGACATTCTTCTTGAGTCTGCCCCCCTTCAATCTCATTTCATGCCCTCTCGTTCTACCGCCTTCCCATCTCCGGAAAAGGTTTGTTTGCGGATTAATACCTTTCAAATATTTGAACGTCTGTATCATATCACCCCTGTTTCTTCTTTCCTCCAGGGTATACATGTTCAGGTCCGCAAGTCTCTCCTCATACGTCTTGTAACGCAAATCCCATACCATCCTCGTAGCTTTTCTTTGCACCGCTTCAATTCTTTTTACATCCTTAGCAAGATACGGCCTCCAAAACTGAACACAATACTCCAGGTGGGGCCTCACCAACGACTTGTACAGGGGCATCAACACCTCTTTTCTTCTGCTGGTCACACCTCTCTCTATACAGCCTAGTAACCTTCTAGCTACGGCCACCGCCTTGTCACACTGTTTCATCGCCTTCAGATCCTCAGATACTATGACCCCAAGATCCCTCTCCCCATCCGTACCTAGCAGACTCTCACCGCCTAACACATACGCCTCTCTTGGATTTCTACTCCCAGAGCTGATATCAAATCTGTTATCAAACGGCCCCAGCACCATTACCTCCTGCACCAGATCATGCGATCCACTAAGGACTGGTCTAGAATTTTTCTTCCTCCTGTTGGCTACTGTACCAGCTGCTCCATAAAGCAGTCCTTAATTTCATCAAGGAATTTTACCTTTCTAGCAAGCCCTGATGTTACATTTACCCAGTCGATATTGGGGTAATTGAAATCACCCATTATTATTGTGTTGCCTGGTTTGTTAGCCTCTCAAATTTCTTAAAAACTTTTCTACATCAGTCTGTTCATCCTGGCCAGGTGGACGGTAGTACACTGCTATCACTATCCTTTTCCCCTTTACACATGGAATTTCAATTCATAAGGATTCCAACATGTGTTTTGTGTGCTGCAGAATTTTTAGTCTATTTGATTCAAGGTCCTCCTTAACGCATAATGCTACCCCTCCACCAATTCGATCCACACTATTACTACAATATAATTTGTATCCTATAAAATGTCCCACTGGTTGTCCTCCTTCCACCAGGTCTCAGATGCCAATTATATCTAGTTTTTCATTTAATGCAATATATTCTAAATCTACCATCTTATTTCTTTGGCTTCTGGCATTTGCATATAGACATTTCAAACTATGTTTGTTGTTCCTATTTACATCTTGCTCAGCAGTTGACAGTGATAATTTGCAATCTTGAAAACTGCTGCTTTTTATTTAAAGAAACCTGGTCTACTGTGGATTCTATTGCAACCTTGTTATCAGGATGCTCCATCGTCCCTGTTTTTGTAATATCTTTGAAAGATTAAGTGCTTTTGAACGACTGTCGGTGTTTCCCCCAGTTTCTAGTTTAAACACTGCTCTATCTCCTTTTTAAATACCAATGCTAGCAGCCTGGACCCAGTGGAGCCCATTTTTCCAGAATAGGCTCCCCTTCCCCAGAATGTTGCCTGGGTCCTAACAAATCTAAAATCCTCCTCCCTGTACCATCACCTCATCCAAGCACTGAGACTCCAGAGCTCTGCCTGTCTGTTGGGCCCTGCATGTTGAGCTAGTAATGAAAAAGGTGTGAGCAAAATCCAAATAAAATAAAAATACATAAAGTTCTTCAGAACAAGTGATGTAAAGACAGGCAATAGAAGGGGCCTCCATGCCACACCTTTGGTCTGAAGGTAAAACTTGTCTTCAAAAACAAAATAATTGTGTTTAACCACCAGTTTACTAAAGTTAAGTAATATTAGTAGTATGAATATAATTCCTTCTCCCTTTGTTTAGTAATTATAATTATTCAAAAGTATTAATAGGGTGCGTGTGAAGTTTGAGGTCCTGTGATAAATCAAATTTTAACTGCCAGACCCTCGACAATTCTTCTAATGTTTGGAGATCCCTTCTCATTGTGTCTACTCCCTCCAGGATATCCACTCTATTGGCTATCTTCATGTCATCAGGAAAAAGACAAACCTTTCCTTCCAACGCCTCAGCAATCTCTCTCACAAATATATTAAACAGAATAGGCCCCAGCACTGACCCCTGAGGAACTCCACTGCTCACCTTCCTTTCCTCCAAGCGGATTCCATTTACCACCATCCTCTGCCACCTGTCGGTCAACCAGTTTCCTATCCAGTTCACCACTTTTGGTCCTAAGTTCAGCTCTTTCAGCTTATTCATGAGTTTTCTGTGGGGAACCATATCAAAGGCTTTGATGAAATCCAATTAGATTACACTAGCACACGTCCTTCATCCAGTTCTTTGGTCACCCAGCCAAAGATGAATTTGGCAGGATTTTCCTTTGGTAAAGCCATGTTGCCTCAGATCCTCGAATCCGTTGGCTTCTAGAAAGTTAGCTATCCTTTCTTTCAGCAGCGACTCCATTATTTTTCCTACCACTGACATGAGACTTACCCGGTCTGCAGTTTCCCACTTCTTCCCTATCTCCACTTTTGTAACGAGGGACCACATCTGCTTGTCTCCAGTCCCTCAGAACCTCTCCCATCTCTAACGATCTATTAAATAAATCTTTAAGAGGTCCCGCCAGGACCTCTCTGAGCTCCCTCGGTATCCTGGGGATGTATCCCATCTGGCCCCATAGCTTTGTCCACCTTCAGATTCTCAAGCTGTTTGTAAACTCTTTCTTCCGTAAATGGCGAAATATCCACGCCATTCCCAGACATTCCCTCAGCAGCCAATCATGGTCCTTCTCTAGGATTTTCCTCCGTGAACACTGAAGAGAAGTAATTGTTTAGCATGTTCGCTTTATCCTCATCACTCTCCACATAGCCATTCTCATTATCATATTAGTCTTGCAATTCCCTTCTTATTTTTCTCCTTTCTCCAGTATATCTGAAAAAAGTCTTGTCACCTCTCTTTACATTGTTAACCATTTTTTCTTCTGCTTGTGCCTTTGCTAGCCATATTTCCCTCTTTGCTTCTTTGAGTTTAATATGATAATCTTTTCCATGATGCTCTCGTTGCGTTCTTTTGTATTTCTTGAACAAAGCCTCTTTTGCTTTTATTTTTTCTGCTACTTGTTGAGAGAACCATAAAAGCTTCCTATTTCTCTTGTTTTTGTTTCCTTATGTAAATATCAGTTGCCATATTTATAGTAGCCTTTTATCTTTGACCACTGATTTTCCACTTCTATGCCTTCCTATGCCAACAGCTCCTTCTTCAGGTATTCCCCCGTTTTATGTACTTTTTTCAGTATCATAATGATGCAATACAGCAAAAGAATTAGACAGGGACAAAGGTTGGGAGGGTGAGTGCTTCTATGTCACTAAGACCGGTCTACCAGAGCCTACTGTGCCCCATCTACTCTGTTTCATGCTCTGTGGCAGTGGTGGTAAATTTGCTGGGAATTAAACCTGGATGCTTCTTTAATTGTAGCCACTTCTTTTTTGAGTTTGTTAAGAACAAACTGTTTACCTTCTTATTACATCTGCCTTTTGCTTTTATCTTCCACATTGGCTTTAGTAGAACATGTGCCTTGTTTTCTCACTCCTGTCATTATCCTTTTCCCTTTAAACATGAAAAGCAAACAGATTATAAAGTCTTGTATCACTCCATGGTGCAACAGCACCTTAAATACTGTCTGCATTCTCCGAGGACAAGCAGGCTGCTTGTTCTCACATGTGGGTCAGCGTACATGGCGGCCCCAGGAACGGAGATTTTTCTAGTAAAATCCAAAAAGCTTTGCGACAGCCAGCAAAGTGTGGGACGGACGCACTGCGCATGCGCGGCCATCTTCCCGCCCGCATGCGTCCGTTCCCGCCTCAGTTTTTTCTTTTCAGCGGTGGAGAGGAGCTGCTTGTTGGTCTCTCTCCCTCAGGTCCCAGGAAAACCTTAGATGCTTTTCGCATGCAATTTGCCGTTTTTTTCTTGTTTTACGTCGCCCTTTTTTTGTTTTTCTTTTCTAGTCTTTAAAAAAAAAAAAAAAGGAAAGAACCCTTTTTCCTTAATTTTTGTCCTTGGTAAGTTTCCTTTCGTTTCCGTTGCGGCCTTTTTGGGCCGCACATCCGCGGTACTCCCTTTTTTTGTGCCCTCAGTTGGCACAGAGCTGTTTGACTTCGCCGCCGCAATTTTTCCGCTGATGTCATCGAAGCCTTCCAGTGGCTTCAAGAAGTGAGCTCGGTGTCAGCGGTCGATCTCGGGCACTGACCCGCACCCCTGGTGCATCCAGTGCCTTGGGCCCGACCATCGCCCAGACGCTTGTAAGTTGTGTCTTAGCTTGAAAAAGCGGACACAGGCGTCGAGAAGAGCTCTTTGGGACCTTCTTTTTGGAGCTCCGACTGATTCCTCGGCGTCCAGTTCGGTTCTGAGGTCGGCGGCGTCAATATCAGCACCGGGGATGGCATCGACATCGAGAGCGTAGGTAATGGCTGTCCGAACTTCACCTGTAGTTGGGAGTAGTGAGCCGTCGAGCGGGCCTCCACCTGTCTCGAAGGCTCCTGCTGTGCAGGCCCACCGGGTCCGACCGATGTCGAACCCGACCCTGAGGAGGCGTGTGGATTCCACATCCTCCTCGTCGGTACCGAGTACCGGTGACATGCTTCGAGCGCTCACCCTCCATACAAGAGGTGTCGGTGCGTCGATCTTCGGACAGCCCGGTACCACCTCCCAGGCCTTCGCAGTTTCTGACTTCAACTCCGGTACCGGCCCCTCAGCCTTCCTCAACAGCCACTCTGGAGGAGAGCATTCAAGCCATTCTTCCGGGTCTTCTGGAAGGGCTGCTGCACCAGGCTATTCCGGTACCGGGGGTGCCTGCGCCCTCGGTACTGTCGATGGAAGCGGCGGCTGGCTCCTTGCCTGTGGTGAGGTCCCCGACACTGGTACCGCTTGCGGCATTGGCTGCCACCCAGGTCGACTCCCCGTCGATGTCGATGGAGGGAGCTTCATCGCCACCAGCATGGGAGTCGACCTCTCGACATCGCTGTAGAGGACATGGTTCCTCGGTGTCGAGACGGGCCCGGTTTCAGACTGTAGTTCATGAATTCTTGTCCGATACCGAGGAGGATGCCTCCTGGGATGAAGGGGAAGACCCCAGATATTTCTCTTCCGAGGAGTCTTGTGGTCTTCCTTCTAATCCCACTCCTTCATCTGAGAGGAAGCTTTCTCCACCGGAGAGTCTGTCCTTCTCCTCCTTTGTCCAGGAAATGTCTGTGGGCATTCCCTTCCCTGTGGTAAATGAGGATGAGCCCAGGACTGAGGTCCTGGACTATCCTTCGCCACCTGAGGAGTCATCCACTGTCCCCTCTGCATAATGTCCTGAAGGAGACATTGCTGAGGAATTAGATGAAACCATTATCTAATCCCACCATCCCCAAGAAAGCAGAGTCCCAATATCGGATCCATGGAGAACCTGAGTTGATGAGGTTGCAGTTACCTCACGACTCTGCGGCTGTGGATTCCGCTCTCAAGAGAGCCAGCAGTACTAGAGATTTCGCCTTGGTGCCCCCGGGGCAAGAGGCTAGGACTTTAGACTCTTGAGAGGAAGGCCTACCAGTCCTCTATGCTCGTGTCCAAAATTCAGTCCTACCAGCTCTACACGAACATTCACGTGCAGAATAATGTTAAGCCACTGGCGGACTTGGTGGATAAGCTCCCTCTGGAGCACGCCAGGCCTTTTCAGGAGGTGGTCAGGCAGCTGAAAGCATGTCGTAAATTCCTGTCCAGAGGTGCTTATGACACTTTTGATGTTGCATCCAGATCCGCTGCTCAAGGTATAGTGATGCACAGACTTTCCTGGCTGCGTGCCTCTGACCTGGACAGCGGCTTGCGGATGTCCCTTGCTGGGGGGGATAATATTTTTGGTGAAAAGGTCAAGCAGGTGGTAGAGCAGCTCCACCAGCAGGAAACCACCCTCGACAAACTCTCCCACCGGGCGCCTTCAGCACCTACCTCAACAGGTAGACGTTTTTTCAGGGGAAGGAGGAATGCTCCTTATGCTTACAATAAGCGCTGGTACAATCCACCTTCCCGACAGCCATCTCAGGCTCAACCCCAGCGCGTTCGTTCGCGTCAACAGCGTGCGCCCAGACAGGCCCCTGCAGCTCCCCAGCAAAAGCAAGGGACGGGCTTTTGACTGGCTCCAGTTGAGCATAGCTGCCATAAACGTACCTGTGCCGGACGATCTGCCGGTCAGAGGGAGGTTAAAATTTTTTCACCAAAGGTGGCCTTTCATAACCTACGACTGGTGGGTTCTTCAAATAGTCTGGTTAGGGTACTCCCTCAATTTGATTTCCAGACCTCCAAATTGTCCACCGGGAACTCAGTCCTTCAGCTTCCAGCACAGGCAGGTACTTGCAGAGGAACTCTCCGCCCTTCTCAGCGCCAATGTGGTTGAGCCCGTACCACCAGGGCAAGAAGGGCTGGGATTCTATTCCAGGTACTTCCTTGTGCAAAAGGAAACAGGGGGGATGTGTCCCATCCTAGACCTCAGGGCCCTGAACAAATATCTGGTCCGAGAAAAGTTCAGGATGGTTTCCCTGGGCACCCTTCTTCCCATGATTCAGAAAAACGACTGGCTATGCTCTCTGGACTTAAAGGATGCTTACACTCGCATTCCGATACTTCCAGCTCACAGGAAGTATCTTCGATTCTGTCTGGGAACACAGCACTTTTAGTATTGTGTGCTACCCTTTGGTCTCGCGTCTGCGCCCAGGGTTTTTACAAAATGCCTGGCAGTAGTCGCAGCATCGATTGGCTGGTGAAGAACACCTCAGAGGCAGGGGCTCTACAGTCCATTCAGGTGACTATTCGACTTTTCGAGCTACTGGGGTTTGTCATCAATTACCCAAAGTCCCACCTTCTTCAAGTTCAAAAACTAGAATTCATTGGAGCTCTGCTGGATTCTCAGGCAGCTCGGGCCTATCTTCCCGAGATGAGGACAGACAATCTTCTGTCTTTCATTTCCATGGTCCGAGCGTCTCACAGCTCGGCAGATGTTGAGACTGCTAGGCCATATGGCCTCCACAGTTCATGTAACGCCCATGGCATGCCTTCACATGAGATCTGCTCAATGGACCCTAGCTTCTCAGTGGTATCAAGCTGCGGGGAATCTAGACGATGTGATCCAGCTGTCCACTGTTTTTCACAATTCCCTTCAGTGGTGAACAATTCGATCCAACTTGACCTTGGGACATCCCTTCCAAATTCCTCAGCCTCAAACAGTGCTGACTATGGATGCATCTCTCCTGGGGTGGGGAGCTCATGTAGATGGGCTCCACACTCAGGGAGCTTGGTCCCTGGGGTCTTCAGATCAATCTCCTGGAGTTGCGAGCGATCTGGAACGCTCTGAAGGCTTTCAGAGATCGGCTGTCCAATCAAATTATTCACATTCAGACAGTCAGGTTGCCATATACTACGTCAACAAGCAGGGGGGCACCGGATCTCGCCCCCTGTGCCGGGAAGCCATCCAGATATGGCTTTGGGCTTGCTGTCACAGCATGTTTCTTCAAGCCACATATCTGGCAGGCGTAAACAACAGTCTGGCCGACAGATCCAGCAGGATAATGCAACCTCATGAGTGGTCGCTCAACTCGGGCGTGGTACGCAAGATCTTCCTGGAGTGGGGCACCCCCTCGGTGGATCTTTTTGTCACTCAGCTCAATCACAAGGTCCCTCAGTTCTGTTCCAGACTTCAGGCCCACGACAGACTAGCATCAGATGCCTTTCTCCTTCATTGGGGGAAGGGCCTTCTGTATGCATATCCTCTCATACCTCTGGTGGAGAAGTCTTTGCTGATAAAGCAGCAAGACCGCAGAACCATGATTCTGATTGCGCCCTTTTGGCCGTGCCAGATCTGGTTCCCTGTTCTTCTGGAGTTGTCCTCCGAAGAACCGTGGAGATTGGAGTGTTTTCCAACCCTCATCACTCAGAACGAAGGGGCACTTCTACATCCCAACCTCCAATCTCTGGCTCTCACAGCCTGGATGTTGAGAGTGTAGACTTCGCCTCCTTGGGTCTTTCTGAAGGTGTCTCCCGAGTCTTGCTTGCATCCAGTAAAGATTCCATGAAGAAATGTTACTTTTAAATGGAGGAGGTTTGCCGTTTGGTGTGGCAGCAAGGCCCTAGATCCTCGCTCTTGTCCTACACAGACCCTGCTTGAATACCTTCTACACTTGTCAGAGTCTGGTCTAAAGACCAACTCCGTAAGAGTTCATCTTTTTTTTGTTGTTGTTACATTTGTACCCCGTGCTTTCCCACTCATGGCAGGCTCAATGCGGCTTACATGGGGCAATGGAGGGTTAAGTGACTTGCCCAGAGTCACAAGGAGCTGCCTGTGCCTGAAGTGGGAATCGAACCCAGTTCCTCAGTTCCCCAGGACCAAGGTCCACCACCCTAACCACTAGGCCATCCTCCACTCTTAGTGCAATTAGTGCTTTTCATTATCGTGTAGAAGGTAAGCCTATCTCTGGACAGCCTTTAGTTGTTCATGAGAGGTTTGCTTTTGTCAAAGCCCCCGGTCAAACCTCCACCTGTGTCATGGGATCACAACGTCGTTCTTACCCAGCTGATGAAACCTCCTTTTGAGCCACTGGATGCCTGCCATCTGAAGTACTTGACCTGGAAGGTCATTTTCTTGGTGGTGGTTACTTCAGCTTATAGAGTCAGTGAACTCCAAGCCTTGGTAGCCCATGCTCCTTATACTAAATTTCATCATAACAGAGTAGTCCTCCGTACGCACCCTAAGTTCTTGCCGAAGGTGGTGTTGGAGTGCCATCTGAACCAGTCAATTGTCTTGCCAACATTTTTTCCCCCGTCCTCATAGCCGCCGCCCTGCTGAACGTCAGTTGCATACATTGGACTGCAAGAGAGCATAGGCCTTCTATGTGGAGCGGACAAGCCCCTTCAGACAGTCCGCCTAAATGTTTGTTTCTTTCAATCCCAACAGAAGGAAACGTACAATCTCCAATTGGCTAGCAGACTGCATTTCCTTCACTTATGCCCAAGCTGGGCTGACTCTTGAGGGTCATGTCATGGCTCATAGTGTTAGAGCCATGGCAGCGTCAGTGGCCCACTTGAAGTCAGCCACTATTGAAGAGATTTGCAAGGCTGCAACATGGTCATCAGTCCACACATTCATATCTCATTACTGCCTTCAGCAGGATTCCCGACGCAACAGTCGGTTCGGGCAGTCGCTGTTGCAGAATCTGTTTGGGGTCCAGAATCCAACTCCACCCCCCTAGGCCCATTTTTATTCTGTCCCAGGCTGCATTCTCAGTTAGCTGTTTCTTTGTAGGTCAATCTTTGTTATGTCCTCGCCGTTGCGAGGCCCAGTTGACCATTGTTCATTGTTTTGAGTGAGCCTGGAGGCTAGGGATACCCCACATGTGATAACAAGCAGCCTGCTTGTCCTCGGAGAAAGCGAAGATACTTACCTATAGCAGGTATTCTTCGAGGACAGCAGGCTGACTGTTCTCACCAACCCGCCCACCTCCCCTTTGGAGTTGTTTTTATTCTTTGTTTGCTTTTGATATAACTGAGGCGGGAACGGACGCGGGCGTGAAGATGGCCGCATATGCGCAGTGCATCCGTCCCGTGCTTTGCTGACTGTCACAAAAGCTTTTTGGATTTTACTAGAAAAATCTCCGTTCCTGGGGCCGCCATGGACGCTGACCCACATGTGAGAACAATCAGTCTGCTGTCCTCGGAGAATACCTGCTACAGGTAAGTATCTTTGCTATTCTGGTCACTGTATCTCAAAAAAAGATATAGCGAAAGTAGAAAAGGTACAGAGAAGAGTAACAAAAATGATAAAGGTGATGAGATGACTTCCCTATAAGGAAAGGCTAAAGAAGCTAGGGCTCTTCTACTTGGAGAAGAGACAGCTGAGGGGAGATATCACAGATCTATAAAATATTGAGTGTATCACAGAATTTAAACACTTCATTTCCCAAAATACAGATACTAGGAGGCGCACAATGAAGCAGTAAGTAGTAAACCAGAGAAAAGGTACAGTGGCCAATCCAGGTCACAAGTACCTGGCAATATCTTAAATGAGTAAAACGGATTTTATGCTGTTTGGGATAAGCAGTGGATTTTCCCAAGTCCACCTTGATAATGGCTGATGGACTTTTCGCTTATGAAATTATCCAGACCTTTTTTTAAACCCTACTACGCTGTTTATCACATTCTCTGGTAACACATACCAGAGTTTAACTACAGATTGAATAAAAAAGGTTTGGATAATTTCATAAGCGAAAAGTCCATCAGCCATTATCAAGATGGACTTGGGAAGTTCCACTGCTTATCCTAAACAGCATAAAATCCGTTTTACTCTTAAGATCTTGCCAGGTGGATTGACCACTGTTGGAAACAGGATACTAGGCTTGCCAGTCTGCTCCAGTATGGCAAAGTTTATGTTCTTATATTTGTTACCAAACCAGAGTGCATGTTTATTTGATGTCACTTAAACAGAAGGGGAAGGTTGTCACAAGACTTATATCTTAATACTTCATTCTTGTAAGAGGCTGCTTGTGTTATGTGAAACAATTAAACAGGCATGCATTTCTCACTATTGCTTTACCCCCCCCCCCCCCCCCCCCCACACACACACTTTTGAAAATATCAACCAGCAAGTTTTGAACCCAAAACATATAGACTGCTCAAGTTGTTTGTTTCTCTTTTTCCAGAAAAGAAAAATACAGGAGTGGTGGTCACTAGTGTTCTCTTTGTTATTATACTGCTAATCCTTGCCATATTGGGCATCAGATACTGTATTAAGAAGCAAAAGCATCATGAGTCAACTGCTGAGAGCCCAGAAGACCCAGACAGAATTCAAGGCTTTGATAGCATTGTATTCTCTACGGTAAGAAGTTTGCATGACAGAAACCCTTACCGCTGCATATCTGTAAGCTGAATATTCTGTGGGACTTATGGTGGGTACAATATTTAAAGAATCATCAACCCAAGAAACATGTCTATTAACTACTACTACTACTATTTATCATTTCTATAGCGCTACAAGGCATACACAGCGCTGTACACCATACACAAAAAGACAGTCCCTGCTCAAAGAGCTTACAATCTAGATAAGACAGGCAGACAGACAGAACAAATAAGAGCAATACTTTTGCTCTTTTCTCTATGTGAGCACATTTGACTTAACAGTGGAGGCAAGCTGGGACTATATTCTTCGAAGAATCTCACATTAAATTTCAAAACAAAAATCTGTTGTTTAAAAAAAAAAAACATGAAACGTTTGCATAACACTGGTTGTAAAACTAAACAGCTTCTGTAATAAGTTTCCCTGCTGCACCAAAATTCATCAGGCTAAATGCCTGAACCTCAAAGCTCATGTCAATACCGCCAAAGCCCCAGCACCAGGACAGCTGCATCTAATCACATTCACTCCTGTTCTGTTCCTTCTTTGAAGATAAAATGCAGATCTGTACCGATAGCAAGCCCTTGGCAGGAATTGTGCTGGAACTGGATGTATATCACCTACCAGTGTTTTATACGGACGTATAGCTGTCTAATTCTTACTTGGTAATGTTTTTCCCTTTAGTCCCAAAGGGTCAGTCCAGTCTAATGGGTTATGCCCATCCACCAGCAGGTGGAGATAGAAAGCACTGAACTTTGCATTCTAGGGACGTATGCAGAGTGCTCAGGCAGTCTGATAGCTGAAGTTACTCTAGTGCTTGGCTAAAAAACACACTCCAACTATTAGAACAATAGAAACAATATAAACAGTCAAAAAGAGGGCTATATATGTGTCTCAGAAATAAACAATAGAACTATATATATTAACAAACCACCAGGAACAACAGAAGGGCAGGTTCTAGAGTGATCCGTTGGGACTAAAGGAAAAAAAAATATCAGGTAAGAACTTATTTTTCTTTCCATTCCGTCAAAGGATCAGTCCAGACTAATGGGATGTAGAAAAGAAGTCCTTAAGTAGGGAAGGAATTAGATAAACATGCAGGAAGTACCTGAGCTCCAAAGGAACTAACTAGCCAATCTTTCTACAAGATCTGTTTGACAAAAGAATGCGAAGACTAAGTCACTGATCTACAAATTTCTTCCAATAAGATTGCTGAGATAGAAATAGATTTGGTAGAGCGAGCTTTAATCTGCAGAGTAGGTTTGTTTGAGAGGACGTAAGCTGAAGATATAGTCTCTCAACCATTTGCTACTGTTGCTTTAGAGGCAGTAAGACCACTCTTAGGCCCAAAAAAGATGATCTGAGCGCCCAAAATAATTGGTAGCCTTCAAGTAACGCATAAGAACCCGTTTAACATCCAAGAGGCAAAGAGTATTAAGTATAGACCTCTTTGGAAAGAGGAAGGAAGGAACACAGTTTGGTTAACATGAAAACAGAATTTTTGGAAGGAAAGAGGGAACTGTTCAAAAAGAAATTCCCTCATCTAAAAAACAAAGAAAAGGGAAATCTGCAACAGTGCTTGAAGTTCTGAAATTCTACGTGCTGAAAATAAGGCGATAAGAAAAACAGATTTTACAGTAAGATCTTTAAGAGCTTTATGGAGAGGCTCAAAAGGAGTTTGTTGAAGCATTTTGAGAACTATAAGGAAGACGCCACTCTGGATAATCCTTCCAAAGAGGAGGATGTAAATGATTAACATCTTCCAAAAAGTGCACAATATCTGGATGTGCTGCAAGGGAGATTATGGATATGGCCCCTATAACATGCCAAAGCTGCAACCTACACTTCGAGAGAATTAAGGGCCAACCCTTTTTTGAAACCCTCCTGTTAAATGGCTGAAACATGAGGTAAAGAAGCTTTAAATGGAGGAATTTCAGACTGCTTTGACCAGCTTTCAAAAGTTCTCCAAACTCGAGCATAAGAAGCAGGAGTCATTTTCGTGCCTGAAGTAAAATAGTAATACCGTTCTGAATATTTGTATTTATTTTTTTGTTACATTTGTATCCCACATTTTCCTACCTATTTGCAGGCTCAATGTGACTTACATAGTACCGGAGAGGCGTTCACCGGCTCCGGAATGAGCAAATGCAAAGTGATGTTGTGGTAAAATAAGGTTCATGTGGAACAGACCAGGGGCGTAGCCAAACACCCAATTTTGGATGGGCCTGGGCAGAACTCCACCCTGTCCCACGAGTGATTTGGTCTCTCCTCTCTTGTCTGCATGCGATATGGTCTCTCAAACATCGCCCCTTCCCTGCATACCTTTTAAATAGCAGATTTTCACTGGCAGCGAACAGCAACTAATATGTACTGCTCATGTTGGCTTCCCAGCCTTCTTTCTGATGCAACTTCCTGTTTCCACATAGGCAGGAATACATCAAAGGGGAGGCTATGGGGCTGTTGTGAACAGTATGTGTCAGTCGCTGCAGGCCAAGATCTTCTATTTACAAGGTATTCAGGAGGGCCAGTTGTTGGGAGATTTTGGCTGGTGGGGCTTGGGGATCCCTGCCAGCCACATCATAGGTGTGCTGCTACTGGGTGGGCCTGAGCTCAAATTGGTTGGGCCTGGGCCCACCCTTGGCTACACCACTGGAACAGACACATTTGGGAATCGTAGAGCGGAAGAGTTATGTTATGTCCATTACGTGCTTTGGTTTTGTTGTGTTGCAGAGTTCAGACATTTAAGTTGGATCGGTAGGGTATGCCTTTTTAAACAGGTTAGTTTTTAGAGATTTCCGGAAGTTTAGGTGGTCATACGTTGTTTTCACGGCTTTTAGTAGTGCGTTCCACAGTTGTGTGCTTATGTAGGAAAACCTGGATGCATATGTTGATTTATATTTCTTTGCAGCTTGGGTAGTGGAGATTTAGATATGTTCGTGTTGATCCGGATGTGTTTCAGGTTGGTAGGTCTATGAGGTTTGTCATGTATCCTGGGGCTTTGCCGAAGATAATTTTATGAACCAGGGTGCAGATTTTGAAAGCAATACGTTCTTTAATTGGGAGCCAGTGCAGTTTTTCACAGAGGGGTTTTGCGCTTTCAAATCGCGTTTCTTCCTCAGTTGCATCCTTTTAATAAACAGGCCATGAGACCAAAGGAGGAGGGATCCTCCATGAGAATGGGACCTTGATGCAGCAATCCCTTTTGCTGAGGAAGATGCAACATAGGGGCAACCTGAAGGCATACAATGACCCCATACCATGGTCTTCTTAGCCAATCCAGAGCCACTAGAATCATTTGGCCCGGATGAAGAGCAATGCAGCATAATAGTCTGCCTATCAAAGGCCACAGGGGAAGAGCAATGTGGCATAATATTCTGCCTATCATAGGCCACAGGGGAGAGACATATAGAAGACCCTGAGTCAGCCAAAGTTGCATCAAGGCATCTATCCCCAAGCAGCACTTCTACTTTCAGGGACTGGAAAAGTTGTGTACCTGAGCATCGCAACTGGATGTCATGATTTCCAAAATCGGTACCCCTAGTGGGTTGTGATGAGGCAAAATACCTCTTTTGAGAGAGTTGCCATTCACCTGGATCCAGAGATACCCTACTCAGGTAGTCTGCCCCTGTTATTCAGAGACTCTACAATATGGGTCGCTGATATCAGAGGAATGTTTATCTCTACCCACTGAAAGAGAAGGTGAGATTCCCTGGCTGAGGAAACACTCTTTGCTCCCCCTCTGCTTGTTGATGTATGAAACTGTCACATTGTATGAGAAGATTCTCACTTGTTTGCCTTGTGAAAGAAGGGCAAAGGCCAATAGAGCTGTCCAAACTGCTCAGAGCTCCAATCTGTTGAAGGAAGATACTGCCACAGTAGACCACTGGCCCTGTACCATTTGTTGAAGATAGTGAGCGTCCCAGCCCACTCGGCTGGAAACAGAAGCGAGAACAGTCCAATCTGGAGTGGACAAAGGAAGACGAGGTAGAATGGACTGGAGTACGGAGCCACCATTTCAAACTCCATCTAGCTTGAGTTGTCCAAGGTATTAACTCTTCGTAATTCTCAAGACCATTGACTCAAAGAGAAAATTGGAAAGGTCTCATATGGAATTTTGCCCAAGAGAATGTGTGGCTACCACTGATCCCAAAACTTGAACATAATCTCAAGCTCCTGGGCAGGGAAGGGAAAGAAAGTTTAAAATCTGCTGTTGCAACTTTTGCTAACACGACAGCGGTAGGAAATCTTTTCCTTCCTTTGTATTGAACTGAACCCCCAGATAAATCGAGAGACTGAGACAGCATTAAGCAACTCTTAGTGTGGTTCACTACCCAACCTAGAGAAGTCAGATAATCAATGTGCTAGTACTGCGAACCCTCTCAATAGATAAGGCCCAAATGAGTCAATCATCCAGGTGGGGTGGACTTGAATTCCCTGTCTGTGAAGGAAAGCAGCCACTACTACTGTGACCTTGGAAAATGTGCAGGAAGCAGTTGCTAGGCCAAACAGCATGGACTTGAATTGAAAGTGATTCCCCAATGTTGCAAACCTGAGAAAGTTTTGACAAGGTGGCCATATTGGAACATGGAAATAAACCTCGAGCTCCAGCAAGGTAAGAAATTCTTACGACTGGACCACGGCTAATAACAAATTTCCAGGTTTCCATTCTGAAATGCTGTATCTTGAGGGACTGATTGACTCCTTTGAGATCCAAGACTGGACGAAAGTAAAACGAACACCTTCCTGTCCTTTTCCCTTTGCGGGACCAGCTGAATTGCACCAAGGTTTAACAAAGACATCAAGGTCTCTTGCACCGCCAGACATTTGCTTGGCTTGGTGCAAGGGAAGAATACAAATAGATCTGCGATTGGTTTGCAAAGCTCGTTTGTAACCATAACGAATGTCTAAGACCCATTTGGCCCGGTCTAATGTGATATTGGCCCACTCCTTATAGAAGAGGGATAGACAACCTCCTATAATTTGCAACAAGGAGTGAACCTTATGCCTATCATTGTGAGGGGTTAGCAGAAGTGGAGAGTCTAGAAGAGGTTGGCAACTTTTTCCCCACAAAAGGAAGAGTCGGATTGCTGAACACACAGCTTCTGAGTAGAAGCTCCAGATTTTCCTGGTCTATATTTAGAGTCCCTAAAACAAGCCTTAGCTGACCTGAATTGGGACTTGAATTAGTCCTCACAAAGTCTCTGAATTTTAGAGTCCTCCAAATCCTTTACCATCTTTTCAAGATCTGTTTCAAAAAGGAGCTAGCCTCTGAATGGTAACTTAGGAAGACGCGATAGATGCCATATCAGCTGCCCAATTTCTGAGCCAGAACCACCTCCTCGTAGAGGCAGCAAGACATACATTTGGCCGAGGCTCTGAGGATGTCATATAAAGCATCTGCTAGGTAGGATATTCCTGCTTACAAAGATGACAAAAATTCAGGGGGAGAGAGTCTAATGTAGATAGCTGATGTATCCAAGATTAAAAAAGCTCCACTGCAACAAAGGAGTTGCATACTTTTAGTACAAGAGTGTTGTGCAGACTTATACGGTTTGTGCCCTGAGAATGGCAAGGAGAAATCACTCAGGTATAGTTATAAAGTATCGCATGTCATGTAAAATGAGTTTAACTTGGACAGACTGAATGGACCGTACAGGTCTTTATCTGCCGCCACATATTATGTTACTGCCGCATGAGCATTAAGTGCTGCAACCTGGAAGGCAAGCTTTAAAGAGGATTCAAGTTTTCGATCATACACATCTTTTAAGTATAGTGACTCCTTCCACAGGAATAGTAGTTTGTTTAATAACTGCTGTAATTAGGGAATCAACTTTAGGATAAACAAATTTTTCCAAGTCAGATGGCAGAAGAGGATAAAGCTTAGACATTGCCCTTGCCACCCTGAGACTGGAGTCAGGGTATTCCTATTGTTCTTGCATGACTTCATGAATATGAAAGCACTTAGAGGGCTTCTTGGTTCCAGACATAATAGAAGGAGTAGTGGAGGTAGAGTGAATAGCTGGAGTGGAAATATTTAAAACATCTAATGTTTTGGAAATCAATAAGACATGTTCATCTTTTAGGAAAAAACAAGCAAAACAAAACTAGCTACTGTAGGATTATCTCAACCTTCAGCACCAATATTTCACAGACTGGCAAATCCTGAGGAATTGAATGTTCAGAAACCACTTATAACTCCTCCTTAGAATCCGGAGGAGAATTAGGGGAAACTTCATCAGTACCAGACAACTTCCGTCTTTTTGAGAGCTCTTCAGAAATAGATTGCAATGAAGTTGTGGCTGCCATAGACTGAGCACTTAAAACATATGCCTGGTGGAGGAGAAGAATTCTGTCAAAAAAGGCAAAGAAGCAGCACTTTTAACAGCGGAATTCAGCGCCAGATGAGTGTAGGAAACAGGGGATTATTTAAAATGGCTGTGGTACTATCAAAACTTTGTTGGAGGAACTGCGGGGGGCTGGGGACTGCAGGTCATATATGGTGGCTATGCCCAAAGGTGCAGGCCTACTGGAAGGGTGTGCGATCTCGATTACAGAGGTGGCTGGACCGGTCAGTGCAGTGGCATCCTTCAGTTTTCCTGCTTGGGTCTAGGCCGGCGGGGCTAACGTCTGATCAGTGGATCTTGACAAGGTATGCTTTGCATGCTGCTCGAATAAACTTAGCGCAAAGTTGGAAATCCCTGGTAGTACCCCCAATACGAAGATGGATCACTAAAATAAGATACATGTGTGAGATGGAAAGACTGACTGCCGTGAAACGGAGAACTGTGCATAAGTGGGAAAGAATCTGGGAACCCTTCTTACAAAGGTGCTTTGGTTGAAATATGTGATGGGAGATAATTGGGGAGTAGTAGGGAATAGATGGGGGGGAAGGGAGAGGGAGTGTGGGTGGATAGGGAGGTTTAAAATACCAAAATTGGATAAAAATTGAAGTAAAATATGATTCTAGTTACAGCATTGATATTATGTTGGTACCCTTCGGGTGCTAGAGTTATGTATATTGAGTGTTCCAGAATATATGGTTTTGTAAGGTGGCACGCATGTATTTTAATGTTCATCAATGCTTAATAAAGACTTCTTTAAATTAAAAAAAAAAAAAATGGCTGTGGTACTGTCCCGGGTTGTGGTTAGCACACCTGAGCCTACCAAAACTGTTGCAGCAGGAAAATTATCCTGCACCCCTTTCAACGCTATTCCTGTTCCCAAACTCAACTGAACTGATGTTTGCTGGTTTAACACAGCACATGCTCGACGTTGAAAGTCGACTTCCACAACGGGAACAGACTTTAACAGGGTCAGACAGTCAGAAAAGTGTACTTACAGTCTGAAGACAAAAGTACTCTGCCCATCTGTTTAATGCTAAGGCACATTAAAGACCAATCTTCCTCACATGACAAAGCCAGAGAGCTAGTGTTTTTTTTTTTTTTAAAAGAGGTAGGAGAAATATGCTGGGCAAGAAAGAGGCAGAAGTGGTATGTGGGGGAGCAGGGAGGGACCTAGAACCACTAGGTTTACACTCGGATAGTAGTAGAGCTCAATCCCAAACTCAACTGAACCTGCAAGCAGGACAGGAGACCACGAAGTCACAGAGCTGCACAGGATGTCTTATCTGCCTGCTGGAGATAGAAAATACTGCCTGAGCTACTCTGCATACATCCCTAGAATGCACAGCTCATTAATACTATCGCCACCTGCTGGCAAATGGGCATAACCCATTAGTCTGGACTGATTCCTTGTTGATGTAATGGAATTAAGTTTTGGAGCTACTGTACAATTACCTAAACAGAAAAGATCTTGACACCATGGCTCAAACCTATTGGGAGTTACAAGGTCCAAAAGACAAGTCAGCTGATATTGTACTGGCCAAGTGAACCAAACTGCTTTAATGGAGTTAGTTTCAATTACATTTATAAGTTTATGAAGAGAACATTCGCAACATGTATAGACCACTACACAGTCTGGTCAGTCATTCCAAGGCTTTCCTCTGTATCATCTTCCCTATAGTAGACTTTAGTGGAGGACTGATGGAGGAAAATGGTCAACACCAAAAATGAGAATAGCACACTGCTGGCTAGCTCAATTTAAAGACCACAAGAATCAGACACCCAAGCCACACTTATTTTAACGCTGCAGGGCACACTCACAGGGTTTAAAAAAAAAAAAAAAAAAACACCACACTCATATTATTGTTATTGCAAAAAGCAGAGTCTGAACATATAAATCTTCAAAATAGATGTTCACATTAGTTTAATTGCTTTCCTGTTTTTGATCACAACTTATCTACAAAAATCTTTTGAGAATGTCAAATCCTTCCATGACCCAACAAGGACCCCTGTTTTTGTTACTTGCTGATCTATGGGATGTGGAAACTTAGCCAGGCTGCAATCCAAAATGGTTCCTGTTCTAAAATAGACATTGTCAAGTCAAATTCAAACAGAGATTACTCCCAAATCACAGGATCCACACACCTCTGCAAAAACACAAAAAGTCAAAAGCTTTCCATTCCACCATGTGGTTGAGTACCCAATGAACCACCATGTCTAAAAAAAAATATTCAGTGTTACTCATCTACTGCAAATACTGTCACTTATCTCCCCTCCTTAAGGGGAACCTCAGGTGTTCTAATGATATGAACATAAGTTGTTCAAACGAATGCTGGACCTCAACACAATGCTGAACTGATTGTTCTATCTTACTCCATTGAATGCAGTGTGTATTCACTCATTTTTAATTGCCTTGACATTTGTCCAACATATAGTAATGAACACGGGCACTGTTTAGATACACCTGTACTATGATGAACAAATTTTTCATTTCTCATGACTACATATAGTACATAGTAACCATATCTTTCGCATATCCATATGGCAAATCCTGTGACTCAGTCACCTTTTACACACATGACAAAATCTTATCCTGAAAGACTATTGCATCAGCTATAAGCAATCAGCATTCACTTCTTTCAAAGCAGCACACCATGTAATATATTTGTGGGCTTCTTAATAATCCTTCCTATTCACTGTGCCCAAATGAGATCTCACAGGTTGCTACTGATGGATCCAAATCCAATCTAGCATATCATAAAAGTGGATCCTGGTCATTAAAAAAGAAGAGCACCCTTAAAGGCTTTCACCACTGTGTCTAGGATTCCAACACTTTTTAATCAGTTCTCTGGCTGTTTTATAAACTACTCCTCTTGCATGGGGCATACCCTCTGAAAGTATAGAAACTGTGAACATGGCAGGCTGTTCTTCAGATTACCAGGATGCCTACTGCTATCCTATATAATAAAACTCACCCTCAACGTTCCGAGGACACTGATGTCACTGTCAGGTCCTCTGGGCACTTCCTTCCGGTTCGAAGCCTTCGTGGTGGTGAAGCCACCGAAAACACAGTGTTGGAGCCCCGCCCTCGCATCAAACGTGATATCGAGGGCGGAGCAATGTCAGCAGATTGAAGGTGGCGTGCCGAGGTCCGGAAGGAAACCGTGCTAGCGCCCGTTTCATTGCCGCAAGAAACGGGCATGTTTTACTAGTAATGTAATAAAGTACTACAATCCGTTGGTTTAACAAACAAGTATGAAACTGTTCTTGATTATATTTAATCAACACCAAAAAAATGAAATTAAAATACACATTTTAGGATGCCATCTTACAAATCTGAATACACAAATTGAGTAGCAGTGTGGTATTTTTATTTAGATTTTTACTATCTTCTAGATATAAATGATCAACACCTCTAGTTGCATTATTCTTAAAGCAAAGAATATGGGGGTGAGAGAAGAGGTGTACACATGCATGACTTGTCTAGATGTTTTGATTTTAAATGTTTAATCTTGTACATGGCATTGGGTGCATCTTTGGTGCAGGAAGGCAATTAAGTGATACATTTACAAATATTACTTGAGGAGATACCTTTGAAGTTCTAAGCAGCTGTATGTTTAACTGCAGGACCAAGAAAACATCCTGCCCTTACCCTCTGACTGCTGATGAGGCTCACTGAGCAGAGTGGCTTGATGAATGACTCCAGACAGTAGCATTTGCTAGTGGATATCAAAGTTTCAGCTGTAATCATTCATCTCATGACAACAGAATCCACTAGTCCATGAACAGCTTCAAAAAGACACATGAAACTTCATTGGGTGGGTATCTCAACAAACAATAGCATTAATACATCATTCTGTATCAACAGACATCCCAGCTGATCCATTGTTACATTTTGGACCCTGGTGGACATGAGGGGTGTTCAACCAGAAAAGTTCTGTATTCTTTCCAGAAATTTGTTTTTGTATTTTCGCCTTTATCATAGGATAAGTGTTGTGCACATGCACTTTTATAAAGAGTATGCAGAGTACACACTATTAACCCCCAAATTTAATTTTCTGATCATTTTCATTTGTCAATGACATGGGTTATAACTTTTCAAAGGAACACATATCCCTAGTGGATACAGACATTACTCTACTGCCTTTAAATACTGAATTATGTGAGGAGCAAAATGAAGTCACATGTCTACTTTCAATCCATCGTCAAACCGCTCTCTGCATATTAGTTATATTACAAAATGGTAAAACATTTAACTGTTTTTACTGTGCCCAGTTGAGGGAGGTGTGTAACCTACAATAAAAATAAAAGCCTTAAGGGCTAAGGGTGAGGTTTTATGACCTTGTGGCTGGAAAGAGACCCTGTCAGATTTAGAAGGCAGAAAGCTCAAGCCCCTTTAACAGTAAAAGCTGTAGGTGACCATACAAACATTTTGAAATTTAGACATCCAAGGTTTCTCTTATTCTGGCTAATCATTATTTCATTCCTTTGCATAGTTATATTAGAATATAAAATACACAGATCACCTTAGCCAATCCCTAAAACATTGTCCCTGTGTCTTGAGCACAGGCATAGCTAGGTGGGGTGCAAGGGGAACAGTTGCTCCCCCAAATAGATTTTTTTTGAGTAAAATGGTGCCTATGCGAAGCAGCCTCTCAGCTTCAGACCGATGTCTATTTTATAAAATGTCTGCTTCCCCCCCCCCCCCAACATCAAAACCTGGCTACGCTTCTCTTGAGAGTTGCGCTTCAGCAAAATCAAGATGATGAGCAAGTAACATTTTAATTTTGATTAGGTGAAAACCACTCAACAGGATAAGGCAGCTAACCTAAATGCACATGCTCCTGCACCATGGTGTAAGCCAGGTAAGATAATTGCTCAGATAGTGGACTGAAACAACCTTCATACTGCTGCTAGCTCTCTTACTATATTAGAGATCAAGCCTATATAGTCCATATGAGAAATAAAAAAAAAGCACTTATTCTATAATAGGTGCCTTGGTACAGGCGCTGAACACCAATATATACATTTACACCTACACTAAGGCAAGTGCAAATGTATCTCCACTGCTTTTATTTCTAAAATATGGCCAACTGTTAACCCTACCTCTGCTCCAGACCCTAGAATATCTGTGCACAGATTAAAGTTGTGTATGTATGCAGCTGCCTAATTTTAGAGGCCCTTCTGTGTGAACAAACAGGCTTTATACATAAACCCCTCCCCCATTTTATTATTCTGTACTGGTTTAGTTACATCTTGACATGGTCTGAGGTTAAGCAGAAACAGATAGGCAGTCTCAACAGGGCTGGACATGGGAGTAGCTTAAATTGTTAGAGCAGGGAAGGGTAGTGAGAACCAGGGCAACAGTTCAAATCTCACTGCTGCTGTCTGATCTTGGTCAAATCAGTTAACCCTCTATTGTTTCAGATGCAAAACTAAGATTGTAAGCCCTCCATGAACAGAATGCCTACTGTGCCTCAAGCTACTACTGAAGAGCTGCGCGCTAAAACCATTAACTTCCCATCTTTCATATCCTGTTCAGTAAATGCAGTTTATATAGGCCACATACTTAAGGTAGAAAAAGATGAACAATGTTAATATGAAAAAATTAAACTAGATTTCACAGGATGTGCATCAGGAACTATTGTATATCCTAAGTTTACCTCACTGATTGTATTTATGCTGATATTTGTCATTTTACTCGTTATTCCGTTAACAAAATTGTAAGTTATGTTAAAATATAGCTGAGGAAATTGACTTGGGTGAATCCCTTCATAAAGGTAGTTAATAAATCCAAATAAATACAATTTCAAGTCAAGTGGTGGTGCTGGTGTGGTAGCTGTGTTAGTCCACTTTTAAAGGTAATATAAATAAATCAAAACAAAGAAAATAAGATGATACATTGGACTATCACCTTATTTTCTTTTCTATGGTTTGATGTATTTCTATTTAATACAATTTTAAGCAACAGATCAGCAAGACCTAGTTTATCTTTAACAACTATTGCCTGTTTCTTTGGGATGCTAGACTATAGAACACTTCCCATCTGTCCCAACTTCGATTAACACAAACAGTAACATAACCTAAACCAGTTGTTCCCAAACCTGTCCTGGGGTAAACTACAGCCAGTCCGGTTTTCAGGATATCCTGAACTAATATTCAAGACAGATTTGCATGCAGTGGTGGAGGTACATGCAAATTACTCTCATGAATGTTTGTTCAGTATATCCTGAAAACCTAACTGACCCCCACCCCTCCCCCCCCAAAAAAAAAGACAGGTTTGGGAACCACTAGCCTAAGCCTGACTGATTTATATTTCCTCTTCATTCTCTAGCCCTCAAAAGTTTTTTTTTTTTTTTTACTTTTTAAAAGAATGACCAGGACTCATTCTGAAGAAGGGTAGCAAACTTTATTATAGACTTTCCTTCAAATGGGTTAGGAAGGCATATAGTACAGTGACTGCAGTGCAGTTGTTGTAATCACAATCATCCCAAAACAAGCACATAGCATACCCAAACTGAATCTCTCTCCCTCCCCCAGTTAATAACTATTCAAATTATTAACTTGATGCCAACCTATTGAAAACAACAAAAGACCCAACTGCTTGAATGTTAAGCTTCTCCTACACATTATCTGGCATATTTAGCAGCATGTTAAAATTCTATATTTTTATTTTCAATTTGGTTTTCATTCTTCAATCTCCAAAAGGGAAATGTGAACAAAATCATTTCTACCTTTGTTTTTATAACACGCAAAAAAAATATATATATATAAAAGTGCGAACAATAACGCAATTACTCCCCAGAAGAAAATCTTAAACCCTCTTGCATTCAGCTTGGCAATGCAGAAAGACTCAGGCGGTTGGAAGAATAACCAGCCAGACGAGATCAGCCTAGACAAACTGATTTCGAGGCTTTGTTTTCATTTCTTTTTGGGACCCACATCAAGTGGTTTTCCAATGTCTTTTCCCCGTAGTTTAAGACCTGTACAGGGGTGGGAGGAGGGGGGAGAGAGAGAAAAAAAAAACGAAGTTTAAAATTGGGTAGGGGAACCACACAAAAAAGCCCCAGTGATCTATTTTTCAAGCAGAGGTTACTTTTGGCTGAGAATCTTCAAAGCAAGACCCAGCGCATCATGGAACAAAATGGGGCCCCCTCCAGTGACAGTTGACCGAGAGGGAAATCCTGGTTCAATGATACAGGCAGCCCAGCCACCTGCAGCAACTCATGCAACTTACTACTACTACTTGACATTTCTAAAGCGCTACTAACTTCAAGGAGGTCTGTTTCCCAAAGTCACTCCACCTCAGCCCGTGTCCCCTTCTCCAGTCTCATGCAACTTCAAGGAGGTCTTTTTCCCAAAGTCACTCCATCTCAGCCTCTATCCCCTTCTTCAGTTCCTCTCTCTACCCATGCTCTCCACTACATTCTCCCAAGCCCATTCCAACCACCCCTTCAACCAGTCAGCCTCTAGGTGAGGTTTCCTGAACAGCTGTTCTGTTTTCTTGTGATACCGCAGAATGCCTAACTCCTGCACCATTCTCAGTCTCAAGACTATGGCATATTTGGTAAGTTTGAACCACATGGCACCAAAAGAAAAACAGAACTGCTGTTCTGGAAAAGGTGAGTGTGTCGAGAACAGCACGGGGCCCTTGTCAACTCCAAGGATGGGTATCATAGGTACCTGGGCCTTACATTGAAATAACCCTGTTTTAAAAGGCCTTGCTGAGAACCATAATTTTGAAACCGTGTCTCAGGTCACCTGCTGTAACAGATGACATGTAAGCATTGCCACAATTTCTCAAAACTCTGTAGGCCATGAAGGGTTAAAAGTTACAAAAATGAGAGAAGGCTCAACAAATAAAGTGACAAAATGAGTGACTTGATAGAATATCTTATTAATGTGTTATCTTAAGTACCAGTCTACTAAATGGGCTGCCTACGCACAACCCTCCCAATGTCAAGAAAATGAAAATGGCTAACATGCAAAGAAGTCAGCATGTGGGTACAAAAAAGCAAGTTACTCACCTGTAGCAGGCATTCTCCAAGGACAGGAGGCCAAGTATTCTCAGTTGGGTGATGTCATCTTACGAGCAAGATCAAGAACTTTCTAGTAGCATCCCACTGTGCATGCGCTGGTGCCCTCCTGCCCGAGCCCTAAGTGCGGGTCCAGGTCCCTCAGTCTTAATAAAATGCTAAAGAATTCAACTCCAAGAAGAGGTGGGAGGGTATGTGAGGTTACTTGGCCTGCTGTCCTCAGAACAGCAGCTACAGGTGAGTAACTTTCTCCGAGCACAAGCAGGCCATTGTATTACTACTACTCTATAGCGCTATTAGATGTAAACGCTGTACATATTACATGCAGATATTTCCTCAGTCTCTAGAGGGCTCAAATCTTTTTTTGTACTTGGGGCAATGGAGGGTTAAGGGACTTGCTCAAGGTCACAAGCAGCGGCAGTGGGAATTGAACCCAGGTTGCCAGGCTCAAAGCCCGTTGCACTATTAGGCTACTCCTCTAGGCTCACTGAAAAATGCTAGGACAATAGGGGCTAGAAAAGCCAAGGCTTGTTATTCAATCAACCTGAAAATTTGTGAAGGTGCAGCCTGGAAGAGAAGAAAACTGGGCTGGATTGGATTCTAGACACCGAACAAGTTCTGCAGGACTGCTTGCCCGAACCAGCTGTCTCATAAGGTATCCTGCTCAAGGTAGTAATGAGTTGGGAAAAGCGCTGGTAAAGCAATTGATTGATTAAGATGGAACTCAGATACTACCTTAGGAAGTCTGCACACATCCTATTATGGTGAAACTCATTGTAAAGTGGATCAACTACTAGGGCCTAAACCTCAAGGACCCTCTGAGCTGAAGTGACTGCCACCAACAACACAACTTTCCAAGTCAAATACGTCAGAGGACTCGAGCAGTTCAAAAGGAGCTTTCATCAGCTGGGTTGAGGACAACGTTGAGATCTCATGACAGTTGGAGGTTTGATAGGCGAGGGAAGAGACTAGAGGCTGTACAGATATAGACTTACCTTCCACACGGTAATAAGCACCAATTACACAGAGATGAACCCTTACAGAGTTGGTTTTCAAACCAGACGACTCGGGAGGTATTGTATATTATGGGTAGTTATGAACTATGAACCACGGTTAAGACCTGTAAGAGCTAAGGCTTTAGGCTAATAAGCCTAAGTATTTGAGTGTCTCTTTGTTGACCTCTTTACTGAATCAGAGCTCATGGTCTGCTAGCACCTAAGTAAACACTATAAACTTAGTTCTGCATCCTAGAGCAGAGTCAAAGGGGCAAAGGCCATAAATCGTGTGGCCCAGGAACTTATGACCTGATAAAACATATGTGCAAAATGGCGTGAGAAAGGTGTAATTATGGATGAACAGAAGAATGAGATTTAGTGATGTGGGGATAGATGGTGTGAATAGAAGACAATGATTTCTCAGGAAGATAAGTGCTAGAGCCTTGCTTAACACAAAAGGTATAAAAACATCTGTATCAGAGCATTACGTTGGGGAGAGGCGGAGGTAGACCACATGTTTGGGTCCCCCGCGCTCCCCATGAGAAACTAGCATTTGTATTTGTAAATTACTTTTGGTAACTAATAAAAAAAACAAACTGCCTCTCATTCTTGTAGTTTTGGTTTCTTTTACTCCTCCCAGTAGAGAATGGCTGGTTTATGCTAATTTGGGAGGGATACAAGCAGCCTAAAAACAGTATTCAAGTAGTTTTTGTGCAGGACAAGCAAATGGATCCAAGGCCTCGCCCTCATAACAGTCATCAAGCATCCTCCACTTAAATGATTAACATTTTGTTAGTTGAGTCTTCTGGAAGCCAGCAAAATACAGGAGACAACCTCCAGCTAATCCAAGGTTTCAAAGTCTATGCTTACTACATCCAAGCTGTGAGGGCTAGGAGTGGAGGCTGGGATGCAGAAGAGACTCATTCTGTGTGATGAGGGTTAGGACTCTACAGAATTTTGGAGGATAACTCCAAAAGAACCAGATCTGTCTTGGCCAGTAAAGTGCGATTAGGATCATAGTTCCCTGGTCTTGCTTGAGTTTCATTTAAAAAAAAAAAAGTCCCCGAGGTACTGGAGAATATACATACAGAAGACCCTCTCCCCAATGTTGGAGAAAGGCAACCAATGCTAGTCTGCTTTACGAACTGAGCCTGGAGCACAAACGGGGTACCTTGCTGATATGAATAAAGAGATCCACTGAGGGGGTGCCCTACTCTTGAAAATCTTGCAGGCTATGCCCATATTGATAAGTGTCCACCAGGCAGTTCTCCTTTCCTGGGAATTAAGTGGCTTGGAGGTCCATCCCTTGAAGGAGGGCCCACTGCCACAGCCCTGCTGCTTTCTGACACAAGGGTTAGGATCCCATACCCCCTGCTTGTTTACATAAAACATTGCAACCCGATTGTTTGGATAAGAATTTGGTTTTGCAGCCGACCTCCAAAAACCTTTACAGCTTTCCAAGTGGTCCTGAGCTTGAGGAGATAAATATGGAGATCTGTTTCCTGAACAGACCAAGTCCTCCGGGTGTGAAACCCATCCTAGACCATTGTTAACATATGCCATGCACTGTTTGTTGATCTCAACATCTGCTGAGCTGTGACCTGCTTACTGCTTCAGACTTGCAAGGAAAGCACTAATAAAGCCTCTCCTCTTGTCTGTGGAAGAAAAGCCCAAACCGGCAATGCTCTAGCAGGGCTCCTATGTATTCCAGGCTATGTACTGGAAGAAGGTGGGTAGTTTATGACAAACCCTAGTAACTCCAACACCCGAATAGTTAGGTGCACAGCCTGTAACCCCCTCCTGTGATGTGCACTTGACCAGCCAGTCGTACACATAAGGAAACGCATACACTCCCAGCCTGTGTAGATATGCCACTATTACTGCTAAACCTTTGGTGAAGAACTGGGAGCTGACGTGAGGCCAAATGGTAGTATACAATACTGGTAATGGTGTTTCCCTACTCAAATCTGAGATTATGTCCCAGCCAAAGGACATATCAAAATGTGGGTATAGACATCCTTTAAATCCAGAAAGCATAGCCAATAGTTTTCCTGAATCATGGGGAGAAGAGTGCCCAGTTATTTGTTCAGGGCCCTTAAGTCTATTATGGGATGAAATCCTCCCGTTTTCTTGGGCACAAGTACCTAGAATAGAATCCCTTCCCCTCTTCCACTGGTGGCATGGTTTGACAACGTTGGCCTGTAGAGGAGCAGAGATTTCCACTACAAGTACCTGTCTGTGATGAGCCAAGTGACACCAATGCAGGTAAGGGGGACTAACAAGCAGGAATTAGACCTGTGTTTAAATTTGTGGTAAATACACACCTTGATACAGCGATTTTTTTGCGAAACTGAGGCCTGAGTCGGTGTGTTTGGAACCTATGACATCTTTATCCATACCTGCATGTGAAAAAGTTAAGTTTAATTTGTTAATATTAGTTCTTCCAAGATGGATCCTCCGTTTTTTTGATTCTGTGGATTCTTTTAGAATCCTTTACTTTTTGAAACACAAGGGTTTTTTCTGTCTGTGATGACAACCCCCTCCGATATTAGAAGAGCACTTCGGCTCTCAAAGTGAAGCCCTGTATGTATATACACACTTACAAGGCTTCACTATATATATATATATATAAACAAACAGTGGCATACTTGAATCTCACCCAATATATAGGCTGGAGGTTGGGGAATCCTGAGACTTTTCCCTTGTTGTACTTTCAAAATTAGAACTGATACATTCCACAGAATCTTTATTGGGTCAGATTCAAGTACTTTTTTCTGCACCACGGTTATCGTGAGAGTTTTCCTTTTTTTGATCACACGTTTGAGAGGGAAGGGTGTGATCTGGGGTGCTTATAGTTGTGAGGTTGTACGTGCTGTATTGGGATGAGAAGATGAGACAGTGTGTTTTTTTCTTTGTTGAGGTTTAGTTGGAATGCATTTGCCCAGGCATCCATGATGTTTAAGCCGATCTTGATTTCATTAGTGATGTCAGGGTGGATCTGTAAGGAATGTATATTGTAACGTCGTCTGCATAGATGAAAGGGTTAAGGTCATGGTTGGATAAGGTCTTAGCTAGTGGGGTCATCATTAGGTTGAAGAGGATTGGCGATAGTGGTGATCCTTGTGGTACTCCGCAGTCTGCTTTCCATGATGATGATATGCTTGATTTTGAGTTTACTTGATATGTTCTTGTGGTCAGAAAACCTTCGAGCCATCTGAGTACGTTGCCTCCAATCCCGAACTTGTCGAGTAATCTCAATATGTTATGGTTTACCATGTCAAATGCACTAGACATGTCGAATTGGAGGAGGAGGATGGTGTTACCTTTTCCTACTTGCTGCTTGAATTTGGCTAGGAGAATGAGTAGTACTATTTCTGTGCTGTGTAGGGGCGAAAGCCTGACTGATTCATGTAGTATTGAGAATTTGTTTATGTAGTCTGTAAGTTGTTTGGCCACTATGCTTTCCATCAATTTGATTGACAGCGGAATGGATGCTACCGGTCGGTAGTTGGTGATTTTGTTTGCTTTTATCGTGGTGTCTTTTGGTATCTGGATGAGTAGAATATTGCCATGTTCCTTCGGGAAGAGACCTTGCTGAAGCATGTAGTTTAGTGGGATGTGAGATCTGCTATGAAGTGGTCAGGGGCGGATTTCAGTAGATAGTTGGGACAGGTATCTAGTTTGAGTGAGTGTTGGCGAATCTGCTGAGCGCCCGTGCTACTGTATCAACAGTAAGGGCGAAGTTCAGTCAAATGCGGTCAGTTGGGTATTCACCCATGGATGGGTCCAGTTCGTCAAGGAAATTTTCGATGTCAGTGTTGTCTTTGGGTAGTGTGTTGCTTAGGTTTACTATTTTTTTGTAGAAGTACTTAGCAAGATTGTGGGATGTCTATATTCGATGCGATGATCGGGTTGGTATCTAGTAGTTTGTTCATGAGTAGGTATAATTTCTGTGTGTCTTTGTAATCTATCCTTATTTTAGTTTTATAGTAAGATCTTTTGGTCCGTCTTATTGTGCATTTGTATTTTCTTTGTGATTGTTTCCGTTGAGTGTGTGTGTCAAGGTTGACGTTTGACATCCTTTGAGGTGCCGGTGTCAAGAATCTCCACACTGGCATTGCCTCAGGAAGAAGGTAAAATTATGTATCATACCTGATAATTTTCTTTCCATTAATCATAGCAGATCAATCCATAGCATGGTGGGTTGTGTCCATCTACCAGCAGGTGGAGATAGAAAGCAATCTTTTGCCTCCCTATATGTGGTCACGTGCTGCCGGAAACTCCTCAGTATGTCGATATCAAAGCTCCATCCGCAGGACTCAGCACTTAAGAATTATACCCACAAAGGGACACTCTGCCCAGCTCACCACCGCCGAAGCGGGGGAGGGGAATCCGTCCAGCTCATCCCCGCGGAGCGGGGGAGGGACACCACACCGCCCGATGCGGGGGGGGGATCTGGCTTATCCTGCTACTGCAACCGCGGGAGGAGCTGGCTTACCCCAAGCACCGCCGAAGCGGGAGGGATACAAAGCTACCCTACTGCCGCACGAAGCAGGGAGCGCCGGCATAATTTAGTTACCAATCCAGCCACCGCCGAAACGGGGGGAGAGGAATGCAGCAGCTCACTGTAACAGAATCGTTTCAACTCGAGGAAAATCCAATTGGAAGAACTTGAACACGAAGTTCTCCTGAACAGGAACTGAAGAATACACTGGAACCTGAATTATAACCAGAACAAAAAACAATACAGATATCTGTGAGGGACTATGGATTGATCTGCTATGATTAATGGAAAGAAAATTATCAGGTATGATACATAATTTTACCTTCCATTTCACCAAGCAGATCAATCCATAGACTGGTGGGATGTCCCGAAGCAGTACTCATCCAGGGCGGGACATGGAAATCCCTGAATGCAACACTGAAGCTCCAAACCGGGCCTCTGCCCGAGCAGCCACATCCAAGCGGTAATGCCGCAAGAAGGTTATGAGCCGACGCCCAAGTTGCCGCTTTACAAATCTCTTCCAAGGAGACGGATATGGACTCCGCCATCGATGCCGCTTGCGCTCTAGTAGAGTGGGCCTTCAGCTGAATAGGCGGAATCTTCCCTGCAGCCACATAAGCTGCTGCAATCGTCTCCTTGACCCACCATGCCACAGTAGGTTTAGATGCCTGCAGACCCTTATGAGGGCCTGCGAACAGCACGAACAGGTGATCCGACTTCCGGAAGTCATTGGTCACTTCCAAGTATCTGATGATGACTCGTCTCACATCCAGACATTTGAGAGCAGGGTACTCCTTTGGGTAATCCTCCCTGCGAAAGGAGGGTAGACAGAGCTGCTGACTCACATGGAAGTGAGAAACAATCTTGGGCAGAAAGGAAGGCACTGGGCGAATCGACACTCCTGCCTCAGTGAACCGCAGGAACGGCTCTCGGCACGAGAGTGCCTGGATCTCAGAGACTCTTCTGGCTGACGTGATGGCTACCAAAAAGACCGCTTTCAACGTCAGGTCCTTCAGCGATGCCCTCGACAAGGGCTCAAAGGGCGGATTCTGCAAGGCCCAAAGCACCAGACTGAGATTCCACGTAGGCACTATCGAGTGCAGAGGGCGGCGCAAGTGATTAACTCCTTTAAGAAAGCAGACCACATCTGGCTGCGACACCAGGGAAGCACCCTTCAGGCAGCTCCTGAAGCAAGCTAAAGCCGCCACCTGGACTTTCAGGGAACTGCATGACAGGCCCTTCTCCAGACCCTCTTGCAGGAACACCAACACTGACGATATTGGAGCAGTGGAGGGCGATAGAGAGCCTGCCTTGCACCACGATGCAAAGTTACGCCAAATCCTGGCATAAGTTGGGCCGCTGGACAAAAATGGTGTTAAAGGGGCTATCAAGGAGGACAAAGCCGTAGCGGAGAAATTAAATGAATTCTTTGCTTCGGTCTTCACCGAGGAGGATTTGGGGGGGGACACCGGTGCCGGAAAGAATATTTGAAGCGGGGGAGTCGGAGAAACTAAACAAATTCTCTGTAACCTTGGAGGATGTAATGGGTCAGTTCAGCAAGCTGAAGAGTAGTAAATCACCGGGACCTGATGGTATTCATCCCAGAGTATTAATAGAACTAAAAAATGAACTTGCGGAGCTACTGTTAGAAATATGCAATCTGTTCCTAAAATCGAGTGTAGTACCGGAAGACTGGAGGGTAGCCAATGTTACTCCGATTTTTAAGAAGGGTTCCAGAGGAGATCCGGGAAATTATAGACCGGTGAGTCTGACGTCGGTGCCGGGCAGGATGGTGGAGGCTATTATTAAGAATAAAATTGCAGAGCATATACAAAAACATGGACTGATGAGACAAAGTCAGCACGGATTTAGTGAAGGGAAGTCTTGCCTCACCAATCTAATGCATTTTTTTGAGGGGGTAAGCAAACATGTGGACAATGGGGAGCCGGTTGATATTGTATATCTGGATTTTCAGAAGGCGTTTGACAAAGTGCCGCACGAAAGACTCCTGAAGAAATTGCAGAGTCATGGAATCGGAGGTAGGGTATTATTATGGATTAAGAACTGGTTGAAAGATAGGAAGCAGAGAGTAGGATTGCGTGGCCAGTATTCTCAGTGGAGGAGGGTAGTTAGTGGGGTCCCGCAGGGGTCTGTGCTGGGTCCGTTGCTTTTTAATGTATTTATAAATGACCTAGAGATGGGAATAACTAGTGAGGTAATTAAATTCGCCGATGACACAAAATTATTCAGGGTCGTCAAGTCGCAGGAGGAATGTGAACGATTACAGGAGGACCTTGCGAGACTGGGAGAATGGGCGTGCAAGTGGCAGATGAAGTTCAATGTTGACAAGTGCAAAGTGATGCATGTGGGTAAGAGGAACCCGAATTATAGCTACGTCTTGCAAGGTTCCGCGTTAGGAGTTACGGATCAAGAAAGGGATCTGGGTGTCGTCGTCGATGATACGCTGAAACCTTCTGCTCAGTGTGCTGCTGCGGCTAGGAAAGCGAATAGAATGTTGGGTGTTATTAGGAAGGGTATGGAGTCCAGGTGTGCGGATGTTATAATGCCGTTGTATCGCTCCATGGTGCGACCGCACCTGGAGTATTGTGTTCAGTACTGGTCTCCGTATCTCAAAAAAGATATAGAATTGGAAAAGGTACAGCGAAGGGCGACGAAAATGATAGTGGGGATGGGACGACTTTCCTACGAAGAGAGGCTGAGAAGGCTAGGGCTTTTCAGCTTGGAGAAGAGACGGCTGAGGGGAGATATGATAGAAGTGTATAAAATAATGAGTGGAATGGATCGGGTGGATGTGAAGCGACTGTTCACGCTATCCAAAAATACTAGGACTAGAGGGCATGAGTTGAAGCTACAGTGTGGTAAATTTAAAACGAATCGGAGAAAATTTTTCTTCACCCAACGTGTAATTAGACTCTGGAATTCGTTGCCGGAGAACGTGGTACGGGCGGTTAGCTTGACGGAGTTTAAAAAGGGGTTAGATAGATTCCTAAAGGACAAGTCCATAGACCGCTATTAAATGGACTTGGAAAAATTCCGCATTTTTAGGTATAACTTGTCTGGAATGTTTTTACGTTTGGGGAGCGTGCCAGGTGCCCTTGACCTGGATTGGCCACTGTCGATGACAGGATGCTGGGCTAGATGGACCTTTGGTCTTTCCCAGTATGGCACTACTTATGTACTTATGTACTTATAAGTAGTAGAAGTAGAGCGCTTCCTCGCTCTCAGCATAGTGGCGATGACCTTGTCTGAGAAGCCCTTCTTCCTCAGCTGCTTCCGCTCAAGAGCCAGGCCGTAAGACCAAAGGGGGAGGGATCCTCCATCACCATGGGACCCTGATACAAGAGGCCCCGCTCCGCTGGCAGCCTCAGAGGGCCGTCCACTGCGAGCCTGATTATCCACATACCAGGGACGTCTGGGCCAATCCGCACCCACCAGGATTACCCGGCCCGGATGCTTTGCCACCCGGCCTAGAACTCTGCCCATCATGGGCCAGGGCGGGAACACTGCTGGAGAAGAGTATCGACTCCCAGAGATCGAGGGTCCCGTCCTCTGCTGAAGAACCGCGGCACTTGACAGTTGGCCAAGGACGCCATCAGATCCAGGCTCGGCGGGCCCCAGCACCTCGTGATGTCCAAGAACGCCCAAGCCGACAGCTGCCACTCTCCGGCATCCAGAGTATGGCGACTCGGAAAGTCCACCTTGACATTCATGACTCCCGCAATGTAGGCCGCCGACAGCTGTTCCAGATTCGCTTCCGCCCACAGGCATAGCTTCATGGCCTCCTTGGCTAGAGGAGCGCTCCTGGTACCTCCCTGGCGATTGACATAGGCCACTGCCGTGGCATTGTCTGACAGGACCCGTACTGGCCTCAGCACCAGGACCGGAAGAAACTCCCGAAGCGCCAACCGAATGGCTCGGAGTTCCAGGAGGTTGATAGACTGTTTCGCCTCTGCAGGCGACCAGAGGTCCTGCGCTGTCCTCCCCAGGCAGTGGGCTCCCCAGCCCGTCAAGCAGGCGTCCGTCGTGACGACCACCCACCCCGGGATCGTGAGGGGCATTCCTGCTGACAGTTTGTCTGGCCTCAGCCACCAATCCAGCGCCTTGCGCACCGTTGGATCCAAAGGAAGGCATACAGCATAATCCTCCGATACTGGAGTCCACCGCCGCAGCAGGGAGTGCTGTAGGGGTCTCATATGGGCCCTGGCCCAGGGCACTAATTCCATCGTGGCCGTCATGGAGCCCAAGAGCTGCACATAGTCCCAAGTGCGAAGAGTGGAGGCTGATAGGAACTGGTCCACCTGGGCCCGAAGCTTGTCGCTCCGGTTGTCCGGCAGGAACACTCTGCCCACTAGGGTGTCGAATCGAACTCCCAAGTACTCCAGGGACTGAGTCGGGCGCAGCTGACTTTTCTCCCAGTTGATGACCCATCCCAAGGAGCTCAGAAGGGCAATCACCCTGTCCGTAGCCTTCCCACACTCTGCATAAGAGGGGGCCCGGCTCAACCAGTCGTCCAGATAGGGATGGACTTGTACTCCTTCCTTGCGGAGGTAAGCCGCGATGACCACCATCACTTTGGAGAAGGTCCGTGGGGCAGTGGCCAACCCGAAAGGGAGGGCTCTGAACTGCGAAGCGCAGGCAGCGCTGATGAGGAGGCCAGATGGGAATATGTAAGTAAGCTTCCTTGATGTCCAAGGATGCCAGGAATTCCCCTTTCTTCACCGCAGCTATTACGGAGCGGATAGTCTCCATCCGGAAGTGCCGGACCTTCAAGGCCTGATTGACTCCCTTGAGGTCGAGAATAGGCCGAACAGAGCCTTCTTTCTTTGGCACCACAAAGTAAATGGAGTAACGCCCCTTGCCAAGTTGATCTACTGGCACCGGGACCACCGCACCCAGGCAGATCAGGTTGTTCAAAGTCTGCTGCACGGCAGCTGTTTTGACCTGGGACTTGCAGGGAGAGTTCTCAAGGGCCGGCAGAACTCCAGCTTGTAGCCGTCTCTGATGACTTCCAGAACCCAAGCGTCTGAAGTTACCCTGGTCCACTCGCCCAGGAATGAGGACAACCTTCCTCCTATCTGCACTGGGCCATGGACCAGGTCCCCGTCATTGGGTACACGACCCTGGGGGAGGGCCGGAGGACGAAACTCCAGGTCGGCGGTCCCTGCGAAAGGAATGCTGCTTGGGGGAGAAGTTCCGTTTGAAGGAAGAAGAGGCAGAGGAGCCCGACTTGCCCGGGCGGTACCGACGGGCTTCCTGGAACCGGCCCTTGGAGGAACCAGGGCGAGCACTGCTGGCCCGAGTCCTGACCTCCGGCAACCTCTTGCCCTTGGACGTGCCCAGCTCCGTCACGATCTTGTCCAGCTCGTCCCCAAAGAGCAGCTTGCCTTTAAAAGGCAACTTGGCTAGGCGAGATTTAGAGGCATGGTCAACCGACCAATGCTTAAGCCAGAGCCGGCGCCGCGCAGAAACCGTCTGGGCCATACCTTTGGCCGAGGCTCTCAAAACATCATACAGTAAGTCTGCCAAGTAGGCCAAGCCCGACTCCAGGGTCGGCCATTCCGCCCTCCAGGAAGGATCCGAGGGGGAAGCCCGCTGCAAAACAAACAGTCAGGCACGCCCTGGCCACATAGGAGCCGCAAACCGAGGCTTGCAGACTCAGGGCGGCCGCCTCAAAGGACGACTTTAAGGCCGCCTCCATTCTCCTGTCCTGAGCGTCTTTCAGGGCAGTGCCACCTTCCACCGGCAGTGCCGTTTTCTTAGTCACAGCAGTGATTAAGGAATCTACCGTGGGCCAGATAAAGACTTCCCGTTCCCCCCTCTGGCAGGGGGTACAGACGGGACATAGCCCTGGCTACTTTCAGGCTCGCTTCCGAGGCATCCCATTGCGCCGAAATTAAGGTCTGCATGGCTTCATGCACGGGAAGGTTCAAGCGGGCGCTTCGTTCCCAGCATAATGGCGGAGACAGCCAAGGCTGAGAGCGGGCCTTCCTCTGGAGAGGCAATCTTCAAAATGCTCAAGGCCTGCCCTAGCAGGTTAGGCAAATCCTCAGAGCGAAAAAGGCGCGCTGCGGAGGGGTCATCCACTCCATCCGAACGAGGGTCAGTCTCTTCCATAGAGTCCGCAAAGGATCTCTGGGAGAACTCAGACACGCTGCCGTCATCCACATCCAAGGAGACCGAGTACCCTAGGGGCTGAAAATCCACCCGAGGGCGTTTGAGCACAGAGGCCACATCACCCTTATCAGACAGGGGAGCGGGGGCAACGTTCTGCATAAGAAAGGCCTGATGCAGCAGCAAAATGAACTCAGGGGAGGAACCCCCTAGCCTGTGCATTTCTGCAGCTTGCGCCACGGCCCTAGAGGCGCTCTCAACCTGCGATCCCAAGATCGGGGGAGAGGCGCATTGCGTGTCCAAAATGGCATCCAGCGCGAAACTCCAAGAAGGAGCCGCGCGGGAAGAATAGCGTTTTAATTTCGCCGACTTCTTACTGTCGCCCGATTCAAGGGCGACCAAGCTGTTAAACGTCTCCCATCTCGAGGGCGGCCCAAGAAGAAGCCGACTGAGCAGCGTGGCCGGTCACAACCGGGAGGGCGGCCAGCGGGGGATGGGCGCCTAAGGCAGGAAAAACCGCCGCACCGGAGGAAAAACCGGGAAACTCTCCCAACTCCAAAAGGGCGACTCTGCCTTCGGGCCCCCCCCCCCGCTTCCCCGCTAGGCGCGCGAGCGAGTTCCGGGGAGCGTCTTTTCGCGCCCTTGCCATCCGAGGCCAGAGCCACGTGGAGACAGTTCGGGGAACCCCCTTGCCCGCTAGTAAAAGGTAAAATTACCTGCTTCTCGCTCCGAGCTGCAACGATTTGGAGTCCCAGTGAGTAGCTGCAAAGAAGGACGTCTTTCTCTCAAGGACGTCTATTTTTCTAGGTTTTTTTTTTTTTTTTTTTTTAACGGAGCCAGCGGGAGGGGGGAGAAAAGGAGGGACCTGGTACCACCAGGTTTGCACTTGCTCACGAAGAGCCCTCAACCCCAGGTACTCAACAAAACCTAAACAATTAGGCTTGGAGACCTAGCCAGAGCTGCTGCTGTGTGACCACACACCTGCTGAGATAGAGAACATACTGAGGAGTTTCCGGCAGCACGACCACATATAGGGAGGTAAAAGATTGCTCTATATCGCCACCTGCTGGTAGATGGTCACAACCCACCAGGCTATGGATTGATCTGCTTGATGAAATGGAACCTAGATTTGATCTGCAGTTGGCACCAAGCGCCCTTGATACCTGAGCAGTTTCTAACTGCAGCATCTGTGCCAGCTCCTCCCTGAGCACTCAAAAGAAAGGCATCAGCAAAGGCAGGGAAGCTGGAAGAGAGGCAACCTGAGAAGGCGTCTGTGTTGAACTGGTAGCGGGGTCCTGGCTGCTAGGAGACTTACACATTAGCACCTCTTTCAAGGAAGGGGAGTGCTCCTCCCAGTACTGGTGATGCCAATGCCCTGGCACCGTGCGTCGAGAACCAATGCTTATGCTTCTTGGGCTTCCCCCAATGCACAGCATCATGGTCCTTTGGTGCCAAGGACGTCTAACCCATACATACCCTACTCTCAGCACCTGATATTGAGAGGTGGAGATCCGATACCTGTGCACTCCCAGTGGATACTGAAGTCTTTTCAGCCATCGAGGTTAATGGACATCAATAAAAGGGTCACGGTCAATTTACTCAATTTTGAACCGGTAAAAGAGGCAGTATTCAAACTGAGGTCAGGACTCCAGCAATACACAAAAAAGAAAAACCTTTAAGGGTCAAAAAACTAAAAGAAATTAAAAGGGAAACTGAAGGATAAAAGGAGGGTAAAAGGGAAAGATTATCTGAGGGGACCTGAAAACCCACACAGGAAAGCACAAAACACCACAAACTGCATTTGGAGAACACAAACACATGTCCTCCCCTCCCTGCTCTGCAGAAACACAAAGGTGCCCATGCTCATGCATCGGGTAGGAAGGTACCAGCACATGCACAGCGGAACGCTGCTAGAAAGTTCATCTCGCTAGTCAGCATCTGCACCAGACTGTCCAATATATCAACCAGATGTGAGAATATAAGCCTGGAATATCTCATTATCCTTCTGATCTGAAGTTATGAAAGTACGATACTTAGAAAAAAGTATTCCCCTGCTTAGCAGCATTTTTCGTAACCCCTTTTTAAATGCAATTCCATAGGTCCACTCTTCCTTTCTTCTGTTACAGAAGATTGTAACCTCACATCAAGGAGATACATTTCAGTCTACCACTAGATGGAAAACACAAGTTAAATCACTAAAAAAATAAACAAAGTTCTTCTCCCTTCCTTTTTGTGTATTACAAGTCTCACTTACCAAAGGCTCTTTCACTTACCAAGGGCTCTTTCGATCTTGCCCATCACCTGGTTACTGGGTATGGCCTTTCCAGATTCATAATCCGCAATAACTTGAGGCTTCTCATTGATTTTCTAAAGAGAAGATGTGCTTTAAACACATCAATTCACATACAGTAAATGCTTAGCTTGGCACAGTCACACACGTTAAGCCATATAACACACCTTAGGGAATTCTGCACACCAACTATTACAAAGGGTGTGTGACAACAGAACACTACCCCATTATGACAAATACAATGAGAATACAACATGGTTGGCTGCTGGTATCAATAACTACCATCAGTTACCACTAGTGTTGAGTGCACTAGCATGGTAGTGGGAATGGCATACAAAGGTGCTCATTTTAAAAACATGTAAATTTACAAACGTGTTACTATGGAACTTTGTAAGTCTATATGCTTTGAACTTACTAGAAAACCATCTATGGGGACAGCAATGAGCTTAAACCCCAGATCTGGAATACAAAAGTCACATTAAATAATGTGCAAGATTGGGTCACGGGTCATGTGATTCTAGGTCACACCATATAGAGTTTGTGTTAACTGTGCTGTGAAACACTTCTAGAGCTCCCTCTCTGCTGAGATTAAAGTCAGAATTCCACCCCAAAAATTCCTGTATTGCTTATCCTCAGTTATAAACATACAGGATAAGTTATCCAAGTTCACTCAACTAGAGGAGTAGCTCAGACAGTTTCAAACATGTTATCCATATTTGTCACAACAAAATCCACTTGTATAATACATGACTCATCATTCATGACTTACTGTGGCCAAATCCTTTTGAGTCATCCCTTTGCTCTGCCGGCCCTGCTGGATGACTTTGCCCACTTCCAGGGATACCCTGTCGTGGTGCAGCTCCTCTGTCTCTCGATCCAGCTTAGCTGTATTCTTAGTGACTGTGTGTTGTTTATTCTGACCTGCAGACCCTGAAAAAAAAAAAAACAGTTAACAGTTAAACGGAGACAGCAACAAAGTAGGTCTATCAATCTCAAGACCTGGTTCCACCTCTTCCCCTCTACCACAGGGCTTCCCAAACTTGTTCCAGCAACTCTATACCAAGACAGTTTATTCCAAAAACAATATGCATGATAAATCTGCATCCACTGACTATCAAGCATACCCATATTCACCGAGGCTTCCTCGAGAACTTGGTTTGGTGTCACTTTAACAAGCTGACATACCTTCCCCATAGCTGTCCTACTCTCCTAATAAATTAAACTTCTGCCAAGTAGCTGCAATAAGCTATAAGGGGCAATAGTACTACACTGCATGCCTTTGTAGCAATAAAGCCTCGAGTATTATGCTTGCAAAATCCAGCTGATAAGAGGGGGCAAGAATGAAAAAGCAGAAGAGGAGAATATGTTGAGGTGTGTACAGATAACCAATTATATAAAATAAGGTGATCACTGCTCAGTTAACCAGTAACCAAGTGCCAAAAGCATACAAGATATTCTTTTAGCAACAGGTTTATATTAACCATAAGATGGCAGAAGATACTTAAATGGAACACCTCTTTGAAGTAACTTATGGTAGACTGGGTCAGACTCTGGACAATGTTTTGACCCCCAGTTTCAAAGTCAGAGGGCATGGATTTAACTACTCCAATTAGAGACCCATTGCTAGTAGAGGGTGGCTTTCTAAATTGCTGTAAATCAAGAGGCTCATTTTCAAAGCACAGACTTACAAAGTTACATAGGTTATTATACAACTTCTAGAAAGTTATATTGTAATCTATGTAAGTCTATGTGCTTTGAAAATGAGCACCTTAATGACATCAACTTTCCACCTATATTGATTTTTATGATTACTTAATGCTGTCAATTAAGGTTTAGGCATTTACATAGTTAATAGTCACTGATATCTTAATTCAGGGTCAGTAATCAATTTTACTACAATTTCTGCTGATTTCGGTAGACTTTTTTTTGGCTGCTGTGAGATTAGCAATTCGGGTGTTTTAAAATAGCCTAAAAAGGTTTTTTTTTTTTTTCAATAAATTAATTTACAGTGCAAACAAAATGGTAATGTATACTTCACTTGGAGACCCAAAGGACACCACAGGTAGAATGCCACTTCCCCTTTACTGTTCAATATTTATATGGAGTCATTGGATAGTAACTTGTTAGTTGAAAGTATGAAACTTTTATTCATTTGCAGATATTTTGTACCATACCAGTTTTGAAAGATCTTTCCCCAGACATTTCTTAAATTTAAGCAGAAAACAAAGAGTTTCATGACCAAGCTGCTGACACTTTATCAATGGAGTCACTAACATGAAGACTCTTTCCCTTTAAGAAAACAATGCAAAAAAAGCTGTAAGCACAATACTAGATTCTAGACTAGTCTTATCAATGGAACCTCAAATGAATAGTCTAGTTAGCAGACTTTTTTGTTTTAGTCTAGACCAGGGTTCTCAACCCAATCCTCAGGACACACCTAGCCACTTGGGCATTTTCAGGATTATCCACAATGAATAGGCATGAGAAAATGGAGGTAATGTATGCAAACTTCTCGTGCCTATTCAATATCTCAGTTCTCATGCCTATTTATTGTGGATATCCTGAAAAAGCCCAACTGGCTAGGTGTGTCCTGAGGACCTGAGTTAGACAGTTGATTCCTGTGGAAGAAAGACCTAATAAGTTTTATTGGTTGTTGGCCCAAGACAAACACTTTCACAATTACACAAGCACCATGCTCTTCACAAAGAGGATGTGCATATGTAAACCATGTACTATTGGCAGCACATGAAAACAAAATTCTGTTTCCTGCTGTTCTTGCTTGCTGTCATGACACAACATGGGTAGATATTCTAATAGTGCATTCATTACAATAAGTGTCAACATCCCTAATATTTATGAGTTTCTACTACACTGAACCAAAGAATTGTTATACTGACAAGTAAAAAAAAAAAAAACCTCAACAATGTTCTGTAGATCAACTTACTGTAAAGACACTTTTGACCCACTGGGATTAGGTGGGTTAAAATTAATACAACAGAAGCCTATAAAGCCAAAATCCACAAGCATTTGATAAAGAAGGCAGGAACATGTTATGATGTATTTGGATATCATTACCTGGTGAGCCCTCTGGAAGCTTGGAAACCTATAAATTCAGGTAAAACAGATAAAACCACTCATATGCTGGGGGGGGGGGGGGGGGGGTCAGAAAAATTACATAGGCAAAGGCCACAAATTAGAAGTCACAGCCTTAAGTATAAATTCTGTTTCATAAGTGCTTGGTAGCAAGTATGATCGGTGTTGGTACACTTGAATACACAGAAATAAAGGTCAGAGTGCAGAATATTAAGTAATCCAGTGGAAAGAATTTATGATTAACTTCCAAAAACTGACCTTTATTCCTAAGTAATGAGGCCAAAACCTCATCAGTTATAAGACTGTACAAGTGTGCATTAAGTCCTTTCTTGCTCAGGCAATTTAGGTACAATATGCATGGATACTGCCTGCATAAGAGGGCAGTTGCCCTGCCACAGATACTAACCCAACTGTTTCAACTCTACCTACATTTTTTTGATGTCTCTACGTCTTCTCCTCTTCTTTGTGCAGATATGATTGCCTAGAAATCAGATTTAAAAAAAAAAAAAAAAGACATGATAGTCAACTGGATAGATCACAGGTATACCGTATCATGAAAAATCTAATTTAAATACGTTTTAGCAGTCAGAATGACAAGAGATACAACAAAGCAGTAAAATAAAAAAACAAAACATTTCCTTGTGTGCCTTTATATATTTTTTTTTTAAGAAAATTACTTACAGTTTAATTTTAAACCATATAATATACCTGCAATTCTCAAATGCACACACCAATAGATTTCTTTGCAAAAGGTAATGGAGGAGGAGGGGAGTTATGCAGCCACACCCTGAAGCCACCATAAAAAGAGTTTGTTGAAAACATCTGCAATAGGCTGGCAAGTTGGGTTCTTGGTCTTTTAGCAGGATATTAAAAAAACAAAACACGCTTCTGACGTGATGATGGTTGAGAAACAGCCCCTCCCCTTAAAAAAATGCTTCCTGGTATACCACTCAAAACTATTTAAATTCAGTCAAGGAGAAAGGCAGTAAGCATCAATCTGAAATACAGATACCTTGTTAGACTGGTGTGGAAATGAAGAATTGATTCTAACCCTGAAGCTTTCACTTACATGAGCAGCTAGTAAACATTTTCAATTACTAGTTCCAATCAACACCAGCAAAGCTCAAAAACACTGTACATTCTAGAATCTTGTTCTCTGTCTGGAGAAAATTATTACATGCAAGTGTACAGTATAGCAGCAAGTGTTATCAAAAGAAGGAAGTCAGGAATTCGTGTACAACTGATGACAAATTGCTGTTTAAATCTCAATATACTTCAGATCTATAGCCGCTTTCTAAGCTCTAGGAAACCACAGTATGACAGTTTCTGATGGGGAGAACAATACTATTACTGATTAACCAGTTGAAATGATTAGAACAGGCAGAGGGATAAAGTAACTTATCTAAGACTAGTATAAAAGGCCCGTTTCGGTAGGCAATGAAACGGGCGCTAGCAAGGTAATCCCCCCCCTCTGCAGCGTCCTTCCTGTCTCCCCTGCAGCCACCCATCTGGTCCCAGGACCCCCTCCCCACCAACCCTCCTCTGCCCCTGCAGCCACGCATGTGCAGCGGCCCTCCCCTCCCCCTGCCCCCCCTGCAGCCACCCATGTCCAGCAACCCTCCTCTCTCCCTGCTACCCATGTCCAGCGACCCTCCTCTCCCCTGCCCCCCTGCAGCCACCCATGTCCAACAACTCTTCTCCTTTCCCCTTGCCCCCCTGTAGCCACCCATGTCCAGCGACCCACCTCTCTCCCCTGCCCCCCTGCAACCACCCATGTACAGCGACCCTCCTCTCCCCTGCCCCCCCTGCAGCCACCCATCTGGTCTCAGGACCCCCTCCCCACCTCCCTCTTCCCTGCCCCCACCCCCCGCAGCCATCCATGTCCAGCGACCCTCCCCTCCCCCCTCGGCGCATCACCCAAGCCCCTACCCCCCCCCCCCCCCCCGGGCACATCAACCCCCTCGCCACCCGCAGCTGCCAATACTAACGCTGTCCGGCCACTGCTGCTTCTCCTGTTGAGCAGCAGCGGCCGGTACAAAAAGAAAAAAGCCAAAAAAAGATTTTAAACCTGAAACACGGCTCCGTAGACAGCCATCTAGCATTGGCTGTCATCTCTGCAGCCGCTCCACCTCTCTCCTCTGACGTCGCTGCGCTCCTCCGGGGTCTTCCTGCAGGGGCAGTGACGTGGAGGGGAAAGGAGGAGCGGCTGCAGTGACGACAGCCAATGCCAGATGGCTGTCTACAGAGCCGCGTTTCAAGTTAAAAATCTTTTTTTGGCTTTTTTCTTTTTGTACCAGATTCTGCTGCTCCACAGGAAAAGCAGCAGCGGCCGGACAGCGTTAGTATTGGCGGCTGCGGGTGGCGAAGGAGTTGATGTGCCCGAGAGGGGGGGGTAGGGGCTTTGGTTATGCGCCGAGGGGAGGCACTGAGAGTTGATTGGTAGGCAGGGGGAGGAATAGGTACTCCTCCCCCTGCCTGGCTCGCGGTTTTGCAGGACAGGGGCTTGGGTGTTGCGCAGAGGGGGGGGGGGGGCACTGACAGCTGTTTCCCAGGCAGGGGGAGGAGTAGGGAAACACGCTCCGCGTTTCCCTACTCCTCCCCTTGCCTTGGAATCAGCTGTCAGTGACATCACTGACGTCAGTGCATTCTAAACTGCCTAGCAGACCACCTCCGAGGGAGCCACGGTCCCAGGCACATTAGAACGTTGGAGGTGAGAATTATTATATAGGATCAGGCAGCTACAAAACCCTAGGGGTCAACATAGAAAGTCATGTATTACAAGCATGCGTGGATGGTTAAACACACAGCTTCTAATGTAAGCATAATTAGAAAGTTTTGGTTGCTAATGCAGTAACCATACAGCAAATCTGAAGTGCACAGACAAGCTCATTTTCAAAGCACTTAGCTTAGCTATGGAACTTAGCCTCCCAAAGTGCTTTGAAAATATGCCTCAGAGTGACATTTGCTGTGTCTGGCTCTCTCTACTTATGCTATTGAAGTATATGGCTGACACTTTGACCTTGAATTTTCTGCTTATGGATTTTGTTGTTTGATTTTTACGTAATACGATTTATTTTAGTGTGTATATTGTACCTCACCCTGGATATGAGCGGGTTATAAATAAAATCTCAATCTAAATGCAAGCACGCCAGATGAGCACACAGTTCTGTTAAAAGCAGCTAGTATTGTGTGCATGTCCCTGAAAAATGAAAGTGCCAGCACACATCTGTGCATATGCTGGAATGTTATTGTGCAGGTAAATAGCATCACAAAAGTTTGAAATGCACAAAATTTTAAGATGCCAATATTTATATACAGAACATTCCAGCACACATGCAGATATAATTTTTTCTACTCAGACCTAGGCTCAGAACAGACACCCTTCATTTATCTTTAAAAGTTGTGGGTACTGTTATGCTCACAACCAAAAGAACAGAGATCACGTCCTCAGGCAGAAGTAAGGAAGTTCAAACTAATTCTTCTATGCACCCTCTGACTTGGCACTGAACACACCTGCCTTGTGCTCAGTTTTCTGCACATTTCTCGGCACTGGAGCCAAATAGTTTAGTAACTTATTAGATTTCATTTTAATATACTGAAGAGTTATCTTCTGCATAAAACTTCTCGGTATCATGTCTGAACAGTTTTATGGACACATCATGCTGGCTAAACTCACACCCATGATCCTGCTAGTTTTCTGCAGTGGCCATTCAAGTCTGCACTTGAAGGATGAGATCTCAACTCAGACCAGCACTTTCCTCTGAAAAGATGCACAATGAAAGATCTCTGTTTTTCAGCTGTGTCCTGGAAACTTACACTAGGTCAACTTTGGTGCAGAGGTGAATCGTCAACACGTCACAGGAATTCTCTTGAAATGTAGTACAGTGTGTTCATTACTGGACTCCATATTAAGGTTTTCAAGTAAAGCTAGATAAATGTTAAGATCTTATTTAGGTCTGTATCTAATACAGTGAATGAATAAATTAGCTTCTCAACTGCTACTTGAACTGTGATGTTCCAGATGGATGTGTAAGAAAAATAATATATATATTTTGCTTGTGATTATGTCAATTTATAGTCTGGGGTTACCTGTGTGTAACGGGGGGGGGGGGGGGGGGGGGGGGGGGGAGGGAGGTTTTTTTCAACCCCATGGAAATGTTTAGATTTCCAAGGAAGGCCTGGACTTGCAGGTGTGAGGAACTGCTACAGTAACCATCTGTACACAAAGGCTGGTTTTCTACCTGAAGTTTGAGTACAGGCCTAATGCAATGTAAAACCGTATTGCAAAAGATATGTAGCCAGGGGAAAAAAAAAAAAGTCTACACTGATTAGAGATTCAGGCCAAACCCTAAGAAGGAGGGGTGTGTGCAAGGATGCACTGTCCACAAGGAAAACAAAACATTTAACCCTTAACTGTTTGTATCCTTCATTAGATGCAGATAGCTAAGATATTTTTGTTAAAAATAAAAAGCACACAAACAAAACCACTGCTATGTTAATATAAGTTGATAAAACCCTCTTTATGATCAAGGAATTAACATTAAAATGGATTTAGAATTGAGTTCTATGTTTCAACAGCATAAATAGCTCCCCCATATGAACATGCTAGCAAGCCTATATATTGTAAGACCATCTGTAGGATCTTACAGTACAAAGGCTCTACTTCTTAATCATACATCAGAATTCAGATCAAAGAGCTTTGTAACCAAACTTTTACCCTAACCTGACTGATAGGATTTGTGGAAAAAAAAAACAGATTTGATACAGCACCCCAGCTAATGTACTGTTTTAACTTCAAAGGTGATAAAACTTCAGAGTTGATATCCATATCCCAAAGTTCTTGTTAAAGAGGGGCGGGGGCTGTAACTTTATACCTTCTGGAGAACTCAGTAAACAACTTTCCACTCGCACATAGATTTCAGCAGTGATTAAGGTAATCAATAGAAATAAAACATGGAAAAGAGAATATGATAATAATGTATTAAGTTATGTCCAATAAAAAAAAAGGTATCTTATTTTCTTTTCCATGTTTTATTTCGATTACCTTTAAAAGTGGACTAACATGGCTTCCACACCTCTCTAGCATTTATTAAGAATTGAACTGTATGCTCCCTAGTGAAGTTAAAAAACCAAGTCGTGGGGACTATTTAATACAGCCGTCAGGCATAAACATCACTTCTAGACAATGTTTCTCCTACCTCCGATTCACACTGCCAGTTCCAAGAAATGTTAATACCACTCTGAAGCAGAGCTATACAATACATCAAACGTCGACATCAAGAACTTCTCGTACAATATGAAACTTCACTCTTCATAACAGTTTTATTCCAACAAAAACACCTGGTAGACTAAAGGAAAGAAGCGAACAGAATAAAGGCCAGAAACGACACGTGAGCAAAGACTAGGGCAATTATCACACGGGACAGGCGGAAGTGTCCAGGGATGACGAGCCCTGCTGCTCCCTGCCACACCCCGGGATCACGAAGACCGACCACGAAGGGAGGGGGGGGGGGGGGGGGGAGAGGCGAGAATCCAATAAACGTGTCAAGCTTGAGATCCGGACACTTATTTCGAAAAATACCAAAAACCGTAACCAACACCACGAGAACATGTTTTCCTACCAAATAGTACCTCCCTACTTTTCCGGGAAGTTTTTTTTACGTATTTTCAGGCACAAAAAAAACCCCGCACATGATCGTAATATTTAAAAAATAAACATCTGAAAGTATAAGAAAAAAATAAGTCGGAGACCACAGCACGCGAGGCCTAGACATCCATAGTCTTGGCTTGCGCCGCTCCCGCACATAACACACAGTAGTGGGGCAGAAGGTCTAGATTGTTTCGCTCGAAGAGGTCTTTCAATTCGCTCATTTTCTTCCTCCATTTATTCACCTGTTTAGACTTGGCCTGCGCTGCAGTAGGACCCTTCTTCCTCAGAACGGTCACCGTATCCCAATCGCTCTCTGCCATCCTATCTTAGCTTCTACTACTGCGCGTCTGTCTCTCTGTCTGACTGTATCTCTTCAACTCTTCTTCCGCTAATGGCTACCTTCACTAACTATCACGGGATAGGTCGGCTATAGGTGAAACGTCTTAGCCGATTGGCAGGCGTGCTTCAGACCCTGCTTTTCTGATTGGCTAATTCCGTCTCACTTGTTTGTGAGAATGCTTCGGCTATTGGGAGAAAACTGTGCGGCGAACCTTTTAGATTTTTTTGAGTGGCTGTGTGAGTGGCAGCCGTTGGCCTGGCCAAGGAGGTTAGATTGAGAACAGGACAGGAGACGGCATGACGTCAAAAACCGAAAGGCAATTAGCTTTCTTCGTCAACCCCCACCCACCCGTTCACCCAAAACAAAGAAAACAAACCTAGGAAGTGGAACGGCTGTGTTCATGCTATCGTTCTTTATTGTTGGTATTGGTAGAATTTTTATTTGATCTGACATATTTTCAAAACACGCCGGCTTGTGCAGCATACGGTTGTACACAAAGGAAGTATTGGTTTCATCGTTAGAGTAGTAATTAGTTCTAAATCGTAATCATTGTGTCATTTGGAAAGGGTGGTTATATGAATTATCTGTATTTGTGCAGAGATGTCACCTAATAAAGGGCCACCAAAACAGACATCATGTTATGAGAATCACGTGCTCAACAGACTTATTATTTTTAAGTGCAATTATTTAAAAAAAATTAATTGGGTTGAAACCTGGAAGCATTTGACGTCTTTTTTTTCCCCTGTGCATACATCAAAAGAAAAAGATGATACCTGGAAGCTCGCGCCTTTTGTGGTATGCAGTGGTATATTATAAAAGTGCATATTTTATTGCAGAAAAAGTGGGAGAGCGACCAAGGATACCAGAAACTGGAGGATGTTGAATAATAAACAGTTTTATTGATAATTTGAAGACTCTGATAATTTGAAGACTCGATACAACGTCATGTTTCGGCCGTCAGGCCTGCATCAGGAGTCTCTGGGACAAAATATTACAAAATAACGTTGAGGATAATCGTTCAAACGTAACGTTGTAGTCTTTAAAAAGACTGTATTTAGGAAAAAGTTGCTTATAATGCTGGCTTTTTTTCAATGCACCTTTTTTCAAACTGCATTACGAACAGCGCACGCAGCGCATCTGACGGCAACTTTTTCCTAAATACAGTCTTTTTAAAGACTACAACGTTACGTTTGAACGATTATCCTCAACGTTATTTTGTAATATTTTGTCCCAGAGACTCCTGATGCAGGCCTGACGGCCGAAACACGACGTTGTGTCGAGTCTTCAAATTATCAGAGTCTTCAAATTATCAATAAAACTGTTTATTATTCAACATCCTCCAGTTTCAGGTATCCTTGGTCGCTCTCCCACTTTTTCTGCAATATTGTCTTTACCGTGGGGCGTTTGAGTTCTCCGCTTTTCTGGCGGATTTTCTCCCATATTATAAAAGTGCACCTTTTTTTTGTTATTACTACTTTTTCACCGAGAAGTATTAAATATTGAGGGAAGAGCTTCCTTCATACAGAAGTTCTGTCCAGAATCAGTCTAAATGTGCCTACAGTGTCCAGCACACTATTAGCTGCCAAGTTCATACAAAGTTAAGTGGAAAATAAATCTGTTGGCCTAGGCTGCTTGCTGTGTGAGTATTCCATCACTGTTTCATTATTGCTTCCAAGAATTACTTATTATGGGCATTTTTAAACTTTGATTGTTTTAATTCTTTATCTTATATGCACCTGGTATTGGCTTTTTAAGCCCAAAGGTGAATCCTATTGCTTTGGGTCCTACTGTAGTTTTAGAATATTTATTACATTTATCAAGCATAGGGTTGGCCTCATCATCAGTAAAGGTTCATCTGACAGCACTTTCTGTGTTTCATGATGTGGTGGATGATAATTCTCCTTTTGTCACCCCACTGTAAGACACTTTATGAAAGGCCTGTACAATTTACATCCTTCTGTTCAGTCACCGCCAGTCGCCTGGGATCTTAATTTGGTCCTTTCAGAATTGATGAGTCCTCCCTTTGAACCATTATGATATACTGATTTGAAAACAAGAAAACAATATTTCTTGTTATAATAACCTCGGCCAGACGGTTTGGAGAACTACAATCATTACATAGTAACATAGTAGATGACGGCAGATAAAGACCTGTATGGTCCATCTAGTCTGCCCAACAAGAAAAACTCATTGTATTAGCTACTTTATATGTATACCTGATCTTGATTTGTCCTTGCCATTTTCAGGGCACAGACCATTAGTTTATTATCCTCCATATACGCAACCTTTCCATGACAAGGCCATTCTAAGACCTCTTCCAAAGTTTTTACCGAAGGTAGTCTCACCATTCCATCTCAATCAGTCAATGTTATTACCAGTATTTTACCCACCACCTCATCAATCTTCATGGCACAACTCTCCACAGGGATTATGTCAGAGCACTTTCCATTTATAGTCACCATACTCAAATGGCCACTCGTCCTTCTCAGTTGTTTCTCTCTTTAAATACAAAGAATCCTTAACCAATCACCAAAGGAACAGTTTCTCAGTGGATTGCTAAATGTATTCATTTTTGTTATATGGATCAGACTATTCCAGTTGAACAGTCTCCTCCACGAGTGACAGCCCATAGACTTAGGACTATGGTTGCAATAGCTGCTCATCTGCATAAAGCCTCTTTTATGGATATTTGCCAAGCAGCGACTTGGACACCTATTGATACGTTCACAAAACACTATTGTCTGGATACTGCTGCTCGTGCTGATACCAGTTTTGGGAATGCAGTCCTGGATTATTGTAATTAGACCAACAACTGTTTGCCTTCTCCTCCAGACACAGGTAACAAATTTTAGGTACTGTTTATATATATATTATAATTTTTATTGTTGTTTGTTACTTGTATTTTTTTCTTCAGCTTGGGAGTCTTCAACTGTGTGGCTATCAGACCTTCTAGTCCATGGAGAAATAAAAGTTGCTTACCTGTAACAATTGTTCTCCATGGATAGAAGATCTGCTAGCCACACAGACCCTCCCACCCTACCGTCAGTTGTTGTTTTTATGTGATATTTTTATTTGATTTGCTTTTTCATTTAACTGACAAGGGGGCATGGTATTACAGTAGATAACGTATTCATATAGAGCGGGAAAGAAGGGACATGCGTACATTCTTGAAATTTGCAGACCTTTGCAGAAGACCGGGTTGGTCACATCATCGTGCTATCATTCAACAGGTAAGCAACTTTTATTTGTGACTTGTCCGATTCACTGGAAGTGTGGAATCCTGATTGCTGGTTCCAAGGAGGTTTATTCAAGAACAGGAGATGGCATGATGTCAAAAAGTTGAAGCCACTTAAGTTAGTCTGTTTCCCCTTCCCCGTGCAACCATCGTTCTGCATACAGCCAAAACAAAGCAAACAAACCTATGAGCTTCTGCATCCGCGTTGTTGTTCTTTATTGTTGGTAGCATTTTTATTTAATCTCACTAATATTTTCAAACATGCCAGCTTGTGCATCATACGGATGTACACAGAGGAAGTATAAAAATGGAATAACGTTTCATAGGTAAAGTAGTAATTTGTTACAAATCGTAATCAGAGTGTCATTTGGAGAGGCTGGTTATAGGGACACTTTAGCATGTGTTATATTTGTGCAGAGATTTTTTTTCTCCTGGTAAAGGGCCATTAAAATAGACATCATGTTATCAGAATCAGGTGCTTCAACATTCAGAGTTTCTATCTATTTATTTACTTATTTATGGCAGTTATATCCCACATTAAACATGAATTAGGTTGAAACCTGGAAGCATTTAAAATCTTTTTTTTTCCTGTGCCTAGATCAAAAGAGAAAGATGGTTTGTGGGAACTTGATCCTTTTGTTTTGTGGACTGCAGTGATGTATTATAAAAATGCACTTAATATTGTTTATTACTATTATTAAAAAAAGATATTAAATAATGAGAGCAGAGCTATCTTCATGCAGAAGTCCAGAGTCAGTCTAAATGTACCAACATTTTCAAGTTCTGTGATATATATTTATTTCTTCTTCAAGTCAGTTTTCAACAGCATTTTCGCAGTTTTTACCCAAATGTGAACACAATTATAATGTTAATACATTTTGGATGTTACTGAATTCTATTATTCTGTCTCACAGTATTTCCAGTTTTGGCACAGTATAAGTCATCACAAGGACAAAATATAAGAACACCAATGGACTGCATTAGAGGTTTATAGCCCATTTAGTTATGTTTGAACAAATGAGAGATCTGCATGAAAGAAAATATTTATTTTTATTATTTTGACTTGTCCCTGAAACATGTTCAAAATAGAATAATCCATTTGTACAAAAGAGATAAGGTGAACATGTGATTCCATATGCCCCAATTAGAGTATTTTATTTCCAATCTTTATAACACCAGGCTTCCCAAGGCAGATTACAACAGTTAAGATGGTCTCATCAGTAAACAGGATATCCGGTTATACTCACTGAAATTTGGCCATGTATTTATTGTATAGAACAGTATAGAAAAATAAGCACAAAATACAGCCTTTATTAGTACTGTTTCCACCAGCTACAATAATTTTTGAAGCTGTTTTAGTGATATTCAGTTTTGATTTCATGATATTTATATCTACATTTGATATAAATTAAAAAGCTGTCAAATAAATTAAAAAAATCTTTTGTCCTCCACCTTTTAAGGCACTGCCTATCCAACTGGAACAGCTTTTGACTTTTTACAGATGGACCACCCATAGGCAGTCCATTATTTATAGTAATCTTTACTATTGCTTTTACTAGCGTTTGCTATTGTTTTGGGTGTACTTGTGCTCCGCCTACTGCCAGCAAGCTACGCCTACTGGCTTCAACCCATATAACATTAGTCTACCATTTCCTGCTCTCAATCTAACCTCCTTGGTCGGTTGTACCGTACGGCAGCAATTCCCCTCCTTTTGAGGAAAAGGCGAGGACTGAGCGCATCGTGGCTTGCATCTGTAGTAGTGAAGAGTCTTCTTAGCCGTGTATCGATTGGTGGACTGTTTCTGGGAATTTAGAGGGCAGCCATGGGGTTCTCGCTGCTAAGGAGGGCTCCTCTCTGCTCGCTGTGGATGAGAGGATGGGGGGCGTTGGAGGTCGCTTCAGCCACAGGCGAGTAGCTGCTTCCGCCTGCCTGCACATCAGAGAAAGGAGTGGTTCGGCTCACTGAATTCGTGCAGAAGAACCTTATAGTGCGTTTGGATAAATCCAGAAACGGGACGGTGTAAAAGCCAGATCTGTGGGATCCCCGGGATGATCTTCCGGATCTATGTACTAAGACTGGATCGCGTCTTTGTTTTGACAGCCGCCGCGGCTTACAATATGCAGCGATCACCAGCCATAATAACCCAGCGCTGCGCTTCTCTATTCCCCTGTTTTCGTGGCGAATCTTCAAGGAGGTTAAACCAAGGCGTTTTAATAGTGTGGAGTGGAAGTGAGCCTATCAAGTCCACTGTAAGTAAGGAAGACATTTGATTAATCTCTGTTTCCACTCTCCCGCGTAGCCGTCATTGCCGTTCACTCAAACACAGCAAGCAAACCTGTGAGCTGCTGCATTCAGTTGTGGTTCTTTATTGTTGGTCCATATGTAACAAGTCTAACATTGTTTTTGTTGGATAGGCAGTGCCTTATAAGGTGCAGGAGAAAAGATATAACTGAATATCACTAAAAGAACTTCAAAAATTATTGTAGCTAGTAGAAACAGCAATTATAAATTCTGTAGTTTGTGCTCATTTTTCTTCACTGTGCTTCTATACAATTCAGATCGCCAGATTTCGATGAGAATATCCTGTTTCCTGATAGGTTCATCTTAACTGTTGTAGTAATCTGCTTTGGGAAGCCTGGTGTTTATAAAGGCCATGGAATATATTGAAATTAAATGGAAGTAGAATTAAACCGTCCTTTCATTGGGGCACATGGAATCAATCACATATTCATTCATCTGTGTTGTAGAAGTTAACATTTTAGACATACAAATGGATTATTCTGTTTTGGATATGTTTCAGGGACAAGTGGTTTTTTTTTGTTTGTTTGTTTGTTACATTTATACCCCACGCTTTCCCACTCATGGCAGGCCCAATGCAGCTTACATGGGGCAATGGAGGGTTAAGTGACTTGCCCAGAGTCACAAGGAGCTGCCTGTGCCTGAAGTGGTAATCGAACTCAGTTCCCCAGGACCAAAGTCCACCACCCTAACCACTAGGCCACTCCTCCACTCCAAATAAAAAGTCCAAATAAAAATAAATATTTTGTTTCATGCAGATCTCTTTTGTTTAAACATAACTACATGGGCTAGAAGGGCAGTCCATTGGTTTTCTTATGTTTTTTTTCTTGTGATGACTTATACTGTGCCAAAACTGAACACAGAGATAAGAGTTGAGGTTAAATGAGGGGACATGGGATGAGCTTATCTGGTCCACAGGAGACGGTATGACCATAAAGTTGAAGCCGGTCCCCCTGCAGCAGCCATCTCCGTTTGTCAAAAAGAATAGCAAAGTAGATTTGCTTTCTCTCTTGTTAGGGGGTGGGGAGGGGGAGAAGATCTACCGTGTTTCCCCGAATATAAGACACTGTCTTATATTAATTTATCCTCCCCAAAATGCGCTAGGTCTTATTTTGGGGGGGGGGGGGATGTCTTATTTTTCTGGGATCGTGGTCGCCGGGCCCCCCCCTCCACCCGCCCTCCGTCGCTCCGGAACTAACCTTAAACTCCTTTCACCTTCGCAACGCAAGTTCCCAGCAGCAAGCAGCAGCAGGGCAGACCTCTCCTTCCTTCCATGCCCTGCCCTCGCCTGACGTACCGTAACGTCAGGCGAGGGCGGGGCATGGAAGGAAGGAGAGGTCTGCCCTGCTGCTGGGAACTTGCGTTGCGAAGGTGAAAGGAGTTTAAGGTTAGTTCCGGAGTGACGGAGGGCGGGTGGAGGGGGTGCCCGGCGACCTTGGGTGGGGGGGTGGGGGCGGTCTTGTCCGGCTCTTGGCTGCCCTGCTGCAAAAAAAAAGTTTGCTAGGTCTTATTTTCGGGGGGAGGCCTTATATTTACAAATGTAGCTAAATCGCTACTAGGTCTTATTTTCGGAAGATGTCTGTTTTTTCGTGGAAACACGGTAAGAGGAGTTGTGGGGGCTGGTGGAATTTCAAGGGTCTGTGAAGGGACGGGGGGGGGGGGGTTATTTTCCAAAATATATTTGTCAGTACTCCAGAAACTGCTTTGTTATTTCCAGTGCTATATTATGGTTTTCATCGGAGCGCTAGATGCCTGCTTTTTTCTTCTGATAACAATAAACATAGTTCTCTATAAAAATACTTGCAAAAGTTTTAATGCCTAGGTGTGAGATTTTTTTTTAATTTGACAGAAATTGTAATTTATTTTAAAGCTTTCCCTGGGAGCATATAACAAAGTTTTAATCAAAACAGCATTAAAAATTATTGTACCTGCTAGACATAGAGGGGCATAATTGAACGATAATGGAAGCGCCCAGCTCAAAAACGAATAAATCCAAGGCATTTGTTCGTGGGAGGGGCCAGGATTCGTAGTGCACTGGTCCCCCTCACATGCCAGGACACCAACCGGGCACCCTAGGGGGCACTTTTACAAAAACAAAAAAAAAGGTAAAAGAGCTCCCAGGTGCATAGCACCCTTCCCTTGTGTGTTGAGCCCCCCCAAATTCCCCTCAAAACCCACTGCCCACAAGTCTACACCATTACTATAGCCCTAAGAGGTGAAGGGGGGCACCTACATGTGGGTACAGTGGGTTTGGGGGGGTTGGACGACTAATAAGCATTAAGCAGCACAATTGTAACAGGTAGGGGGGATGGGCCTGGGTCCACCTGCCTGAAGTCCACTGCACCCCCTAACAACTTCTTCAGTGACCTGCATACTGCTGTCAGGGAGCTGGGTATGACATTTGAGGGTGAAAATAAAAAGTTGAGAAACTTCATTTTTTGTGGTGGGAGGGGGTTAGTGACCACTGGGGGAGTCAGGGGAGGTCATCCCCGATTCCCTCCAGTGGTCATCTGGTCATTTAGGGCACTTTTTGGGGCCTTATTCGTGAAAAAACAGGGTCCAGGAAAAGTGTCCTAAATTCTAGCTAAAAACGCATACTTTTTTCCCATTATCGGTGAAATGCGCCCATCTCTGTTCGGCAGATAACCACGCCCCAGTTCCGCCTTCGCCACACCTCTGACACGCCCCTATCAACTTTGTCCGCATCCGCGACGGATTGCAGTTGAAAACGTCCAAAAATCGGCTTTCGATTATACCGCTTTATTCGTTTTTGTGAGATAAACGTCCATCTCCCGATTTAGGTCGGAACTTGGGCGTTTTTCTCATTCGATTATAAGCAGGATAGTAACATAGTAGATGACGGCAGAGAAAGACCTGCACGGTCCATCCAGTCTGCCCAACAAGATAAACTCATATGTGTTACTTTTTTGTGTTACCTGACCTTGATTTGTATCTGCCATTTTCAGGGCACAGACTGTAGAAGTCTGCCCAGCACTAGCCCCACCTCCCAACCACCAGCCCTGTCTTCCCCCACCGGTTCTGCCACCCAATCTCCGCTAAGCTTCACACAGCAGAAACTCTCTTTACATATGTCCAAAACTTTCTGAAGGGCTGCTTATACCTAGATCTAGCTGTATTCATTGTCTGAGGGGCAGCATACACCTCAATTCAGCTCTGTTTCTCATCAGAAGGGCTGCATACACCAGGTTCCTGGTGCATGTTTGAACAGAAGGACTGCATACACCAGGATCCTGGTGCATTTTTGATCAGAAGGGCCGAATACACCAGGATTCTTGTGTATTTTCGATCAGATGGGAAGAATACTCCAGGATCCTGGTGTATTTTTGATCAGAAGAGCCGAATACACCCATATTATCAAAACAAGATGGGCATCCATCTTTCGTTTCGATAATACGGTTGGGGACGCCCAAATCTTAACATTTAGGTTGTCCCTAGAGATGGTCGTCCTTAGACTTGGCCATTTCTGATTTTCGGCAATAATGGAAACTAAGGATGCCCATCTCAGAAACAACCAAATGCAAGCCCTTTGGTCGTGGGAGGAGCCAGCATTCATAGTGCACTGGTCCCCCTGACATGCCAGGACACCAACCGGGCACCCTAGGGGGCACTGCAGTGGACTTCAGAAATTGCTCCCAGGAACATAGCTCCCTTACTTTGTGTGCTGAGCCTCCCAACCCCAACCAAAACCCACTCCCCACAACTGTACACCACTACCATAGCCCTTATGGGTGAAGGGGGTTTCTGGTGGGTTTTGAAGGGCTCACATTTACCACCACAAGTGTAACAGGTAGGGGGGGATGGGCCTGGGTACGCCTGCCTGAAGTGCACTGCACCCACTAAAACTGCTCCAGTGACCTGCATACTGCTGTCATGGAGCTAGGTATGACATTTGAGGCTGACATAGAAGCTGGCAAAAATATTTTTAGAAGGTTTTTTTTGAGGGTGGGAGGGGGTTGGTGACCACTGTGGGAGTAAGGGGAGGTCATCCCCGATTCCCTCCGGTGGTCATCTGGTCAGTTCGGGCACCTTTTCATGGCTTGGTCGTAACAAAAAAAGGACCAAGTAAAGTCGTCCAAGTGCTCGTCAGGGACGCCCTATATAAAGAGGAAAGGTCCCACTAAACTTTCTTTCTGAGAAGTTCTGAGAGAAGAGGACATTTCTCTGGTAAGTGAACGCTACTTTGCTTTGTGCTTTGGGAACTTAAAGATTGGGGTTTAAAGGAGGAATTGTAGGTTAGTGTTAGGCAAAATAAAAAATATAAAAAGCAAATTTTAACAACTAATCTCCATAGTCTTTTCCACTTAGTTTTAAAAGCTTTGTACCACAGCATTAACAGATAGCATCTAACAGGCACTGCAGGATCTAGTTTAGTCTTCCCACCCCTAGGACAACTCTTCATTTATAGTCAGTTATTGTAATTAGAGTAACAAGGAAGGAGTGCTCTTACAGAGTTTTAAATACATTTCATTGCCATCTAAGAAGGAAACACTAAAAAAAATCATACAATATACTATATAAACTAAAAGACACTTTTATATTAGGCTAATATCCTTAGTACTATAGCAAGTTTTAAATTATTGAAAACCTCAAAAACACTAAGATGGAGTCAGCAGTCCAGCAGCAAGAGGGGTGCTATCCAGTCTTTTGCATTGAGTGTCACATGTATGATTATCTCCCGGTTAGTGAGATGTCATATGTGTGTGCCCGATGCAAAGAGCTCCTAGCTCTTAGAGAACATGTCCGTTCTCTTGAGGCTAGAGTAGCAGACTTGGTGGAGCTGAGGGAGACAGAGAGGTACATAGAGGAGATCTACAGGGATGTTGTAGAAAAGTCCCACCTCCAGTCTGGTAGCCCTTCTGCTACCTTGGAGGAGGGAGGTCTCCTAGAAGGAGAGCATCACCCTGGTGAAGTAGGAAGTACTCCTGTAGCCAGGACCTGCCCACCAGGGGATGTACTATCCTCTCGCACCGAGGATATGTCTCCAAGTGCTGCCCAGGAGGGAAAGGTTAGGACAGCCGTTGTAGTTGGTGATTCAATCATTAGGCATATAGATAGCTGAGTGGCTGGTGGACGTGAGGATCGCCTGGTGACGTGCCTGCCTGGTGCGAAGGTGGCGGACCTCACGCGTCACCTAGATAGAATTTTAGATAGTGCTGGGGAGGAGTCGACTGTCTTGATACATGTGGGTACCAATGACATAGGAAAATGTGGGAGAGAGGTTCTGGAAGCCAAATTTAGGCTCTTAGGTAGAAAGCTCAAATCCAGATCCTCTAGGGTAGCATTTTCTGAAATGCTACCTGTTCCACGTGCAGGGCTAAAGAGACAGAGCTCCGGAGTCTCAATGCATGGATGAGACGATGGTGCAGGGAGGAGGGTTTTAGATTTGTTAGGAACTGGGCAACATTCTGAGGAAGGGGGAGCCTATTCCGATAGGATGGGCTCCACCTTAACCAGGGTGGGACCAGGCTGCTGGCATCGGCATTTAAAAAGGAGATAGAGCAGCTTTTAAACTAGAAATGGGGGGAAGGCCGACAGTTGCTCAAAAGCACATGGTTCGGGATAAGGTATCTTGTAAGGATACCTCACAAACAGGGAAGATAGGGTTTCTGGATAGTGAGGTTGCACAACAGACCTTGGTAGGCCAGGTGCCCTTAAATACAACTAAAGATCAGACAAAAGATGGCAAATCAATAGTATCAAGTACTAAGCATCATGCAAATAGGAACAACAAACATACTCTGAAATGTCTATATGCAAATGCTAGGAGTCTAAGAAATAAGATGGGAGAGTTGGAATATATTGCTCTAAATGAAAAATTGGATATAATAGGCATTACTGAGATCTGGTGGAAGGAGGTTAACCAGTGGGACACTGTCATACCGGGGTACAAAGTATATCGTAGTGATAGGGTGGACCGGACAGGTGGAGGGGTAGCATTGTATATTAACGAGAGCCTTGACTCAGATAGATTACAAATTCAGCAGGACACAAATCACACCTTTGAATCATTGTGGGTTGAAATTCCATGTATAAAAGGGAAAAGGACAGTGATAGGAGTGTACTACCGTCCACCTCACCAGGATGAGCAGGTAGATGCAGAAATGATAAAAGAAATCAGAGACGCAAACAAAATGGGCAATGTGATAAAAATGTGTGACTTCAATTATCCTAATATAGACTGGGTAAATGTAACATCGGGACACGCTAGAGAGGTACAATTCCTTGATGAAATCAAGGACAGCCTTATGGAGCAGCTGGTGCAGGAGCCGACGAGAGAAGGAAAAATTCTAGACTTGGTCCTTAGTGGAGCGCATGATCTGGTGAGGGATGTTATGGTACTGGGACCGCTTGATAACAGTGATCATAATATGATCGGTTTTGATTTCAACCTTGAAGTAACTATACACAGGAAGTCAAATACATTAACGTTTAACTTTAAAAAAGGAGACTATGATAAAATGAGAAGAACGGTTAAAAAAAACTTAGGGGGGCAACTGAGAGGGTAAAAACTGTACAACAGGCATGGACGCTGTTCAAAAATACCATCCTGGAGGCCCAGGCCAAACATATTCCGCGAATTAGAAAAGAAAGACGGAAGTCCAAAAGACAGCCGGCATGGTTGAAAAGTGAGGTAAAGGAAGCTATTAGGGCTAAAATAAACCCCTTCAGTAAATGGAAGAAGGAACCGTCTGAAAATAACAAGAAGCGGCATAAGGAGTGTCAAAGCAAATGCAAGGCGCAGATAAAGAAGGCCAAGAGGGATTACGAAAAAAAGATAGCATTAGAGGCAAAAAAACATAGTAAATTTTTTTTCGGTATATTAAAAGCAGGAAGCCGGCAAAATAATCGGTTGGGCCGCTGGATGGCCAAGGGGTAAAAGGGGCGATCAAGAAAGATAAAAACGTAGCGGACAGATTGAAAAATTCTTTGCTTCGGTCTTCACCGAGGAAGATTTGGGTGGGATACCGGTGTCGGAAATGGTATTTCAAGCTGACGAGTCGGAGAAACTGACTTCACGGTAAACCTGGAGGATGTAATGGGGCAGTTCAGCAAACTGAAGATTAGCAAATCTCCTGGTATTCATCCTAGAGTACTGATAGAACTGAAAAATGAGCTTGCGGAGCTACTGTTAGTGATATAAAATTTATCCTGAAAAATGAGCACAAACTACAGAATTTATAATTGCTGTTTCTACTAGCTACAATAATTTTTGAAGTTGTTTTACTGATATTCAATTATGTCTTTTCTCCTCCACCTTGTAAGGCACTGCCTATCCAACAAAAACAGTGTTAGACTTGTTACAGATGGACAAACAATAAATATACAAAAGTATGCATATTCTAGTATAAAGCATGTCATTGATAATCTGTGACTATTGCAGCAGAATACTTTTATTATTCATGGTCTTTTAAAGAAGTTTCTATGACTCTAGAGCAGTGCTTTTCACTGTTGTTGAAGCGGGAGTCACATTGGCAAAAATACTTCAATATGAAAGCCAGAACCACTGCTGGACAAAGCAGATGATGGTGTCTAGAGCCTGGGTGGTAAAGGGAATGGTTCCCTCTTTAATGATGCTGCCAGTCCACCTGTTTAGACACACACTCAAAGTAACTACAATGAAGTTTGATCTCCACATTGTGTCTCTGCTAAAACTTCCCCCCTTGGAAATGCTGCCCTAACTGTATTCTAATCATTAAAGACCAATCTGTTCAAGAAGGCTTACCACAACGATCCAACCTAAACACCTGAACCCCGCAACACAACGAAACCTGTACCAGAACAGGACACTTAATTCTCCCTCCTCAACTACCTAAAGACACTTTGTTACTCATGAACTGTAACGCAATTACTGCTCTGTATTTCAGACACCGGAACTGGCGTCCGCCATCACAGTATTATGTAAGCCACATTGAGCCTGCAAATAGGTGGGAAAATGTGGGATACAAATGCAACAAATAAATAAAGAACAACATGGATGCAGCAGCTCATAGGTTTGCTTGCTGTGTTTTAAGTGAACACCAATGACGGCTGCGCGGGGCAGTGAAAACAAAGATTAACCAAATGGCTTCCTTGCTTACAGTGGACTAGATAGGCTCACTTCCAGTCCAGTCTATTAAACCTCCTTCAAGATTCGCCACGGAAAGAGGAGAATAGTGAACCCAGCGCTGGGTTATGGCTGGTGATCGCTGCATACTGTAAGCAGGATGGCCGTCAAAACAAAGAAGTGCTCCTTCTGTCACTAAACTTTTATTACATTGAGAACACTAGATCCCGCTAAGTCACGCCCCCTGTGACGTAACATTACTGTCGCACGGGGCCTCGCAACTTTTAAGGAGGACAAGATTACTACGCAAATACGAGGGTCCGGGAGAATAATTTTCAGTGTTGAATACATCAACAGTCTTCTTTTAAAAACATTTTTTTTTTGGTGGATATATGTAAAACGTCTGTATCTAAACGACTAGGCAAAGAAAAAATGAACTGTAAAGTTTTTTTTTTTTAATTGAATCCGGGAGGATCCCGAGGATTCTGCTTTATCCGTCTTTTACCTTTTGCGTCCAGAAACGGTCTGAAATCTGCCTCCTGGAATTTGAGGTTAGCGCTTCAGGTTCATAGATTCCTTGGAGCTCAGTGTGCTGCTTTCTGAATGTTTGCAGAGTTGTGCTGGGAAGAGCCCTGATTTTCCTGTAAACTGAAAGAACTCTTTAGGCTTAGGCAGACTGGTTTTGAAGGTTTTACTGTGTTAGATACTATAAGATTGCCAATTTTGAGTGGGAATAAATCCTGCTGCTTTGAAAGGGTGGCTGCAAAGGTAGGATTGCTCACTGTCTGCAGAATTGCCTCATAGGTTTGAGTAGGGCCTGGGTTTACCTCAGTGTGTGCAGGACCTGTAGCATTGTTTATGTTAAGGAATGTAATTGGAAAATCAGCAGTACAAGTCCCCTGTATGCAGTAAAGCCAATCCAGAATCCTTGGCACAGGTGGCTATACTATCAGTCCTGGCTTTGACTTTTGCAGCTCTGGAAGAGAAGGAAATCCTAGCAGTGTACACATGACCATAGAATGGTGACACTAGAGGAGGAGAAACTGAGTTACTTCAGTGGTAGGTTGGCATTCCTTCCCTGGCTTTTGCATCTGGAAGAGGAGACGAGAGGTACAGAAGGAAGAGATTAGTTGGTACTGTTTGGGAGTTACTAGCTAAACCTGGCCAACAAGGAGGAGTTGGATAGAGTTCTTTAGTGAAACCAGGACTGTCAACTCAGGCGAATGTGGATAGGAGATGGAACATTGGAGGAGACAGGGGCTCTGGGGTATGTGTAAGGAAGATGGGCAGGGCTCTGAGGAATATCTAAGAGACTCTCTTGCCTATCCTCCAGACACCCTCCATGCACATCCTAGTTCCCCATAAGACTCTCGGCCTATTCCATGCAACTAACCCACTTCCCCAGCTGTTCCACCTCACGTTCAGTACAATTGTTTGCGTATTTGTCTGTTGAAAGAAGATCAGACATACACAGTCTACCTGTTAGATATTTGTTCTTTCCTTTTGTTACCGAATACCTAAAAACTGGAACGTTATCACTTTGGAATTGCTCACTTTATCTAGCCTTATTACCTTTCCTGGAATGGTATCTTTAGTGGAAAAGCCAACTTGTAGATCTTAAAAAAGAGTGGCAACTTCCTAAGAATCTGCAAAAGGAATATATAGAGAGTCTGATGATGGAGAACCATGGGGCTGTCCTTAAGTAAAAGTGTTCCATTCCCTGATTGGAACTAGTGACTACAAGAACAGTGCCAACTCCAAAATTCACCCCCTGGCGCAGACAATGCTGATCTATCCATCTCATTAATGAATATTCCCATAGAAAATGTTGCATAGAATGGGAAACCAAAGGGCAAAAAGAGGGAGGTTCAAAAGGATTGCAAGAAAATATTTTCCGTTCATAGCAAAGGGAACATTTTGAGGCAGGTAAGGGGGTCAGATGGAAGAGGAAGTGAGTGGTATGGAGGGGGAAAAAAAGGAAAATTAGAAAAACTGATAACGTGTGAACCTGGGATACCTGAACTCCACCAAGACAGAGACATGTGAACTGCAGAGAGAAAACAAAGGCAAATGAATACTTTGGAAAACTGCTGCAGGGTAATATGTGGATGAACTAAACTAATTGGAAAGGTCAGAAAGTTTTCAAAGGTTTCTTTACCTCCAGCACTTATCTTCCATGTACCCATGCGACAGAACCTTTTTACAAATTGTTGTGAGGTTGATGGGTGGCAGAAGTGCACAGTGACTTAATTTACTTGAGGCATTGTAAATCATGGGATATCAAATACAAATAAGTACTTTTATTATTACTTGTATAATATATATCAGATGTAGGAGTGGCTGTTCAGAGACATGTAACAGACAGTCCCTTCCCCTTGGAGCTTATAATCGTCAAGACAGTCAGATGAGAGACAAGTTAAAAAAAAAAAAAGAGGTTTTGGTACATCAGGGAGCTGGAAAATTACCTACAATTCCACCTGGTGTCTCGTGATGATCTGGCACAGTTGGTGAGACTTCCTTGGCTTAGGCCCCCTCTATCATGTGTTCCCTGTGTACCCCTCTCCCCTCATACACACAGATTTCTGAACTGTATGTCTGAACATGTTGGAGAAAGAGCAAAGTTTGAAGATCTCCCTTCCCCTTCCCTAACCATCATTGCTATCAATCCTCTATCCCTCTAACCACCATTGCAACCCCATCTCCCCTATATTAAGAAGAATGTCAGGAAGTATTTTTTCACGGAGAGGGTGGTGGATGCTTGGAATGCCCTCCCGCGGGAGGTGGTGGAGATGAAAACAGTAACGGAATTCAAACATGCGTGGGATAAACATAAAGGAATCCTGTGCAGAAGAAAGGGATCCTCAGGAGCTTAGCCTAGAATGGGTGGCAGAGCTGGTGGTTGGAAGGCGGGGCTAGTGTGGGCAGACATATACGGTCTGTGCTGGGGCTGGTGGTTGGGAGGCGGGACTAGTGCTGGGCAGACTTATACGGTCTGTGCCGGGGCTGGTGGTTGGGTGGCGGGGATAGTGCTGGGCAGACTTATACGGTCTGTGCCAGAGCCGGTGGTGGGTGGCAGGGATAGTGCTGGGCAGACTTATACGGTCTGTGCCAGAGCTGGTGGTTGGGAGGCGGGGTTGGTGGTTGGGAGGCGGGGATAGGGCTGGCCAGACTTATACGGTCTGTGCACTGAAAAGGACAGTACAAATAAAAAAAAAAGTAGCACATATGAATTTATCTTCTTGGGCAGACTGGATGGACCGTGCAGGTCTTTTTCTGCCGTCATCTACTATGTTACTATGAATACTGTCCCTGTTGTTAGTTCTGGGAATTTAGGTAGCCTCTTCAAGTCACAGAGTACCAATTATGAAGAAGTGGTACACAGGTCTCCTGCGTGACTTTATCATGCTTGCCTTTCACAGGTAAAAGCCAGTGTTTATACCAAACCAATGCAGCTTCTGCTCATGATATACATGAAAGAGCATATAGCCAAATGGAGGAGAGCAAGATGGTGGAAGAAGATGGTGAAACTTATCAGTCCCTGTATCCACACCACATCCCCACCAGTGCTTTCCAGAAAGCTTTGCTGACAGTTGGCTCTGCCTTGATGTCCTTGTATGATCCTTACAGACATGGTAAGCAGCAGTTGTTCACTTATTTTTATAGATATCATTGCTCACAATCCAGGAGCGTGGTGCTTTATCACAGCATTTTTCACTACATTTTAGCTTTTGGATTTCTTTGGTTCCAAATTGCAATGTTTTTGAACCATAAATCAGTCCTGAGGAAAAAAATTAAGTCCCTCAATTTGGTTCCCTTATTTAGAGATAAGAAAGCATTTTTTTTAGGAGGTTGAGTTTCCAATCATGTGGGTGATAAAGAACAATAACAATTTCTATGGCTGTACTTGCAGCACCCAAGAGCTGCTTGAAAAGACCTCACAGAGCTCTGCATATATTCCTTAAATCAACTCGCAGCCAGCTTTGCTATCACACCATCATTGCGTTGCCACTTGCTATTTGCCCTGTTGTAATTCAGATATTTCGACCAATGCACTGCAGTAAGTTCCTTTTTTTCTGCTTAGGGACTGTCTTTCTTCTATGTTTGTGCAGCGCTGCGTATGCCTTGCAGCGCTATAGAAATGCTAAATAGTAGTAGTAGTAGTAGGTGCCACAGTGTTGCTAACTTTCCCTCCTGAGGAGGCCACCCTTCTCTTTAGCCAAAAATGTTCCTAAAATTTCCACACCTCTTCATTAATAAGTGGGAGAATAAAAGCATTCCCTCTCTGAAGAGCTCACCTCTTTATTCCCTTACCCTTAATTGTCCTGTCTGTCTGCCTGTCTTATCTAGATTGTAAGCTCTTTGAGCAGGGACTGTCTTTTTTGTGTATGGTGTACAGCGCTGCGTATGCCTTGTAGCGCTATAGAAACGGGCGTATCTGTGTGGGGCCACAGGGTCCTGGGCCCCCGCAGATTTCGCCCTGGACCCCCCCCTACCGCCGTTAACCCTCCCCCGCCTACCGCCTACCGCGGTCACCTACCCCCGAGGTCCGCTGCTGCCGGTTTTTTAAAATATTACTTCAGCTGGCGGGGGACCCCAACCCCCGCCAGCCCAGCAGAGGTCTTTAACTTCTTCATCCTCGTGCTGTTAAACCTGCAATGCATCCTTCCAGTTAGACGGAGTTTGACGTCACAGCACGTTGTACGTGCAGGACGTCAACGTGCTGCGACGTCAAACTCCGTCCAACTGGAAGGATGCATTGCAGGTGTAACAGCACGAGGATGAAGAAGTTAAAGACCTCTGCTGGGCTGGCGGGGGTTGGGGTCCCCCGCCAGCTGAAGTAATATTTTAAAAAACCGGCAGCAGCGGACCTCGGGGGGTAGGTGACCGTGGTAGGCGGGGAAGGGTTGGCGGTAGGCGGGGGAGGGTTAACGGCGGTGGGGGGGGGGGGGGGAGGGACGGCGGCCGGGGGGGGTGTTATAATGTGCCCCCTCACTCTAGCCCCTGCCCCCCCCCTACCGCCGAACCTCAGATACGCCCCTGGATGAGTATACAGCACCCATGTTTCTAGTACTGAGTCATACAGGGAGGTTGCTTGATGCAGAGCACTCTTGCTCTGCAGCATACTCTGCTTTTTATGAATGCAGACCCATCCTTAGAGTTCAGGCAAATCAATGCCTTCTCCAGTTCTGCTGCCCAGTTCAGCCTTTGCATAATTGAACAAGAGGCTGCCAATTAGACTAATCTATGTAGTATTTTTGCTTTGGAGTCAATCGCCCAACAAAGAGGCCATTCATAGTATGTTTTTGATCCAGAACTGAGCCTGAATTTACCAAAGTAGTCTATTAGCATAGTGACCCCTTTTGGAATTTTCATCTACAAAAAAAAGTCCTTTATTTATTGAAGATTAATTCTCTCTGCTTCCTCTGCCTATAGGATTTTAATGTTTAAAAACACTTCTATACTGCACATCATACAATTTGGAACTTTTACAAACTACAGTACATATCTATATATTATTATTATTTATTATAGATATGATAGCAGTTCTTGGTGAGACAACAGGTCCACTGGTACTACACAGTCTCCGAGACCGAATGAGGAATGACCCAGAGGGAAATCAGATATTACAGTGAGTGTTCATCCTTACTACACAGAGTATGCATGTATGAGACATGTTCAACTACAGTCTCAGGAAACCAAGCTGGCAATGATACTTGCTTATCAGCAGCAGATAAATCCAGAGACTTGTGGGTTTTGACCATCTACCAGCAGGTGGAGATAGAGAGCACTGAACTGAATTCTGTGATATAGGACGGGATGCTCCTTGGTTAGTTAGTATATCTCTATTTGTAGCAAACGGTGGACAGTCTCTTATAAGCAGGGGCATAGCCAGACTTCGGCGGAAGGGGGGGTCCAGAGGCCAAGGTGAGGGGGCATATTTTAGCCCCCCCCCCCCGGCGCTGCCAACTTTACCCCCCCCCCGACGACCCTCTCGACCCCCCCTCTCCCGCCGCCAACCCGCCGTCGCCTGCCTTTGCTGGCGGGGGACCCAACCCCCGCCAGCCGAGGTCCTCTTCTCGCAAAAGGCTTCCTTCTGTTTCTGACGTCCTGCACGTTGTACGTTCAGGACGTCAGAAACAGAAGGAAGCCTTTTTCGAGAAGAAGAGGACCTCGGCTGGCGGGGTTGGGGTCCCCCGCCAGCAAAGGCAGGTGACGGCGGGTTGGTGGCGGTAGGGGGGTCGAGAGGGTCGTCAGCAGGGGGGTCCAGGGCCATATCTAGTGACCCCTGGGCCCACGTAGCTATGCCATGTAGCTATGCCACTGTTTACAAGCTCCTGGTCTCCTGTTTAACATAGCTCCTGTTCTGGGTCTCCTGGTTCAGTTGATCATGGAGATGCCTAGGCTAAGCGGTGCCAGCTTTAGGGGGTACACCTGGTGATGCCAGGTCCCCTTCCCTTCCCATTCCCCTCCAGCCGTTTCCCCATTCACCTTTCTCACAGAAGAAAAAAAACAGAGGAAAGGTGGCATTTTAAGCAGAATTTCTGCTGCTGCAGCTTAAAATTGGTGGGGGCTGTGGCTACACTTCTGTCAGCAAACTTGTTACAGAGAAGTGACTCAGTTCTTCATTTTTCTACTGTTGAATGAGTGTTACTTTAAATTTTAATTGCTGCTCAATTGAACTTGTGGTTTTGCTTTCTCTTTTCTCCCAGTGGTGGCGGTTTTGCTTTCTCTCTCTTTCCTGCAGCAGAGGCTGTAAAATGCTGCTCTTTCTATGGGAGGCACAGAGCAGCATCAGGCCAATGTCCGGTGGGTTGTACAGGGGTAAATCCAACCAAAAGTGTTTCTCTCATAGGGGAACCATCTACTTACAGCATGGGAGACTCCGAGCTGCATTCTCCTCAGCACTCTCCTTCCACCATGGTTTTGTCACAGTCTCATGCAGCCATTTTGAATCAGCGCAATTCAACCCCTACAGATACAGTAGCTTCTCGACCAGTGCAAACTCCCGCTATTTCATTACCTTCTACTTTTGTCACTAATGTTTCTACCATGTCTTGGCCTGCTAATATTTACTCAAGCATTCTCACCAGAATTCAGAGCCTGTGATTACTTTACTTTATTGCAGCAAGCAGATATCACTGAGTCTCTGCAAGCTTCTCAGCCAAAAGGAGATGCTTAGAGGCTTTTTCTGAGGTGGAATCTGTTTCTCCTCCATCTCCCCCACATTCTGAGGGAGGCATGTTAGGAGCTCCCATTCATTCTCATATCCCAGAGTGGCTTTAGGAAGGAGAAATCTCTCTCTATAAAAGGCAACACCAACGTTCTATGAAGCCTCCAGCCGGATGTGTGAAGGGGGAGAGATATCCGGTTTCCCCATGAGTGTCTGCCCCGCCCTCTCTGTAACACAAACAGTCAGTGAAGGAAAACAGCAAAGCACGAACTGAAATCGCTCGCTCTGTAACAGTGAAGGACTCAGAGGGGGGAGGAGAGAGAGGCCAGAGGGCAGGGACACACACACTCCCACATGCACACAGAAGAAAACCTTGCTAGCCCCCGTTTCACTTGCATCAGAAACGGGGCTTTTTTTACTAGTTTTAAATAATGAAGCTGATGATCCTACAGCAGTTTGGGTCCTCTATAAGGAAACCTTCCTTCAAGGATCTGGAAGTTCTCAACATTTCTGCTCTTGAGTCTCAGGCTCACACTTCCTCTAACGTTAAGATGGCTAGCACTAAGAAACCACCTAAGTCTTTTTCAGTGCATGAGGCCATACAGCAATTAATTTCTGCTCAATGGTCCACTCCAGATTCCAGCCTTAATTAATATTGCCCAAGATAGATTCTTTGGTGGCTGCAGTAACCAAAAAGACCACCTTATCTATGGAAGGTGGTGTAGCTTTAAAAGATGTGCGGGATAGAAAGTTAGAATCGTCCTTAAAACTTTCTTTTGAGGTTTCTGCACTTTCTCTGCAGTCGGCAATCTGCAGTTCCTGTGCAGCTAGGGCTTGCCTTAACTGGATTCAGCAAGCAGCAGAAACGTTGGCAGATTCTGATTCTCCTGTAACCTTGGAATGCCCCAACATGGAGACAGGTCTAGCTTATCTGGCGGATTCGTTATATGACCTTATTGGAACATCTGCCGAGCAAATGCCATTAGCGGTTGCAGCTCAGCATTTATTATGGCTGCCTCACTGGGCTGCCAATTCTGCCTCTAAACAGTGTCTCACAAAGCTTCCTGTCAGAGGGAAAGTTCTGTTCGGAGAAGATCTGCAGAAATTGGTCAAAGATCTGGATGACTCTCAAGACTCGGTGTTTGGCAGAAGACAAGCCTAGAGTATGTTTTAGATTCAATCAGGCTCTCCTTTGGCTTAAGGATACCAATCGGTATCGTCCTGTCAGGTTCTTCTGCACTTCAAAAATCCAGGTATCGACCAAAACAGTCCTTTCGCCCTGACAAGCGGTTTTCTATCAGACTTCCAGATTCTCGTCTGCTGCTTGCCCTCTCAATGATGGGGTTCCAGTCCACTCTTCATCACAACTGATCGGAGGGCTGCTATCCCGCTTTTACAAGAAATGGACCAAGGTTACTACAGACCAATGGGTTCTAGAAATTATCAGACTGTTACAAATTAGAGTTCTTTTCTACCATTGGAATCCCCGTGCAGCTCTGGAGGCAAATGGATGGCGGTTCAATCTACTCTGCACTCCCTAAAGGAGTTAGGAGCAGTAATTCCAGTTCCCCGACACGAGCAGTATCAGGGTTACTATTCCATTTATTTTGTAGTGCCAAAGAAAGGAGGGTCCCACCGCTCGGTGCTAGACCTAAAAAAGGTCAACAAGTCGAGTCAAGCATTTTTGCATGGAAATCTTGTGCTCCGTCGTGGCGGAAGTTCAGCTGGGGGAACTTCTCACAGCTCTGGAACTCAGAGGCCTACTTCCATATGCCCATTTGGCCATCATATCAGATTCCTTCAGTTTGCAATTTTGCGGCAGCACTTTCACTTTCAAGCAATGCCCTTCAGTCTACCTACAGCTCCCAGGACCTATTCCAAGGTCATGGTAGTAGTGGTAGCATTTCTGAGGACAGAAGCTATCAGTGTACATCCTTATCTGGACAACTGTCTGATCAGAGCTACTTCAGATCAGGACAGTTGTCAGGTTACCACCAGAGTGATTTCTCTCTTGCAGTCGTTAGGTTGGGTGATCAATCTTCCCAAGAATCAGCCCACTCAAACTCTGGAATATCTGGGGGTTTGTTTTGAAACTATCCAAGGCAAAATATTTTTACCGGATCAAAGAGGAGTCAAACTTCAGACACAGATTTGCCTTTTGCTTGAAACCCTGAGTCCTCGTATATGGGATTATGCGCAGCTGTTGGGTTCTATGGCAGTGACTTTGGATGTAGTGTTGTGCACCAGGGCTCATGTGCGTCCATTTCAGCAGTCTCTCTTGGGCTGTTGATCACTGGTATTGCAGGATTACAGTCTTCATCTCCTGTGGACTCGTCAACTGAAAAACAGCATATCGTTGTGGCTTCAAACAAGCAATCTTCTCTGGGGCACATCTCTGGCCTACCGCTTTTGGACTATGGTGGTAACCAATGCCAGTTTAACCGGTTAGGGTGCCCACTGCCTTCACCATAATGGCTAAGGCCTATGGAACAGGAGAGAATCACTATGGCCAATCAATCGGTTGGAACTCAGAGCAGTTCGAAAGACTTCTAGCATTTCATTTCCTCCTGTAGGGCAAACCAGTCCGCATCCTCTCAGACAACATGATAGCAGTGGCTTACATAAACAGGCAAGGCAGCTCTTGCAGTGTTCCTCTAGCAACAGAGGCTCATCATCTTTCTCTGGGTGGAATGTCACCTGCAACAGATTTCAGCAGCACACTTAGTGTGAACACTGAATGTACAGGTGGACTACCTCAGCAGGAATTCCTTAGACCTAGGGGAATGGAAACTTTCGCCGGAGGCCTTTCGGTTGGTTACTCAGAAGTGGGGCACTTCGGAAATAGACCTCATGGCATCTCACCACAACACCAAACTTCCCAGATTTTTCAGCAGAAGAAGAAAGTGTGATTCAGAGGGCCTGGATGCTCTCCTACAACCCTGGCCAGGGTCTGCTCTTCATTATGTTTTTCCCCAGTGGTCAGTGATGGAGTTCTCCACAGAATCCATTTCCATCGAGGTCAGGTGAGTCTGATTGCGCCAGATTAGCTTAGGAGGCTGTACTACAGGGACCTGGTTCTGTCTTCCGGTTTGTCCAGGTCTGCTCATTCAGGGTCCCATCTAGATGGAGGATCCATCTTACAGGCTGGCTCTTGAGAGGTCAGAATTAAGGAAAATAGGATATTCTGAACAGGTTATTGCAACAGTAATTCATGCAAGGAAGTTCTACTTCCTCTGCTTATGCTCTCATTTGGCCTGTTTTTTTGAAGCATGGTGCTCAGAAAGGGCTTTGTCTCCATTTCATTCCTCTTTACCCTACATTTTATCCTTCTTACAGTAAGGCCTTAAAAAGGGTCTAGCCTACAATACTCTATAAGTGCAAGTGGCAGCTTTTGCCTGTTATCCAGGTCGCATTCTCAATTCTTCCTTGGCCTCTCATTCTGATGTGGTTCATTTCTTGAGAGGAGTCAATCATCTTTTCCCAAATGGAATCTTAATCTGGTTCTTCAGTCTATGCAGAAGCCACCTTTTGAGCCTTTGAGGAAAGCTACCTTAAAAGACCTTACCCTTAAAGCTGGTTTCCTGGTCTGTAGTGGGATATACTGCCCATACCTGTCTATGCATAAGGCCTGCATTGCTGAACTGATGCCTATGAACCAAACTCTGACTAGGCCAGGAATCATCTTTTTAGGATAAGACTTCCTACAGAAATGGACTGACATTCCAAGGAAAATCTGTATTTTCTCTCTTCTTGAGTTTTTCTGTATTTCAGGAATGCCAACTCTTTAGCCTTTATTTTCAAAGCAAGTGGCTGAGAAAATAAAGGCTAAAGAGTTGGCGTTCCTGAAATACAGAAAAACTGAAGAAGAGGAACATGGAGAGGAATACCGGATGAAATGGAAAGAAGCCAAGGGAGAGATATGTCTGGCGAAAGCGCAAGCGGAAGAACAAATGGCTAGAAATGTAAGGCGGGGTGACAAAAAGGTATATTAGTGAAAGGAGAATGACTAAAAAGGGAATTGTGAGACTGAAAGATGCTGCGAACCACTATGTAGAAAATGATGAAGAAAAAGCAAATTTGCTAAATAGATACTTTTGTTCTGTTTTCACAGAAGAAAATCCTGGAGAAGGACCGTGATTGACTGGCAAAAGTACATATGAGAATGGAGTGGATATAGCACCGTTCATGGAAGAGAGTGTGTATGAACAACTTGAAAATCTAAAGGTGGACAAAGCCATGGGACCAGACGGCATCCACCCCAGGATATTGAGGGAACTCAGAGCAGTTCTGGCGGGTCCTCTTAAAGATTTGTTTAATAAATCCTTGGAGATGGAAGAGGTTCCGTGGGATTGGAGAACAGCGGATGTGGTCCCTCTTCACAAAAGTGGTGATAGGGAAGAAGCTGCAAACTACAGGCCGGTAAGCCTCACTTCGGTTATTGGAAAAGTAATGGAAGCCATGCTGAAGGAAAGGATAGTGAATTTCCTGGAAGCCAAAGGTAAATCATGCCAAACGAATCTCATTGAATTCTTTGACTGGGTGACCGGAGAATTGAATCATGGACATGCTATAGACGTAATCTACTTAGATTTCAGCAAAGCTTTTGACATGGTTCCCCACAGGAGGCTCTTGAATAAACTTGACAGGCTGAAGATAAGACCCAATGTGGTGAACTGGATTAGGAACTGGTTGACGGACAGACGCCAGAGGGTGGTGGTTAATGGAATTCGCTTGGATGAGGGAAAGGTGAGTAGTGGAGTGTCTCAGGGATAGGTGCTGGGGCCGATTCTGTTCAGTATATTTGTGAGTGATATTGCCGAAGGGTTAGAAGGAAAAGTTTGCCTTTTTGTGGATGATACTAAGGTTTGTAACGGAGTGGACACCCGGGAGAGAGTGGAAAACATGAAAAAGGATCTGCGGAAGCTAGAAGAATGGTCTAAGGTTTGGCAATTAAAATTCAATGCGAAGAAATGCAAAGTGATGCACTTAGTGAGTAGAAATCCACGAGAGACGTATGTGTTAGGCAGTGAGATTCTGATATGTACGGAAGGGGAGAGGGATCTTGGGGTGATAGTATTTGGGGATCTGAAGGCGACATAACAGTGTGACAAGACGGTGGCCATAGCTAGAAGGTTGCTGGGCTGTATAGAGAGAGGTGTGACCAGCAGAAGAAAGGCGGTGTTGATGCCCCTGTATAAGTCATTGGCGAGGCCCCGCCTGGAGTATTGTGTTCAGTTTTGGAGGCCGTATCTTGCTAAGGATGTAAAAAGAATTGAAGCGGTGCAAAGAAAAGCTACAAGAATGGTATGGGATTTGCGTTACAAGACATATGAGAACAGACTTGCTGACCTGAACATGTATACCCTGGAGGAAAGGAGAAACAGGGGTGATATGATACAGACATTCAAATATTTGAAAGGTATAAATCCGTAAACGAACCTTTTCCGTGGATGGAAAGGCGGTAGAACTAGAGGACATGAAATGAGATTGAAGGGGGGCAGACTCAAGAAAAATGTCAGGAAGTATTTTTTCACGGACAGAGTGGTGGATACTTGGAATGCCCTCCCGCAGGAGGCAGTGGAGATGAAAATGGTAACGGAATTCAAAAATGCGTGGGATAAACATAAAGGAATCCTGTTCAGAAGGAATGGATCCTCGGAAGCTTAGCAAAGATTGGGTGGCAGAGCTGATGGGGGGAGGCAGGACTAGTGCTGGGCAGACTTCTACAGACTTTGCCCTGAAAATGGGAGATACAAATCAAGGTCAGGTATACACATAAAGTAGCACATATGAGTTTATCTTGTTGGGCAGACTGGATGGACTGTACAGGTCTTTCTCTGTCGTCATCTACTATGTTACTCTCTCTGGGGTGAAGCTGCAGGACTGTGATGTACATCGATACTGGTATGTGATCTTTGCTGACCATCTTGTAAGGCGCTGCAGTACTAGCTCTGATAAGGAGGACTATCACCAAGGCTTCATTATATCATCTTCACAGGCATTCCTGTGCCCAGTGGTCCTAGTGTACCAAAGCTTTACTATCCACTGTCCATATGCACACTTCATGCCAGCAGTCTTTGTCTGCCCAGTCCATCCAATCAGAGAGCTGTTACATGTGTGATACGATGTGCACTATATGAGGGACACTGACGGACAGAGGAGGAGGTCTACTCAGGGAGTATACTCAAAAGAGACGAGAGCTACACAGGCACTTTTCTCTGATGGGTGTTATTTCACTAGCCAACATATAGTCTCTCGAGTATCACTGGAGGAGTGCCCTAGTGGTTAGGGTGGTGGACTTTGGTCCTGGGGAACTGAGGAACTGAGTTCGATTCCCACTTCAGGCACAGGCAGCTCCTTGTGACTCTGGGCAAGTCACTTAACCCTCCATTGCCCCATGTAAGCCGCATTGAGCCTGCCATGAGTGGGAAAGCGTGGGCTACAAATGTAACAACAAAAAAAAAAAGTCCTCAGTGCTCATAAAGGAACTGAACTACAAATATGTGTTATACTGAGTAAGAACCAGTACTGGGTAGCATCTTAGCTTCAACTGAGAAAGTTCCAGAGAAGAGCTGTATGCATTCCAACTTCCTTGCTGATAGCCTTCCACATCAAACACAGATGGAAGACACAGTGGAGCAGGAAGACACAGTGGAGCAGGCAGTCTATCTACTTGGCCTTCTTCTGGAGCCAGCTGGGAAACAGCTTGGAGTCTGAGAGGGAAAGGAGAGACCTGCCACACAAACCGCCTTATTTTCAAAAGAGAAAGAAGCCCATATTTCAACCCAAATCGGGAGATGGGCGTCTGTCTCCCGTGGGCGCCCAAATTTTATTTTATTTTTATTTATTGCATTTGTACCCCACATTATCCCACCTTTTTGCAGGCTCAATGTGGCTTACAGAGTAAGGTTATGATAAAGTCAGTACATGATTTAGATACAGTTGATCATAAGCTGAGGTAAAAGAGGATTTAGATAGGCGGATGTTGGGTAGGTTGTGTGAGAAGTGTTTTAGGTGTGCTTGGGTGGGTTGGGGATGATTTGTATCATTGAGGGTGACTTTTGTAAGCTTTGTTAAAGAGGTATAATCGAATGCCGATTTTGGCCGTCTTCAACTGCAATCTGTCGCGGAAATGGCCAAAGTTGACGAGGGCGTGTCGGAGGCATGGTGAAGGCGGGACTGGGGTGTGTTTATCGGCCGAGCAGAGATGGGCGTCCTCGGCCGATAATCGAAAAAAGAAAGGCGTTTTTAGCATGAATTCAGGTCACTTTTTTTGGACCCTTTTTTTCACGAACAAGTCCCAAAAAAGTGCCCTAAATGACCAGATGACCACCGGAGGGAATCGGGGATGACCACCCGTCTCCCCCAGTAGTCACTAACCCCCTCCCACAAAAAAAAACAACTTTAACACCTTTTTTTGCCAGCCTGTATGCCAGCCTCAAATGCCATCACAGCAGTATGCAGGTCCCTGGAGCAGTTGTTAGTGGGTGCAGTGGACTTCAGCCAGGTGGACCCAGGCCCATCCCCCCCTACCTGTTACACTTGTGGTGGTAAATGGGAGCCCTCCAAACTGCCCCCAAAACCCACTATACCCACATCTAGGTGCCCACCTTCAGCCATAAGTGCTATGGTAATGGTGTAGAGTTGTGAGGAGTGGGTTTTGGGGGGGATTTGGGGGGCTCAGCACCCAAGGGAAGGGAGCTATGGACTTCAGAGGTATTTTACTTTTTTTTTTTTTAATTGTTACAAGTGCCCCCTAGGGTGCCTGGTTGGTGTCCTGGCATGTGAGGGGGACCAGTGCACTATGAATCCTGGCCCCTCCCACGACCCAGTGCCTTGGATTTGTTTGTTTTTGAGCTGGGCGCCTTCGGTATCCATTATCGCTGAAAAACGATACTGCCCAGCTCAAATCCGCACAAATCCGATGCATTTGCCCGGCACAAACCGTATTATCGCAAAAAGATGGACGCCCATTTTTTTTCAAAAATACAGTTTGTCCCGCCCCTTCACATACCCATTCTCGGAGATAGACGCCCTTGGAGATGGGCGTTCGCGTTCGATTATGCCTCTCAAAGGAAGCCAAAGGATTTTTCTAGGCAGCCTACAGGGTAATGTTAGTTGTCCTTCCTATAAGTCAGAACCTCTTAGCATGTGGTCTTGCACAAGTAGTTATCTCAGGAATAATTATTAGTTGCACTGATATTGCTACCTTTCTGTTCTACAATATACTGATAAGTCGCTGCTAAGTTGTCCTTATTGCATTGCCACAATAATATAATCTATCCTTCTGTTTTACACTGTGTGTATATATATGTATATATATATATATATATATATATATATATATATATATATATATATATATATATGTGTGTGTATGTATATATATATTTTTTCCAAAGTGTATATGTGTATATATGTGTGTGTGTGTGTGTATATATATATATATATATAATTTTTTTTTCTTTTTCTTCCAAAGTGTGGCAATTTTCTCTCATATTGCCAGCAAAACCTTCGTGATAACCCCTTTTCTTCCTTTTGGAGCCACTTTAGGGCAAATCATACTCCAAGCAGACGAGACAAGCCACAAACTCGAACCAGAGTAATTATTAGCTAATTAGTTGATAATCACCTTATTAGCCCTACAGTCTCATTTGTGCACAGGGTTTCTGAGCGTCAGGCATTATCCTGTAGAGATCCATTCTCTGAAGCAGGAGTAACAATTTGAACAGTTCTTTCTTTTCTTCCTAAGAATGGTGTCTGCATTTCACGTCAATCAACCTTTTACTTCTCGTTTCGAGAGGAGGATGATAAGAAAGACATTCACTTGTTGCGTTTCCTCAACATTTGCCATGTGCTTATTTAGTATTTGAAAGCTACCAATGAATTTCATTGCTCGGATCATTTCACTCTTCTCATGGGTCAGAATCGGGGTAATGCAGCTTCTAAAACAACCATTACTCATTGGATTAAAGAGGCTATAGCCTTAGCTTATCTTCTTTCCGGCAAGCAGCTTCCAGCTTCTGCATGAACACCATTAACTTCCTGGGCGGAGTCTAGGACTTTCTCTCTGGAGGAAATCTGTAGAGCGGCTGTATGGTCCTCTTTGCATACTTTTTCCAGACATTATCGCTTGGATGTCGCAGCTTGGGCAGACACTTTTTTTGGAACATCAGTTATCTCTGCGGGTGTTTCAGATTCCCACCCTATGTAAGTACTGCTTTGCTACATCCCACAAGTCTCTGGATTCATTTGCTGCCGATGACAAGGAAGGAAAAGTTGTCATACCTATAAATTAGTCACAGCAGATGAATCCAGAATCCCACCCTTCTTTTCATTGCTCTAGTTTGATGTTTGGTTCATTTCTCTGTTTAAAGTTTTTTCTGTATGTTGCTGTTCAAAATTACACTTGTACTATTATTCACTCTTTTGCCTCTGTGAGGAAGGTGAAATATTGTGCCTAATTATTCTTTTTGCTTTGTTATGAGAAATACTAACTGACCAAGGAGCATTCCGTCCTATATGACTGAGTTCAGTTCAGTGCCCTCCATCTCCCCCTGCTGGTAGATGGACATAACCAACAAGTCTCTGGATTCATCTGCTATGACAAAAGGAAAGGAAATTATTAGGTGAGACATAATTTCTCCATACAGATGATGATGCTCCAGCACTGTTTCATTCTGAGTTTTGGGAATTTTCTTTAGTTGTCAGTTTACACCTAAGGTAGTAACATTTCTCCGAGGACAAGCAGGCTGCTTGTTCTCACGACTGGGTTGACGTCCACGGCAGCCCCCACCAACCGGAACAAAACTTTGCGGGCGGTCCCGCACACAGGGCACGCCCACCGCGCATGCACGGCCGTCTTCCCACCCGTGCGCGACCGTTCCCGCTCAGTCTTTTCTTTTCCGCGCTGGAGAGAGCCGTGTTCGTCTCTCTCTCTGTCAGCCCCGGAAACCGGATCACGGGTTTGCCGCGAGATTTTCTTCTTCGTTGTTTTCTTAGTTGTTTTTCTCTGTTTATTTTGTTTAAAAAAAAAAAAAAAACGAGAAAACTTTGTTTTTCCCTCGTATTTTTAGCGGGGGCGTCTCGTTGCGGCCTTGTGGCCGCGCGGTCGATTTATTTTTCGAGGTGTGAATTTTACCGCCACCATCGACGACTTTGACTTCGCCGACGCGATTTTTCCGTCGATGTCCTCGAAGGTCCCGAGTGGATTTAAGAAGTGTGGTCGGTGCGGCCGGCATATCTCGCAGACCGACACTCACGCTTGGTGCCTCCAGTGCCTTGGGCCGAAGCACAATACCAAGACGTGCACCTTGTGTCTCGGTTTACGGAAACGGACACAGGTGGCGAGGCAAGTTCTACGGGACCGTCTTTTTGGAACTTGCGCCGGCCCCTCGACGTCGACTTCGATGGCATCGGTGTCGACGGCCGGATCTTCGGTACCGGTATCGATGTCCACGAAATCGGCACCGACGGCACCGACTCCAGGAGCACAGGTCCCGTTGGCCCGCCGGTCTTCCGGAGATGGCAGGAGTGAGCGGCCACGTGGGCAATCGGCCCCGGTCACTCCCTCTTCCCAGGGCCCTCGGGACCGAAACCCTGTCGGACCCGAGGCCGAGGGGGATCTACCTCCTCCTCTTCGGTACCGCCGAGCGCCGATGACGGGCACCGGAAAAAGACAAAAAAGCACCGTCATCGGTCGCCCACGGCGCATGTGGCTACCGGCTCCAGAGATGATTCGACTCAGAGGAAGCGGCAGCGCCGGGAGGAGCGGTCCCCCTCTGTGGTAGAGGTATCGTTACGTCAGGGCACCAGCACTTCGGTGCCGTCTCCTGGACCCGAACAGCTTCCAGCACCGACACCTCTACCGGCCCCCTCGCCTTTCCCGACAGCGGGCCTGGACGAGTGCCTCCGAGCCATCCTGGAAGGGCTGATGTGCCAGACTGTGCCGGCGCCGGGGGTGCTTGCGCCCTCGGCGCCGTTGACGGAGGCGCCGGCGTGCTCTAGCCCGGTGCCGAGGCCTTCGACGCCGACGCCGCTTGCGGCGCCGGTCTCGACCGCCACGCAGGTGGAGTCCCCGTCGACGGAGGGAGCTACATCCCCGCCGGCGCGGGAGTCCATCGCTCGACGACGCCACCGAGGACTCGGTGCCTCGAAGTCGAGCCGGGCCCGGTTGAGGTCTGAGCTACAGGAGCTCATGTCCGACACCGAGGAAGAGGCCTCGTGGGGGGAGGAGGAGGACCCCAGATATTTCTCCTCAGAGGAGTCTGTGGGCCTTCCCTCCGACCCCACTCCTTCACCAGAGAGGAAGCTCTCGCCACCTGAGAGCCTCTCCTTTGCCTCCTTTGTCAGGGACATGTCTATTTGCATTCCCTTCCCCGTGGTCTCTGTGGATGAGCCGAGGGCCGAGATGCTCGAGGTCCTCGACTATCCATCACCACCTAGAGAGTCCTCCACGGTACCGTTGCACAATGTCCTCAAAGAGACACTGCTTCGGAACTGGTTGAGACCTTTATCTAACCCCACCATCCCCAAGAAAGCGGAGTCCCAATACAGGATCCACTCAGACCCAGAGTTAATGCGGCCTCAATTGCCTCATGACTCGGCGGTCGTGGACTCTGCTCTCAAGAGGCCACGGAGTTCGAGGGATACCGCCTCGGCGCCCCCGGGGCGGGAGTCTCGCACTCTGGACTCGTTTGGGAGGAAGGCCTACCAATCTTCAATGCTCGTGACCCGCATCCAGTCCTACCAGCTCTACACGAGCATACACATGCGGAATAATGTGAAGCAACTGGCGGACCTGGTCGACAAGCTCCCCCCGGAGTAGTCCAGACCTTTTCCGGAGGTGGTCAGGCAGCTGAAGGCGTGCAGAAAGTTCCTGTCCAGGGGTATATATGACACCTGTGATGTGGCATCTCGTGCTGCGGCCCAAGATATAGTGATGCGCAGGCTCTCATGGCTGCGTGCCTCTGACCTGGACAACCGCACCCAGCAGCGGCTGGCCGATGTCCCTTGCCGGGGGGATAATATTTTTGGTGAGAAGGTCGAGCAGTTGGTGTGGACCAACTACATCAGCGGGAAACCGCCCTCGACAAGCTCTCCCACCGGGCGCCTTCAGCATCCACCTCAGCAGGTGGACGTTTTTCCCGGGCCAGGCAGGCTGTGCCCTACGCCTACAACAAGCGTAGGTACACCCAGCCGGCCCGAAGGCCTCATCAGGCACAGGGACAGTCCCAGCGCACTCGTTCCCGTCAACAGCGTGCGCCTAAGCAGCCCCCGGCGCCTCCACAGCAAAAACCAGGGACGGGTTTTTGACTGGATCCATGGGAACATAGCCGCCATCAAAGTGTCCGTGCCGGACGATCTACCAGTCGGGGGGAGGTTAAAACTTTTTCACCAAAGGTGGCCTCTAATAACCTCCGACCAGTGGGTTCTCCAAATAGTGAGGTGCGGATACGCCCTGAATTTGGCCTCCCCTCCACCAAATTGTCCTCCGGGAGCCCAATCCTTCAGCTCCCAGCACAAGCAGGTACTTGCAGAGGAACTCTCCGCCCTTCTCAGCGCCAATGCGGTCGAGCCCGTGCCACCCGGGCAGGAAGGGCAGGGATTCTATTCCAGGTACTTCCTTGTGGAAAAGAAAACAGGGGAGATGCGCCCCTTCCTAGAACTGAGAGGCCTGAACAAATATCTGGTCAAAGAGAAGTTCAGGATGCTTTCCTTGGGCACCCTTCTACCAATGATTCAGAAAAACGATTGGCTATGTTCCATGGATTTAAAGGACGCATACACTCACATCCCGATACTGCCAGCTCACAGACAGTATCTCAGATTCCGCCTGGGGACACGGCACTTTTAGTATTGTGTGCTGCCCTTTGGGCTCGCCTCTGCCCCACGGGTGTTCACGAAGTGCCTCGTGGTGGTCGCGGCGTATCTACGCAAGCTGGGAGTGCACGTGTTCCCATATCTCGACGATTGGCTGGTCAAGAACACCTCGGAGGCAGGAGCTCTCCGGTCCATGCAGTGCACTATTCACCTCCTGGAGCTGCTGGGGTTTGTGATAAATTACCCAAAGTCCCATCTCCAGCCAGTCCAATCTCTGGAATTCATAGGAGCTCTGCTGAATTCTCAGACGGCTCAGGCCTTTCTTCCCGAAGCGAGGGCCCACAACCTCCTGTCCCTCGCTTCCCAGACCAGAGCGTCTCAGCAGGTCACAGCTTGGCAGATGTTGAGACTCCTCGGTCATATGGCCTCCACAGTTCATGTGACTCCCATGGCTCGTCTTCACATGAGATCTGCTCAATGGACCCTAGCTTCCCAGTGGTGCCAGGCCACCGGGAATCTAGAAGATGTCATCCGCCTCTCCATCAGTTGCCGCACTTCACTGCACTGGTGGACCATTCGGACCAATTTGACCCTGGGACGCCCATTCCAAATTCCACAGCCCACGAAAGTGCTAACGACGGATGCATCTCGCCTGGGGTGGGGAGCTCATGTTGATGGGCTTCACACCCAGGGACTGTGGTCCCTCCAGGAAAAAGATCTTCAGATCAACCTCCTGGAGCTCCGAGCGGTCTGGAACGCACTGAAGGCTTTCAGAGATCGGCTGTCCTGTCAAATTATCCAAATTCGGACAGACAGTCAGGTTGCAATGTATTACATCAACAAGCAGGGGGGCACCGGATCTCGCCCCATGTGTCAGGAAGCCGTCGGGATGTGGCGTTGGGCCTGTCAGTTCGGCATGCTTCTCCAAGCCACATACCTGGCAGGTGTAAACAACAGTCTGGCCGACAGACTGAGCAGAGTCATGCAACCGCACGAGTGGTCGCTCCATTCCAGAGTAGTACACAAGATCTTCCGAGAGTGGGGCACTCCCTCGGTGGACCTTTTCGCCTCTCAGACCAACCACAAGCTGCCTCTGTTCTGTTCCAGACTACAGGCACACGGCAGACTAGCGTCGGATGCCTTTCTCCTCCATTGGGGGACCGGCCTCCTGTATGCTTATCCTCCCATACCTTTGGTGGGGAAGACCTTACTGAAGCTCAAGCAAGACCATGGCACCATGATTCTGATAGCACCTTTTTGGCCCCGTCAGATCTGGTTCCCTCTACTTCTGGAGTTGTCCTCCGAAGAACTGTGGAGATTGGAGTGTTTTCCGACTCTCATTTCACAGAACGACAGAGCGCTTCTGCACCCCAACCTTCAATCTCTGGCTCTCACGGCCTGGATGTTGAGGGCATAGACTTCGCTTCGTTGGGTCTGCCTGAGGGTGTCTCCCGTGTCTTGCTTGCCTCTAGGAAGGATTCCACTAAAAAGAGTTACTTTTTCAAGTGGAGGAGGTTTGTCGTTTGGTGTGAGAGCAAGGCCCTAGAACCTCATTCTTGTCCTGCACAGAACTTGCTTGAATACCTTCTGCACTTATCAGAGTCTGGCCTCAAGACCAACTCAGTAAGGAATCACCTTAGTGCGATTAGTGCTTATCATTTTCGTTTAGAGGGTAAAGCCATCTCTGGAGAGCCTTTAGTCGTTCGATTCATGAGAAGCTTGCTTTTGTCAAAGCCCCCTGTCAAGCCTCCTGCAGTGTCATGGGATCTCAACGTCGTCCTCACCCAGCTGATGAAACCTCCTTTTGAGCCACTGAATTCATGCCATCTGAAGTACTTGACCTGGAAGGTCATTTTCTTGGTGGCAGTTACTTCAGCTCGTAGGGTCAGTGAGCTTCAAGCCCTGGTAGCTCATGCTCCATATACTAAATTTCATCATAACAGAGTAGTGCTCCGCACTCACCCTAAGTTCCTGCCAAAGGTGGTGTCAGAGTTCCATCTTAACCAGTCAATTGTCTTGCCAACATTCTTTCCCAGACCGCATACCCGCCCTGCTGAACGTCAGTTGCACACATTGGACTGCAAGTGAGCGTTGGCCTTCTATTTGGAGCGGACACAGCCCCACAGACAGTCCGCCCAATTGTTTGTTTCTTTCGACCCCAATAGGAAAGGGGTCGCTGTCGGGAAACGCACCATCTCCAATTGGCTAGCAGATTGCATTTCCTTCACTTACGCCCAGGCTGGGCTGACTCTTGAGGGTCATGTCACGGCTCATAGTGTCAGAGCCATGGCAGCGTCGGTGGCCCACTTGAAGTCAGCCACTATTGAAGAGATTTGCAAGGCTGCGACGTGGTCATCTGTCCACACATTCACATCACATTACTGCCTCCAGCAGGATACCCGACGCGACAGTCGGTTCGGGCAGTCGGTGCTGCAGAATCTGTTTGGGGTTTAAATCCAACTCCAACCTCCAGGACCCGAATTTATTCTGGTCAGGCTGCACTCTCAGTTAGTTGTTCTTCGTAGGTCAATTTCTGTTATGCCCTCGCCGTTGCGAGGTTCAATTGACCTGGGTTCTTGTTTTGAGTGAGCCTGAGAGCTAGGGATACCCCAGTCGTGAGAACAAGCAGCCTGCTTGTCCTCGGAGAAAGCGAATGATACATACCTGTAGCAGGTGTTCTCCGAGGACAGCAGGCTGATTGTTCTCACCTACCCTCCCTCCTCCCCTTTGGAGTTGCGTTTTACTCTTTTTTGCTTGTCATTCAACTGAGCGGGAACGGTCGCGCACGGGCGGGAAGACGGCCGTGCATGCGCGGTGGGCGTGCCCTGCGTGCGGGACCGCCCGCAAAGTTTTGTTCCGGTTGGTGGGGGCTGCCGTGGACGTCAACCCAGTCGTGAGAACAATCAGCCTGCTGTCCTCGGAGAACACCTGCTACAGGTATGTATCATTCGCTATCTCAAGTTTGGTATCCACTTATTGATGACAAGGAATGACCAAACTTGTTCCTAGGGTTGGTACTAGCCACTGAAGTGTAACCAATATAATGATAAGTTTATTATCTTAAAAGAAATTAAACAGTAAGTTTATTCAGATTCTGTTTAGTACAGTTACTTACAAATTACAATATCCAATAGCTGTGGGTGTCCTATTCTGATGCATAGTACAGAATCATCATAACATCTGCATGAGCTTTTTCCATTCCCGCCGTTGTGTACAAATAATTATTTAAGCAAGTGTGATCTTTGGATTTAAATTTCAGTCTCACTAAGTGCATATATACCTCCTTAGAGTTTTTAAAATTACGATGAAGATATTTTTCAAAGCCTTTCATGCAGGTTAATAGGATGGCAGAAAGTTGCCCTCAGTCTGCCTAAAAGATACGTGTGGACCTCTACTGTTCTTCTAGAAGAGTAGCCTGGAAGGTTCAAATCCCACTTCAATTCCTTGTGATCTTGAGCAAGTCACTTAAACCAACATTCCCTCATCTACAGGCTTAGACTGTAGGTTCTCCAGGGAGCTACAAATGAAAAAGGCATGAACTAAATCTAAAATCTCTTTCCCTTTTACTTCTTGTGTGTTAGATAAGGGTGCTCTCCCAGGCATGCTCCTTATCTCTCCTGCTCCCACAAATCTGTCTTATAGGAATTCCTCATCCTAGTCTCTCCCCCTTGTAGATCTGGTCTTTGAGACCTTCCTAGACCCTCTTCCTTTGATAAGTGACTGCTTCAGCTAACATACAACTAAAAGCATGACTGACGCTCTCCTTTTGGCAGAGAAAGGCCAAGGATCCAGATGTCCACCCTGGAAGTGCACAAGCTCCGTGAGCTGCCCATTGGAACATTTGGCCGAGAATACGTCCGGTTTTTGGATGATAATGTGAGTTATGCATATGGTGGTTGTCAAAGCACTGTATTTTATGTAAAAGGTCATTTTAAAAACTTCAACAGAATATAGCTGTGTGTAAATGGACAAACCTTTAAAAAAAATTTTTTTAAACCCTCAAACTTTTTGCCATTATGGAACTATCCCTTGTTTCTTGCCAAATTAACCTTCAGCAATGCATCAGACTACTGAGAACCAGCACATACATTTTTTTCTTTATTAGTTGGGTTTATTTGGGAATTGAATGAAGAAACCTGAAAGGTCTACTTAATCCTCATGGCTCAACTGAATGACACGCAAAGGTTTACCACAAAGTGGAAGAACATAAGGGCAGATAAGGGAAAAGCGAAGTAGTGTAATCAACAGGACACTTCCAGAAGAAACCATGTGGATGATGAAGGTGTATAAGAATACTTTTATTACATGAAAATACTCAGTGGCGTAGCCAGGGGGGTGCCAGGGGAGCGGCTGCTCCCCCAAACAGAGTTCCGCCAGCTCCGGCACCTATTTTTTTCTCAATGTGTCGCATTGAAAATGTGCACCAGCGGAAGTCCGCTCTCACGCCACTCTCGCTGGCTTCTGAAAATACTCAAAAGGACTCAACACAGTACTGTCTTTTGGCTAATGTGCCTGCATCAGGAGTCTAGAAAAACACATATTTATAATAACCTAGGGATCCTTTTACTAAGCCACTTAGGCGTGTGCATCAATTTGGAGTTACTACCCGGCTACCACATGGCCCAGGCAGTAATTTCATTTTTTATGCGCATCCGTTATGCATGCCGGAAAATAATTTTTATTTTCAGGTGTGCGGTGGAAACTGGGCGGTAATTGTCATTCTACGCACGTAGACAATTACTGCACAGTTACTGCATGAGACCTTACCGCTAAGTCAGTGGGTGGCGGTAAGGTCTCGGACCCAAAATGGATATGTGCCAATTTTTATTTTGCCGCACATCCATTCTCGGCAAAAATTTTAAAAAGGCCTTTTTTACAGGCGTGCTGAAAAATGGATCTGCGCATTCCCAAAACACATGCCTACACTAGCATAGTTCATTTTTCAGCACACCTTAGTAAAAGGACCCCTTAAAGTCTATACAAAGTATAAATTACAACTAAACATTAAAAATAAAAAATATAAACATACAAAAATGTATATAAAACGATGAATGGTGTTCACATAATGTACAACGATAGCGAAACACTATACTATACAAATGTTTATATAAATCAAATAACAAGAAAGATGTTCACATGATATACTGAAATAGACTTTATGCTATCTACTTAGTGGCAAAAATGCAACAGTGGTTATATTTAAATATGGATACAAATAAAATGACATATAGAACAGATATCCACATAGTATACACAAAGATGCTGGGCATCAATAAGGCAAAAACAGTCTAAAAAATAATAACAATGAATAAGGATATCTCATAGAAACAAAGTAAAATATATAATGAAAAGACTAAGGTGGTTGATTACTAAAGCATAGCTCGAGTTATCTGCAGCAGGGCCCATAGGAATAAAATGGGCCCTGCTCCAGAAAACTCAAGCTAAGCTTTAGTAAACAACCCCCTAAGAGTGAAACAAACAAAAGAACCAAAACCTAAAAAAGGGGAAGTGTTTATACGCTTAGGTGATAAAAATAAACAAAACATGCAAGAAGAGAAATATTGGCGCTCCCAGTTGGAGCGTATAGCCTATAACAGAAGAAGCACTGTGAAAAGAGAACATATAGATTGTGATAAAGTCATATCCAGGATAGTTGGGTAAAGGCAGTTTCAGTCTGAAATACAAGTCCCAGAAGGCATTGCAGGCAAGGAGCCAGAGGGTGAGATGAAGAACCCGGACTGGACTCCTAGCTGCAATCGGGGAAGACATGGGTGTAAGCTGGCAGGTTGTGTAGAGTGGCTGCCACTAGGCGGAAAGAGAGTTAGGAAATCCTGTGTGCAGGAGCTCATCATTAGTCTAATGCTCAGCTCAGCTGGTGTGGGTGTGGGGAAGCTAATGGAAGGAGAATGATTGGTTGTGGTAGCTGAAGCCAGGGATTGATTAGGCAGGTGGGAAGGAGTCTCAGCAGTTCAGTTCAGGAGAGAGAAGCAGAAGGAGAGAGGCAGTTGCAGGCTGAAAACCCTTGGGCAGGGAGGTCCCTAAAGTACTGGCAGTTGCAGGCTGAAAACCCTTGGGCAGGGAGGTCCCTAAAGTACTGAAGCAGGCTGAAATTCCTTGGGTGAGAGGAAGTCCCAAAAGTATTGAACTCTCCTGAAGATAAAGAGGATAGAAGGTAGAAACTGCTGCTTGGTGACTGAACTGTGATGATGAACTGAAAGAACTGTTTGTCTTGGGAATTGAACTACTGTTTATGTTGCACTGGATAAAGAGCCCAGATTGGAGCTGACTGTAAGCCTGTATTGAATCCTGGTATGTGCTGATAGCCTGCTGCTTAAAGGGGACTATTGACCACACACTTTCAGGTGGCTTATATGTGCTTAAGATTGAAGGTGAATGCTGCTGTTGGAACTGTGTACTAGAAATCTGCATGGAATAAAAGTCCTTAAGATTGAAGTTACTGGTGGACATCTATTTCTTCATTGTACTGGGAGCCTGTGGCTGGAGGAGATTGTTCTATCCTTGGCTGCACAAGAAAGGTACCTGGTTACAAGATAAGTGTTATAGATAGAATGAGCGGTGATATCAACACAGTGTAAAGAGAAAGGAATTGCTGATCAAGTTTCCAATAATATAGCGCAAAAAATGTTATAGTAGTTAAATGCAAGTGCATATGCGAATAAGTGATATGCTAAGGAGAGCAAAGAAATGAAAATTATACATGTGGAAGTACTGCAGTATAAGATTAAGTAATCCATGGACAGAAAATGTAAATAAATGATCATTAGCTTTCTGCAGCAAAAGTAATTAAATGAGTGAAATCGCATTAGTAAATAGTGCCGCAATAGAAAATGTGAATATGCTGAGGATATGAATGCACAAACATATAATGCAATATTGTAATTTACAATTGAAAATAGATGTCTTAAAAAAGGCTTAAAAGTTACATTATACTTTGGCATGTATATTTGTGTTCTTATTCATGTACATATTTGAAAATATATTGGATTCCGAGGCTCATACAATTTATAATACATACCGTGTCAGTTTTATTACAATGCCATTTTACTAAACTAGGATGTACATTATATCATGTAAAAGTGAGGAAAATGTATTTATATCTGTATAGCGACAGCAACAACACATATAAACAAATCTAATTTTATTAAACCCACTTCTTGAACAGACGCTGTTTGTAATATGAATGTCATAAAATTACATTGTGTTAATCGGGTCGGCATGTACATAGGGTTCCTTTTGAAATTGGCGCCATTTCTAGATAACAGACTGCAACACATTTAAATAGTGAAAATAATGTGTTGCAGTCTGTTATCTAGAAATATCATAGTAACATAGTAACATAGTAGATGACGGCAGAAAAAGACCTGCACGGTCCATCTAGTCTGCCCACGATAAACTCATGTGTATACCTTACCTTGATTTGTACCTGTCTTTTTCAGGGCACAGACCGTATAAGTTTGTGCAGCAGTATTTCCCGCCTCCCAACCACCAGTCCCGCCTCCCATCACCGGCTCCGGCACAGACCCCGTATAAGTCTGCCCTCCCCCATCCTAGCCTCTCAACCACCAACCCCTCTTCCCCCCGCCACCCAATTTCAGCTAAGCTTCTGTGGATCCATTCCTTCTGCACAGGATTCCTTTATGCCTGTCCCACGCATGCTTGAATTCCGTTACCGTTTTCATCTCCACCACCTCCCGCGGGAGGGCATTCCAAGCGTTCACCACCCTCTCCGTGAAGAAATACTTCCTGACATCTTTCCTGAGTCTGCCCCCCTTCAATCTCATTTCATGTCCTCTCGTTCTACCGCCTTCCCTTCTCCGGAAAAGATTCGTTTGCGGATTAATACCTTTCAAATATTTGAACGTCTGTATCATATCACCCCTGTTCCTCCTTTCCTCCAGAGTATACATGTTCAGGTCAGCAAGTCTCTCTTCATACATCTTGGAACGCAACTCCCATACCATCCTCGTAGCTTTTCTTTGTACCGCTTCCATTTTTTTAACATCCTTCGCAAGGTACGGCCTCCAAAACTGAACACAATACTCCAGGTGGGGCCTCACCAACGTCTTATACAGGGGCATTAAAACCTCCTTTTTTCTGTTGGTCACACCTCTCTCTATACAGCCTAGCAACCTTCTCGCTACGGCCACCACCTTGTCGCACTGTTTCATCGCCTTTAGGTCCTCAGATACTATCACCCCAAGATCCCTCTCCCCGTCCGTGTCTATCAGGCTCTCCCCACCTAACACATACGCCTCCCTTGGATTTCTACTCCCTAAGTGCATCACTTTGCATTTCTTCGCATTGAATTTTAATTGCCAAACGTTAGACCATTTTTCCAGCTTCTTCAGATCTTTTTTCATGTTTTCCACTCCCTCTGGGGTGTCCACTCTGTTGCAAATCTTGGTGTCATCCGCAAAAAGGCAAACTTTACCTTGTAACCCTTCGGCAATGTCACTCACAAATATATTGAACAGAATGGGCCCCAGCACCAATCCCTGAGGCACTCCACGAAATGGCGCCAATTTCAAAAGGAACCCTATGTACATGCCGACCCGATTAACACAATGTAATTTTATGACATTCATATCAAAAGCAAAGTAGAATTATACTGAGAGTATAAGAAAACATTAGCATGAAAAAGACTCATATAAAAAAATTCTACTTTGCTTTTGATACAACAGCTTCTGTGAATGACATTCCTCCCAGCTTCGGGTACTGCCGACCTAATTAGCCTGCTATAATTTTTTTTTATTTTTTTTTTTTTTTTTTATTAAATCTTTTATTTATCAATTTCAAAATACAATATAGGATTAGCTCCTAATCGAGAAACACAGAAAGCAACAATTTTGAAAATCAAACAGAGTATTTCAACATTTAACCTGTTGCAAATTTCTAATACAAATAATCATCTCCTTATGCTTCCTTCCCTTCCCCCCTCCCTTCCCCACCCCATCCATGTGGTGGCTAGTCCAAGTCTTTTGACTGTTCATAGAGTGTCCAAATTTTTGTGAAAGCCATCATAGAGCTTCTCCGCAATGCCGTGAGCTTCGACATTTGATAGAGATACTCCACCTTTCGTAGCACCATGCCAATCCCCGGTACTTCCACTTGTTTCCAGGCCCGGGCCAAAACCAGCTTTGCTGCTACAAAATATTGAATGGCCAACCTGTGTTGCCAGCTAGGTATTATTGGAGGCCTAAAGTGGAGGAGGCAGCTTTCCGCTTCACAAGTATAGGTCTTTTGAGTCACTTTATTAACCTCCTCTATCACTTTTGCCCAATAAGCTTTTACTTTTTCACAGTCCCACCAGACATGTAAAAACGTGCCCGCTTGGCCACACTCCCGCCAGCATTGCCCCGATATCCCTGGATACATTTTCTGCAGCCTGATGGGAGTGTAGTACCACCAGTATAACATTTTAAATCCATTTTCGCTCGCAGATTGTGCTGGGGATGGCTTGAGTAAGTACTTATAATTTCGTTTCCACATTATCTGAGGATATGTGCGCTGCAATGCCGATTCCCATCTTGCCTGGTAGAACACCTGAGGATCAGTGCGTCCCAGCAGAGCTAAATATATACGTGTTATACTACCCTTACCTCCCCCTTTACGCATCGCTATTTCCAGTGCTGTTTCCTCCAGCTCCAGCTCATCCTGCGCTCGCCTCTTAATGAAATTGCGAAGACCGCAATAGTACACCAAGTCCCTCTCTACCAACCCGTATTCTGCTTGAAGTTCCGCAAAGCCCACCACTTCTCCCTCTCCCCATACTTGACCTAGAGTGCGTAGTCCCGCCTGTGCCCAAATTTGGAAGGCCTTTTCAGATTTACCCGAAGGAAATCCTCTCGCCCACCTAATTGCTGTTTGCCTATAATAATTGCGTTCCGGGAACAACGTCCTCCTAATCTGATACCAGGTCGATAAGATATGTTTCACTCCCAATGGAACCCTCCTAATTATTGGCGTCAACTCTTCCCCTGGGATCCATAGGATGTCCTCTATTTCTTTCCGGCCCACCCATGCCCGTTCCCAATGCAACCATTTCTTTGTTGCCCCCGGGACCCAATCTGCTAAAATTCTTAACTGTGCTGCTTGATAATATAAGTAAAAGTTGGGGACTCCCATACCTCCCTTCTCATGAGGTTGATACATCATAGTCCGTTTTACACGCGGAGGGCGTTTCTTCCAGATATATGTAAAAACTTTTCGCCTGAGTTTAACAAAAAAAGTGTTAGGAATTGGGACAGGAAGCGCCATAAAGAGATATAGTAGCTTGGGAAGTATCATCATCTTAACCGCAGAGATACGTCCCTTCCATGAGATATTAAGCCCTTCCCATCTATCGAGTTCCCTAAAAAGTTCATCTATTTTTTGGGGGAAATTAGTATGAAAGAGATCCTCTATTCTTGGTGTTATCTGTACTCCCAAATATCTGATCGAACTCTTAGCCCACACAAATGGAAATGCTGCCTGAAGGTCCGGTAGGTCGCTAGGGGGTACTGTTAGATTTAAGAAAACTGATTTTGTCAAATTAGGCTTGAATCCTGATAGCTGCCCATAGTGCGTCAAATGTTCTATTATCCGGTTCACTGACTGTTCCGGCTGGGAAAGAGTGAGTAATATGTCATCTGCAAATAACATAATTTTATGTTCCCTCATACCCCTCACTATCCCCTTTACTATTGTATCCCTTCTGATCTTACAGGCCAGTGGCTCCAAAGATAGAGCAAACAGGAGGGGGGATAGTGCACATCCCTGTCTAGTGCCCCGCCATAGATTAAACGTTCTCGTGTAAGACCCATTGATTTTTATTGTAGCTAATGGGGCCTGGTATAGTAACCGTAACCATTTGAGATATCTCCCTTTTATCCCTGCTCGCCTAAACACTGCGAACATGAAGGTCCAATCCACCCGATCAAATGCCTTCTCGGCATCTATCGAAAGCAATACTGCGGGCGTTGGTTCATCCTCCACTTGCTGTATAATGTGTAATAAGCAACGGATATTATCGAATGTCTGGCGACCTGTTATAAATCCCGCCTGATCCCCATGTATCACACCAGGCAATTTTTCTTGTAATCTGCGAGCCAAAATTTTTGTAAATATCTTATAATCTACATTCAGTAGAGAAATTGGCCTATAGGAGCTACAAAGCTGAGGATCTTTCCCTGGTTTTAATAACAGGGTAATCGCGGCTAGTCTCCACGAGTAAGGCAGCTCACGCGCATCTTCTAGGGAATTAAATAATTTCAACAATAGTGGCGCCAGATGTTTGATAAATAGCTTATAAAATCTCACAGTAAACCCATCTGGGCCTGGGGCCTTGCCATTTGCCATGTCCCCTATCGCCCATTTGATATCTTCCAGCGTTATAGGAGACGAGAGAAACTCTGACTCTCCTTCTTGCAGCTGGGGGACATCAATCTGTCCCAGATATTGCTCGCTTGCGGCGTCCTCAGCTGAGTGTTCCGGTTCATACAATGTAGTATAGTAATTTAAGAAAGTCTCCTGTACCTCTTCTGTTTGCGTGACAAGTTCCCCAGTTGGGGTTTGAATACCCCCAATATAATTGCGTTGAACCAATTTTTTAAGTTTACATGCCAACAGCCTACTCGCCTTGTCCCCAAATTCAAAGTGTTCTTGCTGTGCACATTGCAGTTGGGCCGCTATATCTGCAATTTGGAGTTCATTAAGTTTTGATCTCAACTGCTGCATCTTTTCTAGTTCAGCTACCTCCGTAGGGTTTTCTTTATGTTTGCGCTCTAAGTTGAGGAGTTCAGTTCTAATACCATTCTCCTCTTCTGCGCGGGTTTTATTTATATGTGTCTTCAGTGCAATCAATTTCCCTCTGATCACCACTTTAAGCCCCTCCCATACGCTGGCTGGGTGTACCTCTCCTGTATCATTAAATTCAATGTATTCTGAAATGTATTGTTCTATTGTTGGGATATTTTTCATCTCATGTAGGAGCATCTCATCCAGCCGCCAGTATCGTGTGCCCCCTCGTTTAACTCCTAATCTCAATGTCATGGTCACCGGGGAGTGGTCGGACCACGTGCGGGGTTCAATGTCTATCTCCTGAACTTTATTAGCTACTGTCACCTCCCCCAGCCAGGTATCTATTCTTGAGTAAGATTTATATTGGGAGGAGTAATATGTATAATCTTTTTCGGAGCCATGGTGTGACCGCCAGAGGTCCACCAGTCCCCACCTAGCCATAAAACCTTTGAATAATTTCCTATCGGCTTTTGCATAAGTTGCCTGTCCCGTGGAGTTATCCAGGGGAGGATGAATAGTGAGGTTCAGGTCACCCCCTATTAATAGGTGTCCCTGCTGATAATCTTGTAGTAGTCGCTCTAAACGCTCAAGGAATGGGCCTTGTCCTTGATTGGGTGCATATACATTAAGAATAGTATATTGGATATTATATAGGGAGGCCACTATCAGGAGGAATCTACCTTCCTTATCAGGGACAGTTTTGTGGATCTGCCACGGGTGCCTGCCTGAGAACGCTGTTAGGACCCCCCTCTTTTTGGAATTCCCACTACAGGAGGAAAACAATATCATGGGAAAACGTTTATGACAAACTAACTTTTCATAACTTTTTTTAAGATGTGTCTCCTGGAGCAAGACCAGGTCTGCTTGTAGGCGCAACATTTCTTTAAAGGTTAACTTACGCTTCATGGGGGAGTTGAGGCCCCTCACATTTAAGGTTACACATTTGAACATCCTATCAGCCATGCATTCTCATATTGCAGGTTATATGACCACCACCTTATACCCTCCCTCTTCCCTCCCTCCCTTATCCCCCCTCCCCCCTTCCCCACAAACCATATGTGACATGTCCCTGTCCCCGACTGGGACATGACTTTTAGAGAAGTGACTTAGCTTCCCGAATCCAGCCTCAGCTCTCTAAATGAGTCTGTTTCTTGTTTTGCTGTCAACATTACCACCATCAAACTTTCTTGTTTTATAACCTCCTGTGGCAACGATATACCGCTTGTAATCCATCATGTATTGGTTGTTCATGATTTCTTATTTGTTGTAGCCGTGAGCCCCGACGTCTGCCGTCTCAGGCGCCCTCGTCCTTGAGACACCCGCTGCCATTTCGACTTAGATCTCTGAGGGGCCTCGGCCGGTGCTCGTGCCTGTGTCGGATCGCTTGTTGTGTCTTGTCCCAGATAGTCTTGGGCATCTTCTAATGTCACCACTCGACGCTGTTTTCCCGCCTGGGAGAAGACTAGCGCAAAAGGATATTGCCATTTATATTTAACACCTTCTGCTCGGAGTCGCTCAGTCAGCGGCCGCAGTGCACCTCTCCGTTTCAAGGTTGTAGCTGATAGGTCCTGAAAAATCTCTATGGGAAACGTTTCCCAGGTTATCGGGCTGCTCAATCTCGCCTTATGCATGATGTCTTCTTTCATTTTAAACTCGGAGAAACACGCCACTATGTCTTTGGGTGCGTTGGCCCTTCGCTGACCCGTAGCCCTGTGTGCTCTCTCCAGCCTGATGGTATTAGGCGCGATTGTCTGTTCTGGTGTAGATAGGAGGTGGGCGGCTATTTTTTGTACTACCAGCTCACAGTTGACAAATTCCGGCATCTCAGGCAGGCCCCGAATTCTTATGTTGGAGCGCCGACTCCTGTTCTCAAGGTCTTCCACCTTATCGGTAAGGAATCTTAGCTCAGTTTGTTGCTCGGATAGACGGTTCTCCACTACATTAAGGGAGTCTGCCTGCTCTTCTAGGCCTGCTTCAGCTTCGCTAACTCTGGTGCCCAGTTCTGAGATCTCTCCACGGAGATCTGCACCTAGCTGTGCGAAGTCGCGACGCATCTCCTTAATTTCCGATTTAATATCTTGAAACCAGATTTAGAGTTGTTCCCACTTGTCTGGTGGCATCTCATTTCCCCCCTTATCTCCATTGACCTCTGCGTTTATCGGCGCACGCGGCCGCGTAGCGTCTTCACCAGCATTCTGTTCTCCGGCCTGTGTGTTTTTTGCCGCCTCCCGCTGACGATACGAGAAAGCAGTCAAATCTGTAGTTTTCGGACCCGGAGTTGACATTATTGGGGTCGCGTTCGGCTCTCGTTCCACTATCGCTGATTTAGATACGCTACCAGAACAGCTTGCTCTCCTAATAAGCTCTTTGTGCGGCTGAAGTTCGGGAGCTTCTGTTTTTTTAGTCCGCCATTGCAGAGCGTGACGTCACTTCTCAGCCTGCTATAATTTTATGACATTCATATTACAAATGTGTCATCTTTGTATATATTGTGGATATCTGTTCTATATGTAATTTTACTTATATCCATATTTAAATAAACTGTTGCATTTTTGCCACTAAGTAGATAGCATAAAGTCTGTCTATGTCAGTATAACGAAGATACATACCTGTAGCAGGTATTCTCCGAGGACAGCAGGCTGATTGTTCTCACATGTGGGGTCGATGTCTGCGTCGGCCCAGGAATCGGCATTTTGCAAGCAAAATATTTAAAAAGTTTGCCAGAGTCTACTGGCGTGTGTGCAACGCGCACCGATTTTCCTCCCGTCGCGTAAACACGTTCCTCAGTTAAATCAAAAGCATAAAAAGAAACAAATCAACTCCAAAGGGGAGGTGGGCGGGTTTGTGAGAACAATCAGCCTGCTGTCCTCAGAGAATACCTGCTACAGGTATGAATCTTCGCTTTCGCCGAGGACAAGCAGGCTGCTTGTTCTCACATTTGGGGTATCCCTAGCAACCAGGCTCACTCAAAACAATGAACATTGGTCAATTGGGCCTCGCAATGGCGAGGACATAACATAGATTGACCTGAAACCATAAACAACTAACTGAGAGTGCAGCCTGGAACAGAACAAAAATGGGTCTAGGAATTGATAAGGAAGGCTAAGAGGGACTTCGAAAAAAAGATTGCGTTAGAGGCAAACACACTTATAGTAAAAAAATTTTTAGGTATATTAAAAGTGGTTGGACCGCTAGATGACCGAGGAGTAAAAGGGGCAATCAGGGACAACAAAGGCATAGCAGAGAGATTAAATGAATTCTTTGCTTCGGTCTTCACCGAGGAAGATTTGGGAGTGATACCGGTGCTGGAAATGGTATTCGAAGCTGACGAGTCGGAGAAACTTAATGAATTCTCTGTAATCCTGGAGGATGTAATGGGGCAGTTCTACAAACTGAAGAGTAGCAAATCTCCTGGACTGGATGGTATTCATCCCAGAGTACTGATAGAACTGAAAAATGAGCCTGCAGAGCTATTGTTAGAAATATGTAATTTATCCTTAAAATTGAGTGTGGTACTAGAAGACTGAAGGGTGGCCAATGTCAAGCCAATTTTTAAAAAAGGTTCCAGAAGAGATCCGGGAAATTATAGACCGGTAAGTCTGATGTCAGTGCCGGGCAAAATGGTAAAGACTATTATTAAGAACAAAATTACAGAGCATATTCAAAAGCATGGATTAATAAAACAAAGTCAATATGGATTTAGTGAAGGGAAATCTTGCCTCACCAATCTACTACATTTCTTTGAAGGGGTGAACAAACGTGGATAAAGGTGCGCCAGTTGATATTGTGTATCTGGATTTTCAGAAGGCACTTGACAAAGTACCTCATGAAAGACTCCAGGGGAAATTGGAGAGTCATGGGATAGGTAGTGTTCTATTGTGGATTAAAAACTGGTTAAAAGATAGAAAACAGAGAGTAGGGTTAAATGGTCATTATTATCAATGGAGAAGGGTAGTTAGTGGGGTTCCCTAGGGGTCTGTGCTTGGACCGCTGCTTTTTAACATATTTATAAATGACCTAGAGATGGGAGTAACGTGAGGTAATTAAATTTGCTGATGACACAAAGTTATTCAAACTCATTAAATCGCGGGAGGATTGTGAAAAATTACAAGAGGACCTTACGAGACTGGGCGTCTAAATGGCTGATGACGTTTAATGTGAGCAAGTGCAAAGTGATGCATGTGGGAAAGAGGAACCCGAATTATAGCTACGTCATGCAAGGTTCCACGTTAGGAGTCACGGACCAAGAAAGGGATCTAGGTGTCGTCGTTGATGATACGTTGAAACCTTTTGCTCAGTCTGCTGCTGCGGCTAAGAAAGCAAATAGAATTTTAGGTATTATTAGGAAAGGAATGGAAAACAAAAATGAGGATGTTATAATGCCTTTGTATCGCTCCATGGTGCGACCGCACCTCGAATATTGTGTTCAATTCTGGTTGCCGTATCTCAAAAAAGATATAGTAGAATTAGAAAAGGTGCAGAGAAGGGCGGCAAAAATGATAAAGAGGATGGGACAACTTCCCTATGAGGAAAGGCTAAAGCGGCTAGGCGTCTGAGGGGAGATATGATAGAGGTCTATAAAATAATGAGTGGAGTTGAATGGGTAGATGTGAAGCATCTGTTCACGCTTTCCAAAAATACTAGGACTAGAGGGCATGCGAAGAAGCTACAATGTAGTAAATTTAAAACGAATCGGAGAAAAGTTTTCTTCACTCAATGTGTAATTAAACTTTGGAATTCGTTGCCAGAGAATGTGGTAAAGGCGGTTAGCTTAGCGGAGTTTAAAAAAGGTTTGGACGGCTTCCTAAAGGAAAAGTCCATAGACCGTTATTAAATGGACTTGGGGAAAATCCACCATTTTTGGGATAAGCAGTATAAAATGTTTTGTACTTTTTTGGGATCTTGCCATGTATTTGTGACCTGGATTGGCTTGATGGACCTTTGGTCTTTCCCAGTATGGCAATACTTGTGTACTTATGTAGGGGGGTGGAGTTGGATTCTAAACCCCAAACAGATTCTGCAGCACCGACTGCCCAAACCGACTGTCGTTTCGGGTATCCTGCTGAAGGCAGTAGTGAGATGTGAATGTGTGGACTGATGACCATGTTGCAGCCTTGCAAATCTCCTCAATGGAGACTGACTTTAAGTGAGCCACTGACGCAGCCATGGCTCTAACATTGTGAGCCGTGACATGGCCCTCCAGAATCAACCCAGCTTGGCCGTAAGTGAAGGAAATGCAATCTGCTAGCAATTGGAGATTGTGCGTTTTCCGATGGTGACTCCCCCTCCTGTTGGGATCAAAAGAAACAAACAACGGACTGTCTAAAGGGCTTTGTCCGCTCCACGTAAAAGGCCAATGCTGTCTTGCAGTCCAAGGTGTGCAAACTGCTTTCGCCAGGGTGGGTATGAGGACGGGGAAAGAATGTTACTACTACTACTTAACATTTCTAAAGTGCTACTAGGGTTACGCAGCGCTGTACAATTTACATAGAGGGACAGTCCCTGCTCAAAGAGCTTACAATCTAGAAGACAAGTGAACGGTCAAATTGGGGCAGTCTGGATTTACTGAACGGTAAGAGTTAGGTGCCGAACGCAGCAATGAAGAGGTGGGTTTTAAGCAAAGACTTGAAGATGGGCAGGGAGAGGGGGCTTGGCGTATGGGCTCAGGAAGGTTGTTCCAAGCATAGGGTGATGCGAGGCAGAATGAGCGGAGCCTGGAGTTGGCGGTGGTGGAGAAGGGTACTGAGAGGAGGGATTTGTCCTGTGAACGGAGGTTTCGGGCGGGAACGTAAGGGGAGATGAGGGTAGAAAGGTAGTGAGGGGCAGCAGACTGAGTGCATTTGTAGGTAAGAAGGAGAAGCTTGAATTGAATGCGGTATCTGATTGGAAGCCAGTGAAGTGACCTGAGGAGAGGGGTGATATGAGTATATCGGTTCTGGCGGAATATAAGACGTGCGGCAGAGTTCTGAACAGATTGAAGGGGGGATAGATGGCAAAGTGGGAGGCCGGTGAGGAGTAAGTTGCAGTAGTCAAGGCGAGAGGTAATGAGAGCATGGACGAGAGTTCGGGTGGTGTGTTCAGAGAGGAAAGGGCGAATTTTGCTGATGTTAAAGAGGAAGACGCAACAGGTCTTGGCTATCTGCTGGATATGCGCAGAGAAGGAGAGGGAGGAGTCAAAGATGACACCGAGGTTGCGGGCAGATGAGACGGGGAGGATGAGGGTATCAACTGAGATAGAAAGTGGAGGAAGAGGAGAAGTGGGTTTTGGTGGAAAGACGATGAGCTCGGTCTTGGACATGTTCAGTTTCAGGTGGCGGTTGGACATCCAGGCAGCAATGTCGGATAAGCAGGCTGATACCTTTGCCTGGGTTTCCGCGGTGATGTCTGGTGTGGGGAGAGACAGCTGGGTGTCATCAGCATAGAGATGATACTGGAAACCATGAGATGAGATCAGGGAGCCCAGGGAGGAGGTGTAGATTGAGAAGAGAAGGGGTCCAAGGACAGATCCCTGGGGGAACACCAACAGATAGGGGGATGGGGGTGGAGGAAGATCCATGAGACTGAACTCTGAAGGTGCGGTGGGAGAGATAGGAGGAGAACCAGGAGAGGACAGAGCCCTGGAACCCAAATGAGGACAGTGTGGCAAGAAGTAAGTCATGATTGACAGTGTCAAAGGCGGCGGATAGATCGAGGAGGATGAGGATGGAGTAGTGGCCTCTGGATTTGGCAAGGAACAGGTCATTACAGACTTTAGAGTGCTGTTTCTGTCGAGTGTAGAGGGCGAAAACCGGATTGAAGTGGATCGAGGATGGCATGAGAGGAGAGAAAATCAAGGCAGCGGCTGTGAAAGGCACGCTCAAGTATTTTGGAGAGGAAGGGTAGGAGGGAGATGGGGCGGTAGTTGGAGGGACAGGTAGGGTCAAGTGATGTTTTTTTGAGGAGAGGTGTGACTACGGCATGCTTGAAGGTGTCTGGGACAGTTGCAGTGGAGAGAGAGAGGTTGAGGATATGACAGATGAAGGGGGTGACAGTATGAGAGATGATGTTAAGTAAGTTGGTGGGGATGGGATCAGAAGAGCAGGTGGTGCATAATAATAATAATGCACCATAATAATGAAGTAAAAGCAAATGTATGAGAAAAACTAATATATTATGGACTAATGTGCAATATGATATATAAGTGATGTGAATGATGGTCTTTAAAAATGATTGAATCATCATTATAATACCAACAACAAATGTGTAAACTATATATAATATACGATGATGCTCTAACAAGTTCTCAGAACTGTCAATTGTGAATCATCTTTGATAAATGCAAATGAAAAGTCACGTTCAAAATAACCTAGCATCTGTATATGAGTCTACATCCAGAGATTTAACCATAATGTGTCTAAAAAAAATCATGTGCTGCAAAATATATATAGAGGTGCTGATCTTAATCCTTGTAGTAGGAGCAAACAACATCAGAGAGTGATGTGTATACAATTCATTGCTAACAGCAAGGGGCTCCTGCCCAGAAACAGCTAACTATCGTAAATCACATTGCCACTTGAAATGTACACAATCCATTGTAAAGGACAGGGGGCTCCTGCTAAGAAACAGCTGACTATTACAAAACAAATTGCCCCTTGAAATCCCCTGAGGTGTGCTAGCTCAAACTCTATTAGAAATGTGAAGATGTAAATTGACATCCATGAGCAGCATGGCGTCATCCAGTGAGTACTCCTTCCCCCCCCCCCCCTTTTTTGTATAGTTTTAAATGATGGTTTTTATTTAAGATCGTATCACTGTAGAGATTATTTTCAGTAGTATGGGAGAATAAGACCATTTGTTTGTTAGATATTAGTTAGCCCTTTTTCTACCTAAGTTGTCAATACAATGAGCTAAACGCTGTCTGCATGTATCGGAATGCTTATTTAATGCTGCTCATGGATGTTGATTTACATCTTCACATTTCTAATAGAGTTTGAGCCAGCACACCTCAGGCGATTTCAAGGGGCAATTTGTTTTGTAATAGTACATATGTTCTTATCCTGTTGGTTTTTGACAGATTTATATATTTTATGCATTTTCTTATTATATTTTTATATTATATGTTCAAATATTAATTTGATGTCTAATGTTATTTAGATGTTCACTGTATATATTGTATGCATATGTATATGTAAATTTTTATATTATCATAATCTTCTCTGATATATTAATTAATGTCCAATGTTATTTTATAAAATTTTGAATTAAAAAAGCACTTTTAGTGTTTATAATTCATGTTTATGTTTTACACGTACAGTATAATTCATGTTTTATATTTTATATATATATTTTATGTTTTATAATTTCACATATTTCTAATTTTATATGTTTGTTATTTATTATAGCCCCTGATGCAGGCGAAACACGGCCTGTGTCGGGCATTTGTTTCATACACGGTAGCCTCAATAAAGTCTTTTTGGATATTATACTGATCTGCTGGTTTGTTTTCGTTTGACAGGGGGCTTTGACAAAAGCAAACCTCTCATGAAGCGAACAACTAAAGGCTGTCCAGAGATAGGCTTACCCTCTACATGGTGATGGTAGGCACTAATCGCACTAAGATGAACCCTTACTGAGTTGGTTTTGAGGCCAGACTCTGATAAGTGTAGAAGGTATTCAAGCAGGGTCCATGTAGGATAAGAAAGAGGATCTAGGGCCTTGCTGTCACACCAGACGTTCAAATCCCCTCCATTTGAAAGAATAACACTTCTTCGTGGAATCTTTTCTGGAAGCAAGCAAGACTCAGGAGAGACCGTCAGAAAGACCCAAGGAGGTGAATTCTAAGCTCTCAACATCCAGGCCGTGAGAGCCAGAGACTGGAGGTTGGGATGTAGAAGTGACCCCTCGTTCTGAGTGATGAGGGTTGGAAAACAGTCCAATCTCCATGGTTCTTCAAAGGACAATTCCAGAAGAAGAGGGAACCAAATCTGACGCGGCCAGAAGGGTGCAATCAGGATCATGGTTCCGCAGTCTTGCTTGAGTTTCAGCAAAGTCTTCCCTACTAGAGGCATGGGAGGCTATGCATACAGAAGGCCTGTCCCCCAATGTAGGAGAAAGGCATCTGATGCTAGTCTGTCGTGGACCTGAAGTCTGGAACAGAACTGAGGGACCTTGTGATTGATCTGAGTGGGAAAAAGATCCACCGAGGGGGTGCCCCATGCTCGGAAGATCTTGCGGACTACGCCCATGTTCAGTGACCACTCGTGAGGTTGCATGATCCTGCTCAACCTGTCGGCCAGATTGTTGTTTACGCCTTTCAGATAAGAGGCTTGGAGAAACATGCCGTGTCGGCGAGCCCAAAGCCACATCTGGACGGCTTCCTGACACAGAGGGCGAGATCTGGTGCCCCCTGCTTGTTGGTGTAAAACATGGCAACCTGATTGTCTGAATTAAGATTATTTGGTTGGACAGCCGATCTCTGAAAGCCTTTAGAGTGTTCCCGATCGCTCTTAATTCCAGGAGGCTGATCTGCAGACCTCTTTCCTGAAAGGACCAGGCTCCCTGAGTGGAGCCCATCTACATGAGCTCCCCACCCCAGGAGAGATGCATCCATCGTCAGCACTTTTTGTGGCTGAGGAACTTGGAATGGTCGCCCCATGGTCAAATTGGATCGAATTGCCCAACACTGAAAAGAATTCCGAAAGTCGGTGGACAGTAGGATTACATCCTCTAGATGCCCCGCAGCTTGAAACCACTGGGAAGCTAGGGGCCATTGAGCTGATCTCATATGTAGACGTGCCATGGGCGTTACATGAACTGTGGAGGCCATGTGCCCCAGAAGTCTCAACAACTGCTGAGTCATGACCCGCTGAGACGCTCGAACCAGGGACAGAAGGTTGTCTGCCCTTGCCACGGGGAGATAAGCTTGAGCTGTCTGAGTGTTCAGCAGAGCTCCAATGAATTCCAATTTTTGGACTGGGGTGAGATGGGACTTGGGATAATTTATGATGAACCCCAGTAGCTCCAGCACCTGAATAGTCATTCTCATGGACTCCAGAGCACCTTCACCAGTCAATCGTCGAGATAAGGAAACACATGCACTCCCAGCCTGTGTAGTGACGCTGCGACTACAGCTAGGCATTTTGTAAACACTCTGGGCGCATCCTTTAAGTCTAGAGAGCATAGCCAATCGTTTTCCTGAATTATGGGAAGAAGGGTGCCTAGGGAAACCATCCTGATCTTTTCTCGGACAAGAAGTTTGTTCAGGGCCCTTAGGTCTAGGATGGGATGCATCCTCCCCTGTTTCCTTTTGCACAAGGAAGTACCTGGAATAGAATCCCAGCCCTTCTTCTCCTGGTGGAACGGGTTCGACCGCTTGGGCCTGTAGAAGAGCGGAGAGTTCCTCTGCAAGTACCTGCTTTTGCTGGGAGCTGTAGGACTGAGCTCCTAGTGGGCAATTTGGAGGCTTGGAGTCCAGATTGTGGGTGTATCCTAACCGGACAATTTGAAGAACCCACCGGTCGGAGGTTACAAGAGGCCACCTTTGGTGAAAAAACATTAACCTCCTCCCAACCGGCAAGTCGTCCGGTATGGACACGTTTACTGAGGCCAAGCTGAACTGGAGCCAGTCAAAAGCCCGTCCCTTGCTTTTGCTGGGGAGCCACAGTGGCCTTAGGCGCACGCTGTTGACGAGAACTAGCGCGCTGGGACTGAGCCTGGGCAGGCTGCCGAGAAGCAGGAGTGTATGGACGCCTAGCATAGGAATAGGGAGCACTCCTCTTCCCTCCAAAAAACCTTCTAGATGAGGAGGTAGTAGCAGAAGACGCCCGGCAGGAGACAGAATCCATAGCATCATTGTGCTTCTTGAGCTGGTCAACTAGATCCTCTACTTTCTCACCAAAAAGGTTATCCCCCCGGCAAGGAACATCCGCCATCCGCTGCTGGACCAAATGATCCAGGTCAGAGACACGCAGCCATGAGAGTCTGCGCATCACTATACCTTGGGCAGCGATCCTGGATGCTACATCAAAAGTGTCGAACGTACCCCTGACCAGGAATTTTCAACATGCCTTCTGCTGCCTGACCACCTGGCGAAAAGGCTCTGCCTGCTCCGGAAGGAGTGCATCAACCAAGCTAGACAGTTGCCTCACCGAGTTCCGTAAATGGATGCTCATGAAGAGCTGGTATATCTGGATTTTGGCAGCGAGCATAGTGGCCTGATACACCTTCCTCCCAAAAGAGTCCAAGGTTCTAGATTCTCTGCCTGGGGGCGCCGAGGCATAGTCCCTAGTGCTCTTGGCTCTTTTGAGAACAGAGTCCACCACCATGGAATTGTGAGGTAGCTGAGACCTCATCAATCCAGGTTCTCCGTGGATCCGATATTGGGATTCAGTTTTTTTCAGGATCACAAGATTAGACAGAGGGAACGACCAGTTTTGCATAAGGACTTCCTTCAGTACATTATGCAAAGGAGCCATTGCAGCCTCTCTAGGTGGAGAAGGATAATCCAGGACCTCAAGCATCTCAGCCCTGGGCTCATCCTCAACCTCCATAGGGAAGGGAATAGCTGCAGCCATTTCCCGGACAAAGGAGGTAAAGGATAGACTCTCCGGTGGAGAACGTCTCCTTTCTAGTGGAGGGGAAGGTTCAGAGGGAATCCCATAGGACTCATCAGAAGAAAAGTACCTGGGATCCTCCTCTTTCTCCCACAAACGCTCATCTTCGGTATCGGACAAGACATCCCTCAGAGCAGTCCAAAACTGAGCCTGCCTCGACGCTGAGGAATGACGTCCTCTGGCGGTGCCGAGAAGTCGATGCCTGCCTGGACTCCGGCGAAGCTTCCTCCACTGACTTCGAAGGGGAGTCGACCTGGGTGGTAGCTGACACCAATGCCACAGGCAGCACCGAGATCGGGGACTTTACCACAGGCGAAGGGCCAGATGCTGCTGCAGCAGATGGCATGGAAGGCGCAAGCACCCCCGACACCGAAGCAGACTGGCGGAGCAATCCTTCCAGAAGCTCTGGAAGCAGGGCCCTGATGCACTCGTCGAGAGCCGCCGTTGGACAAGGCTGCAGGGTTGGTAAAGGAGCCGGTGGCAGAATCTGTCGAGGCTCGGGAGCAGGTACTGGGCTGCCAGAAGACTGACGCATCGGCACCTCCTGAATAGAGGGGGAGAAATCCTATCGGCGCCAACGCTTCTCGGGTGCCAATTCCCTCGACGCCCCAGAGCTCCCAGTACCGTGTGTTGAAGGAGAACGATGACAGTGCTTCTTTGCCTTCGCTCGACGCCCGTCATCAAGACTCCTTGGTACTGATGAGGACATGGAATCCTCACGCCTCCTTGGGGCCGGGTCTGACGAAAGTCTGTCCCGGGGGGCCTGTATAACAGGAGGCCTCGAGGCAGGTGGAGACCCACTCGATGCCTCACTGCTCCCAGCGCGAATAGGCGTTTCTGCCATTACCTCTGCTCCCGACGTCGATGCTTCCCTCGAAGTTGATGTTGACGCTGCCGACCTCGGTGTCGATGTCGAAGGACCGGACCGAGCCCCAAAAAGCTTTTCTCGTTGGGCTTCTCGAGACGCTTGGGTCCGTTTCTTCATACGAAGACACAGACTACAAGCGGCCGGGCTATGGTCAGGCCCAAGGAACTGGATACACCAGGCATGGGTATTGGTACCTGAGATCATCCAGTTGCACCGAGTACAACGTTTGAAGCCGCTGGGTGTCTTTGTTGACATGGAAGGAAAAACGGCTTCGGCAAAATCAAAAGACGCGATTGTGCCTGTTAAAAGAAAAAGGGGCACAAAAAGAAGGGAACAACCCGACCGCGCAACCTGTTGAAAACAAAGGAAACTTTAAAAGGGGCAAAAATAAAGAAACTACGGGAAGTTTTCTTTTTTTTTTTTCTAAACTAGAATTTTGTAAAAAAGAAAAGAAGGCAAAAGGCCACGAAACAAAGACTCTTTCCCGGCCTGAGAGGAGCGCAGAAAAAACTCTACCACACCTCACGCGGAGAAAAGAAAACTGAGGAACGCGTTCGTGCGACGGGCGAGAAATCGGTCCGCGCATGCGCGCCAGAAGTCTTTGGCAAACTTTTTTATATTTTGCTTGCAAAACGCCAATTCCTGGGCCGACGTGGACGTCAACCCCACATGTGAGAACAAGCAGCCTGCTTGTCCTCGGAGAAATCAAGTGAACACCTCCTTTTGTTATTTGATTTATATAAATATTTGTATAATATAGTGTTTTGCTATCCTTGTACATTATGTGAACACCATTCATTGTTTTATATACATTTTTGTATGTTTATATGTTTTATTTCTAATGTTTAGTTGTACTTTATATTTTGTATACACCTTGAGTTATTATAAATGTGTTCTTTTCTAGACTCCTGATGCAGGTACATTAGCTAAAACACAGTGCTGTGTAGATTCTTTTGAGTATTTTCATGTAATAAAAGTATTCTTATACACCTTCATCGTCCATGTGGTTTCGACTTAAGCACAGAAATCACTTCAGACATCAATATTTGAGGGGCCCCAGTACTGAGCAAACTTTTTCACGCTGTCCTGAGAAGCATAATTTAGCCCTCCCTCCCCTGGACTTTTGAAAAGTTGGTGCCTATGACCTTGGCCATTCAGAACCTGTCCCAGTTTTCTTCAGATCAGAAGATCTGGTATTGTACACTAACCTCACATAATGAACCTGATATGTACATAATGAACCTGAGTGCAGTGCTTTTTGATTCTTAGAAGGTTTCCCCGGACACCAGGATGCCTGTTAAGTTTGTGGATAATGAGGAGCTGGCCTATGTTATCCAGCGATACCGAGAGGTTCATGACCTTCTGCACACACTTCTGGGAATGCCCACCAACATGTTGGGTGAGTCTGGGGCATCCTGGCCAGACAAAGGGAATTTATTAAAGGGTTAACATAGAGACAGAACTGAGATGACATTTATTAAAAATTGGATTCTTACTGGTAAATAAATATGAAGATACTAGATTGCAATGGTAAATTTGAAGTACATTATTTGTAAAAGGATCTCTTAAAAATACTTGCAGGATGCTGTTATTAGTAATTTACTGAAAACTATGGAATATGTAGGATCTGAGCAGAATTGTCTCTCAGTGTACCTATATGCCTGTTTCACATGACCCACCTTCGTGATGCATACACCTTTCTGGTTTGGTTTGCGCCATTGTCAAGTGAAACACATGTGGTTTAAGTGTTCCACTTCACAATGGAGCAGTCCAAACCAGAAAGGTGTGTACAGCGTGAGTGTGGATCATGTGACTGTCATGCTCACAGTTACTGATATTTAGTTACAGTTTTCCATTTTCTAGTAAGGGCAGATGGTAGGAGTCATCTCTTGTTTTGAGCAGCGTGACTAGAGGATCCTGAATCGAACTGCTCAAGTTTTACTTTTCTTCCTTTTAATGAGACACAGACATTGCCATAGGGAGAGATGCTTCACTGGCCTTTCAATATTTTTCAGCAGCCAACATCTGAACTTGTTTTTCTGCCATGTCTATTAAAATGGTTCATGGTATTTGTCATAAAGCACAGACTTAGATCTCAGTAGTTATAGTCTGGAAGAAAGGAGGGAGAGGGAAAGAATGAGACTTTTAAATACCTCCATGACATAAATATACAGGAGGTGGGCATCTTTCAATTGAAAGTAAGCTATGGAATGAGGAGACATACAATGAAAGTCAAAGGGGATACACTCAGGAGCAAACTAAGGAAATATTTCTTTATGGAACTAGTGGAGGACTGCATCTAAATTCAAGAAAGCATGGAACAAGCACAGAGGGATATCTAAGGGAAAGGAAGGAATAAAAGAGATTAGTGGTTGGTATGGATGGGCAGACTGGATAGGTCACATGGTTGGTATAGATGGGCAGACTGGATAGGTCACATGGTCTTTATATGTCATCATCTTCTCTGTTTCCATAGGGGAAGTTGTGGTGAAGTGGTTTGAGGCAATTCAGACTGGGCTGCCCATGTGTATTCTAGGAGCCGCTTTTGGGCCTCTACGGCTGAATTCCAAGTGAGTACTTCTTGCAAAGTTGAAATGGGACATACACATCCAAGGACCAAGTTTCAAATCTGTTTACTGCTGTAAATTAAGCAAGTACAAGTACTCAGGGTTTTTAATCTGCTTTTTCTGCAGACACTTTTCCTTTGAAAATACCATGTGTAGATTAGAAAATATAATCTATGCAAGTCATTGCTTTCCCTTGAGCTAAACACACCCCTGTCTTGGCTACTTTGTAGCTGGTTTGAAGTATGTGCATTGTTAATTCCCATTCTTTCTTTTATCTAGGAAAAAGCTGAGCAAGTTTTAATCAGGTTAGTTGGGTAAAAGGCTTCTGAAAATGTTCCTAAAAATGTCATACCTCTGTTCATTTCAATGAGAGAATAAGGCTCTGCGCTTGAGCTCTCTCCCCTCCCGCCTGCCCATTTTACTCCAGTGCTGTTGGTCAAGAGTTTGTGAATGTCATTTGCACTATTGAAAGTTGAACATTTGGGTACATCATTGGATAAATCAAATGGGGCAGAAAATGGATTGTTAAAATAAAATTCTTTCATGTTTGCTACCCTACGAAAGAGGTGATCAGTGTTAAATTCTATTCTGTTTATTCAATATCCTTCTCAGTGCACAGCAATAAATCAATGCACAAAGTGCAAAAACACATTCTGATCAATATTCAGCTTGCAGCAGTCAGCACTTTTCTAAACGCTGACCGTAGCCAGCTAAATTAGTCATGGATATTTAATGCCAGGCCATGTGTGAGCACCAGCATTTAATATCTGAGCCTGACTAGACCTCTACTGTTCGCCAAAACTTATGCGGGTTCCGGCTGAATATCGTCCAAGACCCGTGTAAATAGAGAACACTATCCAGAAGCTCATCATCCCCCAGAAGTAGTTCCACCTGAGCCCCATTTGGTCTGACTACTAGCCCTGGTAGTCAAGTGGTCCTTGGGGCAGGAGTGAACCCCATTCACTCCTGTCCCTCATAGTGCTTCAGTGAAAATGGCCACCGCAATCTCTCACAGTAGTCTCCCGGCACTAGTAGAGGTCGCAGTGGCCATTTTTGCTGAGGCACCACGAAGGGCAGGAGCGAATGGGATTCGCTCCTGCCCCAAAGGACCACTTTAGCACCAGGACTAGTAGTTAGACTAGAGGGAGCCTTCGGAGGCTTGGGTGGAGGGCAGGGAGGAGTTGCTTCTGGGGGAAGATGAGCTTCTGGATAGTGTTCTCTATTTACACGGGTCTTGGCTGATATTCAGCCGGGACCTGCATACGTTTCGACATATCGCTTCTTCCTTTCCCCAGTTCCCTGTCATTTCAGTCACTGCGATATCATTTCTCACATACAGAGCTACTCCTCCACCTTTACGTCCCTCTCTATCCTTCCTAAAAAGATTATAGCCTGGTATGTTTACATCCCATTCATGGGAACCATTGAGCCATGTCTCTGTGACTGCAACTATGTCAAAGTCCTGGATTTCAAGCGAGCTGACTTTAACAAAATGGGAGAATACCTGAGGAAGGAGCTGATGGGCTGGGAGGACATACGAGAAGTGGAAGGACAGTGGTCCAGGCTGAAAGAAGTAATAAACAGGGCCACAGACCTTTATGTAAGGAGAGTAAATAAAAGCAAGAGAAAAAGGAAACCGATATGGTTCTCAAAGCAAGTGGCTGAGAAAATAAAGATTAAAGAGTTAGCGTTCCAGAAATATAGAAAATCTCAAGAGGAGGAACACAGGGAGGAATACCAGATGAAACTGAAAGAAGCCAAGAGAGAGATACGTCTGGCGAAGGCACAAGCGGAAGAACAAATGGCTAGAAATGTAAGGACGGGAGACAAAAACTTCTTCAGGTATATTAGTGAAAGGAGAAAGACTATAAAGGGAATTATGAGACTAAAAGTTACAACGAAACGCTATGTAGAAAATGATGAAGCAAAAGCCAATTTGCTAAATAGATACTTTTGTTCTGTTTTCACTGAAGAAAATCCTGGGGAAGGACCGAGAGGGACTGGCAAAAGTACACTTGAGAATGAGGTGGATAGAGCACCGTTCACGGAAGAGAGTGTGTATCAACAACTTGGAAAGCTAAAGGTGGACAAAGCCATGGGACCGGACGGGATCCACCCTAGAATACTGAGGGAGCTCAGAGAGGTTCTGGCGGGTCCTCTTAAAGATTTGTTTAATAAATCCTTGGAGACGGGAGAGGTTCCGAGGGATTGGAAAACGGTGGAGGTGGTCCCTCTTCACAAAAGTGGTGATAGGGAAGAAGCTGGAAACTACAGGCCGGTAAGCCTCACTTCGGTTATTGGAAAAGTAATGGAAGCCATGCTGAAGGAAAGGATAGTGAATTTCCTGGAAGCCAATAAGTTGCAAGATCCGAGACAATATGGTTTCACCAAAGGGAAATCGTGCCAAACGAATCTCATTGAATTCTTTGACTGGGTGACAGGAGAATTAAATCAAGGAAATGCTATGGACGTAATCTACTTAGATTTCAGCAAGGCTTTTGACACGGTTCCCCACAGGAGGCTCTTAAATAAACTAGACTGGCTGAAGATAGGACCCGAAGTGGTAAACTGGATTAGGAACTGGTTGACTGGCAGACGCCAGAGGGTGGTGGTGAATGGAGTTCGCTCGGAGGACGGAAAGGTGAGTAGTGGAGTGCCTCAGGGATCGGTGCTGGGGCCGATTCTGTTCAATATATTTGTGAGTGACATTGCCGAAGAGTTACAAGGTAAAGTTTGCCTTTTTGCGGATGACACCAAGATTTGCAACAGAGTGGACACCCCGGAGGGAGTGGAAAACATGAAAAAAGATCTGAAGAAGCTAGAAGAATGGTCTAACGTTTGGCAATTAAAATTCAATGCGAAGAAATGCAAAGTGATGCACTTAGGGAGTAGAAATCCAAGGGAGATGTATGTGTTAGGTGGGGAGAGTCTGATAGGCACGGACGGGGAGAGGGATCTTGGGGTGATAGTATCTGAGGACCTGAAGGCAACGAAACAGTGCGACAAGGCGGTGGCCGTAGCTAGAAGATTGCTAGGCTGTATAGAGAGAGGAGTGACCAGCAGAAGAAAGGAGGTTTTAATGCCCCTGTATAAGACGTTGGTGAGGCCCCACCTGGAGTATTGTGTTCAGTTTTGGAGGCCGTATCTTGCGAAGGATATTAAAAAAATGGAAGCGGTGCAAAGAAAAGCTACGAGGATGGTATGGGATTTGCATTCCAAGACGTATGAAGAGAGACTTGCTGACCTGAACATGTATACCCTGGAGGAAAGGAGGAACAGGGGTGATATGATACAGACGTTCAAATATTTGAAAGGTATTAATCCGCAAACGAATCTTTTCCAGAGTTGGGAAGGCGGTAGAAAGAGAGGACATGAAATGAGATTGAAGGGGGGCAGACTCAGGAAAGATGTCAGGAAGTATTTTTTCACGGAGAGGGTGGTGGACGCTTGGAATGCCCTCCCGCGGGAGGTGGTGGAGATGAAAACGGTAACGGAGTTCAAACATGCATGGGATATGCATAAAGGAATCCTGTGCAGAAGGAATGGATCCTCAGAAGCTTAGCTGAAATTGGGAGGCGGAGCAGGTGGGGGGAAGAGGGGTTGGTGGTTGGGAGGCTAGGATAGGGGAGGGCAGACTTATACGGTCTGTACCAGAGCCGGTGATGGGAGACGGGACTGGTGGTTGGGAGGCGGGAAATACTGCTGGGCAGACATATACGGTCTGTGCCCTGAAAAGGACAGGTACAAATTCAAGGTAAGGTATACACATATGAGTTTGTCTTGGGCAGACTGGATGGACCATGCAGGTCTTGTTCTGCCGTCATCTACTATGTTACTATGTAAAGAGGAGACATCATAGAGAACCTGAAAAAGAGTGGGAAACTGGAGGCAGCAGGTAGATTAATAAAAAGAGGAGATTAAGGGAGACTGAAATGGAAGCACAAACTCTCAAGGAGAAGGCTGACATTTGTCTGAAGCACTTGAACAGCTAGACAAGAGCAAAAACAAATAGGTAACTTCCACCCTGTTTATGATAGCAATGTGAAAATAATTTGTACTCGGGAGTGCAAGATTGTTTTAAATAAGAGTTCGGAGTCCGAGAGCCAGGTTTCACAAAGCAAAAGAAAATTCAGTTTGCGATCTATAATAATGTCATGAAGTAGAGGGGACTTATGACACAGAGCTGTGCAAGAGGAAGAAAGAACTGTATTTGCAAGAGACAGTAATAAAAGAAGAACACCTTGTGAGAAATAGGAGGAAATGCCTTGAGGGGAAGCAATGGTACCAAAGCACCAGGAGATTGGAGGAGTCAGCCAGGCTTGGAGTGAGATAAGAACTGAAACAAAGACGGCAATCCAGCGGAGCACAACATGCTCCTTTGCCTTGCTGCTTCCTCCCCCCCCCCCCCCCCCCTCAATGTCATGGTCTTTGTTCACAAACAGCCAGGATCTTTCTAACTCCTTAATAGCCCGGCAGTGAATATAGTGGTCAGCTGGCAGAACTGCTTTAATTGCATTTCCAGAGGCCAGTCTGTATGCCTCTTAGATGAGCAGTAGATACTGCCATACAATAGCCTCCTCCTTTTCCAGACATTGTGAGCAAGATAGATGGATCTGGGCCTCTGTCTCATATGCTCAAGTAGACTACATGACTGCAAACTTATTAGACACAAGAGATAGTGGAACATCTTTTTGGTTACATAAGAATAGCCATATTGGGTCAGCCCAATGGTCTATATAGCACAGTATCCTGCTTCCAGCAGTGGTCAATCCAGGTCACAAGTATCTGGCAGAAACCCAACTAGCTCCATTCCATGGTTGGAAGGGTCAAACAAATCAATCTTCTGCCCTGCCCCTAAGCTCTCTAGTAGAGAGTTGCACGGGGACAGAAATCTTACCCATCCCCGCCTGTCCTTGCTGGAATCTTACCCGTCCCCACTGGAATCTTACCCATCCCCGCAAAAATTTAACCCATCCCAACCTGTCCCCACCCGTCCCCGCAAGAATTTAACCCATCCCCACCCATTCCCGTAAAAATGTAATGGTACATAAAAGAAAATTCCAGTCAGCTCCCTCAGTCTGTCTCTGGATTTGAGCTACAGCACTGTAGGCAAGGAAGGAACGGAAGTTGGAACTTGGAACACTCTGGTGCGCACATGTAAGATTTGTCTCTGATTCACTGGCATTGTGTGTTGAGAGGTCGCCACATGCACGCGCCAGTAGGTCAGGTGACATCTGATTCTCGTGCCTGTGTCAGAGCTGAGGTCTGTGCACCAGCCTGGGAGCAAAGAGGATTAATAGTAACATAGTAAGTGACAGCAAATAGACTCCACTCTGCTCAATAGTCACACTCATTATCAATTCATCATTAAATCAACGAGTGTGATATTATATACTTGATTATGGTCTTTCTTTCATGTTTCTGGAACAAAGACCACAGAAGTCTATCTGGCCTTATCCTTATGTTACAACTACTGGAATTGCCGTTGAAGCCCACTCCAGTCTATTCGTCTTCTCATTTCTGGGACACAGACCGTAAAAGTCTGTCCAGCACTGTCCTCATGTTCCAGCCACTGAAGTTGCTGTCTAAGCCCTTTCCAGCCCATCCTAAACCAGATTGCCATGTATGAGACACAGACCATACAAGTCTGCCAGGTATCAGCCCTAGTTCATCACAGTCAGAGTCGCCATCTAAGCGTCACTTGACACATCCACACACATGCAGCCGTTTAAGGTTAGGTTTTATATAACTTCCATTTTCTAATTAGAGATCCTCTGTGTTCATCCCATGCCTTTTTGAATTCCGTCATCATTTGTGACTCTACCACCTCCTTAATGGAAGACTTTCCACATTTGTGCTGTTAAAGCAAGGAAGAGGAGGAGACAGCACTCAAAGAACTTGGTATTCGGTAGATGAGAGGCTGGTGCAGGTGCAGATGCAGCTTATACTTCCACGGGAATCCCGCTGACCTGCTTCCATCCCCGCGGGAACCCCGCAGAACTGCTTCCATCCCCGCATTAACTTCCTCCGTTCCTGTGGGAATCCCGCGGGTTCCGCGGGATTCCCGCGAACCCGGTTCCCGTGCAGCTCTCTACTTTCTAGTTACTGATGCTGTGTCGGGCAAAACATTGATGGGGCTATATAGCTCTTGTGGCCCACCCAATTCTCTTGCCTATCATTAGGCCAATGGATCCCAAATTTGTCCTTGGGGACCTCCAGCCAGTTAGAATTTCAGGATATTCATGAGATTGCCATGCGCTGCCTCCACAACATGCCTATTTTCCTAGCCCCAAGCCTGTGGAACGATCTTCCACCTTCTATATGTAGTGACAAGCCGTAAAGCCCGTTACAATGGCGACATTTCTGTTGTGCGTAATGTAATGAAATAGCCAAACGGGCAATATATTTTATTTCTGAAATGTAAAGAGAGTGAGAGCGTCTATATGTGTGTGTGTGTGAGAGAGACAGAGAAAGTGTGTGTGTGCGTCTGTGTGAGAGAGAGAGATTGTGAGAGTAAGTTCAGAGAGACAGAGATTGTGTATATGTGTGAGTGTGAGACATAGAAAGTGTGTGTGCGTGCGTCTGTGTGAGAGTGAATGTGCGAGTGTATGTGTATCTGTCTCCTCTGTCCCCTCCCCCCTCTCCAGCCACCCAACGAGTCTCCTCTCTCCCCTGCCCCCCCTCCAGCCACCCAGTGGTTCTCCTCTCTCCCCTGCCCCCCTTCAGCCACCCAGCGATTCTCCTGTCCCCCCTGTAGCCACTCAGTGATTCTCCTCTCTGCCCTGCCCCCCTCCAGCCACTCAGCAATTGTGCTCTCTGCCCTTCCCTCCCTCCAACCACCCAGCGAGTCTCCTCTCTCCCCTGCCCCCCCTCCAGGCACCCAGCGATTCTCCCTTCTCCAGCCACCCAGCGATTCTCCTCTCTCCCCTGCCCCCCTCTCCAGCCACCCAGCGATTCTCCTCTCCCTTGCCCCCTTCTCCAGCCACCCAGCGATTCTCTTCTCCCTTGCCCCCTTCTCCAGCCACCCAGCGAGTCTCCTCTCGCCCCTGCCCCCTTCTCCAGCCACCCAGTGAGTCTCCTCTGTCCCCTGCTCCCCCTGTAGCCACCCAGCGATTCTCTTCTCTCCCCCCCCCACCCAGGCACACACCGAATCTCCGTCACTTTCCCGAGCTTGCCTCTTTGTTTTTGGCCTGCCCGCTGCCCCAGCCGAACAGCTGATCCATACCAGTCCACTCCCTGCTCTGCCGCATTCACTCCCTGCAGCATCCCTTCGCTGATGCAGGACGCGGCCAAAACTTGACGCCGTTCTGACCCCTGCAAATGAACAGTGCTGGCTCTTGATTTGCCCGGCAGCAGGGTCGATCTGGTCCTGCCTCTAATCACGTCGGCAGAGACCTGTGAGGTGCCATGCATGCGCAGCACATCGGTCACTCTTCATTTATATAGTAGGACTGTTTTAGAACATTCATATTCTTGTTAATCATATTTCTAGACTATGACCTATGAGGGGTTGTTGTTGCCATAATTCTGAATGCTCGATGTGCAAAATTATGTGTGCACCTTGTTCGAGTATGATTGCTGCTTTCCTGTTTTATTTTAAAATATCTTTATTAAATCACCAACATTACAGAATGTAAACCAAAATTAGGCTTCTGATAACCATCAGATCAAACAGTGCAATAAACAAGGTGATAATGATAAGTACCCCAGCCTTCAACCCTCCTCCAACACCCCCATGTGTATACTGCATATGTACATACCAAAAAATACACAACAAATCACCCCCACCCCTCCCAGCAGTGGAGTAGCAGCCTAGTGGTTAGTGCAGTGGACTTTGATCCTGGGGAACTGAGTTCGATTCCCACTGCAGCTGCTTGTGACTCTGGGCAAGTCACTTAACCCTCCATTGCCCCTGGTACAAAATAAGTACCTGAATATATGTAAACCGCTTTGAAGGTAGTTGCAAAAACCTCAGAAAGGCGGTATATCAAGTCCCATTTCCCTTTCCCTTCCCACCCAAATGGTCTCCAATTATCCAAACACAGACAAAAGAGGTCTCAGCAGGATTAAATAACCCATCACATCTCCAAGGATTTCAAAAATTGAGAGTGAGCGCTCACTGATAACATACTCAGATAAGGAGTCCACAACTTGAGAAATCTTTTCTTAATGCCTCTATTGGCCACAGTATGTCTCTTCATGAGCAAAGGTTTGTGCATCTGGTTCCTCCACTGTGTAAGCAAAGGGGGTGTATCCTGAATGTAGTGTACATAAGTAGTGCCATACTGGGAAAGACCAAAGGTCCATCTAGCCCAGCATCCTGTCACCGACAGTGGCCAATCCAGGTCAAGGGCACCTGGCACGCTCCCCAAACGTAAAAACATTCCAGACAAGTTATACCTAAAAATGAGACAGCAATTAACTTAGGTTTACGGAGGAACAAAGTTGAAATCTGTGTACTCTCTACCACATTTTTCCATATCGTCCAGAAGACGAGATGGTATGGCATCCTGAGAATGATCATGCATGCAGCCCAGATGGAGCCACAAAGCTCTCCAGAACCGACTTGACTGGAGGACAATCCCAAATACAATGTTTATATATTGCATCCAGTGTGCCACATTTAAGACAAGTCCCATCTGAGGGTAGACTCATCTTTTTAGTTTGAGATGGATGTCTATAGATGCACATGATAAATTTGTAATGAAGCTCCTGAAGTTGGATGCACTCTGCCAGTTTTGGTCCTTCTTTCAAGCTAACCAGAAAATTGTCCATGGAATGCTGTACAAAGTCTTGGATCCATTTATCCAGTGTTGCTGAAAGAGCAGTCACACAGAGGTTCTTTTTCAGACTCTCTCATAATACCAACCCAGCAGGCCTTCATGTATTGCTGCCTATGGCCAGGGTTCATCAAAAAGAGATTCCTCAAAATCAATTCTATATGTATAAAAAGGAGAATTAACATAATGATGCAATTAGTAATATGCTAACCAGTCACTTGATGGGAGATCACAGGTTTGCTGGAACATCTCGAACGAAAGCAAACATGGGTCATTCTCTTCTAGTATGTGCAGTACTGACACTGCGGCGGGCCCAGTTCTGAAAACAAATATGCTGCAGACCAGCAGGAAAATCAGCATTCCGTGGAGAAATCTTGAGCAATGAGCATGCAGTTGATACCATTTTTGGACATAGGTCCATGCCCATTGCAAAGGCTTCAATAGAGGATGTACTTATAATGGTCTAGGAAGATTAACATGAAGGAGGAAACCCAAAGAGAAATCTGCATGAAGCAAATTTTCAAGGGCATAACTGCAAAACTCTAACGTGCCATGGATCTAGTCTCTGACCTAGCAGAGATGACAAGCTACAGTATAAGCCTTTAAATCTAGTAATCCCATGCTACCATCTCTTCGAAGCAACTACAAAAGGGAAAGGTTATTCCCCACCAACACACAAGCTGCTTTCATGTTTTAAATTGGAGTTCCTTTCTTCTTTTATTGTATTATGTACACCACTTTGGTATATCAATGTTTTAATAAACATATTAATTGTGAATATCCTGAAATTTCAACTGGCTGGTGGCCCTCAAAACAGGTGTCTTGCATCTACAGCAAACTGATGAGATGCTTTTAGAAAAGTCTTGTAAGCTATTTTTCTTAAGCACAGAGCACCTGTCCTTAGATATGTTTCAAAGCATCTGGCAGTGCGACAAGTTTCAAAGTGCTGTTTCCACTCTAAAGATGTTTGAGTTCACTGATTGTGGAAGGGCCAGGTGTTCTACATTGTGTCTTGTGTCATCATCAGTTAAGACAGAGAGTAATGTACTGTTTGGTTTGCAGGAAGCTGAAGCTGCTAACATCAGAGCTGTTACCCTGGGTGGTTCACTGTGGACGTAATTCCCGCTGTGTACTGAATATCTATTATGAGAAACGCTGGGAGCAAACACTGGAGTCTCTGCAGGAAGAACTTGGAATTACACCACCTCCCACAATGAACATGTGAATTCTTGTCTTTCTACCACTACAGCTTGTGAGACTTTCCCCATTGTATGGGGAGAAAAGCTGAATGAATAAGCCCTTATTTTTGATGAGCTAATACATTGAAATAATTAGAGAAGCACACAAATAAAATGAAAATAATCACAATTACAGGCATAACAACATTTCCTAAGTTTTGACATGCTTCTAGAATTCCAGAAGAGAAGGGCTGGAAGGTACACAAGATTGTAACAGAAGTGTCAGTATTGAAGTTTAAGTGAAATATCTCCAATGGTTTAGGGGTAGAATCATGGACAATGGACTGTCTTCTTTGGTTGGTAGGGCCAAACCCTGCCCCACCTCAAACTCCATACACAGCTCTCACTACTAATTTTAATGTCATTTTTTTCTTCCATACTGGGATCATAACCTTTTCTGTCCCTCCCCCTTACCAGGCCCACTGCCACCACTGCTCTCCCCCTTTTGGAAGCAGAGTGAAGTGAATTCAGCACTGGCACAGGCCTCGAACAGGCCCGCACTCATGGACTGTTGTGTCCCATTTCCATTCAATGCAAGACTTCCCCTTGCGTGGGTGGAGAGGTCCGCTTCTTCTAGGTCTGACAACATTGAATCCATATTGTTCTATGGCTCCAGCAAGGGAAGTGTAGGTGCTGGAGGTAAGATACACGAATCTTGTTCCCCCCTGCCCTCTAGTCCACAGTAGCCAGTACCTGAACTTGGCTCAAAATTTTGGTGAAGCCATAAACTGTGTGGCCTACCCTGTTACAACACCTACAGCCAGCGTTCATGTACCTAATTTCTTTCATTAGTCTTGTGTGTGTGTAGTGATACTAAGAACTAAAAAAAAACTGTTTTGAGTCACAAATGTAAAAGGTATATAGGGGGTGCCTTCCAAATCCCTTAGAAACCATGGAAAGGGTTCTCTTCCTTGTTCCAAAATGCAGGTTTCCCAGAATTAGCAAAACTTGTACAGTTGGTAGAGGAAGGAACAGATTCATTTTGCCCATGCATCTTGGGATTTAATCAATAATTATCAAAGCCTAAGACAAGTTATGTTTATCCAAGACACCAGGTTTCACACGCAAACAAACTTGCAGCAGCAGGGTTGCAGTAGCACAGCTATCAAATTTATATAAACTGCTAACCGAAGAACATTAGAAGACATTGATTTTATTATCACATTACACCACCATGCTGAGGTTCCTGCTGCAAACTTCCATCTCACTCAGCAGTAGCCTACTCTTGAGTTATCTCATGAGCCTTTATTTGCAATGATGGGGCTTTCCCCCCACTAGACATTACAGTGAGCATCTTCATCCAGCAGTCACAGCAGCACATGGCTCTTTAAAAACCATTTGTGATAAAAGTACACTACTTTGGCCAGTAGGTGTTGCTCTTGTTCAGTGGTTGAAACTACAAAGGTTGCTTTTACACTTGCCTTGGCCTACTCAAGCAGCAGAAGTGGCTGTAGAACCAAAGCCACAATTCCTATTTGACAAAACCTAGCACTGGGCCATCAGCCAGATGTATCAGAAGTTAAGGAGATACTGTCTGAAACTATTCCTTATTTAAATGCTCCTTCCACAGAAAACTCTTTGCAGTATGAAACATTTCCATTAGAAATGACAGGTAATTTTCTTTGAATAAACTTAAGCTGCTTCCCTGGTCTGGTCTGGGCTGGCAGCAACTGTAACAACCTCAGTATGATCTGCACTTTCCAGCAGCGCGTCTTGTTCTGTGCTACCACTATCACAGCTCACTATTCTGTGTTTAAGAGCCAAGGCCTTCTGAAGTTCTGGCTCCAGTCTGGGTGTGCAGTGTTTGATTGCATCCCTGATACTCTGCAAGTTCCAGTGTGTCCTTAAGAGTGCATCAGACAAAGTGAAAATGCCATCCCGTGTCCTGCGCACACACATGCAAACTGCTGTTGACTTCAGCTCCAAGCCAATCTCATGGATGATTTTACGCAGATACTGCTGGGTCTCATGGAGGCACTGGATCTCTAGAAGTGGTAGAATAAAAAAAAAAAAAAAAGACAAAAAATCTGCAGTTAAGAATTTGGAGAGTATATACAATTATTGGGGGTTACAAAAGGCTTGTAACACAAAAAATACCAACCAGTGCTGAGAAATCCTCTTAAATTTTACTGTAAGTCAAAGCCATGCAGCTTTGTAGAAAAGACATTCCTGTGAAACAACTAATGCTGTGTTGATCTATTAACTATGTGCATTAAAGCTCTCTCTATAAGCTGAGTCTTACAGAGACATGGAAAGTTGGAAATCCTGATCCGATTCTATGCAGACCTTAATGTATGCCCTTCAGTAAAGAAGCTTAATCTCCTTATGCTAAATTTAGATTATAAGTTCTCTCTAGCATGAATACTCCATGATATGCTTATCTTTATGTCCAACGTAGTCCTGTTATTTTGGGCTATGAACTAGCCTGAACTGGATTACAGTACTACAGCCTTTATTCACAGCTAACTGGGCATTCCATATCATCAAGCTGATCAATCCATAGACTGGTGGGTTGTGTCCATCTACCAGCAGGTGGAGATAGAGAGCAAACTTTTGCCTCCCTATATGTGGTCATGTGCTGCCGGAAACTCCTCCTCAGTATGTTCTCTATCTCAGCAGGTGGTGGTCACACACAGCAGCAGCTCTGGCTAGGCCTCCAAGCCTAATCCTTAGGTTTTGTTGAGGCCTGGGGTTGAGGGCTCTTTTGAGCAAGTGCAAACCTGGTGGTGCCAGGTCCCTCCTTTTCTCCCCCCTCCCGCTGGCTCCGTTTAAAAAAAAAAAAAAAAAAATTTAAACGTCTTTAAAGGCGTTTAATTCGACGTTTCTTTAAACGTTCATTGCAGCTACTCACTGGGACACCAGTTCGTTACAGCTCGGAGCGGCAAGCAGGTAATTTTACCTTTTTATAGCGGGCAGGGGGTTCCCCGATTCTTCTCCTCGTGGCATATGGCGTCGGAGGGCGAGGGCGCAAAGGGTCGCTCCCCGGATCGCTGGAGCGCTTCTAGAGGGGATGCGGGGGTTTTACAACCTGATTCGCCCTTGATGGGTGACAGTTTAGTGACCGATGAATGTCCCGGTCGTTCCTCCGGCGTGGCGGTTTTTTCCCGCCATAAACGCCCATCCCCCGCTCCTCGCCTCCGCCATCTTGGCCGGCCACGCGGCTCGGACGGCTTCTTCGTGGGCCGCCCTTGAGGTTGGAGACATTAATGCCATGAACGCCCTTAATTTGGGCGACGGCACAAGCGGCTAAAGTTAAGCGCCGTTCTTCCCGCGCGGCTCCTTCGCGGAGTTTCGCGCCGGACGCCATTTTGGATGCGCAGCATGTCTCTCCCCCGCTATTGCGAGCGCCGGTTGAGAGTGCGTCTAGGGCTGTTGCCCAGGCTGCGGAAGTGCACAGTCTGGGGGGTTTCTCCCCCGAGTTTGTTTTGCTGCTGCATCAGGCTTTCCTCATGCAAAACGCTGCCCCTGCTCCCTCTTCTGATAAAGAGGTTGAGGTTCCCAGAGGTAAACGCCCTCGGGTTGATTTCCAGGCCTTGGAGGACTTTGCCTCCTCCGATGTAGATGAGGGCAGCGTGTCTGAGGTCTCCCAACGGTCCTTTGCGGATTCCTTGGAGGAGATAGATCCCCGCTCGGATGGAGCGGATGACCCCTCTGCAGCGCGGCTTTTTAGCCCAGAGGATTTGCCCAACCTGTTTTTACAGGCCATGGACACTTTGAAGATTTCCTCTCCGGAGGACGTCTCTCCCTCAGCCCCTGTTGGCTCTGCCATTATGCTGGGGACGAAGCGCCCGCCTAGATCCTTCCATGTGCATGATGCCATGCACACCTTAATTGCGGCTCAATGGGATGTCCCGGAAACGAGCCTTAAAGTGGCTAGGGCTATGTCCCGCCTCTATCCTTTGGCTGTGAGTGAAAGTGAGGCCTATCTGTGGCCTACCGTGGAAAACGGCGTTGCCGGTGGAAGGTGGCACGGCCCTAAAGGACGCCCAAGACAGAAGATTGGAGGCGGCCTTAAGGTCGTCCTTTGAGGCAGCTGCTTTAAGTTTGCAGGCCTCAGTTTGCGGCTCCTATGTGGCCAGGGCGTGCCTGACTATAGTGCAGCGGGCTTTCCCCTCGGATCTTTCCTTGAGGGCTGATTGGCCGGCCCTGGAATCGGGCTTAGCCTATTTGGCAGACTTGCTGTATGATGTCTTGAGAGCCTCAGCTAAAGGCATGGCTCAGACAGTCTCTGCGCGGCGGTGGCTTTGGCTGAAACATTGGTCTGCTGACCACGCCTCTAAATCCCGCCTGGCTAGATTGCCTTTTAAAGGCAAGCTGCTCTTTGGGGTCGAGCTGGACAAAATCGTGACCGATCTCGGCACGTCTAAGGGCAAGAAATTACCAGAGGTCAGGGCTCGGGCTAGTACTCGTCCCGGTACCTCCAGAGGACGGTTGCTGGAAGCCCGTCGGTACCGCCCGGGCAAGTCGGGTTCCTCTGCCCCCTCTTCCTTCAAGAGGAATTTCTCCCCCAAGCAGCATTCCTTTCGCAGAGACCGCCGTCCCGGAGGTGCTCCCTCCGGTCCTCCCCCAGGGTCTCGTACCCAATGACGGGGCCTTGGTCCACGCCCCAGTGCAGATTGGAGGACGGCTGTCCTCGTTTCTGGGCGAGTGGACCACTATAACTTCAGACGCGTGGGTGCTGGAAGTCATCAGAGACGGCTACAAGCTAGAGTTCTGCCAACCCTTAAGAGACGGGTTTGTACTCTCTCCCTGCAAGTCTCCGGTCAAGCTGTGGCAGTGCAGCAGACCTTGGACAACCTGATCCGCCTGGGTGCGGTCGTTCCGGTGCCAAAAAAATCAGATTGGCAAGGGACGTTACTCCATTTACTTTGTGGTTCCAAAGAAAGGAGGTTCTGTCCGGCCTATCCTCGACCTCAAAGGGGTCAATCGGGCCTGGAAAGTGAGGCACTTTCGCATGGAGACTCTCCGCTCTGTTATAGCGGCAGTGAAGGCAGGAGAGTTCTTGGCTTCCTTGGACATCAAGGAAGCGTACCTGCATATTCCCATCTGGCCTCCTCTCCAACGCTTTCTGCGTTTTACAGTCCTGAGACGACACTTCCAGTTCAGAGCCCTCCCTTTCGGGTTGGCTACTGCTCCGCGGACCTTTTCCAAAGTAATGGGGGTCATAGCGGCCTTCCTGCTAAAGGAAGGAGTACAAGTCCATCCTTATCTGGACGACTGGTTGATCCGAGCCCCCTCTTATGCAGAGTGCGGCAAAGCTATGGACCGGGTAGTTGCTCTTGTGAGCTCCCTGGGATGGATCATCAACTGGAAGAAGAGCCAGCTGCGCCCGACTCAGTCCCTGGAGTATCTGGGAGTTGGATTCGACACCCAAGTGGGCAGAGTGTTCCTGCCAGACAATCGGATTGTCAAGCTTCAGGCTCAGGTGGACTAGTTCCTAGTAGCCTCTCCTATTCGGGCTTGGGACTACGTGCAGCTGTTGGGCTCTATGACGGCCACGATGGAAGTAGTGCCCTGGGCCAGGGCTCATATGAGACCACTACAGCTATCTCTGCTGCTGCGCTGGACTCCGATGTCGGAGGATTATGCTGTGCGCCTTCCCGTGGACCCAGCAGTGCGCAAGGCGCTGAACTGGTGGACGCAGACAGACAAGTTGTCTGCAGGATTGCCTCTGGTGACCCCGGAGTGGATTGTCGTCACGACAGACGCCTCTTTGATGGGCTGGGGAGCCCACTGCTTGGGAAGGACAGCGCAGGGGCTCTAGTCTCCTGCAGAGGTAAGTGGTCTATCAACCTCCTGGAACTCAGAGCCATTCGGTTGGTGTTATTGGAGTTCATCCCGGTACTGGTGTTGTAGCCTGTACGGGTCCTGTCGGACAATGCCACGGCTGTGGCCTATATCAACCGCCAGGGAGGTACCAAGAGCACCCCTCTAGCCAAGGAGGCTATGAGTCTTTGCCAGTGGGCGGAAGCGAACCTGGAGCAGCTTTCAGCGGCCCACATTGCCGGAGTCATGAATGTCAAGGCGGACTTTCTCAGTCGCCATACCTTGGAGCCCGGAGAGTGGCAACTATCTGCTCAGGTGTTCTTGGACATCACGAAGCGCTGGGGCCAGCCGAGCCTAGATCTGATGGCGTCATCGGCCAATTGCCAAGTGCCGCGCTTTTTCAGCAGAGGACGGGACCCTCGATCCCTGGGAGTAGATGCTCTTCTCCAACAGTGGCCGACACGAGCTCCTCTATGTGTTCCCGCCCTGGCCCATGTTGGGCAGGGTGCTAGACCGGGTGGCAAAGCATCCCGGCAGGGTAATCCTGGTGGGTCCGGATTGGCCCAGACGTCCCTGGTATGCGGACTTGATCAGGCTCTCAGTCGACGATCCTCTGCGGCTGTCAGTGGAGCAGGGCCGGTTACATCAGGGTCCCGTGGTGATGGAGGATCCCTCTCCCTTTGGTCTTACGGCCTGGCTATTGAGCGGCAGCGTCTGAGGAAGAAGGGCTTCTCAGACAAGGTCATCGCCACTATGCTGAGAGCGAGGAAACGCTCTACTTCTACTGCTTACGCCAGGGTTTGGCGTATCTTTGCAGCATGGTGTGAAGCAGGCTCACTTTCTCCCTTCACTGCTCCAATTTCTTCAGTGTTGGCGTTCCTGCAAGAAGGTCTGGAGAAAGGCCTGTCGCTCAGTTCCCTTAAAGTCCAGGTAGCGGCTCTGGCTTGCTTCAGGGGCCGCCTGAAGGGTGCTTCCCTGGCTTCGCAGCCAGATGTGGTGCGCTTTCTCAAGGGAGTTAATCACCTGCGCCCTCCTCTGCACTCAGTGGTGCCTGCGTGGAATCTCAACCTGGTGCTAAGAGCATTGCAGAAGCCGCCTTTTGAACCCTTGTCGAGGGCATCTCTGAAAGACCTGACGTTGAAAGCAGTCTTTTTGGTGGCTATCACTTCAGCCAGAAGAGTTTCCGAGCTCCAGGCGCTCTCATGTCGAGAGCCTTTTCTGCAGTTCACTGAGGCAGGAGTGACTATTCGCACAGTGCCTTCCTTCCTGCCCAAGATTGTTTCTCGCTTCCATGTGAATCAGCAGCTCTGTCTCCCTTCCTTTCGTAGGGAGGACTACCCAGAGGAGTACTCTGCTCTTAAATATCTGGATGTGAGACGAGTCATCTTCAGATACTTGGAAGTGACCAATGATTTCCGGAAATCGGATCATCTGTTTGTCCTGTTTGCAGGTCCTCGTAAGGGTCTGCAGGCTGCTAAGCCTACAGTGGCAAGATGGGTCAAGGAAGCCATTGCAGCGGCTTATGTGGCCGCGGGGAAGGTGCCGCCTATCCAGCTGAAGGCTCACTCCACGAGAGCTCAGGCGGCCTCGATGGCAGAGGCCGGATCCGTCTCCTTGGAAGAGATATGCAAGGCGGCAACTTGGGCTTCGGCTCATACATTCTCCAAGCATTACCGTTTGACTGTGGCTGCACGGGCGGAGGCCCGGTTTGGAGCTTCAGTGTTGAGGTCAGGGATTTCAATGTCCCGCCCTGGGTGAGTACTGCTTCGGTACATCCCACCAGTCTATGGATTGATCAGCTTGATGATATGGAAGGTAAAATTATGTATAATCATACCTGATAATTTTCTTTCCATTAATCATAGCTGATCAATCCATAGCCCCTCCCAGATATCTGTTCTGTTTTTATTCTGGTTGCATTTCAGGTTCAAGTTTAGTCTTCAGTTATTTCAGAAAGACTTCGTGTTCAAGTTCTTTCACTTGGATTCTTCAAGAGTTGAGACGAGTTTGTGTTACAGTGAGCTGCTGCATTCCTCTCCCCTCCGTTTTACGGGGCTGGATTGAGACATAAATTCTGCCGGCACTCCCTCCCGCTTCGTGCGGCTGTAGGGCAGCTTTGTACCCCTCCTGCTTCGGCGGTGTTAGGGTCAGTCAGCTCCTCCCGCGGTTGCGGTTGCAGGATAAGCCAGATCCCCCCGCATCGGCGGGTGTGGTGTCTCTCCCCCGCTCCGCGGGGATGAGCTGGACGGATTCCCCTCCCCCACTTGTGTGGGGATGAGCTGGGTTAATTCCCCTCCCCCGTTTCGGCGGTGGTGAGCTGGGCAGAGTGTCCCTTCGTGGGTGTAATTCTCTAAGTGCTGAGTCCTGCGGATGGAGCTTTGATATCGACATACTGAGGAGTTTCCGGCAGCACATGACCACATATAGGGAGGCAAAAGTTTGCTCTCTATCTCCACCTGCTGGTAGATGGACACAACCCACCAGTCTATGGATTGATCAGCTATGATTAATGGAAAGAAAATTATCAGGTATGATTATACATAATTTTACCTTTACCCCCCCACCCCCCCCCCTTCTAGCAGCCAGTTCTGTGTCTCTCTTTAGAGCCCTATATAACTGTGCTCTTGAATTGCAGACTAGATGGTTGTCTCCAGTGGCAGCTGTCAATCTAATTGACTCACTATTACATAGCATCCCTGCTTGACACATAAGGATTTAACTTAAAAATACTACGTTCATCTGCAAAGCTCCTTTTATTTCATAGACCTTTGTACATGAAGACCATATTTATTAAAGACTTTTGTGACTGGATTTCCTTATTTTCCCCTCACTTTTCCACCTTCCCATTTCAGTAAATGGTACATTTTCACACTCAAAAAGCAACTGTCTTTTTTTTCTTTCTAAACAGAGGACAGGTGAATGCTTTCAGGGTTGACTGTACACATTTAAAGACAGCAACTTATAGTGACTGCTAGGACACAAAAGGGGCAATTCTATAACTGGGCACCTCCATTACCTAGAGGTGATGCAGTGGAAGCTTATTTTGATAACTGGGTTTATAATGTAGAGATGTACATCAGGACATAATCTGGTCCCCATCCCCACCCATTCCTGCTCAATTCTTTTCCATCACCATCATATTGTTACTGTCTCCTCGGCATCCCCACAGTTTTGTTTCCCATCCCCAACCCACATTTAACAGGTCTTGTAAATCCAAACAAAACAAAGCATCCTATAACTTGTTCAAATTTAACACAAAACATTGTAAATATACAAAAAAAAAATTAACATGGACTGCAAAAAATAATCAAGCCAAACTATGTAAAAATAATAATCCATCTACAGGGCAAGAGCTCAGTTCTGTTCTTCGCTCAACTGTTCGTCCTGCAACTGAAAAAGGACATTCGTATGATGTACTGGTGGCACAAGTTCTAAGCAGCAAACAGGCAACTTGTCAGTTTTGGCCACACATGGGATTTCTGCTGCCAGTAAGAGACGAGCAAAAGTTCTTATCCAAGTCTGACATGTATGTATCCACTTCATTGATCACTGAGACTGTTTCCTGGCTCTTGAATAAGTGTCCAAAAAATTTGCCTCCAATTCTTCTCGTTTTGGATGTTTTTTTGGTGGTTCATCAATTAGCTGCACCTCAACTAGAGCTTGATCTGCTGTCAGTGTTCGCAGTCTGTTTATGGTACTGTTCCACCCTTTGACTGTTTTCAGATCTAAATGACCCTTCAGCCTTGGATCCAGCAACGTTACTGTTATGTGTGTCTCTATAAACTGTAAAACAGCGACCCAGGTGATATGCAAGACGACTATTAAAGGATGCTATTATATGGCTGTAGGTTTCATTTCAACTGATATTTGGTTGTGCCACCAGATGTAGTGAAGGTTTAATATCTGTTGACAGTTCTTTTGTATCCCTGTCAAATAGTTCTAACACTATAACAACTTCGGCCAGCAAGAAGTCGATCAATGCGCACAATGTGGTCAGGAATTGCTCGTTTGCACCTGGTTCAGTGGCAATTGCATGCAGCTCCTCCATATTCTCTAATACAGATTTCAATGCCAGTAAAATGCTGTTCCACCAAGTTGACACACACTGCTTGATCGCTTTCTTTAGTGAACAGTTGACTTTTGTTTGCTTAGTGAGTGTAACTACCTCCTTGCAAAGTGTTATGCGCTCACTTACCTCACTGGGAAGGTCATTCGGATCAACTTCAGTTTTTTATTGTTGGAGTCGGGAGGGTACAAGATTGAGATTATGACCTGCGCAACCTAACGCAGACCTCATCTCGAAATGCTGCTTTCATATCAGCTGCATTATTGGTCACATAGTTGAGACTTGCTTGGGCGGAGATTATATTCTGCCAAAATGCTTGAAACAAAATCGATGAATATTCTCACTGGTTTATCTGTGGTCTCCCTTTCTGCCAAGAATGCAGAACATATGCACCAGTTTTCATCAAGGTAGTGCAGTGTAACTGTACTGTAATGACCATCTTGAATTCAGTCCAAGAATCTGTATTTATAAAGCTTCTGATGGCTTCCAGCTTCTGACAGAGGCTTTCTTTTTCTACAACACCTGACAAGTGACAAGAAACTGTTGTTCAATAAAACCGTATGCTGTTTATGTCCACATTGCCATATTTGTGGCCAATTAACTTCTGTGTTAAATCCTTGAAGCCATCACCTTTTACTACTACTACTTATCATTTCTATAGCTACAGAGAATGGTCTGACTTCCTTAGCACACATTCTTACAATGGAATCTGAAGTTCATACTTGAGTTTGTTGGGTTACCAATAATAGAATGGCACTGCTTTTAAATCCAGAAAAGTAAGTCAATTTCTGATTTGAGTGGAGGAGTGGCCTAGTGGCCTAGTGGTTAGGGTGGTGGACTTTGGTCCTGAGGAACTGAGTTCAATTCCCACTTCAGGCACAGGCAGCTCCTTGTGACTCTGGGCAAGTCACTTAACCCTCCATTGCCCCATGTAAGCCGCATTGAGCCTACTGTGAGTGGGAAAGTGTGGAGTACAAATGTAACAAAACAAAAAAAAAGTTTGTCCGCAAATACACAGGCTGCAATATATGCCTTAAATGAAGATAAATTTAATGAAGGTTTAATTATTTACTATTGACAAATATAAATTGACATGCAATATTATTCTGCATAACAAACCTTAAGACCACTGGTTCCAATGTGTGACTTCCATTTCAAGGCTGTATCGTATTTCACATACTTTACAAAGCTAGTGGTCTTAGTGTCAATTTTAACCAAAACAAACTGGTCACCCGACAACTCTTCTTCTAAATAAGACACTGGAGCTCACTTTGATTTCCTAGGGAGGTTAATATGCTAGATAAAATAAATGACTGCTTCATACAACAGGTTTAGGAACCAACAAGAAGGGTTGTTATTTTAGATCAAGAACTCGGTTGAATGGAAGGCTTGGTACAAGAGGTACTGGTGTAGGGGCCAAAGTTACATTGGGATACAAATTACAAAACCATAGATCCTAGGTTTACTTTATGCAGATGTTGTGGCAAATACTCAAACATAGTAGATGATGACAGCAGATAAAGACCTGTATGGTCCATCCAGTCTGCCCAAAGAGATAAACTCATTTCATAAGGTATGAGATGATACAACAGATATATACCTGAACTTGATTTGTACATGCTATTTTAAGGGCAAAGTCCGCAGAAGTCTTTCTGGCACTGTCCTTTTTCAAAAACCTTTGAAGTTGTTATCGAAGCCCTTGATAAGCTCTATTCCAGCCCACCCAAATCTATCCAGCCACGATCAAGGCATAGACCGTAGAAGTCCGCCCCATACTAGTTTTGCTTCCCAACTACCAGTGTTGCCACCTAGTCTCTGCTAAGCTTCTTTGAATCGATTCCTTCTAAACAGGATTCCTAAGTGTTCATCCCACACATTTTTGAATTCCTTTATGGTTTTCATCTCCACTACCTACCATGGTAGGGCATTCCAAGTATCCACTACCCTCTCGGTGAAAAAATACTTCCTGGCATTATTCCCAAGTATACCTCCCTTCAACCACAATTTATGTCCTCTGGCTCTACCACCTTCCCATTTCTGGAAAAGTTTTGTTTGCAGATTAATAGCTGTCAAATATTTGAATGTCTGCATCAAGCATACTATTTTCGTTGCTTTTCCTTGAACTACTTCCAGTCTTTTTACATCCTTAGCAAGATACGGCCTCCAAAACTGAACCCAATACTCCAAAGTGAGGCCTCATCAACGACTTGTACAAGAACATCAACACCTCCTTTCTTCTACTGGTTATACCCCTTCTCGATGTAGCCTAGCATCCTTTTGGCCGTGGCTACCGCCTTGTCACATTATTTCATCACCTTGAGATCCTCAGACACTAGCACCCCAAGGTCCCTCTCCTATGCCAAGCTTACCAATCTCTCCCCTCCTATCTGGTACCTCTCTTTTGGATTTCTACACCTCACGCGCATCACTCTGCACTTCTTTGCATTCAGTTTTAACTGCCAGACCCTTGACCATTCTTCCAATATTTAGAGATCTCGTCTCATGGTTTCTACTCCCTCCAAAGTATCCACTCTATTGGCAATCTTTGTATCATCCACGAAACGGCAAACTTTTCCTTCTAACTGTCCAGTAATATCATCTCTCACAAATATTTTAAACAGAATCGGCTCCAGCACCGACCCCTAAGGCACTCCACTGTTCTTTACTTTCCTCCGAGCAGGTTCCATTTACCATCACCCTCTGTTGTCTGTTGAACAACCAGTTTCCAATCCATTTCACCGCTTTGGGTCCTAAGTTCAGCACTCTCAGCTTATCCACGAGTCTTCTGTGAGGGACAGGATCAAAGGCTTTGCTGAAATCCAAGTAGATTATATCTAGTGCATGTCCTTCATCCAGTTCCTTGGTCACCTACAGGCATATTTTCAAAGCACTTTGGGAGGCTAAGTTCCATAGGTTTCTATGGAACTTTGGGAGGCTAAGTGCTTTGAAAATGAGCTTGAATGTCAATCAGATTCATTTGGCAAGATTTTCCTTTGGTAAAGCCATGTTGCCTCGGACCTTGTAACCCATTGGCTTCCAAAACGTTAACTATCCTTCTCTGCAGCAGCGACTCCATTATTTTTCCTACCACCAATGTTAGGCTTACCAGCCTGTAGTTTCCCTTCTTCTCTGTCCCCACTTTTGTGAAGAGGGATCACATCAGCTCATCTCCAGTCCTGAGGAACTTCTCCAATCTCTAAAGATCTATTAAATAAATCCTTAAGATGACCCGCCGGGACTTCTCTGAACTCCCTCAGCATCCTGGGATGTATCCCATCCACCCCATAGCTTTGTCCACTACTAGATTTTCAAGTTGCTTATAAATTGCTTTCTTCTGTGAACGGCATAATAGCCACTCCATTCCCAGATATACCCTCGGCAGACAACCGCAGTCCTACTCCAGGATTTTCTTCTATGAACACAGAAGTATTTGTTTAGCATATTCGCTTTATCCTCATCACTATAAACTCAGAGGACAGAAATATAGAACTTATAGAAACCAGTAGATCTAATTCAGAGGAGAGGAAATTTTTTGTTTGTTTTTTCTTAATATAGGATAGATAGAGATCAAGAAATCTATAAAGAAAGGGACACACAGAGAAAGGTTTAAAATTTATCAAAACATCAGATCATGCACCTGTCACATTAGAGATGGAACTTGATGTGCTATCCCCACCGGTTCCCCAGTGGCGTTTCAATGATGGGCTACTGGCAAACCCCTTGGTGGTCTCTCGCTTAGAGGCAGACATTAAAGAATACATAAATACCAATGACGATGGAAAGGTGTCCTCAGGGATATTGTGGGAGGGCCTTAAAGCAGTTATTAGAGGGAAGGTAATAGCACTACAGATACACACTCAACGGCAAGCGAGGGCTCGAACTCAGAAGATACATGCTGAACTATCAACTCTTACTGAGCAGGCCAATCAGCAGCCAGACTCACCCCACATTCAGCATCATATACACACACTTCAATTAGAGCATCGGGAGCAGCAACTGGCAGAGATGGCCGAACATTTACAACGGGTTAGTCAGACATATTTCGAGTTCAGGAATAAAGCTTCAAGGCTTCTAGCACATAAATTGAAAAAGCGATCCACTAATACATATATTCATTCTATTCAGGATGCTGAGGGGAAGCAATACACAAAACTAGAAGATATTAAGTTAGTTTTCCTTAATTTTTACAAAAGCCTCTATCAGGTTGAGAAGACATCGCAGACACATGAGACCCAGGACTCCCTAGGCTCTCCCAGGCTGAGGGTGACACACTGTTGGCTCCAATCACGTTAGATGAGGTGGCATGGGCCATAAAGGACTTACCTAACGGGAAAGCCCCCGGACCAGATGGATTCACTAATAAATTCTATAAATGCTATAGCAAGTTAATAGAGCCACTTTTAGTCCGAACCTTCAATGAGATTGAGTTCCAAACTGAGCTACCTCACACCTTGCGACTAGCAAACATTGTAGTCTTGTTGAAGACAGGAAAGGATCCACAACACTGCGGATCTTACCGCCCAATATAACTATTAGGGTCAGACTATAAGATATTTACAAAAATTCTAGCTCGGCAACTGCAGAGGGTGATGCTGAAATTGGTACATACCGACCAAACGGGCTTCATAACAGGGAGGCAAACATTTGATAACATATATAGAGTGCTCCACCTGATCCATGAGGCGGGAACCACATGGCAACCTACGTTATTGCTTTCCCTTGACGCAGAGAAGGCATTCGATCGGGTCCACTGGCCCTTTATGTTTGCGGTCTTAGCTCACATGGGCTTTTCGGGACGCTTTGTCTTGTGGCTTAAGCTTCTCTATGCATAGCCCCTGGCCACTTTGCAAATCAATGGTGCTAGATCAGATCCGCTCCCGCTGGAGCGAGGAACCCATCAGGGTTATGCGTTGTCCCCACTGCTGTTTGCATTGACCATGTAACCGCTAGCCCAGACTACACGAATGCATCCAAACATACATGGCCTCTCCTTAGGGACTGTTGTTCACAAGATAATGTTATTTGCAGATCATATCCTCCTCATATTGACTGACCCTCAAGACTCACTACTACAGGTGATACAAGGCCTACACCGATATGGGCAGCTCTCAGGCTTTCGGGTGAACATGGACAAGTCAGAGATTATGGGCCTCGGGTTGTCGGGGATGGAGGTGGCCTCCCTTCGACAGCAATATCCATTTTGGTGGGCCACTTGCTCCCTTTGATACCTGGGTATCAATCTTACACCTAAGTTATCGGACCTATATAAGGCTAACTTCCCCTCTAAAATTTGAGAGTTATTCCTCGAGTTAGAACGGTGGGAAGGGCTAGAGCTTTCATGGATGGGAAGAGTATCTGCCATAAAAATGATGATCTTACTAAAGATTTTATATTTGTTTTTAGCGTTACCGCTGCCAATGCCCAAACAATTTTTCCGCCAGCTCAGCCGAAAAGTTTTTGCTTACATATGGCAACATAAACCTCCAAGGGTGCAAGCTGTTATGTTGCAATTTAAGAAAAAAGGGGGTATGGGAGTCCCAAATTTCACTCTATATTTTCAAGCGGCACAATTGCGTGTGCTTGCGGAGTGGAGAGCTGACAGCATAAAACCCTGGCTTCACATAGAAAAACACTGGATGGGAACAAAGCAGCTAAATTCCATATTGTGGGTACCCGACGCCAACTCCTGGCCTATATTGCGCAGTCCCCTCTGGCAGTGCGCTTCCCCCTGCAAACTTGGTACGCTACATGACAGAAGTTCTTCCCCAGTAGATTATATTTTCTGCAGATGACAATAAGAACTGCACCAGGTTTCCCTCTGGGGACGGGAGGATAATGTATACAGAATATGGGAACGGAAGGGCCTTAGCTCTCTGGGTCAGATCTGGGAAGAGGGGAGGATGGTGTCGTTTGCTGACCTTCAGGAGGAGTTTGGCTTACCACCTCATCACCTGTTCCATTATAATCGGATACGAGATTATATTTATAGACGAGCCAAGGAAGAATTGGCTCTAGAGGACACAGCTTTGGAATGTGCTTTTCAGGGAGGGTTCTATAAGGGATGTGTCTCCTGCATATATGCTGCTCTGATGTCATACCATACACCTATATTGCGCTACATTCTGCGCTGGGAGAGAGACCTGAAGACTAGCTATGAGCTAAAGCGATGGGAGAGGGCTATGAGATATATGTTAAAGGTCTCTGACTCCAGCTGCCTGATTGAAAACAGTTATAAAGTGCTATATCGTTGGTATTACATACCCAACAGGTTAGCAAAAATGTATGGTCAGGGGACTGGTCAGTGTTGGAAGGGGTCTGCAGAGATGGGTGATATGTTTCATATTGCAAACATAGATGTCTTAATTGAATTGCTACTCTGTTTGCTGAAATATTGTAGTAAGAAACTCTTAAGAATCTGATCAGCATAATTATTTCAATTGCCCTGCTACTCTTAAATGCATCTCAAGATCTTGAAATGCTTTGATTTTAGCCACTTGCTTCTAAAGGCTTCTAAATTGCCTGCATTATAATGATTTGCTACACTTAAATGTTTAAATGTTCACTTAAATGTTTTAATTACCTTGCTACTTTAAACACATGCTACATGCTAAAAGCGTTTAAATTGCTTTGCTTCTAAAGGTCCTTAAATGCCTACCCATAAATATCCTACAAATTACCTGTTACCCAACAATACAATAAGGAGGCACGATCTGTTACTTGCTATATACTTTAAAAACATACAACAGCCAACATGAACACCAACAAACTGATTATGATAATCTACCTACAACACACACACCCTACAGACAATTCATACATAACCCACCAGAACAAAAGAACAATAATCAATTAAAAGGAAAAACAAATACATATGGAAACAACCAACAGAAAGGGAAGAAAGGACACAACAAAACTAGACATCAGGAAAACAAGCAACTAATAAAAATTAAGACTTCAACGCCCCTAACCGAACCTTACCATTCAATCCAAATCGGATACGTAAACGCCAGATCAGTAGTGACCAAAACGGAGACTATAACAGACTGGATCACTGCAGATAACCTTGACTTCTTCTTCATCACTGAAACGTGGATCCACAACCTTCAAGATCCTATAATTTTAGAATTATGCCCACCAGGATACAAAATTACATACTGGACTAGAAATGGAAAAAGAGGAGGAGGAATAGCCATAATATACAAATATGAGTTCAACATCACAAACACAGCTGAATCCATACTGCCAAAACTTGAAATCGCTTCCATAAGGATCAGTCACCCAAAATTGCGGGAACACCTTAACGCAGTTATATTTTATAGACCACCAGGCAACTGGCAAGACTGCCAAACGCACTTCATGGACTTTATCTCGAACACCTGTATCTCTTCCTCTAACCTCATCATAATAGGAGATATTAACCTACACCTGGAAGATCTCACCACAACAAGCACCCAAGACTGTAGAGAGTTCTTACAACTATGGGATCTACAAGGACCAAATACGCAACCAACACACGAAAAAGGACACACAGACATAACACACAAATTTGACCACGACGCAAACATTACACTAACATACACTGAATGGTCACCTATACTGTGGTCAGACCACTACAAAGCACATAGACCAATGGAGAACGAAAGACTTACCTGACAAACAAATACAAAAAACCTATACCACAAGAGGAAAAATAGATCCGGTTAAATTCTGGCAACAGATCTACAACGACGGATGGACAATAAAGACAGACACAATTCAATTCCTCTCAAATTGGGATAATAGATGTAAACTAACAATAGACAACATCGCCCCAATCCAAACCAGAACTTCGCACAGAAAGAACTCAATTACATGGTTCAACGAAGAACTGAAAAAACTCAAAACACAAGTTAGGAAACTAGAACGTGCGTGGAACAAAAAGAAAGACGATCCCACACTTAACGATTGGAAGCAACTCCGAAGGAAATATAAATACACCATAAGACAAACCAAAAGACAATACTACAAAACTGAAATTGGGCCAAATTACAAAGATACACACAAACTCTTCGAACTTGTGAATAAATTATTAGACACCACTCCAGTCACCAACAACAGCAAAGACACACCAGGAGCTGACGACTTGGCGAAGTACTTCAAGGAGAAAATCATTCAACTGCGACTTAAAATACCTGTTAGCCACATCGAATACACCACACTCCTAGACTGCCTGGACCCAGACCCTGGAATCTATCCAGCAGACAGGATCTGGACTGAATTCACAATACTACCGGAAGATCTTATCTCACAAACGCTTAAAAGATACGCCAAATCTCACTGCAAACTAGATATATGCCCAAACAACCTCATGAAATCAGCCCCTCAACAATTTATAACGGACCTAACAAACCACGTGAACTTTAGGCTACAAAATGGATTCTTCCCAAGGGAAAAAGGTAACATTTTACTCACCCCTATACCCAAGGATGCAAAGAAAAATGCTAATGAACTAACGAACTATAGACCAGTAGCATCCATCCCCTTAATTACCAAAATAACAGAAGGTATAGTGATCAAACAACTCACAGACTATCTAAACAAGTTCTCAATATTACACGATTCTCAGTCAGGATTTCGCTCTAATCACAGCACTGAAACCGTACTAGTCACGCTCATGACCAAACTCAAACAATTGATAGCAAACGGCAACAATATTCTACTGTTACAATTCGACATGTCAAGTGCATTTGACATGGTTGACCATGGAATTTTACTACACATCCTCGAATACTTCGGAATCGGAGGCAACGTTCTCAATTGGTTCAAAGGGTTCCTCACTACACGCTCATATCAAGTGACATCAAATTCGACTACATCAGCTACATGGATACCTGAATGCGGAGTTCCACAGGGATCCCCCCTCTCACCGACCATATTCAACCTAATGATGACACCCTTGGCCAAACTACTATTGAATCAGAACCTAAACCCATATATACACGCTGATGATGTAACGATCTTAATCCCATTCAAACAAGATCTAAGGGAAATCTCCAATGAAATCAAGCAAAGCCTACATATTATGAATTCCTGGGCAGATGCATTTCAGCTGAAGCTCAATGCAGAGAAAACCCAATGTCTGGTTCTAACCTCGCAATACAACAAGAATAAATTTACCACCATCAACACACACCTAAACTAAATCTACCAGTGTCGGACTCCCTAAAAATCCTTGGAGTCACCATTGATCGACACCTAACACTTGAGAACCATGGAAATAACATAACTAAAAAGATGTTTCATTCAATGTGGAAACTAAAAAGAGTTAGACCATTTTTTCCAAGAACTGTCTTCCGCAATCTGGTACTATCATTAGTACTCAGTCATCTGGACTATTGTAACTCACTCTACGCTGGCTGTAAAGAGCAAATACTTAAAAAAACTCCAGACAGCCCAGAATACAGCAGCCAGACTAATATTCGGCAAACCAAAATACGAAAGCGCGAAACCCCTGCGGGAAAAACTACACTGGCTCCCACTAAAGGAACGCATCACGTTCAAACTTTGCACCCTAGTCCATAAAATCATCCATGGTAACGCCCCAGCCTACATGTCAGACCTGATAGATCTACCACCCAGGAATGCAAAAAGATCCTCTCGCACATTCCTTAATCTTCATCCTCCCAACTGCAAGGGTCTGAAATACAAATCAATGCATGCATCTACCTTTTCCTATACGAGCACGCAGCTCTGGAACGCATTGCCACGTAACCTGAAAACGTTCTATGAACTGACCAATTTCCGCAAACTATTGAAAACCTATCTCTTCGACAAGATATATCACAAAGATCAACATGTATAACGGTATAATCTAACATGTGTAACTGTATAATCTTTAAAACTTCCAGACTGTCTTATAATGTCTTATAATATCTTTCTGCTTTGACACCTTCATGTATTTCTCTACCATGTAACACAAAACCCTCTGTAAACCAAATGTATCTTCACTGCTATTTCCAGTATCCATGACGAATTGTAAGCCACATTGTGCCTGCAAAGAGGTGGGATACAAATGCCATAAATAAATAAAATAAATAAATATATGGTGGACTTGTCCCAAGATACAGGTTTACTGGTCAGAATTACTAGATATACTAACTCAAATCACGGGAGTGAATTATCCCATCAAAGCAGAGACTTGCCTTTTGCACTTTTGTCCTGTTGGAGTCCAGCCGACAGTGCACCGCCTGGCTTCGGTGTGGCTGGTGGCGGGGAAAATCATGTTGGCATCAGCATAAAGGAGCCCTCTTCCGCCACCAGTGATAAAGGTCACATATAAAATGGACTATTTAAGGGGAACAAGGAACCGTACACTGGGCAGAGAGCAGCAGGTGAGAAGCACAGCTGCTGGAGTGCCAGGCGCGAGCTCCATCGCGGCTGCTGTGCGTCGCGAGACCCTGCAAACAGCTGTGGACTCTTTATCAAGCTAAGGCTGCAGTAGAGAAGACACGGGAAGCTTGAGTTGCCGTCCGCCTTCTTACAGAAGGATCTCGTGGTGCGATGCAGGAGTGAAGACGTGTCTGAGAGACGCTCCTGCCAGTCCCGCACATCTAACGAAATTAATCAGCTATAACGCGGACTAATTGGCTTACCTGCTCTTGCAGTGGATAAGAGTAAGATCGAACGCTGTACGGCTGGAAGATCTGACAGCGAAAACCCGAATGGCAGCGAAAATACAGCGTAAAGAGAAAGACAAAAGTAAAGCGGCCGCGGAGCCTAAGATGGCCGCCGGACAACAATCCCCAAGTTCAAGCGTGGGGTCCATGTGGACAGCGGAAATCACGGCCGAAGTTACAGCGGCGGTGGAAGCAGCACTCGATAAAAAGCTGCAAGCAATCTTTGACCGAGCGGATGCGGCACATGAGCGGCTGGACGGCTTCCACCTCGACCTAGATCAAATGCAGCAGCGTATTAGTGATGTGGAAGATCGCCTGACAGAATCTGAGCAGCCAACGGGGGCTTTGTTAAAAAAGATCACGGACTTAGAAAACAAAATTGATGATCTAGAAAATAGATCAAGAAGGAATAATCTGCGGCTAATTGGGATACCAGAACAAATTAAAGAAACAGAGCTGGGCACGTTTTTGGAGAATTGGATCCCGAAAACCTTACGCCTCAACAACTTACCGGGCCCGCTGAAGATTGAAAGAGCGCATCGGCTGGGCCCGAAGAGAGCGGGAAACGCGCGGCCTCGTGCGGTGATCTTAAAAATTCTGCATTATGGACACAAACAAGCAATCCTGCAGGCGATACGCTCTGGAGGGGAATTGAAGCACGAGGGACAGAAAGTCCTTTGTTTTCAAGACTATTCAGCACGAGTGGCAGCAGCCAGAAAAGAATTTTCACCCATTTGTGCGGAGCTACACCGGAGAAAAATCAGATTTGCCCTGATATATCCCGCAAAGCTGAAAATCCACCATGGCGGAATAGAGAAGCTCTTTGCGGAGGTGACAAAGGCGCAGGAGTTTATTAACAATTTGCAGCAAGAAGGCACGGCATGAGTTGCAGGAACATTGGGCAGCAGGCCAGTACCAGGAGCCGGTGAGGCGATACTGTTCACCCCAGAGCGCAGAGGAGCGCACAGAAGATGCAAGTTTAAGTGACTGTGGGTACAGAATTAAGTTTAAGTTTGCTGAACAGGGGGATACGTTAGAGCGATTGAAGTTCAGGTTTGTTTGGGGGGACATGTTCAAATGACGATGGATGGTTAATTGAGGAAAAGAGGGCTTGGGTAATAGCTATGTTTATGGTTAATTACATGTTCGTGTTAAGCTGTTGGGAATGTATTCATGGGGGACGGAGAGCATCTATACGTGATGAGTTCTTACAAAGAACTTACAGAATGGGGAAGGGAGTTGGGGAGGGGAAGGGGAGGAGGGTGGGGAATAGGGGAGAATTGGAGCGGCAGGGAGGGGAGAGAAGGGGGAAGAATAAAGGGGCTGGAATACCATAGGAGTAAACGAGGGAAGCTTGTGAAATTGACTAGAAAATTTGGTGATTTGAGGAGGAAGACCGGGGAGAGGGGTAAGCTGGGATACCTCTTTCCCTTATTAATGAATGACCGGGTAAAAATGATACACAATGGATTGACTGAGGGGGAGTGATGGTAAAGATCATTTCATGGAATGTGGGGGGGATAAATTCTCCCATTAAACGCACGAAGATATTGCAGACATTGAACAGACATAAGGCACACATAGCCATGCTGCAGGAAACGCACAACTGCATTAGAACACAGCAAACTATGTCGCTGGTGAGTTGGGGAAGTGGTGGATAGCCCTGCACTCAATAAAAAAGCAGGGGTGGCCATATTGATCCGTAAGGGGGTGCAATGTGTACTGAATCGTAAGATTATAGACCCACAGGGCCGATATGTTATACAACATGTTACACTTGGGACTAAGCCACTTCTGCTGGTTAATATATATGCCCCCAATCAGTATGATAAAAAGTTTTTCCAGAATGTTGTTCGACAGATACAAAAATTTGAGCAAACCCCAATAATAGTGGGAGGAGATTTCAATATGGTCTTTGATCCATGGGTTGACAGCACTGGCCCCTCGAAGCTCAGGCAGGTGAATTACTCTAAGGGGATGCCATGGGTGTGCACAGCCTTGGATCTGTTGGATTCATGGCGCCTGTTACATCCGGGGGAACGGGACTTTACACACCTTTCCAGGGCGCATGGGACGCAGTCCCGTATAGATTATTTGTTACTGTCTCACAGCATTACCACTGTACTGACACATGCGGAGATAGGTCCCACACAAGTGTCTGATCACGCTATGATATGGGTCACACTGCAATGGGATAGTGATTTGAGAAGCCGGTTTCAATGGAAATTCCCAAGAGCGTTATATTATGATGCAATGTTTCATGCTTTTTTAAAAGACAAATGGAAGGAATATGCAGAGCTCAATGGAGACAGCTATCAATCAGATCCCATACTTTTTTGGGAAGCAGCTAAAGCTGTGCTGTGGGGACACATCATTTCATACTCAGCACATAAGAAAAAAGTGAGAGAGGCTGAAATGATTCGACTGGAGGCTACAGTGCGGCACCTTCGACAGAGCTATGGTAAGACACGCTCTGTTGCTCAAAAAAAATTATATATGGAGGCACAGGTAGAATTAAATCAATTAAACCATTCTCGTGCACAACATTCTTTGATATACTATAGATATCAGATGTACAAGCATGCTAACAAACAGGGGAAACTATTGGCGCGATTAGTACAGCAGGTGGGGGGCAGGAGATGGGTGACACAGATTCAGGACGCACGGGGCGTGAAACATCATAGGAACGAGGATATGGTGAGGGTCTTTGAAGCTTTCTATGCAGAGCTGTATTCCCCACCGGAGGATGAGGGACTAGAGCCGCTGGCGTATTTACAAGGAAAAGACTTACCACAAATTACAGATAGGCAGCAGACCATACTGGAAGCGGAAATTTCTGAGGATGAGGTTAGTTGGAACATACGAAGCAGCCCATTGAACAAAACACCGGGAGTGGATGGGTTTTCGGCAGAGTTGTATAAACTCTTGGTCGAAGATGTTGCACCGTGCATGGCAAGGGTACTAAATGCACATGTGCTTAAGGGAGAATTACCGGGATCGCTGAGAGTAGCGCAGATAATAGTGCTCTTAAAGCCAGGGAAAGACCCGGATAGAGCAGAATCATATAGGCCCATATCTTTAATATCTTTTGAGGCTAAATTGTTGGCCAAGATAATGGCCAATAGGTTGGCTAGATTTCTCCCTTGCTTGGTCTCAGATAGGGTTACCATTTTGTGTCCTCTGAAAAAGAGGACACATGTCACGCCCCCTACCCCGCCCCCGCCACGCCTCATACCCCGCCCCCGCCACGCCCCCTTCGGGTCCTCGTTCCGCCCCTCTATTCCCCGCCCCCCGTCACATGGTTCCCCCCCTCACTTACTATCTAGCCCTGGTGGTCTAGTAGGGTCTTCTCTTCGGGGCAGGAAAGAGCGCTGCCTGTCCTTGCCTGCTGCATCCTCCTCGGTCTGGCTGGAGATTCAAAATGGCCACCGAGAGTTGAAGTGGCCTCGCGAGAGTTCAACTCTCGGCGGCCATTTTGAATCCCCAGCCAGACCGAGGAGGATGATAGACAGGGGAGGCAGCGCTCCAGGCAGGAAAGAGGGGGCTCTTTCCTGCCTCGAAGACGTCACTAGACCACCAGGGAACATGGTAAGGAAGGGGAGGGGACGGGAGTAGGGTTACCACGGCGCCGATCGCTTGCCCACACGCACGCGCCTGCCCGCACCCGCGCCGACGTTTGTCCAGAAATCCGGACAAACGTGGGTGCAGGCAAAATCCACCGGACGCCCCGGACATGCCCTCAAAAAGAGGACATGTCCGGGGAAATCCGGACGAATGGTAACCCTAGTCTCAGACCCACAGGTGGGGTTCGTTAGGGGACGTTCAGTGGCAAAGAATATGAGAAAGATACTACTAGCGTTGGAACAAATTAAACAGACGAAGACTCCCTCGCTTCTTGTTAGTTTTGATGCACACAAAGCTTTTGACAGAGTGCGCTGGGATTTTATGTTTGCGGCGCGGGAAGCCTATGGAATTCGGGGATTTTTTTATGGAGGCTATAAAAACGATCTATAATCATCCAGTGGCGGAAGTGCTAGTAAACGGGGTGGCTTCCAAACAATTTGACATTGCTAGAGGCACTAGACAAGGGTGTCCGCTTTCGCCTCTTTTATTTGTACTGGTGTTGGATCCCTTGATCAGAGACATTATACATACAACTGACGTTAAGGGAGTGCCTTTGGGAACTGAACAATTCAAAATCTCCGCTTTTGCGGATGATCTTCTGGTAATCCTTCAGACCCCAAAGGAGTCATTAGCAAATATTTTGGAACTATTTAGAGAGTTTGGCGATTTTTCAGGATTTTGTCTTAATCTAGACAAGTCAGAGGTACAAACACTATATATGCCGGAGACGGAATGGGGTAACTTGAATTGTCCATTCAGAAGAACGGATCATTCGTTCACATACTTGGGCATACAATTACCGGGAGATCCGGCGCAATTATATAGGTTAAATAGGACACACTTATTTGAATATACAAGGAGACTGTTGGAAAGGTGGGCCGATCTGCCAATTTCCCTATCGGGGAGGATCTCCCTGTATAATATGATACTTTTTCCAAAGTGGCTATATTACTTCCAGGTTCTGCCGCTCTATTTTACTAAAAGGGACTGGAAGAATATGATGGGCATGCTTTCCAAGTTTTTTTGGAACAAGAAGCGGCCACAAGTAAAGTGGCAGAACCTGATGGACCCCTGGTACAGGGGGCGCTTTGGAGTCTTAGATCTGTATCGATACAATAGAGCGTGTTTGTTGAGACATATAGGAGACTGGATGAGGGATACTTCGCATTATACCCCGAGGGGGGTGGAAGAGGATTGGGTACGCCCTTTGAAGCCGAAATATGTATTACAGGCGCACCACAGAACCTTGCCAATACACGTAAGGAATAATATAGTGATCCGACCTCTCCAAATGGTATGGAAAGAATTGGGTCGGGAATGGCACTTTGATGAACATTATGGTAGGCTATTGCCTATTATGGGGAATGGAGATTTTCTGCCAGGTATAGAAAATTCCTGTTTTAAAAGATGGTGTCAAAAAGGGATTGTCCTGCTTCATGATATAGTAGATCCAGATGGAACTATTCGGAAGTTGGACAATTTAGGGTTAGGAGAATTAATGTGGATGGATAAATTCGCATATCAGCAGATTTCCCACTATGTTGCGAGTCTTCCTCGTGGGTCGCTAGCGGTAGACGTAATTGACGTGATGGATCGGCTTTTTGAAACGCCTAATGAGGAAGCAGTATCGATATCTTTACTTCACAAAAGGTTGATGCAACATAACAAACACAGAGAACTCCAGCATCTATCGTACAAATGGTCAGCAGATTTGAAGACAGCAGTAACAACGCAAATGATAGTTAATAATATGCGACAAATTCCACAGAAAATAACTAGTGCAGATCTTCGGGAATGCCAGGGTAGAGTACTGTATCGAGCATACACCTCTAAGTCGAGACTATATAAAATGGGGGGGGGGGGTGGATTCACAGAGTTGTAGTAAATGTGGGGGAACAGTGAGTTCATATTTCCATGCTTTTTGGGATTGCCCAGAGATACAGAATTTTTGGATAAAACTGAATAGTTACATGGGACGTATTTTGAATAAACAGGTGCCATTGAAGCCGGAGAGCACATTGTTGGGATTGGGGCCATTGAGAGGGGCTGGTGCTGTTCATCATAATTTGCTGTTATATAGGGCATAGCTTATAGGTAAAAAATGCATCTTAGCTAATTGGGTTCAACAAGAAGCGCCTTCTTACTGGCAGTGGCGAAATAGACTGCATGCATTATTATTAATGGAATTACGGGAGGTGCATTTAAAATTTAAGAAACAAAGAGAATTTTATTTAATTTGGAAATGTTACATAAATAACCTTGCCCCACGGGCTCGTAGTGCTGTTCTTAATCAGATGGGGGGCCCAATTGGTAGGTAACAGAATGATACTATTAAGGGAGAATTCACCAATCTTTTAGAAGATGAAATACTCCTTATGAGAGAGCTACCAATACAATAGGGGGGAGGCTGGGAATGGGAGGATGGGAGGGTGGTGGGGGGGAGGGTTTACAATCGATGAATGGGTTGAATGTGTAGATATGGACTTGAGAAACACATTACCAGACAATTTAATCTTTACATGTTATTGAGTTGGTCTCCGGACTCACCTGAGAACTGTGGACACTTGTAGGAGACTAATAATTTCAATTGGTGACAATAATTGCTACTAATACGAATATGGAGAATAGTTTAAGAGTAAATGTAAATGTCTGGTGGAAAGGTTGAATAAAAGTCTGTATATTCAATTTAGTTCAAGTTAAACGGATATTGGCAAATATGAGGGTTTCAGAGCTTAAGGGAGGGAAGGGGAGGGGGAGAGAGCAATATTAAAAATAGATGATGACATGTAAATAGAAAGCACAGAATTTTGGTGTACACTGAGATTTCATGCATACAAGATGTGATATGTATATGCTATGTATAGTCATCAATAAAAATTGTTGAATCCTAAAATGGACTATTTATATAAAATGTCAAAAATGACTGCTATTCGAGCTGGACACATTACACAATTCTATAAACAATGGGACAAATATAATCACATGGAGATCCCAAGCCGGAACTGAACTAGACGCCCCCAGGCTGGTAGTTCCACCGATGTGACTGAAATACTTATGGACTCATGACTGATGGTCATCACTGGATTACAAGAACCGCTAACGGGGAAGGGTGGAGGGGAGGAGGTGGGGGGTTCTTGAGGTCATTTGTTGATATTTAGTTGTTGCCATAATTGTATGCTGTGTGATGATTATTTGAATTTAAAACTTTAATAAAAAGAACTGGAAAAAAAGAATTTATCAAAACAATCACAAATACAAATTTGATAATATAAAAATTAAAGAGAGTTTAACTTCAGCCTTGCGCTGCTTTTCAAATTTCCAAGTCAGGAAGTAAGCAAGACAGGATGACTAGGCACCAGGTACAATGTTGCCAAATTAAGTCTCTATCAACTTTAAAGTAGGAAGATCCAACAAGAAAAAGCCACAGATTTTGAAATACAGTACGCTTATTAAGAAGTTAATCCAGCATAAAATAAAACACACGGCACAATTAAAGTCACATATATTCTTTCATTCATCCAAGAATCCATAGAGAAGTGGTGGTAGTGGTGGTGGGGGGGGGGGGGGGGGGAGGGGGTGGGATGAGTTGTGTAAAGGTTCCATATCCATAACCTTTACATAACTCCTAAATTCCCCCCACCTACACACACTTTTGTGCCAAACATACTGGGATACAAATTACAAATCCATAAATCCTAGGTTTACTTTACAAAGATGTTGCGGTAGATACCCTAGACAAATATAATACAAAAAAGAGAACCCTCACACTTCTCTATGGAACCTTCACATAACTCCTCCTCCCCACCTACTGTGCCAAACATACTGGGATACAAATTACAAAACCATAAATCCTAGGTTTACTTTACAAAGATGTTGCGGTAGATACCCTAGACAAATATAATACAAAAAAGAGAACCCTCACACTTCTCTATGGAACCTTCACATAACTCCTCCTCCCCACCTACTGTGCCAAACATACTGGGATACAAATTATAAAACCATAAATCCTAGGTTTACTTTACACAGATATTGCGGTAGATACTCAAGACAAATATAACACAAAAAGAGAACCCTCACACTTTGCTAGGAAAAATCCAGCTGGCTCACACATGCTACCTACAAGGATTGGAAAAAGCTTGGCCCCCTTCTTCTACCGGCTCCAGTCCTGAGGTCCCAGATTAGGAAGAAAAGGCTGTGTTTAAATATGGGAAATGATGCATGGGCTGCTGGGAGTTATAGTCCGGAGGACTATGCCCCACAGCTTGAGTGGTAACAGGACACAATTTCCCAGTTGTCCGAGCGCTTAAGCTGCTGTGCATGGAACCATGGGATGCTTATCAGCCATTGCAGCCAATCAGTTTTGCCAGTGGGCAGATACTAACAGGCTTGCCTCCCAGCTGAACTGTGCATTTGTACCGAGTGCATTTCCTGCTGTGATTGGTGAGCTCCCACCCTCCCACACACACCCCAAACCGGTGCTCAGAGATGGGGAGGGCCTTCAAGAGACTGGCAACCACTCACAACATATACAATTGTATAATTAATGAGGGGTAAGATCAATGCACATGCTCCTGGCACATCTGTGTGCGCGCACTGTGGACTGACTCCAGAGCCAGTGCCAAGGCTGCTGATCTGAGTAGCTCCGGTTCTTCCTGCTGCTCAAGGTGAGCTCCTCTATTTTTTTTCAGCTCAGCTATTATGTTTGAGTTGAGGTGTGCACTCCCGTCCCCGCTCACTTTCAATCCATCCCCTCCCGTCCCTGCTGTAGCAATGACTTTTTTTTTTTTTGATCAACAGCTGTTCCCGTTGTCCCCATCCCTATGCACATCTCTAGTCTACTTTCCATTTTAGAATACTAGCGTAACCCGGTGTAACTAATAGAGCTGGCGAAAGCGCAGGTACCTAAATGTTGGTGGAAGGTCATGTGTATACATAGGAGCCCCACCCATGCTCCACCCCTATATGAACCTTCCTTGCATTTACACATGATGGGGCTAATTTCCAAAGCACTTAGTGACCAATGGAACTTTGTAAGTCTAAGTGCTTTGAAAATAAGCCTCTATGTAAGTTAAGACAACCATTACAGAACAATGCTTAGGCAAAATATCAACATTTACATGCGCGTGCACACGTGGTGTGTGCCAGTATTGCATATGTAAATGTGCCCTGTTATAGACTTGTACTTAAGTCTTCAATAATTACCTACTACCCTGATTAGGTTAATGTTGAATCCAGTGCAATTCTAATTCACAGAGGATATTTCCACCCATACTGGAGGCTGAGATGGACACCTGAATCCACCCAAAAGCAACCAAAATGTTGCCAATATTTAAGCATGCTTAACAAAGATTGAGAAGGATGGTATAGGAAAAAAAATGCAGATCAGAAAGATCTGTCACAACATAGCAGGAGCCACCAAGCATTATACACAAACCAAGATATCATTATATGCCAAATACTGTTACTGTTAAGCCAAAGCCTGAAGATATTATCTGGGAGCGAGTAACTCTGCCTAGTGGGCATCAAATGCCACTTCTACAAAGGTAAGCTAAAAAAGCCAGAGTTATACCTAATGTGAACTCTGGAGGAGCGAACTGAAGGCAACGGATCCTCGTGATTATGGGAGGAGATTTTTCCATAGGGCGAATCAGACCCTCTACAGCTAGCTCATATGCCTCCTGGCTCTTCAAGTCAATTTTTGAATGCCTGCAGGAGAGAGGGAGATAGAAACAATGGTTAACTTGGTACAAGGCAGGCCAGAAACAACAAAAGGACCAGAACTGTTTAAATCAAAACAAATATTTGACTGGTTCAGTTCTTTAACTTCCTTACTGCAGCTGGGTTTTGGGTTCCAGTCCACAGCTGAAATATAACAAACAAAGCACATTAAGGGGCTCCTCTATGTAACTTTGTAAGTTTAAGTGCTTTGAAAATGAGCACCCAAATGTCATTAAATGTTAAGTCACCTCTAGGATGAAAAGAAGGCATCAAGTTTGCCAAAAAAAAATTACACTTCAAGTTATTTTATCTGGCAAACAACATGTACAGGTCAGCAGCTGCACGTGTCAGTCCAGTGAATGACACGTGCAGCATCACACATCTTGGTGACGCCCATGGTGGGCCTCCCCAAGATGTGTGATGGAAAAGCATAGGGTGCCCTAGGAGTGGATATTTCTGAGCAGTGCATTATATTCCATGACCCGACAGGAAATACATACATAATAAGTGCCCTGCGATTGGATCCCTGGATGACAGCAAGAATCCGCTCTAACTTGTCTCTGGTGATATGATCTGCAAACATCAGAAGAGAAAAGTGTAAGAAAACATGAGTCTCACTCTGCTACAAAGAAAGAGGAAAGCAAGTAAACTGGGTGGTTTGTGAGAGTTCAGAATTATTCTAATACTAATGGGCTCATTTTCGAAAGAGAAGGGCCTCCATCTTTCGACACAAATCGGAAGATGGCCATCCTTCTCCCAGGGTTGTCCAAATCGGTATAATCGGAAGTCGATTTTGAACGTCCCCAACTGCACTCTGTCGCAGGGACGGCCAAAGTTCACGGGGGCGTGTCAGAGGCGTAGCAAAGGCGGGACTTGGGCATGCTTAACACTTGGACGTCCTTGACCCATAATTGAAAAAAAGGACATTCCTGATGAGCACTTTTCACCTGGACCTGGACGTTTCACCTGGACATGTTTTTCTTACGACTAAGGCACAAAAAGGTGCTCAAACTAACCAGATGACCACCGGAGAGAATCAGGGATGACCTTCCCTTACTCCCCTAGTGGTCACTAACCCCCTCCCACCCTCACAAAACATCTTTCAAAATATTTGTGCCAGCCTCAGGTGTCATACTCAGGTTTGTGACAGCAGTATGCAGGTCCCTGGAGCAGTTTTAGTGGGTGCAGTGCACTTCAGACAGGCGGACCCAGCCCCCCCCCCCCTTACCTGTTACGTTTGTGGAGGAAACAGCGAGCCCTCCAAAACCCACCAGAAACCCACTGTACCCACATCTAGGTGCCCCCCTTCACCCGTAAGGGCTATGGTAGTAGTGTACAGTTGTGGGTAGTGGGTTTGTGGGGCTCAGCAAACAAGGTAAGGAAGCTATGTACCTGGAAGCAATTTATGAACTCCACTGCAGTGCCCCCTAAGGTGCCCGGTTGGTGTCCTGGCATGTCAGGGGGACCAGTGCACTACAAATGCTGGCTCCTCCCATGACCACATGGCTTGCATTTGGTCTTTTCTGACATGGACGTCCTTGGTTTCAATTATCGCTGAAAATCAGAAACGTCCATGTCTAGGGAAGACCAAATTTAAGGATTTGGACGTCCCTGACGGTATTTTTGAAACAAAAGATGGACGTCCATCTTATTTCAAAAATACGGGTTTCCCTGCCCCTGGATCGGGACGTTTTGCGAGGACATCCAAATCAAAACTTGGACATCCCTTTTGAAAATGCCCCTCTAAGACACTTAGAAGTATTAAAAAAACAGCTGGAAGGGGAAATATCTAATGGTGATAAAACATTTCAAGAGAAATTCTTAAAATATTATCCATCAATAGTGGATTTAAAGATGTATCCCTCAAAACCCACTGGAGCAGAGAAACTAAGTCAAGGTTAGGTCAGCAGGCCAGGACCTAAGCAAGCCAGGGTTCAAATTCTGCTACTGACATGGCTTGTGACCTTGGACTCCCACTGTCTCAGGTACAAAACTCAGACAGCAAGCCTTCCTGGGCAGGGAAACACTTATTCTACTTATATGTAACTTGGCACGAGCTTGGATTTGGCAAAGCGTGGCGTAAACATACAGGATTCCAATATAGCAAGAGAAAAGAATCAAAGCAAAACTTTGCATCATCTGTACCCTCATCAAAAGAAACTGTAATATGTGATACACACCAGCGAGCCTTCTCAGGAGTTGCTCCCACACTCTGGCACTTACTCCCAGAGGGGCTACATCTAACTCGAGACTACCTTTACTTCAGGAAGCAGGTGAAAAGCGAATGCTACATACCTGTAGAAGGTATTCTCCGAGGACAGCAGGCTGATTGTTCTCACTGATGGGTGACGTCCACGGCAGCCCCTCCAATCGGAAACTTCACTAGCAAAGTCCTTTGCTAGCCCTCGCGCGCCCGCGCGCACCGCGCATGCGCGGCCGTCTTCCCGCCCGAAACCGGCTCGAGCCGGCCAGTCCAGTATGTAGCAAGACAATACACTTCAAGGGAAGACACAACTCCAAAGGGGAGGCGGGCGGGTTTGTGAGAACAATCAGCCTGCTGTCCTCGGAGAATACCTTCTACAGGTATGTAGCATTCGCTTTCTCCGAGGACAAGCAGGCTGCTTGTTCTCACTGATGGGGTATCCCTAGCCCCCAGGCTCACTCAAAACAACAACATTGGTCAATTGGGCCTCGCAACGGCGAGGACATAACTGAGATTGACCTAAAAAATTTACCAACTAACTGAGAGTGTAGCCTGGAACAGAACAAACAGGGCCCTCGGGGGGTGGAGTTGGATCCTAAAGCCCAAACAGGTTCTGAAGAACTGACTGCCCGAACCGACTGTCACGTCGGGTATCCTGCTGCAGACAGTAATGAGATGTGAATGTGTGGACAGATGACCACGTCGCAGCTTTGCAAATTTCCTCCATGGTGGCTGACTTCAAGTGGGCTACCGACGCTGCCATGGCTCTAACATTATGAGCCGTGACATGACCCTCAAGAGCCAGCCCAGCCTGGGCGTAAGTGAAGGAAATGCAATCTGCTAGCCAATTGGATATGGTGCGTTTCCCTACAGCCACTCCCCTCTTGTTGGGATCAAAAGAAACAAACAATTGGGCGGACTGTCTGTGGGGCTGTGTCCGCTCCAGATAGAAGGCCAATGCTCTCTTGCAGTCCAATGTGTGCAGCTGACGTTCAGCAGGGCAGGAATGAGGACGGGGAAAGAATGTTGGCAAGACAATTGACTGGTTCAGATGGAACTCCGACACAACCTTTGGCAGAAACTTAGGGTGAGTGCGGAGGACTACTCTGTTGTGATGAAATTTGGTGTAAGGGGCCTGGGCTACCAGGGCCTGAAGCTCACTGACTCTACGAGCCGAGGTAACTGCCACCAAGAAAATGACCTTCCAGGTCAAGTACTTCGGATGGCAGGAATTCAGTGGCTCGAAAGGAGGTTTCATCAGCTGGGTGAGAACGACATTGAGATCCCATGACACTGTAGGAGGCTTGACAGGGGGCTTTGACAAAAGCAAACCTCTCATGAAGCGAACAACTAAAGGCTGTCCTGAGATCGGCTTACCTTCCACTTGGTAATGGTATGCACTGATTGCACTAAGGTGAACCCTTACGGAGTTGGTCTTCAGACCAGACTCCGACAAGTGGAGAAGGTATTCAAGCAGGGTCTGTGTAGGACAAGAGCGAGGATCTAGGGCCTTGCTGTCACACCAGACGGCAAACCTCCTCCAATGAAAGAAGTAACTTCTCTTAGTGGAGTCTTTCCTGGAAGCAAGCAAGATGCGGGAGACACCCTCTGGCAGACCCAAAGAGGCAAAGTCTACGCCCTCAACATCCAGGCCGTGAGAGCCAGGGACTGGAGGTTGGGATGCAGCAGAGCCCCTTCGTCCTGCGTGATGAGGGTCGGAAAACACTCCAATCTCCACGGTTCTTCGGAGGATAACTCCAGAAGAAGAGGGAACCAGATCTGACGCGGCCAAAAGGGAGCAATCAGAATCATGGTGCCTCGGTCTTGCTTGAGTTTCAACAAAGTCTTCCCCACCAGAGGAATGGGAGGATAAGCATACAGCAGACCTTCCCCCCAATCCAGGAGGAAGGCATCCGACGCCAGTCTGCCGTGGGCCTGAAGCCTGGAACAGAACTGAGGGACCTTGTGGTTCACTTGAGATGCGAAGAGATCTACCAGGGGGGTGCCCCACGCCCGGAAGATCTGTCGCACCACACGGGAATTGAGCGACCACTCGTGAGGTTGCATAATCCTGCTCAACCTGTCGGCCAGACTGTTGTTTACGCCTGCCAGATATGTGGCTTGGAGCACCATGCCTTGACGGCGAGCCCAGAGCCACATGCTGACGGCTTCCTGACACAGGGGGCGAGATCCGGTGCCCCCCTGCTTGTTGACATAGTACATGGCAACCTGATTGTCTGTCTGAATTTGGATAATTTGGTGGGACAGCCGATCTCTGAAAGCCTTCAGAGCGTTCCAGATCGCTCGCAACTCCAGAAGATTGATCTGTAGATCGCTTTCTTGGAGGGACCACCGTCCTTGGGTGTGAAGCCCATCGACATGAGCTCCCCATCCCAGGAGAGACGCATCCGTGGTCAGCACTTTTTGAGGCTGAGGAATTTGGAAGGGACGTCCCAGAGTCAAATTGGAGCAAATCGTCCACCAATACAGGGATTCGAGAAAACTCGTGGACAGGTGGATCACGTCCTCTAGACCCCCGGCGGCCTGATACCACTGGGAGGCTAGGGTCCATTGAGCAGATCTCATGTGAAGGCGGGCCATGGGAGTCACATGAACTGTGGAGGCCATGTGGCCCAGCAATCTCAACATCTGCCGAGCTGTGATCTGCTGGGACGCTCGCACCCGCGAGACGAGGGACAACAAGTTGTTGGCCCTCGCCTCTGGGAGATAGGCGCGAGCCGTCCGAGAATCCAGCAGGGCTCCGATGAATTCGAGTTTCTGCACTGGGAGAAGATGGGACTTTGGGTAATTTATCACAAACCCCAGTAGCTCCAGGAGGCGAATAGTCATCTGCATGGACTGCAGGGCTCCTGCCTCGGATGTGTTCTTCACCAGCCAATCGTCGAGATATGGGAACACGTGCACCCCCAGCCTGCGAAGCGCCGCTGCTACCACAGCTAGGCACTTTGTGAACACCCTGGGCGCAGAGGCGAGCCCAAAGGGTAGCACACAGTACTGGAAGTGGCGTGCGCCCAGCTGAAATCGCAGATACTGTCTGTGAGCTGGCAGTATCGGGATGTGTGTGTAGGCATCCTTCAAGTCCAGAGAGCATAGCCAATCGTTTTGCTGAATCATGGGGAGAAGGGTGCCCAGGGAAAGCATCCTGAACTTTTCTTTTACGAGATATTTGTTCAGGGCCCTTAGGTCTAGGATGGGACGCATCCCCCCTGTTTTCTTTTCCACAAGGAAGTACCTGGAATAGAACCCCAGCCCTTCTTGCCCGGATGGCACGGGCTCGACCGCATTGGCGCTGAGAAGGGCGGAGAGTTCCTCTGCAAGTACCTGCTTGTGCTGGAAGCTGTAGGACTGAGCTCCCGGTGGACAATTTGGAGGTTGAGAGGCCAAATTGAGGGTGTATCCTTGCCGGACTATTTGGAGAACCCACTGATCGGAGGTTATAAGAGGCCACCTTTGGTGAAAAGCTTTCAACCTCCCTCCGACAGGCAGGTCGCCCGGCACTGACACTTGGATGTCGGCTATGCTCTGCTGGAGCCAGTCAAAAGCTCGCCCCTTGCTTTTGCTGGGGAGCCGCGGGGCCTTGCTGATTCGCACGCTGCTGACGAGAGCGAGCGCGCTGGGGCTTAGCCTGGGCCGCAGGCTGTCGGGAAGGAGGATTGTACCTACGCTTGCCAGAAGTATAGGGAACAGTCTTCCTTCCCCCGAAAAATCGTCTACCTGTAGAGGTAGAAGCTGAAGGCTGCCGGCGGGCGAACTTGTCGAATGCGGTGTCCCGCTGGTGGAGAGACTCTACCACCTGCTCGACTTTTTCGCCAAAAATGTTATCCGCACGGCAAGGCAAGTCCGTAATCCGCTGCTGGACTCTATTCTCCAGGTCGGCGGCACGCAGCCATGAGAGCCTGCGCATCACCACACCTTGAGCAGCGGCCCTGGACGCAACATCAAAAGTGTCATAAACTCCTCTGGCCAGGAATTTTCTGCACGCCTTCAGCTGCCTGACCACCTCCTGAAAAGGCTTGGCTTGCTCAGGGGGAAGAGCATCAACCAAGCCCGCCAACTGCCGCACATTATTCCGCATGTGTATGCTCGTGTAGAGCTGGTAAGACTGGATCTTGGACACGAGCATAGAGGAATGGTAGGCCTTCCTCCCAAAGGAGTCTAAGGTTCTAGCGTCCTTGCCCGGGGGCGCCGAAGCATGTTCCCTAGAACTCTTAGCCTTCTTTAGGGCCAAATCCACAACTCCAGAGTCATGAGGCAACTGAGTGCGCATCAGCTCTGGGTCCCCATGGATCCGGTACTGGGACTCGATCTTCTTGGGAATGTGGGGATTAGTTAATGGTTTGGTCCAGTTCGCAAGCAATGTCTTCTTCAGGACATGGTGCAAGGGAACAGTGGACGCTTCCTTAGGTGGAGAAGGATAGTCCAGGAGCTCAAACATTTCAGCCCTGGGCTCGTCCTCCACAACCACCGGGAAGGGGATGGCCGTAGACATCTCCCGGACAAAGGAGGCAAAAGACAGACTCTCGGGAGGAGAAAGCTGTCTCTCAGGAGAGGGAGTGGGATCAGACGGAAGACCCCCAGACTCCTCGTCAGAGAAATATCTGGGATCTTCCTCTTCCTCCCACGAGGCCTCACCCTCGGTGTCAGACACAAGTTCACGGACCTGTGTCTGCAACCTCGCCCTGCTCGACTCCGTGGAACCCTGTCCACGATGGGGGCGTCGAGAGGTAGACTCCCTCGCCCGCATCGGCGAAGCTCCCTCCGCCGACGTAGTCGGGGAGCCTTCCTGGGAGGTGGCCGCGGTCGGCACCGCACGCGGTACCGACGTCGGGGACCTCAACCTGGGCGATGGGCCAGCCGGCGCCACGCTCGACGGTACCGGTGGCGCAAGCACCGCCGGTACCGGAGGGGTAGGGCGCAACAGCTCTCCCAGAATCTCTGGGAGAACGGCCCGGAGGCTCTCGTTTAGAGCGGCTGCAGAGAAAGGCTGAGAGGTCGATGCAGGCGTCGACGTCAGTACCTGTTCCGGGCGTGGAGGCTGTTCCGGGCTGTCCAGAGCGGAGCGCATCGACACCTCCTGAACAGAGGGTGAGCGGTCCTCTCGGTGCCGATGCCTGCTGGGTGCCGAATCCCTCGGCGACCCAGAGCTCTCGGTGCCGACACGGGGAGGAGACCGGTGTCGATGCTTCTTCGATTTCTTCCGAAGCATGTCACCGGAGCTCCCCGGCACCGACGAGGAGGACGTCGAATCCACCCGTCGCTTCCTCGGGGCCGAGACTGAAGAAGGTCGATCTCGGGGGGGCTGTACCGCAGGAGCCCTCAGGGTAGGCGGAGACCCACCCGAGGGCTCACCGCCACCAGCAGGGGAATGGACAGCCCTCACCTGCACTCCACCCGATGCACCACCGTCCGACGACATCAGCAGACGAGGTCCTGGTACCACCGACGTCGATGCAGCTATCCGATGTCTCGGCGCCGATGCAGAGGCCCGATGCCTCGATGCACTCGATGCAGGGGCGGCCGAGGAAGATGGTCTGGACGCTGACGACGTCGATGCACTCGAAGATCCCGGTGCCGATGCCGACGAAGAGCCCGAGAACAACACGTTCCACTGGGCTAGTCTCGCTACCTGAGTCCGCCTTTGAAGCAGGGAACACAGACTGCAGTTCTGAGGGCGGTGCTCGGCCCCCAGACACTGAAGACACGACGAGTGTCGATCAGTGAGCGAGATAACCCGGGCGCACTGGGTGCACTTCTTGAAGCCGCTGGAAGGCTTCGATGTCATGGGCGGAAAAATCACGCCGGCGAAATCAAAAGCCGAAATGGCGAAATTCGAAGCACCAAATTTAGAGGGAGAAAAAATCTCGACCGAGGCCGAAAAAAGGCCTACCCCGACGACGAAAGAAAACTTACCGGGGCAAAAAAGCTGGAAGTACGGGGAGGATTTACACGAAACCCGGCGGGGGGTTTCCGGAGCACTTCCCGACTAGGACAAAGCTTTCCCGAAGGAAAAAAACACGTTCAAACAAATTGGACGCGCGAGGTCGACTTTCCGGGGCTCGACACGGCGAAAACACGACCGTACCGAGTGCGGACAAAAGAAGACTGGCCGGCTCGAGCCGGTTTCGGGCGGGAAGACGGCCGCGCATGCGCGGTGCGCGCGGGCGCGCGAGGGCTAGCAAAGGACTTTGCTAGTGAAGTTTCCGATTGGAGGGGCTGCCGTGGACGTCACCCATCAGTGAGAACAAGCAGCCTGCTTGTCCTCGGAGAAGCCTGGCTCTCCTCTCAAGCCATTAATATAATTATACACTCACTTTGCACCTGGACTAGCTTGCTACACATACTGTAACAAACTAGTTCTTCATATCTTAACTGTACATAGAACTTGCCTTGAGTTTAGCCACTCATCTATTTATCCCAACTGACTCTGTACTACCCATCTTGTCCCCCTCTATGTATCTGCACTTGGCCCCTTGGCAACATGGTAAGCTGTATTGTAGAAAAGCATTAGCATCATATCTATGTTATTTGAATGTTCTAATGCATTATATCTACCAAATGTTATTTGAATGTTTTTCCATGCTGTCTATTATGGAATTGTTTATACTGTTCTGACATTTATCATATTTGTTATATAGTTGGTCTGCAGTGCTATTAAATGTGTCTATTTTTGATACTGCTTCATGGTAGCCCTATAATTAGGTTTCAATTTGCTGTTTTCCAAGTTTGACCAAATATACACATAAATACAATAAATGAGATATTTTACTACTGTTAAACTGTTAACAAAACTAAGTTTTATGTTAAAAACTGTACTCTCTGTACACAGCCTTGGGTGAATCTCTTCATAAAGGTGGTTAATAAATCCCAATAATAAATAAATCAAATTACTTAAATGACTTCCACACTTAGAAGGGTGTAACCTAACCTGCAAGCAGCGGCAGGTACAAATCTAAACAGAGGCACAGAAGGAACAACCTGCATAGATGAACAAGTACAACCCTAAACAAAGGGATAAGAGGGGGGTAACCTGTACAGAGGAGCAGGTACAACTCTTTGCCACCTCACTGGGCAGATTGCACAGAACATACTGATCTTTATTTACAGTCACTTACCATATTACTATGTAAAATACTGGCACAATCCTGTACAACTACATATACTGGATCTTCTTCTATAAAGATAAAAGCATAAGTGTTTGCCTACTGAGTCCGACCAAGGGTCCATCTAGCCATTGTAACAGTGGCCAGTTCAGATAGCGAAGTTACTCACCTGCAGCAGGTATTCTCCACAAACAGCACTGAAACAGGGCTTTTGGGTGCCAGGGTATAGGCACCGCCTTTTGGATGCCTATACACATTGGCCCTGGACTTTTGGGCACCCAAACGTCCTCCCCTCCCTTGTACTCACTAGGATCTGAGCCGGGAGCCATTGAGGCTGGCAGAGGCATAGTACTGCAGATGGAGCAGTCCTTGGAGCATAAAAGAGATTACAGCTGCTCCAAGATGCCTGTGAGAGAAGACAAAACAAGCGTCTTCCCTCATAGGTAATGCCTGGGGTACCTATGATCTCTGTTGCTGCAGTGGTCCTTGGAGCAGAAGAGAGTTCACAGCTGCCTCAGGCAGTGCTTATGAGGGAGGATGCTGCCTATGCTGTCTTCTCTTGCAGGCACCTCCTGGGACAGCTATGATCTCCCTTACATTTGTAAGACTGCCCCACCTGCAACACTGTGCCTTGGCTGACTTAGATGGCCCCCAGCTCAGATCCCAGCAAGTACAGGGGAAGAATTCTACAAGCTGCCTGTTTGAGTGCCCAAATGTTCAGCACCAATATGGCAGCACCCAAAAGTCACAGGCACCAAAATGGCAGCACTGCCCAAACATCAGCACCCAAAAGTAGGACACATTACCACAGATAGGTGATGTTATCTGACAGAGCCCTAGCACGGATACTGCCCAATATTCAAAACTTCGAGAAGTTTTGGCAGCACAGACTGCACGTGTGCATACCTTCCCGCCTGCCTCAGTCGCATGGGACCAGGCAGTAGAACAGAATAGCCGATAGAGTACAACTCCAAGGGGAGGCAGGAGGATATGTAGTATTACATGTCCTGCTGTCCTCTGAGAGCAGCTGCTACTACAGGTAACTTCTCCTGGACAAGCAGAAGAAGCATATTACCATGGATGAGAAACCCTAACTACCAGGTTGACTGAAACAAAAAAAGGGGACAACAGGAATCCTGCAACAGGCAAGGCCAACAAGCAACTAGTTAAAGTAACACAACTGTTTTTTGCTTTGTTTTATTTTTAAAGGGCCTAGAGCAGTAGAATTGGATTCTAGACCCTAAACAAATTCTGCATGACAATCCTGCTTATAATCGAAAGAGAAAAATGCCTATATTGTGACCCAAATCGGGAGATAGACGTTTATCTCACAAAAACGAATAAAGTGGTATAATCGAAAGCCGAATTTGGACGTTTTCAACTGCACTCCGTCGCAGATGCGGACAAAGTTGATGGGGGCGTGTCGAAGGCGGAACTGGGGCGTGGTTATCGGCCGATCAGAGATGGGCGCCTTTCGCCGATAATGGGAAAAAAATATGCGTTTTTAGCAAGAATTTAGGGCACTTTTCCTGGACCCTGTTTTTCCACGAATAAGGCCCCAAAAAGTGCCCTAAATGACCAGATGACCACTGGAGGGAATCGGGGATGACCTCCCCTGACTCCCCCAGTGGTCACAAACCTCCTCCCATATAAGGGCTGTTATATTGCAATTCCTTTCCCACGGATGAGATGACTAACGTTCTCTGGCTTTGTTCCTTTGGCTTTGGTGATTTATATATTTTTATGGGTAATGAATGTATGAATGATGGATGAATGTATCTTTATGTTTTTAAAAAATTCTGATGTGTAAATAAAAACCGTTGAAACATAAAAAATTCTGATGTGTATTTATAGAATAAGAAGTTGAACTAGTAGTGTGTTTATACTGTTTGATTATTAATAAAGATGATATGTTGATTATATAAAATATTTACATTTTCCTGATTTTTTATTATTTAAATTTTGGGGGAAATTTTGTTTTGAGATCCTTATTTATTTGGTTTGTTGTCATCATCATTAGTGCCTGTGTTCCTGAGTCCTGTTTCATCATCAGTTCCTGTACTGCCTCCTGATCCAGTGTCGTGAGTGATATCATCTGTCAGGTCTGAACTGTTATCTCCTTAGTGCCTATTCGTACCTAGGGGTGCTAGGTATCCTAATATTTCAGGATTAGGGGAGTGTGTGCTATCGCCAAGATCCTTTACCATCATTCTGAGTTAGCATAATTCATGGTCTCTGATTACATCTATTATTGCCTGCTGTCAGTATGGTGCAATAAACAGCTTACCTTTTTATAATAACATCATTATAATAACAATCATTATAATAATGATTTAGAGATTGGAGTAACTAGCGAGGTAATTAAATTTGCTGATGACACAAAGTTATTCAAAGTCGTTAACTCGCAACAGGATTGTTAAAAATTACAGAAGGACCTTACGAGACTGGGAGACTGGGTGGCTAAATGGCAGATGACGTTTAATGTGAGCAAGTGCAAGGTGATGCATGTGGGAAAAAAGAACCCAAATTATAGCTACGTCATGCAAGGTTCCACGTTAGGAGTTACGGACCAAGAAAGGGATCTGGGTGTCATCGTCGATAATACACTGAAACCTTCTGCTCAGTGTGCTGCTGCAGCTAGGAAAGCGAATAGAATGTTGGGTATTATTAGGAAAGGTATGGAAAACAGGTGTGGGGATGTTATAATGTCGTTGTATCGCTCCATGGTGCGACTGCACCGTGAGTATTGTGTTCAATTCTGGTCGCCGCATCTCAAGAAAGATAGAATTGGAAAAGGTGCAGCGAAGGGCAATTAAAATTATAGCAGGGATGGGACAACTTCCCTATGAAGAAAGACTAAGGAGGCTAGGGCTTTTCAGCTTGGGGAAGAGACGGCTGAGGGGAGACATGATAGAGGTATATAAAATAATGAGTGGAGTTGAACAGGTGGATGTGAAGTGTCTGTTCACGCTTTCCAAAAATACTAGGACTAGGGAGCATGCGATGAAGCTACAGTCTAGTAAATTTAAAACAAATCGGAGAAACTTTTTCTTCACCCAATTCATAACTAAACTCTGGAATTCGTTGCCAGAGAACGTGGTGAAGGCGGTTAGCTTAGCAGAGTTTAAAAAGGGGTTAGATGGTTTCCTAAAGGACATGTCCATACTAAATGGCAGGGGCGTAGCCACGGGTGGGCCTGGGCCCGGCCACTTTTCCTCCAGGCCCACCCATCCTTGATCCCACATCTCCTCCTTCGTTCCGGAGCGCTGAAATTTGAAGCAGCGCTGCGCCGCTCAGTTTGCCTCGCTCGATGACGCCAGTCATAGAGCTGCCACTTCAGTTCAGCTTCAGCCGGCATAAGAAGAAAAACAAGCGCAGGGCCGTGCCGCTGCAGGCATGTGCTGTCGGCTCTGCCTGTCCTCTGCCCCCAGAACGAGAAATTGACGTCAGCGGGGGCAGAGGATGGGAGAGCCGACAGCGCATGACTGAAGGCTGCTGCGGGCGGCCCCGTGCTTGTTTTTCTTCTTGTGTTGATGACGCTGCTGCTGCTCCTGTTTCAGAGGGCCAGAGAGTGAGAGAGGAAACGTGGTTGGTAGGGGAAGGGTGTCCGAGAGAGCAGAGGGGAGAGAAAAAAAAGAAGATGACGCTGGAGAGTACAGAGAAAGATGGGGAGAGAGGGGACATGGAAAAGAGCAGGGGAGAGCCAAAGAGAGATGGGGAGAAAAAGAGGGGACATGGAAAAGAGCAGGGGAGAGACAAAGAGGAGAAATGCTGAATAAAAGGAGGGTGAAAGAGGAAAAATGCTAGAAGAAGGGGCAGAAAGAGGGAAGATGCTAGATGGAAGAGAGGTACAGAGAGAGAAATAGATGAGTAGCAAGATGAGGGAGAGAAGGAGGGGACATGGAAAATGGCAGGAGAAAGAGAGAGAAGCTGCTGGAGAGAAACTGGGGGAGACCTTAGCTGGTCAAATGGAGAAATGCTGGATGAAAGGAGGGAGAAAGAGGCAAAATGCTGGAAGGAGGGAGCAGAAAGAGGGAAGACGCTGGATGGAAGGGTAGGAAGAGAAAGAGGAAAGCCACTGGTAGGATGGGGGGGAGAGAGAGGGCATGCTGAATGGAAAAAGGTAGAGAGATAACTGTCTAGAAGGAAGGGGAGATAGAGGGAGACGGATGGAAGGATTGGGAGAGGGTAATGGGTGGAAGGATGGAGAGAGAAAGAGGGATGACACTGGATGGAAGGGTAGGAGAGAAAGAGGGAAGGGCACCCGCTCAGCTGCCAGTCCAGGACTCCACCATCATGTGCACGCCATGCAGTGCACGTTTTACAGGAGGGTTGCGAAGCGGAGGTGAGGAGCACGAGCCTGGCCCTGGAAGGTTCTTCTTCATGATTCAACATTATTTCGAGGCGAGCCCAGCAGCAATAGGAGCCGGTAATAAAAATTTAAGTACTTTTTTAAAATCATAATTTTTAACATTGTGTGACATGTGCTGTGTAATTTTTTTTTAAATTGAGCTAGCTGGGGCCTGCTGCCTGCCTGGGGCTGGTGGTCACTATTAAAATTTATTGCTAGGGAATTTCTGGGTGGGGATGGGCTCCTCATTGCCTTGGGTAATATGGGTGGGCACTATATATATATATATATATATATATATATATATATATAGTGCCCACCCATATTAGCTCTGGGCCCAGCCAAAATATCAGGTCTGGCTACGCCACTGCTAAATGGACTTGGAAAAATCAACAATTCCACGAATAACATGTATAGAATGTTTGTACGTTTGGGAAGCTTGCCAGGTGCCCTTGGCCTGGATTGGCCGCTGTCGTGGACAGGATGCTGGGCTCGATGGACCCTTGGTCTTTTCCCAGTGTGGCATTACTTATGTACTTATATATGTACTTATCTGAGCCTAGTGTCTATTACTTTCAGTATAGTATCTAAGCATAATTTTGGACTGTGAAATAGGATCACAAATGAGGGTAAGATTGGTTTATTTTTCCAGAGTGCTAAAGGTAAATTATTCCTCTCATTACCAACTCCATTTTGGATTTGGTAATATGTGCTTAGTCCCCACAAAAGGCAAACAAACCTCTTCCATTTGAAATTACATGACCTTTTAGTGGAATCCTTCCTAGAAGCAAGAATGACCCTCGAGATACCCTCATGCAGTTGAAGGGATACAAGTTCTAAGATCTCAACATCCAAACCATGAGGGCTAGGATTGGAAGCTGGGATGGAGAAGAGATCCCTCATTCTGAAGGTTGGAAAACAGTCCAGTCTCCATGGGGCTTTGGAGTGCAACTCCAACTCCAGAAGTAGAGGGAACCATATCAACCTTGGCCAATAAGGCACAATGAGGATCACGGTCCCTCAATCCTGCTTGAATTTCAGCAAAATGTTCCTCACTAGAGGTTTGGGAGGGAAATATGTACAAGAGATCCCCCAATAGAGGAGAAAGGCTAGTCTTCCGTGTAATCCAAGTCTGGAGCAGAACTGAGGGACTCTGTTGTTGAGAAGGACTCCACTCTCAGAAGACCTCCCTGGCAACACCCATTTTGAAGAACCACTTGTGCAGTTGCATCGCCTTGCTCACTATGTCCGCTAGTTTGTTTTTCTTGCCCACCAGGTATGTGGCCCTAAGCAACATACCATGACTAGATGCTCACAGCCACATCCTAATAGCTTCTGGACACAAAAGGTACAAGCTTGTGCCTCCCTGCTTGTTGACATAGTACTCTGGAACCTAATTGTCAATTTGTATGAGAACAATTTGGTGGAACCACCAATCTCTGAAAGACTTTAGAATGTTCCAGATGGCCACTGACCCCGAGTAAGAAGTCCATCTACATGAGCCTTCCAGCCCAGGATGGATGCATCTGTTGTCAGCATCTGTGTAGTGGAGGAATTTCAATGGCAGTTTCACCACCAAAATATCCTTCACAAGAGTGACTCCCCGAGATCTGGGATGACAGTGATAACATCTGCTAGGTTCCCTGTGGCTTGAAGCCACTGGGAAGCTAGGATCCACTGGGATATCCTTAAATGGAGATGCACCATGTGGCCTCGCAATCTCAACCTCTGCCAAGCTGTGACCTATTGGTTCTGCTGAACCTGATGGGTAAAGCTGACCAAGGCAGTCACCATCCATGGGGCTGGTAAAGAAGGCTTGGGTCTGAACCGTGTTTAATAAGGTTCCTATGAATTCAAATCATTGATCTGAAAGGAGATGGGATTTTGGGTAATTTGATAATGAACCCTAATATCACCCAAATAGTGCTTCACCGCTGATTCTTGTGCATCTTCCTCTGACATGATCTTGATTAGCCAATTGTCCAGGTAGGGAAACACTTGCACTCCCAGTCTGCATAGCGACACTGCAACTACTGTGAGGCCCTTTGTGAAGACCCTGGGAGCAGACATGAGGCTAAAAGGCAAATCGCGATACTGGTAGTGATGTTTCCCTACTCGAAATCTGAGATACATCCTGTGACTGGGGTATATCTGATTAAGCATCCTTTACATCCAGAGAGCATAGCCAATCATTGTCTGCATAATGTGAAGTAAAGTGTCCAGGGAAACCAAGAGGTTTGATAACAGGAGACAGCATAAGCCTATCCGGCCCATTATGTGGGCTGAAGCTAGTAGGCGGAGCTTGTTGCCCTATTAATGTCATTGTTTTGAGTGTACCAAGATGGCTTCAGCTGTGTGAAATCATGCAGTCTCCTGTTATCAAACCTCTTTGAGAGAAACCATCCTGAACTTCTTTGTTCAGGGTCCTAAGGTCTAGGATGGGATGAGATCCGTTTTCTTAGGCACAAGGAAATACTTTAAATAAACTCCTTTGCCTTCATCCCCTGGTGGAACGGGTTCAACCATATAAGCTTGTAGAAGGGAAAAGAATTCTGTATAGTAAGTAACAAACTACAACTACTGTAAGCAATTCCTGGCGCGGAGAGCTTAATCTTGATGCTCTCAGTGGGCAATTTGGAAGAGATTTTCACCAATGAAGGGTGTAACCTGTAGGAGCAAAACAAACACTATGAAGCACTATATGTGTTCCTATATAGCAAACGTATATGGGATTATAATACATGGCACTATCCAGAATTATTAACCCGACCTTAAGATGCAAACTTAGTTATTCCAACTTTTGTTGCAAAAGCCTGTTATTTGCTGAAGCTGTGACCTTGCATACAAACAAAGACTGCTGACATTGGTCCCAATATGCTAGAACAAGGTTGTTATCACCATCAACATCATGGCCAGAACAGCCAAGGACTCTTGGAATTACCCTTGCAGTTGGAGAGATGATGTCGCTGGCAATGTGGCTGGAAATGTCACACATTGTTTATGAAACCCTGGCTTCTTGTCAAAGTGACTCCTTCAGTGTGGTGCCAGTGAGACAATCAGTTGTCCCTTAAAGCCACAATATTTGGGGTAAACAAAGTTATGTGTGTGTCACCCCCAAGGCCAGCTGCAGCCCATGATTTCTGTATAAAAAGGGGCTCGTATCTGAGGCAAGGGACTGTTGCTGTGTTGACATTCCATCCAAGGAACAGACTGTGCTGAATCTGATTGAAGATCTGAGGAACATGTTGCCACCTGACAAAAGTCTGCATCAGGTTGTATGTGTGCCATGTACTTTTGTATAAGTGCTGTGGGCTCAGTGTGACTCTTACTTAGGAATCTAGTTAGGGATTTATATGCATTTACTTTGAGCTGTTTCTATGATAAGACTTCCTGTGTCTTTATTCTTGCCTTCTTTGCACATTATCTTTGATGCCATTGTAAATAAATGCACACTATTTTTATAATACTTGGTTGTAGATTTAGTTCTATTATTTAGAGCATAGTAAGCTCGGATCTAAGGATATGAGGGAACACATTTGCTTCTGACACTTCACTCACTAAGGCTGGTATTATCAGAGACCTATTCCTATTAGAACTTATGCTAAGTGTCAGGTACCCCCCCAATAAGGGTTGTATCTGCTCCCACAAACCCGCCTGGACTATTTTGAGAGCCCACCAATCTAAGGTTACAAGAAGACACCTTTCTTAGAAAGAACTCCCCGAGCCCATACGCCATGCGCCCTCCCTGCCCATCTTTAAGTCCTTACTCAAAACCCATCTCTTCTCCCTTGCTTTTGGCGCCTAACCACCTTCCCCATTCATGATACACTGACTACATAGTTTGCTACCTTTAGATTGTAAGCTCTCTTGAGCAGGGACTGTCCTTCCCCATGTTTTAACTTGTACAGCGCTGCGTAACCCTAGTAGCGCTATAGAAATGCTAAGTAGTAGTAGTAGTTGTATCTGTTTGCTCCCACAAACCCGCCTGGACTATTTTGAGAGCCCACCAATCTAAGGTTACAAGAAGACACCTTTCTTAGAAAAAAATTCAGCTTCCCTCCTACCAGTAAGCCGTCGGGGATGGTACTTTTAGGGCAGATATACTCTCTGACAGGCTCCAAGGCTTGACCCTTGCTTAGACTAGGCAATGCCCTGGGACTTCGGGGCTCACTGCTGCCTAGGATGGGAGCAAGGGCCCTGAAAGGGATGAGAAGGGTGAGCAGAAGGAGTGAACTTACACCTCTGAGATTAGTAGGGTCTCCTCTGACTACCACCTGAAAACCTCCAAGACGTGGAGGCCACAGAAAGAATGGGCCGAGATAGTGACATGATGGTATCAGTCCATTTTTCAATAAGGGTACACAGGATGAAGGTAAAAGGGAATAGACTCAGAGGTAACCTGAGGAAATATTTCTTCATGGAAAGGGTGGTGAATTCATGGAGCGGCCTCCCAGTGAAAGTGGTGGAGACGAAAACAGTATCTGAATTCAAAAGAGTTTAAGACAAGTACATAGGATCTCTAAGGGAGTGGTAGAATAGATGGCATGAATGGGCAGACTAGATAAGCCATATGGTCTTTATCTATATTTTTCTATGTTTCACCTCCATCTTATCACCAAAAAAGATCATCTCAGTGCGAGGCATCCACCAGTTTCTCCTGAACTGCCGGTTCAAGGTCTGAAGCACACAGCCAGGCCAGTCTGCGCATGCCAATACCTATGGCAGAGACCATGAATGTTGTATTGAAAGCATCATATTTGCACTGGGCCTTGTGCTTTCAGCACTCCTTCTGCTCGGCTACTAGATGGCAGAGCTCAGCGGCCTGCTCTGGGACCAGAATGTACACAAACTGCCACACTGTGCATAAGGTTCAGCAAATGAACGCTCATGTAGAGCTGGTAGGACCATATGTGGGAAATGAACATAGACCCTGATAAACTTTCCTCCCAAAAGATTCCAAAGTCAAGCATCCCTCCCCAGGGGTGCCAAAGGCATGAGACTTGCAGCTCTTGTCCCTTTTAAGTGCGAATTCAACCACAATGGAACAGCAAGGAAGCCTTCTGGACTCTATACATAGTCAGCCTTCCTGTGAATGGGCTGCACAGAGAGGGGGGGTTTCCCAGTTCTTTATCTGTAGAGCTTGAAGGATGCTATGCACAGGCCCTGTCACAGCTTCCTTTGGAAGGAAATCATAGTCAAGAATGTCTAACATCTTGGCCCTGGGCTCATCCTCAAGTTCTAAATGAAAAGGGAAGGACAGAGTCATTTCCTGTAAAAAGTTGGTAAAGGAGAGCTCCTCCGGGGGAGACTGTGTCCTTTTATGAAATGGAGTAGAATCTAAAGGGAGACCAAGGGATCCCTCCTCTGAGAAGTCCTCTAGCTCCAGCTCAGATGCCCATGAACCGTCCAAATCAGACTCGGCGAAATACTGCCCTTGAGATGTCCGAGTCTATGCCTGCCTTGGGCCACTGATCTCATGTTCAGACTCTGGAATGCTGAGGAATGGGTTTTTCTCCTGGGCTCCGAGGAAGCTTCCTCCCCTGATGGACTGGAGAGGAGCACCATCTCGGTCAGCAACAACTCCATGTCTGGCAGGGCACTGGCATCGATGCTTGGCCAACAGGCAGGGCATGGAATTCTGGATGGGTAGTAGCAGTGCCGAAGTTGACACCAATGCCCTCAATGCCCTGGTATCATGCTGAACCAGGATATGTTCCAGCTCATCAACGGCAGGCAACAAACTGGGTCAGTGCCGCTGCGGGGACGGCCTTAAAAGATACTGAGACCAAATTGGAGACCTAGCCCGCCTCTGGGGAGGCCGTCGCATCAGTGCTGAATCACTCTCTGCACTGCTGCTTCTTGGGTACTGGCAACGACAAGGCCCCAGATTTCTGACATCATGCTTCGAGGAGGACCAATGTCAGTGCTTCTAACCCTCTGCTTGATATTGGGATCCCTCAGTGCAAAATAGGATATCAAATTCTGCTGTGTCCTCTGTGTGGGATCTGAAGATGCTCGGTCCAGATGGGTGCTACCAGTGCCTTGAGGGGAAGACTTCCTCGATGTTGGTGTATCCCCAGTGTCCGATGCATCTCCTAGAACCAGGTACCGATGCCTCAGATGCTGATGTCGATAGACCACCAAAAGGTTTTTTGCACTGTTCCTCTCTTTCTTAAGGGTCCTCTTCCTCATCTGGAGTCAAGAGTTTACAGACAAGAGGCATTACAATCAGGCCCTAAACACAGCCAAGAACCTGTCAAGAGAGTCCATTACAGAGATGACCTTGCCAGAGCACTTTTTAAACCACTGGGAGATTTTTGGAACACTGAAGGAAAAATAGCCACAACAAAACCAAACAGCTCAATGATGGAAAAAGGGGTAAAAAGTGGCCACAATGAAACCAAACAGCTCAATGATGGAAAAAGGGGTAAACAGTTCCTGGCCAGAAAGCTCAGGCATAACCGGGCCGAAGAGCCATGGAAAATTAATAAAACTTAAAAAGTGCTGCAAAAAAAGCTAAGGGAGCTACAAAAGGAAATAAGAAAGACAGGTTCCATGCCAGCTCACACAGAAGTGAGAAAGAAAAGCTTGAAAGGCTGCCAGAGACACGTAATATGAGTAGAGCAGAAAATGCATCCTCTCTGCTCCGCAGAAAAAAGACTGCTTGGCCCTGCACTGCTATGGCAAGTGGAAAGGTGTGTGCACATGCATAGCTGACACTGCCAAAGGCTTCTTGAAGTTTTGAGCACAAGCAGCATCTGTGCTGGGGCTCCATGGGATGACATCCACCCATCTGTGGTAATATGCTTGTCCTCGGAGAATACAAGTGTCACAAAACTCCCAGCCACCTGCCTGGGGTTACCCCGTGGCCACTTAGAGGGATGAGGGTCACAACCCAGAACAGCTCAGGTCTGCCTGCACCAGCTGCTTGTGCTCTACACTAGCACCCTCCTCCTACCGACTGGGTCACAACTGCCTCTGGGCGAGTCTCCCGCTCTCAAATTATCCACAGTGATATCTAGGTTACTGGGGCCACACTCCCAGTGGTCTCACAGTTCCCAGCAAGCACTCACAGACCCAACACACAAACCACCACAATTCTTTATCAGTCCAGACAGAGTCAACAAACTAAACAGGTTTATTGTTACACTGGAACAATGAACAAAAAATGTGCAATCAGCAAACAATAACAGGTAACTGAAATATGGACCAATTATAACACTAACTATCTACATACTGTCTAAACAGTACTTGGTAAGGTCAAGACATATAATTCACCGAGCCTCTGCAAAGAGATTTGTCTCTCTTTCCTCCCGGGCAAAGACCGAACTCAAAATCAGTAAAGTCCAAATGAGATGAGCTCCTGGGCCAATCAGAGCCCAGACAACAAGATTTCAAATATATACTGCTTCTTGCTTCCTGTTTGTGTCAAACTAAAGAAAAAACACTCAGTTCTCTGTAACAGCTTTACAGCAAAGAAACACCACCTGCTGGCCGAATAGGAAAAATACACGAGAACATAATGAAGGAAAATATCCAGTACATTTTACAGGTTTAAAACTCACTGTTTCTTCACAACAAACACCTGGCAGAGTCCCAAAAGTAGCAAGATTCCATGCTACTTAACCTCAGGAATAAGCACACTGCCTTTCCCCAGGTCCACCTTAATAATGGTTTATGGATGATTTTTTAAGACCCAGCTACATTTTTTTTTTAATCAGAAAGTTTTTGAAATTTGAAAACCAAAATACAACCAGAAGCAAGAAAAAGAAAAATAACTCAATGCAATTCAACTTGCCAGTCATTACAAACTTCATACCCAAGCTCTTTGTCATGATGCTGACATATATCTTAAAAGCAAGATTCAACCCCCCCCCCCCCCACCCCATGAACCCCCATTCCCTCACCAAACACTGCCCATATTTAAAAACACCCCAATCTCCCCCAAAGGACAGTTATACAAAAACATGGGGATGTTCCAGACATCAAGCTATTATGTTGTCATCTCGGCTCTCCACTGTACAAATGGATCCCAAGTTTGAAGAAATGATAACAAATATATTCCTTCAATGTGTGTGTCAACTTATTCATGTGGAATAAATAGTCCACTTTAGCTATTAGAAGTTCATGTGTAGGGAACCGTGGTTGTTTCCAAAGAGCCACAAAGGCCAAATGACCAGCAATCATAACATTAAAAGTCAGTTTACAGTATTTCTTCAGCAGTTCCATAGGTCTGATATGCAATAATCCACAGCCCATATTTGCTTGAATCAGTATATCCAAAATGTCTCAAAGAAGTTCAAAAACCATTAGCCAATAAGTCTGCACTTGAGGGCAGTCCCATCGGATATGTATAAAGGTGCCCTGTGACCACAATTATGCCAACATTGAGCAGAGGAGGAGGGATAAATTTTATGCAAATGTTCCGGGGTAAAATACCACATATATAACATTTTATAACCATTTGCTACCATATTGCTTGCTATTGAAACCTTAATTAGCCCTTTGTATATTTACTCCCATTCTTGATGGGAGTAGCCTCGCCCTAAGGCACATTCCCAAATCTGAACATATCAAATCGGTGAAGCATCTTGTTGTGTCAGGGCCCGGTAGAATCTAGAGATACAACCCTCACCACTCCTCCCCTGCAAAGCCCTCTCCATGAGTGTAGTGTCCTGGTAGAGAACCCTAGTGCTCGGCGGCGTATGAAATCAGATATTTGCCTGTACTGATAAAAATCTTCCTTACATAAACCAAATTCTTCTTCTTCAGAAAAGGGGGCTACAGCTCCTTCATCAACTAGTTGGCCCAGTTGCATCAAAACCCTCTGCTACCCTAATGGGTGTAGCATGGAAATAGGGCCTCCCAGGAAAAAATCTCTTTATAGAGCGTATCCAGACCTGTATGAGCAAAGCCATGATGGAGTTAACCCGCTTACACAATGGGCGTAAATGCTGACGTAATTGTGGTCAGCAGGGCACCTTTATACATATCAAGCACAGACTTATTGGATAATGGTTTTTGAACTTCAAGACATTTTGGGTATACCAATTCAAGCAAATATGGGTTGTGGATTATTGCAAAGGTAGCAAAGGAATCCAAGCCAAAGGTCTCTCCCCTATTATATATTGTTCCATCTGAACCCAGCTCTTTCTGCCAGGCTACCAGATATTTCATTTGAGCTGCTTAGTAACTTTTAATATTAGGCACTGCCATCCCTCCATGCTCCTTTGTTTGAAACATCACAGATCTCAGAACTCTCAGTGGTTTACGTCGCCAAATGTATTGAAAATTTTTTCGATGCACTTACCTAAAAAATACATCTGGGAGAAAAATAGGGAGCATAGTGAACAGATATAAAAGTTTAGGCAGAACCATCATTTTGATCGCTTGAACCTTCCCTAACCAGGAAACACTGAAGTGTATCAAGGTCTTCCCAAATCACACGTAACAAGGGCAGAGAATGGCTGTTAGCTGTACCCCAAAGATATTTTAAGGATTTTTCTGCCCATCAAAATGGGTAGTAGGCTCGGACCCAGGCAATAGCCTCTCTCCCCAAAGAGATATTTAAAAGTTCTGATTTTGTCAAATTTATTTTGAACCCAGAGACCCTCCCATAGTCATCCAGGATCCACCTCACCCCTGGAAGCAACAAATGGGGATCTGTCGAAATGAGAAGGGTATCATCAGCAAACAGTAGTACCTTAGTATTGTGGCCCCCACCTTGAATAACCTTTATAACCGCCCTAGTTTGAATCAGCGCAAGCGGGTCCATAGCCAACAACCATGACTGTAGCATTATCCTGCTCAGCCTGTCGGCCAGACTGCTGTTTACGCCAACTAGATAAGTGGCTTGGAGAAAACATGCCGCGTTGGCGGGCCCACCGCTACATCTGCATGGCATCCTGACTCAGAGGGCAAGATCCAGTACCCCTTTGTTATCGAGTACATCTCAACCTGATTGTTTGGTTGAATTAGAATAATTTGGTTGGATAGCCGACCCCAGGAGGGATGCAACCTTCGTCAGCAGCTTTTGTGGCTGAGGAAGTTGGACGGGACGCCCCAGAATCAAATTGGAGAAAATTGACCACCTCTGAAGGGAATTCCGAAAACTGGTGAACAGTTGGGTCACATCCTCTAGATACCCTGAACTTGATACCACTGGGAAGCTAGGATCCACTGAGCGGATGTCATGTGTAAATGTGCCATGGGAGTTATGTGAACTGTGGAAGCCATGTGCCCAGAAGTCTCAATATTTACTGAGCTGTAATCTGTTGAGACGGGCAATGATCGGGATAAGGGAACACATGCACTCCCAGTCCATGAAGAGACGCTGCAACAACAGCCAGGCACTAGGAAAACATACTCTGGATGCAAACTGGGTATAAGTATCCTGTAAGTCCAGAGAGCATAGCCAATCGTTTTCCTGAAGTATGGGAAGAAGGATGCCCAGGGAAAGCATCCTGAACCAAATATCTGTTTAGGCCCCTTATGTCTATGATGGGACGCAACCCACAAGGAAGCACCTGGAATAGAATCTCAACCCTTCTTGCCCTGGTGGAACGGGCTCGACTGCATTGGCGCTGAGAAAGGCGGAGAGTTCCTCTGCAAGTACCCACTTGTGATGGAAGCTAAAGGATTAAGCTCCCAGTGAGCAATGTGGAGGGTTTGATTCCAGATTGAGAGTGTATCCTAACCGGACTATTTGAAGAACCCACCGGTTGGAGGTTACAAGAAGCCACCTTTGGTGGAGAAAATTTAAACCTCCCTCCGACAGGCAGATTGGCCGGTATGGACATTTTTTTTTTTTAATGGTGGCTATGCTGAATTGGAGCCAGTCAAAAACCCGTCCCTGGTTTTTGCGGAGTAGCTGCAGGGGCCTGATTAGGTGCACGCCGTTGACTAGAACGAGCGTGCTGTGGCATAGCCTGAACCGGCTGTCGAGAAGCAGGAGTATACGTACGACCCCTTAAGGCACAAGGAAAACTTCTCTTCCCTTTAAAGAACTTCCGAAATGAGGAAGTGTATGCACAGAATATCTACAATTTTCTGCTGAGTCCCCTCCTCCAGGTGAAAGGCACGCAGTCATGAGAGTCTGCGCATCACTATACCCAGAGCAGAAATCTAGATGTTACATTACAAGTGTCGAAAATGCCCCTGGACAGGAACCTGCGACACACCGTGTGCTACCTGACCACCTGGTGAAAACGTTTAGCCTGCTCCGGTGGGAATGCTCGTAAAGATCTGGCAGGACTCGATTTTGGACGCGATCATGCCAGCCTGGTACGCCGTTCTCCCAAAAGAGGCTAAGGATGTATGCTCTGGCCCCGGGGGTGCCGAAGCAAGTTTTTAGAACTCCTATCTGTTCTGAGAGCAGAATCCACCACCGCAGAATCATGAGGTAGCTGAGGCCTAATGAAACTGGGTTCCCCGTGGATCCGATACTGGGATTCAGTCTTCTTGTATCATGTGGTAGAAGACTTAGGTGAAGATGGATAGTCCAGGACCTCGAGATCTGGGGCCTTGGGCTGATTCACAATCTCCACTGTAATGTGTCGAGACAGATAGAAGATCTAGAGAATTCTCAGCAGAGAAAACCCCATGACCTTCATGTTCATCAGATGAGCCATCACTGAATTGAGCTAACAACTCAGACAGAGCAGCTCAGATCCAAACCCGTCCGACATGGAGGCGCGGTAACCTCTACAACGGGGTCAAGAAGTTGACTCTCCAGACGACTCCAGTGAAAGAGAATCGACCCAGTAGGCTGCGAACACCAATACCGGAGGCAGCATCGGTGAAGGAGATCTAATCCCAGGTGAAAAGCTAGATGCCGCAGGAGGCGCTAGCACCAATGGCACCCGATGGTACCGAAGCCGAGGGCAGAATCTGGAAATGCTGGGGAATCGATACCAGACTGCCAGATGACTTGCGTGTCCATAACAGAGATGGGACCAATGGGACCAATAGTACCCATGGCACCGACGGTACCGATGGTACCCATGATACCCGGTACCGATGGTACCCATGATACCTGGTACCAATGGTACCCATGGTACTGATGGTACCTGGTACCGATGATAGTCATGATATCTGGTATCGATGGTACCCATGGTACCGATACCTGGTACCAATGGTACCCATCATACCTGGTACCGATGGTACCCATGGTACCGATGGTACCCATGATACCCGGTACCGATGGTACCGATGGTACCCATGATACCCGGTACCGATGGTACCCATGATACCTGGTACCAATGGTACCCATGGTACTGATGGTACCTGGTACCGATGATAGTCATATCTGGTATCGATGGTACCCATGGTACCGATTATACCTGGTACCGATGGTACTCATGATACCTGGTACCGATGGTACCCATGGTACCGATGGTACCCATGACACCTGGTACCGATGGTACCGACGTCCGATGCCAGGATACCTCCATAACAGAGGGAGCAACGCTCTCGGCACCGACCGACGTCTGATGCCAGGATACCTCCATAACAGAGGGAGCAAAGCTCTGGGCACCGATGGTACCGACGTCCGCCGATGCGCCCGAATGACCTGCAAAGCAGGAGGCGCCGAGGCAGGTGGAGACCCACTCGATGCATCACTGTATCCAGCGTGCATTGGTCTCTATCGGACTCAAAAATTGATCTCCTTTGGGCATCCCTGGCAAGTAGCATACGTCTCGTCATTTTGAGACACTACTTGCACTTCTCAGGGAGATGATCCGGCCCAAGACACGTCCGCCGACGCACCCGAATGACCTGCAAAGCAGCAAGCGCCGAGGCGAGTGGAGACCCACTCGATGCATCACTGTACCCAGCATGCATCAGTCTTCATCGGACTCAAAAATTGATCTCCTTTGGGCATCCCTGGCAAGTAGCGTACGTCTCGTCATTTTGAGACACTACTTGCATTTCTGAGGGAGATGATCCGGCCCAAGACACTGAATGCACCAGCTCTGCGTGTCGGTGACAGAGATCGTCCGGTTGCAGCGGGTACAAGGCTTAAAGTCAGTGGTGTGCTGGAGCAGGCTCTCACAGCTCTCGAGAGCCGTTTGTTAAGGTTTTAAGAATTTTGGGACTTTAACAAATGGATCCCAAAATGTGGGCTTGGCCTCCTGAATTCTCTTTTACTTTGCTGGCGAGAGAGAGCCCACAGATAACAATTTACCAGCACACTCCTCTTTGATAAGAAAAAAGAAAAAAGAAAAAAAGAAACTTATTAAGAAATACCTATAAGTTTTTATTCTCATTTCAGGCACAGCCCCTTGTGACTCTGGCAATTACTTAACCTTTCCTTGCCCCAGGTACAAAAAGTACCTGTATATGTAAGCCACAATGAGCCTGCCATGAGAAAGTACAAATGAAAAAATAAAGAACACCCAAAAGGGTAAAATAAAAAAGAGATTTAACTCCGAGGACCTGAAGAAAACACGAAGCACTAACGAACTCCGTGTCTCCTCAGACACGGAAAAAGAAGACCTGAGGGGCGTGTCCGCACGGCGAGCGGGAAGATGTGTGCGCACATGCGCGGTGCGATCGCTCGCGCGACGGAACGCCATTAAAGAGATTTTTAGATTTTGCTTGAAAATCCTCCGGGGCCGACGTGACGTCACCCACTTGTGAGAATATCAGCCTGCTTGTCTTCGGAGAAATAAAAAATCCCAAGAGACCCTATTGAACGCTTTTTCAGCATAGATTCCCAATATCAATGCAGGGTCTCCCTGTTCTTGAGCTAGGGAAATCACATGTAACGCACACGCCTAATATTATCAAAGGTTTGGCAACCAGTTATAAATCCCGTTTGATCAGCCTGAATTAGTTTGGGCATACAGGTCTGGAGACACGTGGCTAGTATGTTTGTAAAGATTTTATAGTCTATATCCAACAATGCAATAGGGCAGTAAGAACCACACTGAGAGGGGCTCTTACCGGGCTTCAAGATCAGTGACACCCCAAGCCAATCTGCATGAATGGGGAAGCACCCCATCATGGGGAAGACTATTAAACAATCTCGTAAGCGGTAGATGATTGATCTGCATTTACCCCTTCCACTCCTTTTGGGATTTTATAGACATCTATCGTACCTTCCCTCAGCTCTTTTCCAAGCTGAAGAGCCCTAACCTCTTTAACCTTTCCTCCTTGGGAGTCTCACAATTCATGTGCCACTGTCCTTCGAGGTATTTTGTGATTTTGGTCTGGTCTATCTCTGGGGCTATTCTCTCTCATGCTACCTCGGTGGTAAACTGGGTAATACAGGATACTGCTCTGGATCAAGGACTAAAGTGGGGTTGACTGTTCCAAAGTTTCTCACAACTACTCAGTAGGGAACCTGCTGAAATAGCAGTCACTCTCCATTCTTCAAAAGGCCTGAGCACACCATCTCCAGACCTGGCTGGTCCCAGACAGGGGACCCATACTTAGATCCCCAGTGCCACAGTTCTGAGGCCCATAATCACAAGGCTTACTTGGTGTTTAGCTGTGCAAACTGTGTTCTGGTATAAGGCTTGAACTGTGCATTTATGCTTAGCTTTTGTTTTGGGGTTGTTCTCTGCACATATCTTACCATAGGTAGTCTTTTCTATCACTTTACCAGTATCAGAAAAATCATCTGTTGCTTTGCCAAATAAACCGTGGACAGTATACTCCTACAATGAAGAGAGAAGAGCAATTGGATTAGAGGTGCAAATCCTTAAAAATACAAACACACTTATCTTAATCAGTGGTTCTCAACCCAATCCTCAGGACACACCCAGCCAATCAGGTTTTCAACATATCCACAATGAATATGCCTGAGATAGATTCGCACAGAACAGAGGCAGTGCAAGCAAATTTATCCCATGCATATTCATTGTGGATATCCTGAAAACCTGACTGGCTCGGTGTGTCCTGAGGACTGGGTTGGGAACTCCTGATCCAGTAGCTACACTATCCCTGTACAAATGGGAATTTTACCACGTCATACCTTAGTGAAATGAGCCTCATTTATGTCAGTCAGCAGCTTGTTCCCATGGCCCACTCCTAGAACTGAAAACACACATGGAAGAGCCCAATTTAGAGCGATGCATTTGTTTAAACCACACTTCTCCTGGTGCATTTTACACTTCTGAGCTACTGACAGCTTTGCTCCTTTACTTTTTCACCATTTCTACAAAAGTATTTCTCAGCCTTTATCTTCACTAGATGTAATTGTTTTTCTGTCTAATGGCTGATGGGGAAACAGCTACGTTCCATATTTTCTTACTTTAGATCTTGACTACAGGTTACTAAAACTGACACCATCAAAACAGAACCTGTTTCAAAAGCAGATCATTCACCACATTCAAAACAATTTTCTAGGTAAGTGGTCTCAATATCAGCACGCATTAACCATCAGTCCAAAGCACACACCTCTAAAACATATGCTTTGTTTTGTTTCTCAGGGATGGTTTTATTTATACTGTGACAAGGCTACATCCACGATGTATAGAGTGAAGCAGCAAAACCATGAACTACATATCCCAGAATGCATTTCCAGTCCTAGCAGTGAGATCCCAGGGGATAGGCAAGCTGGCCATATACCGTCTCTGACCACAAGAGGGAGGGTGAATGAAGGAGCCAGTTCCCCTGGACCCGCAATCAGTATATCATGCTGCCCACCTGTAATAGGGAGGGGTGGGCTGAGAAGCAGGAGGAGGATTGGATGGAAGAGGGAATTAATCAGCCTAAGCAGGGGAAGAAAGGGGAACGGAATGGGAGCTTGAGGGGGAGGAAGGCAGCCCCTGAAGGTTTGGAAACCTACATGGTTTTGGAATTTATTTTGGTTTAAAGCCTGTTTTTCTTTTGGGAGACATGTTTGCTTTGGGGAACCATGAATGGTGGGGGAATTACTAACCTGTTTTGAAACCTGATTATTTTGAGAACCTCTGCAGTTGGAAGGCTTGTTTATGAAGGAGGGCTGCCTGGTGGGAAGAGTTCGGGAGGAGAGGAGCAGTGCAGGCTGAAAATCCTTGGGCAAGACAGGTCCCTAAAGTACTGAAGCAGGCTGAAATACCTTGGGTGGGAGGAAGACCCAAAAGTATTGAACCTCCTGAAAGTAAAGGCTGCTGGGTGATTAAGTGTTTGTCTTGAGGGGAAATCCTGCTTGTGGGACAAGTACTATTTGTTTGCTACTGACTGGGACAAAAAAGCAGGGATTCCCAAAGGACTATTGCATTCCCCTCAGGGAAGGGGGCAAAGTCTTTGTGTAAGTGGCTGATGTACTAAGCAAGGCAGAACAGCCCTGCCTGAGAAGCAAGTCTCTACTCTGGAGTGAAGTTTTGTTTATGAATCTGGAAAATAAAGGAATGTTTTTGAAGTATTTCCTAGTGGCAGTTTTGTGAAGTTCTGGCTATTCGTGGGAGGCAGCTTCCTCCCCCATACTGGAGCAGCGGGCCCATTTACAATACCCAATACTTGCAACACAGGACATACCAAAGACTCCTGAGGACCTGATATCAAGGCGGTGACCTGACCCAACTCTTAAGTGACAATAGTTCGGTCCCTTAGCTGCAGAAGAAATAAAAGTCAATAAGTTTTAAAGCCATTTTAGTAGAAACAAAACCATTTTTCACAATTTATTTTTACAACCACAGACAAGCATGGCTCTTTCTGTTGCTACAATAAGGTCCTCCTTCAGTGTACTCGAATGTACTTTATTATTCAGCTGTGACTCCCCTTTGGGCTCAGAATTTACCTTAAACCTTTCTGAAAGCCTTTTACACAGGGCATTTAGTAATAGGTAAATGTATGTCAGAAGGCATGAGGTTATGCTAACTTTAATTTTTGTGAAGCTAAAGTTGCTTATTAACTCAAGGAAAGAAAATTAGTGGGTATGACTAAATGTCTTTCTTATTGTGTGTTATGGTATTTATTTTTTTAAGCAAGTTATATAAACAATCGGGACATAAGACTCAAAATTCTTCCTAATCATATAGCACAGGGTTCCAAAAGTCATATTCATTTCATGTTGGGTCAGACTACTGATATCTCCAACGGTAGCAGTCTGAGTCATTTGGAAACATTCAGCACATCCTAATGGAACAATGCCTTCCCTGTTCCTCATTTTCATGTTGCCAATTCCCCATGTCTGCTTGGTTAACAACTGTTAATGGACTTGTCTACATTTTTTTTTAATCCAGCTATGCTATTAATCTTCACAACAAACACCAGCAACAAACTTCACCTCTTTTGTGCACTGACTATATAGCACTATTTTAGATATAAAGTTTCTTAGAAGATCCCTAGTCCCAGTATAAACATTCCTTATTAACCTATTCCATACCTCTCATGATTTATTAAATCAATTTTTATTGAAAAAAAGATAATTACAAAACCCATCCCCCATATAATCCAAAAACATGTAGCAAATATCCAGGTAAACATAACCACAATAACTTTCAACAATGAAACTCAGCACAAAATTAGACATTGCGATACAAACTAAGCTTGCCCCCCCCCCCCCCCCCCAAATGCAAAAAGAAATGTTGCACTAAAACAAGGCCCCTAACATGGTTTCTTCAGCAAGCACCCACCCCCACCCCTCCACGCAAGGAAACAATTTAACCAAATGAGCCCATTCCTTGTGCAATGGGCTCTTCGCTTGTCTCTCATGCTTTGGTCCCGCCCATGAGAGACAGAAGTGAAGCAAAGGCGCGCCGAGCGAAGACCACGCTGCGTTTCGCTGCAGCTGCTGACGCCTTTTCAATTTCGGAGGAGGAGGGCGAGCGCTGGTACTAGAAGGTGCTGGGAGGGAGGGCGAACGCTGGTGCTGGGAGGGAGGGCGAGCGCTGGTGCTGGGAGGGAGGGCGGGCGGCCTGGTGCTTCGTCGGTTTGGAAGAGGGAGAGAAGCAGGCCTGGTGCTGGGAGGGAGGAAGGGAGGCAGGCAGGCCTGGTGCTGGGTGCTACTAGGTGCTGGGAGGGAGGGAGTCAGGCCTGGTGCTGGATGCCACTGGGTGCTGGATGGGAGGGAGGCCTAGTGCTGGGAGGAAGGAGGGAGGGAGGGCGAGCACTGGTGCTGGGAGGGAGGGAGGGCGAGTGCCTTGGTGCTGGGAGGGAGGGAGGCAGGCCTGGTGCTGGGTGCTACTGGGTGCTGGATGGGAGGGAAGCCTGGTGCTGGGAGGGAGGGAGGCAGGCCTGGTGCTGGGTGCGTGGAAGGGAGGCCTGATGCTGGGAGGGTGGCCTGGTGCTGGGTGGGTAGGTGGGTGGGTGGGAGGGAGACCTGGTGCTGGGAGCTACTGGGTGCTGGGAGGGAGGGAGGCAGGCCTGGTGCTGGGAGCTACTGGGTGCTGGGAGGGAGGGAGGCAGGCCTGGTGCTGGGTGCTACTGGGTGCTGGGTGGGAGGGAGGCCAGCCTGGTGCTGGGAGGCAGGCCTGCCTGGTGCTGGGAGGGAGAGGAGGGTGGCTGGACATGGGTGGCTGGAGGGGAGAGGAGGGTGGCTGGACATCTGTGGCTGGAGGGGAGAGGAGGGTGGCTGGACATGGATGGAGGGCAAGAAATGAAGAAGAAAGGAGGAAAGTAAAGAAATAAATGGAAAGGAAGCCCTGGAAACGGAGTTAAGAGAGCAGCAGAATCAGAGACAACAAAGGTAGAAAAAATCATTTTATTTTCATTTTAGTGTTTGGAATATGTCCAATTTGAGAATTTACATCTGCTGTCTTATTTTGCACTGGGTATACTGGAGCTGTAACAGCTTACAGAAACGATTTATAATGAAAAAAAATCATGTTATTTTTTTTCTCCTATACTAGTATAATATTTTCAATGATGTCTGTTTATATGCACCATGGGTGGTGTAAGGGGTGTGGCTATCATAGGGGTGGAGTCATATGTGGTGACTCCGCCCATAATGAGTACCGGCACTTTGCGATAAATAATTAGATTTTGGGTTGCTGTTTGGGCACTCGGTCTCTGAAAGGTTCGCCATCACTGCTGTAGAGGAATAGATGGGAAATGAGCCTGTTCCAATACCACTTTTGCTTTATCACAATTAAACTCCCAATCCATCAAATGATTCAGCTTAGCTGCCCAGTAATACCAATTTAAATTGGGAACTCCCCGACCTCCCAAGTCAACACATTGCCAGAGCAAAAATTTAGATAACCGTGGAAGCTTCCCAACCCAAATACATCTAAGAAGGTAAAATTATTTATCATACCTGATAATTTTCTTTCCATTAATCATAGCTGATCAATCCATAGACTGGTGGGTTGTGTCCATCTACCAGCAGGTGGAGATAGAGAGCAATCCTTTTGCCTCCCTATATGTGGTCATGTGCTGCCGGAAACTCCTCAGTATGTCGATATCAAAGCTCCATCCGCAGGACTCAGCACTTAGAGAATTACACCCACAAAGGGACACTCTGCCCAGCTCACCACCGCCGAAACGGGGGAGGGGAATTAACCCAGCTCATCCCCACACAAGTGGGGGAGGGGAATCCGTCCAGCTCATCCCCGCGGAGCGGGGGAGGGACACCACCCCTCCGATGCGGGGGGATATGGCTTATCCTGCAACCGCAACCGCGGGAGGAGCTGACTGACCCTAACACCGCCGAAGCGGGAGGGGTACAAAGCTGCCCTACAGCCGCACGAAGCGGGAGGGAGCGCCGGCAGAATTTAGGTCTTAATCCAGCCCCGTAAAACGGAGGGGAGAGGAATGCAGCAGCTCACTGTAACACAAAATCGTCTCAACTCCTGAAGAATCCAACTGAAAAAACTTGAACACGAAGTCCTCCTGAACAGGAACTGAAGACTAAACTTGAACCTGAAATGCAACCAGAATAAAAACAGTACAGATATCTGGGAGGGGCTATGGTTTGATCAGCTATGATTAATGGAAAGAAAATTATCAGGTATGATACATAATTTTACCTTCCATATCATCATGCTGATCAATCCATAGACTGGTGGGATGTACCGAAGCAGTACTCACCCAGGGCAGGACATAGAAATCCCTGACCGCAACACTGAAGCTCCAAACCGGGCCTCCGCCCAAGCAGCCACAGTCAAGCGGTAATGCCTGGAGAAGGTATGAGCCGATGCCCAAGTTGCCGCCTTGCAAATCTCTTCCAAGGAGACGGACCAGGCCTCTGCCATCGAGGTCGCCTGAGCTCTAGTGGAGTGAGCCTTCATCCGGATAGGCGGCACCTTCCCGCGGCCACATAAGCCGCTGCAATGGCTTCCTTGACCCATCTTGCCACTGTAGGCTTAGCAGCCTGCAGACCCTTACGAGGACCTGCAAACAGGACAAACAGATGATCCGACTTCCGGAAATCATTGGTCACTTCCAAGTATCTGATGATTACTCGTCTCACATCTAGATATTTGAGAGCAGAGTACTCCTCTGGGTAGTCCTCCCTACAAAAGGATGGGAGACAGAGCTGCTGATTCACATGGAAGCGAGAAACAATCTTGGGCAGGAAGGAAGGCACTGTGCAAATAGACACTCCTGCCTCAGTGAACTGCAGAAAGGGCTCTCGACATGATAGCACCTGGAGCTCGGAAACTCTCCTGGCTGAAGTGATAGCCACCAAAAAGACTGCTTTCAATGTCAGGTCTTTCAGAGATGCCCTCGACAAGGGTTCAAAAGACGGCTTCTGCAAGGCTCTTAGCACCAGATTGAGATTCCACGCAGGCACCACTGAGTGCAGAGGAGGGCGCAGGTGATTAACTCCCTTGAGAAAGCGTACCACATCTGGCTGCGAAGCAAGGGAAGCACCCTTCAGGCGGCCCCTGAAGCAAGCCAGAGCCGCTACCTGGACTTTAAGGGAACTGAGCGACAGGCCTCTCTCCAGACCTTCTTGCAGGAACGCCAACACTGAAGAAATTGGAGCAGTGAAGGGAGAAAGTGAGCCTGCCTCACACCACGATGCAAAGGTACGCCAAACCCTGGCGTAAGCAGTAGAAGTAGAGCGCTTCCTCGCTCTCAGCTTAGTGGCGATGACCTTGTCTGAGAAGCCCTTCTTCCTCAGATGCTGCCGCTCAATAGCCAGGCCGTAAGACCAAAGGGGGAGGGATCCTCCATCACCACGGGACACTGATGCAACAGGCCCTGCTCCGCTGGCAGCCGCAGAGGGCCGTCCACTGAGAGCCTGATCAAGTCCGCATACCAGGGACGTCTGGGCCAGTCCGGACCCACCAGGATTACCTGGCCGGGATGCTTTGCCACCCGGTCTAGCACCCTGCCCAACATGGGCCAGGGCGGGAACACATAGAGAAGCTCCTGTGTCGGCCACTGTTGGAGAAGAGCATCTACTCCCAGAGATCAAGGGTCCCGTCCTCTGCTGAAAAAGCGCGGCACTTGGCAATTGGCCGATGACGCCATCAGATGTAGGCTCGGCTGGCCCCAGCGCTTCGTGATGTCCAAGAACGCCTGAGCCGATAACTGCCACTCTCCGGGATCCAAGGTATGGCGACTGAGAAAGTCCGCCTTGACATTCATGACTCCGGCAATGTGGGCCGCCGAAAGCTGTTCCAGGTTCGCTTCCGCCCACTGGCATAGATTCATGGCCTCCTTGGCTAGAGGGGCGCTCTTGGTACCTCCCTGGCGATTGACATAGGCCACAGCCGTGGCATTGTCTGACAGGACCCGTACTGGCTTCAACGCCAGTACCGGGAGAAACTCCAAAAGCGCCAACCGAATGGCTCTGAGTTCCAGGAGGTTGATAGACCACTTTGCCTCTGCAGGAGACCAGAGCCCCTGCGCTGTCCTTCCCAAGCAGTGGGCTCCCCAGCCCGTCAAAGAGGCATCCGTCGTGACGACAACCCACTCCGGGGTCAAAAGACGCATCCCTGCGGACAACTTGTCTGTCCTCAGCCACCAGCTCAGCGCCTTGCGCACCGCTAGGTCCAAGGGAAGGCGCACAGCGTAATCCTCCGACACTGGAGTCCAGCGCTGCAGCAGAGAGAGTTGTAGTGGTCTCATATGAGCCCTGGCCCAGGGCACTACCTCCATCGTGGCCGTCATAGAGCCCAACAGCTGCACATAGTCCCAAGCCCGAAGAGGAGAGGCTACTAGGAACTGGTCCACCTGAGCCTGAAGCTTGACAATCCAATTGTCCGGCAGGAACACTCTGCCCACTTGGGTGTCGAAACGAACTCCCAGATATTCCAGGGACTGAGTCGGGCGCAGCTGGCTTTTCTCCCAGTTGATGATCCACCCCAGGGAGCTCAAAAGAGCAATCACCCGGTCTACAGCTCTGCCGCACTCTGCATAAGAGGGGGCTCGGATCAACCAGTCGTCCAGATAAGGATGGACTTGTACTCCTTCCTTCCTCAGGAAGGCCGCGATGACCACCATTACTTTGGAGAAGGTCCGCGGAGCAGTAGCCAACCCGAACGGGAGGGCTCTGAACTGGAAGTGTCGGCCCAGGACTGCAAAACGCAGAAAGCGTTGATGAGGAGGCCAGATGGGAATATGCAAGTAAGCTTCCTTGATGTCTAAGGATGCCAGGAACTCCCCTGCCTTCACTGCCGCTATCGCTGAGCGGAGAGTCTCCATTCGGAAGTGCCGAACTTTCAAGGCCCGATTGACCCCTTTGAGGTCGAGGATAGGCCGTACAGAACCTCCTTTCTTTGGTACCACAAAGTAAATGGAGTAGCGTCCCTTGCCAAGCTGATCTTCTGGCACCGGAACGACCGCACCCAGGCGGATCAGATTGTCCAAAGTCTGCTGCACTGCCACAGCTTTGACCGGAGACTTGCAGGGAGAGTGCACAAACCCGTCTCTTAAGGGTCGGCAGAACTCTAGCTTGTAGCCGTCTCTGATGACTTCGAGCACCCAAGCGTCTGAAGTTACCCTGGTCCACTAGCCCAGAAACGAGGACAGGCGTCCTCCAATCTGCACTGGGCCATGAACCAGGGCCCCGTCATTGGGTACGAGACCCTGGGGGAGGACCGGAGGACGCACCTCCGGGACGGCGATCTCTGCGAAAGGGATGCTGCTTGGGGGAGAAGTTCCTCTTGAAGGAAGAGGGGGCAGAAAAGCCCGACTTGCCCGGACGATACCGACGGGCTTCCTGAAACCATCCTTTGGAGGAACCGGGGCGAGCACCACTGGCCCGAGCCCTGACCTCTGGTAACCTCTTGCCCTTAGACGTGCCGAGATCGGTCACAATTTTGTCCAGCTCGACCCCAAAGAGCAGCTTGCCTTTAAAAGGCAACTTAGCCAGGCGAGACGTAGAGGCGTGGTCAGCAGACCAATGCCACGCAGAGACTGTCTGAGCCATACCTTTAGCTGAGGCTCTCAAGACATCATACAGCAAGTCTGCCAAATAAGCCAAGCCCGATTCCAGGGCCGGCCAAGCAGCCCTCAAGGAAGGATCCGAGGGGGAAGCCCGCTGCACAATCGTCAGGCACGCCCTGGCCACATAGGAGCCGCAAACTGAGGCCTGCAAACTTAAAGCAGCCGCCTCGAAGGATGACCTTAAGGCCGCCTCCAATCTTCTGTCTTCAGCGTCCTTTAGGGCCGTGCCACCTTCCACCGGCAACGCCGTTTTCTTAGTCACAGCAGTGATTAAACAATCCACGGTAGGCCAAAGAAAGGCCTCCCGTTCACCTTCAGGCAGAGGATAGAGGCGGGACATAGCCCTAGCCATTGAGCCGAAATCAAGATGCGCATGGCCTCATGCACGTGGAAGGTTCTAGGCGGGCGCTTCGTCCCCAGCATAATGGCAGAGCCAGCAGAGGCTGAGGGAGAGACGTCCTCCGGAAAGGAAATCTTCAATATGCTCATGGCCTGCACTAACAGGTTGGGCAAATCCTCTGAGCGAAAGATCCGCGCTGCAGAGGGGTCATCCGCTCCATCCGCCGCATTGAGCCTGCCATGAGTGGGAAAGCGCGGGGTACAAATGTAACAAAAAAAAAAAAAATAATAAAATCCGAGCGGGAATCCGTCTCCTCCAAGGAATCCCCAAAGGACCGTTGGGAAAACTCAGATACGCTGCCCTCATCTACATCAGAGGAGACAGAGTCCTCTAGGGCCTGGAAATCCACCCGAGGGCGTTTGCTTCCGGAGGCCTCAACCCCTTTATCAGACAGGGGGGCAGGGACAGCGTTTTGCATAAGAAAAGCCTGATGCAGCAGCAAAATGAACTCAGGGGAGAAACCCCCCGAACTGTGCACTTCTGCAGCTTGGGCCACGGCCCTAGACGCACCCTCAACCGGCGCTCGCAAGAGCGGGGGAGAAATGTGCTGCGCATCCAAAATGGCATCTGGCGTGAAACTCCGAGAAGGAGCCGCGCGGGAAGAACGGCGCTTAACTTTGGCCGCTTTCTTACCATCGCCCGAATCAAGGGCGACCATAGTATTAACGTCTCCCAGCTCGAGGGCGGCCCAAGAAGAAGCCGTCCGAGCAGAGTGGCCGGCCAACATGGAGTGGGCGAGCAGCGGGGGATGGGCGCTTATGGCGGGAAAAACCGCCACACCGGAGGAAGAACCAGGACACTGACCGGACTCCAAACTGATGCTCAACAAAGGCGATTCAGGCTTTGAAACCCCCGCATCCTCGCTAGACGCACACACGCGGACCGGGGAGCGAATCTTCGCGCCCTCGCCCTCCGACGCCATAGGCCACGTGGAGACCGAACGGGGAACCCCCTGCCAGCTATAAAAAGGTAAAATTACCTGTTTCTTGCTCCGAGCTGTAACGAACTGGTGTCCCAGTGAGCAGCTGCAATAAACGCTGAAATAAAACGTTGAAATAAACGCCCTTAAAGGACGTCCAAATTTTTTTTTTTTTTTTAAACGGAGCCAGCGGGAGGGGGGAGAAAAGGAGGGACCTGGTACCACCAGGTTTGCACTTGCTCAAGAAGAGCCCTCAACCCCAGGTACTCAACAAAACCTAAAAATTAGGCTTCAAGACCTAGCCAGAGCTGCTGCTGTGTGTGACCACCACCTGCTGAGATAGAGAACATACTGAGGAGTTTCCGGCAGCACATGACCACATATAGGGAGGCAAAAGGATTGCTCTCTATCTCCACCTGCTGATAGATGGACACAACCCACCAGTCTATGGATTGATCAGCATGATGATATGGAAAATCGCATTGCAGATATGAAAGCACCCAAGACGAGGTAAGACATTCATCTTAACAGCGGCAATGCACCCCCATCAAGAAAGCCACAACCCCTGCCAAGCATGCAAATCTTTACGAATCTGCACAAAAGAATGGCTCACAATTATGAGAATATAAAAGCTGAAGATCTCTAGTGAGCCGCACTCCTAGATATTGTGAGGAATATGAGGGTGAGAGGGAGAATGAAGGCACATGGAAGAATGAGGAGGCTCGAGAGGGAGGGAGACTGGTTAGAGAAAGGAAGGAGTCTTTTCCCCTGGGGGATTGGAGAAAAGGAAAAGACTACAATTCCCAGCAGCCCCTGAGTAGTTCCCATGGTAGAAACAGGGGCTTCAATCCCCAACAGCCCCCAGAGGAGGTCAGGAGAAGGGCAAGAGAAGGGAGGTGGAAAAACCTGTTCCAGAGAGCCAGGATGAGGGAAGGAGTTCTGAACCTGCCCAATCAAGCAAATGGAGAGCAGCTGAGCAATGGGTGTGGGGAGGAACCTATGGACTGGCAAGGTGAAGAAAAGGGGGAGGAACTAGAGCAAGAGGCGCCGATGGAGATTGCTGCTCTGACTAAACTGGAAGGAAAGGAGGTAAAACAGGAGAGGGCTGCTTGGGACGAGAGCCTGGTAGAAGAAGGGAAAAGATGGTTATCCCATGAGGGGAGATGAGAGAACAGGTTTACCACGGAAGGGTCATGCGGGTGGTGGTCAGGGTATAATGCTGGCCTGGTTGGGGAGGGACCCTTGCCACTCTCCTTAGGTTGATTTCTTTTGAAAGGGAGAGAGGAGGAGTGGTGGTTTTGGGCATAACTGCTATACATGAACTGCTGGGAGTTTGAACCCTTTTTGATCTACCATGTTTGCAGAATTACTTTGCATAACTGCTATACATGAACTGCTGGGAGTTTGAACCCTTTCTGAACTGCCGTGTTTGGGGAATTGTTTTGCCTAACTGCTGACATGAGCTGCTGGGGAAGGTTTGAACCCTTTCTGGAGCTACCGTGTTTGGAGAATTACTTTGCATACCTGCTATACATGAACTGCTGGGAGTTTGAGCCCTTTTTGAGCTACTTTGTTTGAAGAATTGCTTTGCATAACTACTTTATATGAACTGCTGAGATTTTGGAACCTTTTGGGGTTTTTTGTTTTGTTTTGAATACTATGCTATTGAACTGCTATGCTTCTTGAGAAATGCTGTGGTGGGAACTACATTTGGAGGAGAAGTTGACACAAAGGGATTAGAATAAAGTATAATGATGTGACCTTCTGGATTGCCGTGTGCTCTTTAGCAGTGGATTACAACACACAGCTCAGCTAAAGGGCCGAGGGACTCAAGAGTCTCCCAGTGCAGGATAGTTTTCCAAGAGTCTCCCAGTGGTGGAGACCTTACAATATTGAAACCCCTCAACTGCCCATTTAAACATGGTCCCACTGTAGTCTTTCCGTCTCTTCCAAAACTGTAGTGACCCCCCCCCCCCATCAACTTGGTCTTATCTAAATTAACCTTAAACCCAACACCCCCCCCCCCCCCAAAAGCACTAAATTCTTGCAGTACCACTGGAAGCGTAAGGGTAGGATAGCTCACATATAAAAGAGTATCATCAGCAAACAAAGCTATTTTGTGGGAAGTTCCTCCACCCTAAGGGCCCCGAATGTATGGGTTGGAGCAGATCCAATGTGTGGATGGCTCTATAGAGAGTGCAAAAAGCAATGGGGAAAGCGAACACCCTGACACGTGCCCCATTGAAGAACGAATCCGTGTACTCCTACCCCATTCTCAGACCACTGCAAAGCGAATGCTACATACCTGTAGAAGGTATTCTCCGAGGACAGCAGGCTGATTGTTCTCACTGATGGGTTGACGTCCTCGGCAGCCCCCTCCATCGGAAAGTTTACTAGCAAAGGCCTTTGCTAGTCCTCGCGCGCCCATGCGCACCGCGCATGCGCGGCCGTCTTCCCGCCCGAAACCGGCTCGAGCCGGCCAGTCCAGTATGTAGCAAGACAATACACTTCAAGGGAAGACACAACTCCAAAGGGGAGGCGAGCGGGTTTGTGAGAACAATCAGCCTGCTGTCCTCTGAGAATACCTTCTACAGGTATGTAGCATTCGCTTTCTCCGAGGACAAGCAGGCTGCTTGTTCTCACTGATGGGGTATCCCTAGCCCCCAGGCTCACTCAAAACAACAACCATGGTCAATTGGACCTCGCAACGGCGAGGACATAACTGAGATTGACCTAAAAAATTTACCAACTAACTGAGAGTGCAGCCTGGAACAGAACAAACAGGGCCCTCGGGGGGTGGAGTTGGATCCTAAAGCCCAAACAGGTTCTGAAGAACTGACTGCCCGAACCGACTGTCGCGTTGGGTATCCTGCTGCAGGCAGTAATGAGATGTGAATGTGTGGACAGATGACCACGTCGCAGCTTTGCAAATTTCTTCAATGGAGGCTGACTTCAAGTGGGCTACCGACGCAGCCATGGCTCTAACATTATGAGCCGTGACATGACCTTCAAGAGCCAGCCCCGCCTGGGCGTAAGTGAAGGAAATGCAATCTGCTAGCCAATTGGATATGGTGCGTTTCCCTACAGCCACTCCCCTCCTATTGGGATCAAAAGAAACAAACAATTGGGCGGACTGTCTGTTGGGCTGTGTCCGCTCCAGGTAGAAGGCCAATGCTCTCTTGCAGTCCAATGTGTGCAGCTGACGTTCAGCAGGGCAGGAATGAGGACGGGGAAAGAATGTTGGCAAGACAATTGACTGGTTCAGATGGAACTCCGACACAACCTTTGGCAAGAACTTAGGGTGAGTGCGGAGGACTACTCTGTTGTGATGAAATTTGGTGTAAGGGGCCTGGGCTACCAGGGCCTGAAGCTCACTGACTCTACGAGCTGAAGTAACTGCCACCAAGAAAATGACCTTCCAGGTCAAGTACTTCAGATGGCAGGAGTTCAGTGGCTCAAAAGGAGGTTTCATCAGCTGGGTGAGAACGACATTGAGATCCCATGACACTGTAGGAGGCTTGACAGGGGGCTTTGACAAAAGCAAACCTCTCATGAAGCGAACAACTAAAGGCTGTCCTGAGATCGGCTTACCTTCCACATGGTAATGGTAAGCACTGATTGCACTAAGGTGAACCCTTACAGAGTTGGTCTTGAGACCAGACTCAGACAAGTGCAGAAGGTATTCAAGCAGGGTCTGTGTAGGACAAGAGCGAGGAGCTAGGGCCTTGCTGTCACACCAGACGGCAAATCTCCTCCACAGAAAGAAGTAACTCCTCTTAGTGGAATCTTTCCTGGAAGCAAGCAAGACGCGGGAGACACCCTCTGACAGACCCAAAGAGGCAAAGTCTACGCTCTCAACATCCAGGCCGTGAGAGCCAGGGACCGGAGGCTGGGATGCAGAAGAGCCCCTTCGTTCTGCGTGATGAGGGTCGGAAAACACTCCAATCTCCACGGTTCTTCGGAGGATAACTCCAGAAGAAGAGGGAACCAGATCTGACGCGGCCAAAAAGGAGCAATCAGAATCATGGTGCCTCGGTCTTGTTTGAGTTTCAACAAAGTCTTCCCCACCAGAGGAATGGGAGGATAAGCATACAGCAGGCCTTCCCCCCAATCCAGGAGGAAGGCATCCGATGCCAGTCTGCCGTTGGCCTGAAGCCTGGAACAGAACTGAGGGACCTTGTGGTTCACTCGAGATGCGAAGAGATCCACCAAGGGGGTGCCCCACGCTTGGAAGATCTGGCGCACCACTCGGGAGTTGAGCGACCACTCGTGAGGTTGCATAATCCTGCTCAACCTGTCGGCCAGACTGTTGTTTACGCCTGCCAGATATGTGGCTTGGATCACCATGCCTTGACGGCGAGCCCAGAGCCACATGCTGACGGCTTCCTGACACAGGGGGCGAGATCCGGTGCCCCCCTGCTTGTTGACATAGTACATGGCAACCTGGTTGTCTGTCTGAATTTGGATAATTTGGTGGGACAGCCGATCTCTGAAAGCCTTCAGAGCGTTCCAGATCGCTCGCAACTCCAGGAGATTGATCTGTAGACCGCGTTCCTGGAGGGACCAGCTTCCTTGGGTGTGCCCATCGACATGAGCTCCCCATCCCAGGAGAGACGCATCCGTTGTCAGCACTTTTTGTGGCTGAGGAATTTGGAAAGGACGTCCCAGAGTCAAATTGGACCAGATTGTCCACCAATACAGGGATTCGAGAAAACTCGTGGACAGGTGGATCACGTCTTCTAGACCCCCAGCAGCCTGATACCACTGGGAGGCTAGGGTCCATTGAGCAGATCTCATGTGAAGACGGGCCATGGGAGTCACATGAACTGTGGAGGCCATGTGGCCCAGCAATCTCAACATCTGCCGAGCTGTGATCTGCTGGGACGCTCGCACCCGCGAGACGAGGGACAACAATTTGTAGGCCCTCGCCTCTGGGAGATAGGCGCGAGCCGTCCGAGAATCCAGCAGAGCTCCTATGAATTCGAGTTTCTGCACTGGGAGAAGATGGGACTTTGGATAATTTATCACAAACCCCAGTAGCTCCAGGAGGCGAATAGTCATCTGCATGGACTGCAGGGCTCCTGCCTCGGATGTGTTCTTCACCAGCCAATCGTCGAGATATGGGAACACATGCACCCCCAGCCTGCGAAGTGCCGCTGCTACTACAGCTAGGCACTTTGTGAACACCCTGGGCGCAGAGGCGAGCCCAAAGGGTAGCACACAGTACTGGAAGTGGCGTGTGCCCAACTGAAATCGCAGATACTGTCTGTGAGCTGGCAGTATCGGGATGTGTGTGTAGGCATCCTTCAAGTCCAGAGAGCATAGCCAATCGTTTTGCTGAATCATGGGGAGAAGGGTGCCCAGGGAAAGCATCCTGAACTTTTCTTTTACGAGATATTTGTTCAGGGCCCTTAGGTCTAGGATGGGACGCATCCCCCCTGTTTTCTTTTCCACAAGGAAGTACCTGGAATAGAATCCCAGCCCTTCTTGCCCGGATGGCACGGGCTCGACCGCATTGGCGCTGAGAAGGGCGGAGAGTTCCTCTGCAAGTACCTGCTTGTGCTGGAAGCTGTAAGACTGAGCTCCCGGTGGACAATTTGGAGGTTTTGAGGCCAAATTGAGGGTGTATCCTTGCCGGACTATTTGCAGAACCCACTGATCGGAGGTTATGAGAGGCCACCTTTGGTGAAAAGCTTTCAACCTCCCTCCGACTGGCAGGTCGCCCGACACTGACACTTGGATGTCGGCTATGCTCTGCTGGAGCCAGTCAAAAGCTCGCCCCTTGCTTTTGCTGGGGAGCCGCGGGGCCTTGCTGAGGCGCACGCTGCTGACGAGAGCGAGCGCGCTGGGGCTTAGCCTGGGCCGCAGGCTGTCGGGAAGGAGGATTGTACCTACGCTTACCAGAAGTATAGGGAACAGTCTTCCTTCCCCCGAAAAAACGTCTACCTGTAGAGGTAGAAGCTGAAGGCTGCCGGCGGGAGAACTTGTCGAATGCGGTGTCCCGCTGGTGGAGAGACTCTACCACCTGCTCGACTTTTTCTCCAAAAATGTTGTCCGCACGGCAAGGCGAGTCCGCAATCCGCTGCTGGATTCTATTCTCCAGGTCGGCGGCACGCAGCCATGAGAGCCTGCGCATCACCACACCTTGAGCAGCGGCCCTGGACGCAACATCAAAAGTGTCATAAACTCCTCTGGCCAGGAATTTTCTGCACGCCTTCAGCTGCCTGACCACCTCCTGAAAAGGCTTGGCTTGCTCAGGGGGAAGAGCATCAACCAAGCCCGCCAACTGCCGCACATTGTTCCGCATGTGTATGCTCGTGTAGAGCTGGTAAGACTGGATCTTGGCGACGAGCATAGAAGAATGGTAGGCCTTCCTCCCAAAGGAGTCTAAGGTTCTAGGGTCTTTGCCCGGGGGCGCCGAAGCATGCTCCCTAGAACTCTTAACCTTCTTTAGGGCCAAATCCACAACTCCAGAGTCGTGAGGCAACTGAGTGCGCATCAGCTCTGGGTCCCCATGGATCCGGTACTGGGACTCGATCTTCTTGGGAATGTGGGGATTACTTAATGGTTTGGTCCAGTTCGCAAGCAATGTCTTTTTCAGGACATGATGCAAGGGAACAGTGGACGCTTCCTTAGGTGGAGAAGGATAGTCCAGGAGCTCAAACATTTCAGCCCTGGGCTCGTCCTCCACAACCACCGGGAAGGGGATGGCCGTAGACATCTCCCGGACAAAGGAAGCGAAAGACAGACTCTCAGGAGGAGAAAGCTGCCTTTCAGGAGAGGGAGTGGGATCAGAAGGAAGACCCTCAGACTCCTCGTCAGAGAAATATCTGGGGTCTTCTTCGTCCTCCCACGAGGCCTCACCCTCGGTGTCAGACACAAGTTCACGGACCTGTGTCTGCAACCTCGCCCGGCTCGACTCCATGGAGCCACGTCCACGATGGGGGCGTCGAGAGGTAGACTCCCTCGCCCGCATCGGCGAAGCTCCCTCCGCCGACGTAGTCGGGGAGCCTTCCTGGGAGGTGGCCGCGGTCGACCTCAACCTGGGCGATGGACCAGCCGGCGCCACGCTCGACGGTACCGGAGGCGCAAGCACCGCCGGTACCGGAGGGGTAGGGCGCAACAGCTCTCCCAGAATCTCTGGGAGAACGGCCCGGAGGCTCTCGTTCAGAGTGGCTGCAGAAAAAGGCTGAGAGGTCGATGCAGGCGTCGACGTCAGAACCTGTTCCGGGCGAGGAGGCTGTTCCGGGCTGTCCAGAGTGGAGTGCATCGACACCTCCTGAACAGAGGGTGAGCGGTCCTCTCGGTGCCGATGCCTGCTGGGTGCCGAATCCCTCGGCGACCCAGAGCTCTCGGTGCCGAAACGGGGAGGAGACCGGTGTCGATGCTTCTTCGACTTCTTCCGAAGCATGTCACTGGAGCTCCCCGGCACCGACGAGGAGGACGTAGAATCCAGCCGTCGCTTCCTCGGGGCCGAGACCGAAGAAGGTCGATCCCGGGGGGGCTGTACCGCAGGAGCCCTCAGGGTAGGAGGAGACCCACCCGAAGGCTCACCGCCACCAGCAGGGGAATGGACAGCCCTCACCTGCACTCCTGACGATGCACCTCCGTCCGACGACATCAGCAGACGAAGTCTCGGTACCACCGACGTCGATGCAGTCGCCCGATGCCTCGGCGCCGATGCAGAGGTCCGATGCCTCGATGCAGTCGATGGAGCGGCCGCCAAGGAAGATGGTCCGGACGCTGACGACGTCGATGCACTCGATGCCTCCGGTGCCGATGTCGACGAAGAGCCCGAGAACAAAACGTTCCACTGGGCTAATCTCGCTACCTGAGTCCGCCTTTGTAACAGGGAACACAGACTGCAGTTCTGAGGGCGGTGCTGGGCCCCTAGACACTGAAGACACGCAGAGTGCCTATCAGTGAGCGAGATTACCCGGGCGCACTGGGTGCACTTCTTGAAGCCGCTGGAAGGCTTCGATGTCATGGGCGGAAAAATCACGCCGGCGAAATCAAAGGCCGAAATGGCGAAAATTGAAGCACCAAAATTTAAAGGGAGAAAAATCTCGACCGAGGCCAAACTAGGCCTACCCCGACAACGAAAGAAAACTTACGGGGCAAAAGCTGTGAAAAACTACGGGAAGGGCAGAAAACCCGAAAGGGTCTGCCGGAACACTTCCGGAGCGCTTCCCGAACTTTTTTAAAGAAAAACAAGGACAAAACACGTCGAAAAGGACGCGCGAGGTCGACTCTCTGGGGCACGAACGGCGTAACACGACCGTACCGAGCGCGGACGAAAGAAGACTGGCCGGCTCGAGCCGGTTTCGGGCGGGAAGACGGCCGCGCATGGGCGCGCGAGGACTAGCAAAGGCCTTTGCTAGTAAACTTTCCGATGGAGGGGGCTGCCGAGGACGTCAACCCATCAGTGAGAACAAGCAGCCTGCTT